>NC_073628.1:121035000-121660000 GCF_029407905.1 Bubalus kerabau
GTGTCAGGTCTGTCTCTTTAACTTGATTTATTTGTGGTTTGTGTTTATATTATGCAGTCTTTGGAGTAAAGGTGATATATGTCTAATGAATAATATATAACCAGATGTTTCAGTGACAGTTTCATTTCTATACATTAGCACAGAAGCATAATTCCTTCCAGCGAGAGAAGTGAGCTAACATTTTATTAAATAACACTTTTATTAAAATCATGGCTGTGTTTCTGATATGATTTAAAGCATTCAGAATTTTGTATCCACTCGTTAAATCTGGGGAAACTAGACAATGCATCACAGTTTACAGTTTTTAAAAAAGGGAAAACACTGTAAGATTATATAGACTGCTGGTGTACAGATCTACACTTGATTTTTAATTAGTGTTCTTTGTTAGACATGTTATGGAAGACATTGTCAGACACTAGTTATTTAATTTCCTGATTTTTTTCATCTCTGAAACCTTATATCAACAAGTTATTATAGCAACGTATTGAATGATTGTTTGCATTGAAATGAGTAGATCCTGGTATAATTTGAGTACAGAGGTACAGTAAAATTTACCCTGTCCATTCTCTGTAGGTTGAGATATCCTGTCTGTTCCCCCATCAGATTTTTCATTTTTTCTACCTAATGTGTCAAACAGGTCCTCTGGTGTCCCTTGTTAGGCATAGAGCTTGGTTGATTTTACATAGATATACTGACTGTGGTAACGAAACTTTTGGCAGTTAAGTAGCAACTAGTGTTACTATGTCCATAGGCAGGAACTAGGTGATGAGTCCCCGACTTTATAGGTGCTAAGCGAGCAGGTGGCCCACTCTCCGTTTTTATGCTGTGTGGAGGAATTCCAGTGGAACTTTCAAGTTTAAAATTTTTTTCACTTCTCTTTTTGTCTTATGGTTAATAGGCAGCAGAGGTGGACTAATATGTCTGGGCCTAGTGATGCTTTTTTTGGATGCTCAGGAGCTATATAAATACATTACTAAGAATTCTGAGAAAGATTCTTATTGCTTGAGTTTGCCTTTTCTCTACTATCTGCCATTTTGTCATAATTTTAAAAATTCAGTTTATTAAGTACAATAATGAAAAATTATTTTTGAAATTAACCTCAGATTAAATTGTCTAGTGAGGACATCTTATTAAATGAAGTAACAAACCATATAAAAATATCAAAGCATTTTGGTCATTTGTTTTCAACAGTTGTATTGATTTGGGGCTCCTGCAGGAGGGATTTCTTTGTGTGTCTCTGCTGTAGCGTGGAGTTTTATTTTATGAAGAAGTTTGCTTCTAAAGTCAATGTGTAAAATGAAAATCACATATAATAAAAAATTATGCTTGAAATCTCTCAGGATGGGAAAAACATACCAGTAAGTTCAGTTCAGCTTTAGTTTTGGAAGATTGCTGTTTCTTTTGCTGAACACTAGATGAAGCAGTCAATGTGCACTATGGGCCATGTTGAACACAGCAAATAAAAAGAAAATCCTTAAACTTAAGAATCACATTCAGCATGTCGTCATGCTCATACTAGAAGAGGCTTATGGGAACTGAGACCACTGAGGAGTCGGAGTCGCAGATCGGCTGTACTCTGATTTTTTCTAGGATGCTTGTGTTCTGAGAGAACGTGGCGGGTGTGCTTGGAATAGCCGGAACTGTTTAAATATTTCTCATTTCCTCTCTGTTTTTTGTGTGTTTCTTTGCATGCTGGATAGTTTAAATTGCAAAAGTTAGGTGATATTTGTGTTACAATGTAACAGACACAAATTTAAAGGGTTTGGCGTTATTCTTTCTAAAATATATTTTATCTGTAGAAATAATTTCAAAGTTCCTTTACTTTCCCCTTTAATAAAGCAACAAGATATCTATCTCAGAGGAGAGCATTTAGAAGAACAGGGTATTAGTGTCCAATAGACAAAATAGAAAGTTCAATAGGAGTTTGAACAGAATACAGGGATATGGTTAGATGACTGTAAGAGCAGAAAGAGAACATTATAGTAATCTGTCAAAGAGCTCGGAGAAGAGCTTCTGTTGGTCTAGTTCTGAACTTTTGAGGTCAGCCTTGTTGAGCTGCTGATGAGGCTAGTTCTGGGGAATACCGAAAGAAGCTGGAGGCTGGAACCAGTTGTTGCTGCCAATGACTAGAAGGGGGTCCCCTCGGCCCTTTTACTGCTTTCTTACCTCCATTGGCAAAGCCTAACACGGACCTCCCCTGGCAGAAGAGTTGGTGAAATACAGTTGCACAGTCTCAGCCCAGCACCACAGAGCAGTCTAGAGTGGTGATTTTGGAGTAGAGACAAGGAGTAAATGACCTGTACAAGTAATATAGATTAAAATAATTTAGATAGGGAATCCTGTCCTTACCTCGCCTGTTTAAAAAACATTTACTGATTATCTTCTGTGTGCCAGATCCTCTGCTAGGGATTAGGAATATAAAAGTGAATTGAATAAAGTCTCTGTTATTGAGGAATTTACAATCTAAGCGGAGATGACAAACTTATGTACAGAGTGTTAAATGCAATAATACATAAATGATGTGCTTTGGGAATCCAGAGGACAAGCAGCCTACTTGCCTCTTTTCCCAGCTAAACCTAATGACCACTGTTTTTGTTTGGTGTTTTGATCAAACCCAAGTTCATTCTGTTTGATGTCCTATGAAAGCCATTCCTCTGAGATGCCTTAATTTTATCATGCAGTTATTGTCTTTAGTTAAGTATTTCTCTTTGCTTTATTTTTTTAGATTATAAAGACCATCATTTTCTCTGCACTTTTAGCCTAGCTTAGTACTTCACACCTAGAAGACGTTTGAGAAATAGTTATTTTTGCAGTGGATAATGGGGATTAAAGTATTGCTCATTACCTTTGTAGACATTGTTTCCTCCTTCCAGGGTCATGAGCAAATAGTTTGGCTAGAGTGTTAGGATTTTATAGATGTGAGAATTGAAAGCTTAAAATAATTGGTTCATATAAGCTGTATACTACCAGTAACTGAACTAGAAATAGGACTTTGGATTTTTGATGTGTTATAGTCCAGAGCCAGCCATTTTGGTAGGGATTTCATTTGATGGCTATTAAATAAAATCCTCTTCTACTTCTCTTACTATTTTATAGCCTAATATATGTTCCAAAATTTCCATTATTTTGGGATGGAGGGAGGAAGAAAAGACAAGCTCCTCATTTTATTTTCTAAAAATAAAAGCATCATGCAGTTTCTTTTTACATTATTCTTATTAGTTGTCCACTGTTTTCTTTTTATCTACCCCGTGTTGATTGTGCTGGCTCTGTTAGCTATTGTAAGATGTGCAGATCTGTATACTTCATTTTGACTTGTTTTTAGAATTATTCTACTTGTTTCCCCCACCATACACAGACTATGTTGATTTAACTTAAAACCAACTGATTTTTCACTTATAAAAAGATGTATGCCTCTATGCCAGTAATTGCATTAAATCCTCACTATTTATACTATTTACTATATAGAGTTTAATTCAGCCTGGGACGGCTGTCTTGGAAGCCAGCCAAATGTTTTATGGAAGGCTTTCCTGTATTACAGAGGGGTAGTGTTGTGCATGGAAGAAGACGCTTTAGAATTCAAGGCAGGAGACTTGATTTCTAGGCCTGGTTCCACTACTAGCAAGCTTCTTGGCCTGTCTATTTTCTTTTCTATAAAAATAATAATAAAAAAGTTGCATCCCCATTGAACTTGGAGGTTATTTGTAAAGATATAAGAGGTAATGTAGGTAAAAAGAGGTAAACAGCAAAGAGCATTGTAAATACAAGAAGATGTATGTTAAGAAAGAGAGATTGATCTGTGGCATGGATCTTGAAAGAGATCTTGGGAATAGTTGTGTGTCTACTTCCAAGTTTTTGAGTCTTCATATTTAAAAGAAGGTTGTTAGAGTGAAAATATGGGGTGCAGGAGGAATTGTGGATGTCCTGTAACCCTACTTTCCCAAAGTCTGGTCAATTGTGTAATATTCTCAATCTTCTCAAGTAACTGTCAAGGTCGATGTGCTTCATTAATTTCTTTTCTCCAGGACTAAATATCTTAGGAGACGATACCTGAAATTTATACACCTAGGACCAAAACTCCCACTTCACAGATTGTTTAAATGACGGGCCTGAGGGAGTAGAAGTAGATGCTATTACTATTTTTACTGGAAACTACCTATTTTTGTTTTATTTATGCTGTTTTATAATATCACTTAGAGAAAAATCTCTGTACTTTTAAAAATACATTTAGCAGGATTAGAAATTATATCTGTTATTTAGTTTTAATGAACTTACCCTCTTATCCTTGATCTTAAAAGTTTTAATTGACATATTTGTGAAGAAAACATGCCTTGTTGAATTAGTGGAAAGATTTTTTTTGTAGCTTTTTTATTTTTTGTGAGGTGCTGTCCTCTAGGAATATGTCCTTCCAAATTGTAAAGTAATGGTAACATGTTGAAGACTAGGATATTGATAGCAAGAGCAATGGAGTGGGTTGCCATTTCCTTCTCCAGGTGATCTGCATTGCAGGCAGATGCTTTACCATCTGAGCCACCATGGAAACCATAGTTTAGTCTCCTGAAATATTTTTTCCCCAGAAGTCTCTCTAACTTTTGAAAAACTGTTACGGTTTTGTATAATTTAAGTAACATGATTATTAATGTCAATTAATTTTATTCTGAAACATGTGAAGTTTCACAGACTACATAAGCTGTCATTCACTTCTTAAATGAATTGTTTTTAGTTTTAATTCCTATGTGCAATATGTTGCTCAGTCCTTTTAAAAGTAATTAAGAGCTAAGAATGGGGGAAAATCGATGTTATTAAGTTGTCTTTTTAACCAATATAATAATTTTCAGTTGTCAGTTTATTAAAAAATTTTTTTTAATATTGGATAATTTAAGAACTGGAAAAATCATGCTTTCAGTATTCAGTTTTAATTGCTGTTAAATTTTGATGTAATTCCCTTTGGAAATAAATTTTAACTTTGGGCTTTTTTGCTTTTCTTCTTTTCATAGTAAGGCCTCCTCAGACAGCCATTTTGCTTTTTTGCATTTCTTTTCCTTGGGAGTGGTCTTGATCCCTGTCTCCTGTACAATGTCAGGAACCTCCTTCCATAGTTAATCAGGCACTCTTATCTATCAGATCTAGTCCCTTAAATCTACTTCTTACTTCCACTGTATAATCATAAGGGATTTGTTTAGGTCATACCTGAATGGTCTAGTGGTTTTCCCTACTTTCTTCAATTTAAGTCTGAATTTGGCAATAAGGAGTTCATGGTCTGAGCCACAGTCAGCTCCTGGTCTTGTTTTTGCTGACGGTATAGAGCTTCTCCATCTGTGGCTGCAAAGAATATAATCAGTCTGATTTTGGAGTTGACCATCTGGTGACAGCCATGTGTAGAGTCTTCTCTTGTGTTGTTGGAAGAGGGTGTTTGCTATGACCTGTATGTTCTCTCGGCAAAACTCTTTTAGCCTTTGCCCTGCTTCATTCTGTACTCCAAGGCCAAATTTGCCTGTTACTCCAGGTGTTTCTTGACTTCCTACTTTTACATTCAAGTCCCCTATAATGAAAAGGACATCTTTTTTGGGTGTTAGTTCTAAAAGGTCTTGTAGGTCTTCATAGAACCGTTCAACTTCAGCTTCTTAAGCGTTACTGGTTGGGGCATAGGCTTGGATCACCGTGATATTGAATGCTTTGCCTTGGAAACGAACAGAGATCATTATGTCATTTTTGAGATTGCATCCAAGTACTGCATTTCGGACTCTCTTGTTGATCATGATGGCTACTCCATTTCTTCTAAGGGATTCCTGCCCACAGTAGTAGATATAATGGTCATCTGAATTAAATTCACCCATTCCAGTCCATTTTAGTTTGCTGATTCCTAAAATATCAATGTTCACTCTTGCCATCTCTTGTTTGACCACTTCCAATTTGCCCTGATTCATGGACCTGACATTCCAGGTTCCTATGCAGTATTGCTCTTACAGCATTGAACCCTGCTTCCATCACCAGTCCCATTCACAAATGGGTATTGTTTTTGCTTTGGCTCCATCCCTTCATTCTTTCTGGAGTTATTTCTCCACTGATCTCCAGTAGCATATTGGGCACTTACCGACTTGGGGAGTTCCTCTTTCAGTATCCTGTCATTTTGCCTTTTCATACTGTTCATGGGGTTCTCAAGGGAAGAATACTGAAGTGGTTTGCCATTCCCTTCTGCAGTGGACCACATTCTGTCAGACCTCTCCACCATGACCCGTCCGTCTTGGGTGGCTCCACAGGGCATGGCTTTAGTTTCATTGACTTAGACAAGGCTGTGCTCTGTGTGATCAGATTGGCTAGTTTTCTGTGATTATGGTTTCAGTGTGTCTGCCCACTGATGCCTGCTCACAACACCTACCATCTTACTTGGGTTTCTCTTACCTTGGACGTGGGGTCTCTTCACAGCTGCTCCAGCAAAGTGTAGCCGCTGCTCCTTACCTTTGACGAGGTCGCCCCTCCTGACCTTGAACATGGAGTAGCTCCTCTCGGCCCTCCTGCACCCGCGCAAGCACCACTCCTTGGACATGGGGTTGCTCCTCTCGGCTGCCGCCCCTGACCTCGGACGTGGGGTAGCTCGTCTCGGTCGCCGCCCCTGACCTTGGGCATGGGGTAGCTCCTCTTGGCCACCGCGCTTCTGTGCAAAACAGAGAAGTGAAAAGCAAAGGAGAAAAGGAAAGATACAAGCATGTGAATGCAGAGTTCCAAAGAATAGCAAGGAGAGATAAGAAAGCCTTCCTCATCTATCAGTGCAAAGAAATAGAGGAAAACAGCAGAATGGAAAAGACTAGAGATCTCTTCAAGAAAATTAGAGATACCAAGGGAACATTTCATGCAAAGATGGGCTCGATAAAGGACAGAAATGGTATGGACCTAACAGAAGCAGAAGATATTAAAAAGAGGTGGCAAGAATACACAGAAGAACTGTACAAAAAAGATCTTCATGCCCCAGATAATCACGATGGTGTGATCATTCACCTAGAGCCAGACATCCTGGAATGTGAGGTCAAGTGGGCCTTAGGAAGCATCACTATGAACAAAGCTAGTGGAGGTGATGGAATTCCAGTTGAGCTATTTCAAATCCTAAATGATGATGCTGTGAAAGTGCTGCACTCAATATGCCAGCAGATTTGGAAGATTCAGCAGTGGCCACAGGACTAGAAAAGGTCAGTTTCATTCCAATCCCAAAGAAAGGCAGTGCCAAAGAATGCTCAAACTACTGCACAATTGCACTCATCTCACACTCTAGTAAAGTAATGCTCAAAATTTTCCAAGCCAGGCTTCAGCAATACGTGAACCATGAACTTCCTGATATTCAAGCTGGTTTTAGAAAAGGCAGAGGAACCAGAGATCAAATGCCAACATCTGCTGGAGCATCAAAAAAGCAAGAGAGTTCCTGAAAAACATCTATTTCTGCATTATTGACTATGCCAAAGCCTATGACTGTGTGGATCACAATCAACTGTGGAAAATTCTTCAAGAGATGGGAATACCAGACCACCTGACCTGCCTCTTGAGAAACTTATATGCAGGTCAGGAAGCAACAGTTAGAACTGGACATGGAACAACAGACTGGTTCCAAATAGGAAAAGGAGTATATTAAGGCTGTATATTGTCACCCTGCTTATTTAACTTCTATGCAGAGTACATCATGAGAAACGCTGGACTGGAAGAAGCACAAGCTGGAATCAAGATTGCCGGCAGAAATACCAGTAACCTCAGATATGCAGATGACACCACCCTTATGACAGAAAGTGAAGAGGAACTAAGAAGCCTCTTGATGAAAGTGAAGGAGGAGAGTGAAAAAGTTGGCTTAAAGCTCAACATTCAGAAAACTAAGATCATGGCATCCAGTCCCATCACTTCATGGCAAATAGATGGGGAAACAGTGGAAACAGTGTCAGACTTTCTTTTTCTGGGCTCCAAAATCACTGCAGATGGTGATTGCAGCCATGAAATTAAAAGATGCTTACTCCTTGGAAGGAAAGTTAGACCAACCTAGATAGCATATTAAAAAGCAGAGACATTACTTTGCCAACAGAGGTCCGTCTAGTCAAGGCTATGGTTTTTCCAGTGGTCATGTATGGATGTGGGAGTTGGACTGTGAAGAAAGCTGAGTGCCGAAGAATTGATGCTTTTGAACTGTGGTGTTGTAGAAGACTCTTGAGAGTCCCTTGGACTGCAAAGGAGGTCCAACCAGTCCATCCTAAAGGAGATCAGTCCTGGGTGTTTATTGGAAGGACTGATGTTGAAGCTGAAACTTCAGTGCTTTGGCCACCTCATGTGAAGAGTTGACTCATTGGAGAAGACCCTGATGCTGGGAGGGATTGGGGGCAGGAGGAGAAGGGGACGACAGAGGATGAGATGGCTGGATGGCATCACTGACTCGATGGACATGAGTCTGAGTGAACTCCGGGAGTTGATGATGGACAGGGAGGGGAGGCCTGGTGTGCTGTGATTCATGGGGTCGCAAAGAGTCGTACACAACTGAGCTACTGAATTAACTGACTGATCTGACTGACTTAGGCTTTTTGAAACATAGTTTTAACTGTGTTTTTTATATGTCTAAATTTGTGTATTTTAAAATCTAACTTTAGATAGTACTAACATTTTCTATTCCATAATCAACTTGATAACATTTTTGATGATTGTGTGATATTTCAAGTGGATGTACCGTGGTCTATTTATCCATTTCCTTGTGGTTGGATTCTAAGGTTCCCTTTAGCTTTGTACTGATGTTGATGGTAAGGACATATAGCGTTCATTGTGGCAGCCAGATGGAAGTATTTAACAAGTAGCACCTATTGTCTCTGTAGTTTATCTTTGTAAGAACAAAGCTGTCTTTTTTTTTTTTTTTAATTGAAGTATAGTTGATTAAGGGCTTTCCTGGTAGTGCAGTGGTAAAGAATTTGCCTGCCAGTGCAGGAGACCCAGGAGACACAGGTTTGATCCCTGGGTCAGGAAGATCCCCTGGAGTAGGAAATGTGAACCAACTCCAGTATACTTGCTTGAAAAATTCCATGGACAGAAGAGCCTGTCTGGCTACAGTCCATAGGTTCGCAAAAAACTGGACACGACTGAGCAACTGGGTACAGCACACAGCAACACAGAGTTGATTTACAATGTTGTGTTATTTTATACTGTACAGCAAAGTGATTCAGCTCTGTGCATACATTCCTTACCATGTGGTTTATCCCGGGATATTGAATATAGTTTCTTGTTGTTTATCCATGCTATATATGCTAGTTTACATGAGCTAATCCCAAATTCCTAGTCCTTCCTTCCCTCATACCCCTCCCCCTTGGCAATCACAGGTCTCTCTGTCACATCTGTTTCTGTATTATCGATAGGTGCATTTGTGTTATACTGTAGATTACACATATAAGTGATATTATATGGATCCGTCTTTGTCTTTCTGATTTGACTTTGTTTAGTACGAGTAGGTCTATCCATGTTGCTGCAAATGGCTTTAAGTCCTTTTTATGGCTGAGTAGTATTCAACTGTATATATGTACCGCATCTTCTTTATCCATTCATCTGTTATAGACACTTAGTTTGCTTCCATGTCTTGGCTATTGTAAGCAATGCTGCTGTGAATTTAGGGGTGCATGTATCGTTTCAAATTATAGTTTTGTCTGGATATGTGCCCAGAACTGGGATTGCTGGATCATATGGCAACTCAATTTTAAGTTTTTTGAGGAACTGCCTTACCGTTCTCCATAATGGCTGCACCAGCTTGCATTCTCACCAAGAGTGTAGGAAAGTTCTACATCCTCTTCAACATTTGTTATTTGTTTACTTTGATCATGGCCATTCTGGCTGGAGTAAGACAGTGCCTTACATAGTTTTGATTTGCGTTTCTCTAATAATTTGTGATGTTGAACATCTTTTTATATGGTTGTTGGCCATCTGTATATCTTCTTTGGAGAAATGTCTATTTCATTAATTTTCCTATTTTTCAATTGGGTTGTTTGGTTTTTGTTGTTATGGTTTAGCTGTATGAGCTATTTGTATGTTTTGGAATGTAATCTCTTGTCAGTCACATCATTTGGAAATATTTTCTGCCATTCTGTAGATTGTCTTTTCATTTTGTTTATGGTTTCTTTTGCTGTGCAAAAGCTTGTAAGTGTGATTAGGTCCTGTTTGTTTATTTTTGCTTAGAATAAATGCATCATTGTTGGCAACAGCTTGTTGTGTAGTACAGCTGAAGAAAACAGAGAGAAGGTAACCTCTGTTTCCTTGTTTCAGATCTGGAACTCTTTGTGTGGAGCAAGTGTTCTTGGCCTTCAGTCCAGGTATCTCTTAAGGATCCATGAATACTCTGAAATTTTGTATGTGTGTTCTTTTGTGTTTTTTTTTATCTTTACAGTCCCTCCCCCAAGATGAGAATTCCTAGCTTTCATCAGATTCTCAAGGGGCATATAGACTCAGAAAAATTAAGCAAGGGTCATGAACTTATAGGATTTTGTTTAAAAAGTCGAGGTAGAGGGAAAGCTATTTTTAAAAAGTGCCTGAAAACAGTGTCTGTTGTATCAAATTAATGTTAGTTTTCCTTTCCATTTATTATTTAATATAGGATAAATTTTCCTTAGGAGACAATGAGTTTTGCTGCTTTAGCTACTTAAGTTCTTTTTTTTTATAGTATTATTATGGTTTTCTCTTCTTAATATTGGTTATTTGAAGAACCCACATAAAGATTTTTGAAGGCTAATTGGTAATAAGTAACTTTACCCTAGTAGACATACATATCTATACGTTTTTAATATATACACATTTAAATATATTTTTTAATTGCTAATAAGAAACTCTGCCCTAATGGACTTGGAAAATAAGTATGTATTTCCTAAAACATGCTCATTTTATAGATAAAGAGATTAAAAGCTGTATATTGACTTGTTCAAAGTCATGTTGATTTCTGGTATATTTGAGCTATGCCAAATTTTTGCTGCTTTCATGAATCTAGGGATTATGCTAATCTTTAGATTTATTAGAGCTGTAACACAGCTTTCTAAAAATTTCTGGTTTCATTTTTCTTCTAAGACTCCAGCCTTTGAAACTGCAGGCTCTGCTTTTTGCCAGTTTTAAACTTTGTTTTTTGATGCAAGTTGCAAAAACCAGGAGATAAGGGTAGAAGAGAAATCAGTTTACATTTTGAAGTTGTATTAAGAACCCACAGTGAGAATTGAGGTCTCCTAAATCCCAGTCTGGCTGCCGCTGTTTTCCATAATAGTTGCTTTTCTGCAAGAGAAAATCTACCCCGTGTGCCAAAGTGACACCAGAAACACATTCTTTACTCCTCTAATCTATTGTTTTAAAACTGTTCAAACCTGTGCCTGTTGTATTTTGGTCATAATAGTAGTAGGAGTTGGAAAATGGAGGGAAACCCTCTCCACAGACTCCTGACAACTCCATGCTGCCTTCTAAAATGTTAACTTTTACGTAGCTGTAATTGTAGCACCGGGCTTCCCTGATGGCAAAGTAGTAAAGAATCTGCCTGCCAATACAGAAGATGCAGGAGACCCGGGTTCCATCCCTGGGTTGGAAAGGTCCCCTGGAGAAGGAAATGGCAACCCACTCCAGTATTCTTGCCTGGAAAATCCCATGGACAGAGAAGCCTGGCGGGCTAGTCTGTGGGGTTGCAAAAAAGTCAGACACGACTGATAACTCACCACCAACAAATAGTAGCACAACTACAAGTTAGTCGTTCCTTTCATTTCTCTGCCTTATAAATATTACTAATCATTTCATATAGTATGACTAATTGTTATTTTTAATGATTGAAAAAATTTTCCATTGTTGATGATGCAGCAGATGTGTCCATGCTGACAGCATTTTTACTGTTGTAGTAGGAATAATAATTGGTGTGATAGTTAAGGGCATGGCCTTCTTAGTCAGGCAAACCTGAGTTTTGAGTCTTTACTCTGACACTGCAAACTTTAAGCTAGTTGCTTGCTTGTTTATTTAGTTATTTATATTTTGGCTTGATTTATTAAATGAAGGAAATTAATAGTACATGTTTCATAGGGTTGTTAGGATTAAGAAATATTTCATATAAAGTGATAAATATAAATGTTATCTGTTATTATTAATAGCATTATTTCCTTAGACTGGGATTACTGGGTGAAAGATTATGAATGTTTGTATCTCTGGAAATGAATTGCCTAGCTGTTTTCTGAAAGGGTTATTCCAGTTGTTGTTGGGAGAATGTGGAGGCATCAGGCTTCAGCTTTCTCTCTTGTCTTTCCCAATGTGATTTTTTAGTTTCTGTGTCTGTCCCTTTCTGCAGCTTAATTTTTCAACGAAGTATGCCCTTGTGAGAAATGTAGACCCTGTTGGTCTATTTTCTGTGACGTAGGGAATGTTGCTGTTACCTCGTGTGTTGTCACTTGCTGAAGTGTGTTCAGCAGCATTTCTGCTCCTTCCGGCAGGAATCTGCACTTGATGGGCATTTCTCCTCCCAAGAAAGCTAGGTGTACCACTTTTCCAAAGTTGTTAAACATCTATTCTGGCACGTGGGATTTTGGACTAAAAGTCATTAGTTGTTAGAAGTCTCTTTAGCTTTGCCATTATTGATAAGCATATGTAAATCTTCAAGCTTTGCTTTATGCTATCCTTGTGTTTCACATCTTCCTCTCAGAGATAGAAGTACTGATCTGTTTCTGCCATTAAATCTGCAGATTTTTATTGGGAGCCAACCACGTATGCTGATGGCATAGAGCAGTAGTCCACAGTCAGTAGTAAGCTGTTTACACACGTCAATATGTTGCCCTGTTTACAGTTTCTTGTAATCTGGGTAGGGATGTGAAATGAAGTTGGTAGCTCCTCTTGCTCAACTTAAGAACTCAGAATTTTTCTGCTCTGCTCAGGAAATTAACAGTGTATGGTGTGTCTCTTGATCTTGAAGCATGGGGAGAATGAAAATTAATCCTTCTCTAAGAATGTGGTTAGTTTGTGGTAGAGTTGGTGCATGTTCGGGGCTGAGAACCTAGATTGTGCCTGAGTTTGAGAGCTAAGTAATCAGTAGTTTGCCAGTAGTTCACTAGATTCAATAATTGGATGAAGCAGCTGACTGGGAACCCCTTAGGCAAGCAGAGGTTGATACAATTTTAGAAGGGTTACAAAATCTAGACAGGCAGATGAGAACCAGGAGCTGAAGTGCAAAGTGCAGGGAATGTCTTGTCAGAGTGCAGACAACTAAGAATTCAGGAAATCAACAAAAATGGAAGGTTCTGACCAAATGGAGCAAAGAAGAAAAAAAATACAAGGGAAAAAAGCAAAGAAACCCCTCCAGATGTACAACTTCTAGCACAAAGATACCAGGTCAGAGGAAAATCTATAGCTAGCTCATTGTTTAAAATATGTGTGCAAACATGCCAGATGGATGTGGAGAAGTATATATGAGGAAGTGCAGAAAGCCTTGTATGTATCTAACCTGGAGTGTTAGATGTGTGAACTTTAATACACAACACACCTCTTTTTGATCAGCTTTGGAAAAAAAAGATTGGAGGAAATGACTGGTTTTGGTTGGTGAAGTTTTCAAGTTGAAAGAAGTTGCTGGAAGTAGAATACCTTCTTAGCCCAAGAGGACATACTTAGTTGCTCAGTTGAGTCTGACTGTTTGCAACCGTTTGGACTGTAGCCTGCCAGGCTTCTCTGTCCATGGGATTTCCTAGGCAGGAATACTGGATGGGTTGCCATTTCCTCCTCCAGGGGATCTTCCTGACTCAGGGATTGAACCTGCATCTCCTGTGTCTCCTGCATAGGCAGGCAGATTCTTTACTGCTGAGCCATTGGGGAAAGGACATTTAGGAAAGCCTTTTGATCTATAAAATATTAGGGCTAAGGGGGCTCTTGGTATTACTTAATATAAATTCTTAAATTTACAAATAAGGAAACTGGATCCTCAATTAAAATGACTAGGAGAAGGCAATGGCACCCCACTCCAGTACTCTTGCCTGGAAAATCCCATGGATGGAGGAGCCTGGTAGGCTGCAGTCCATGGGGTCGCTAGGAGTTGGACACGACTGAGCGACTTTACTTTCACTTTTCACCTCCATGCATTGAAGGAAATGGCAACCCACTCCAGTGTTCTTGCCTGGAGAATCCCAGGGATGGTGGGCTGCCCTCTTTGGGGTCGTACAGAGTCAGATACAACTGACGCGACTTAGCAGCAGCAGCCTTAGTTTACCCCAAAATTGAAAGCAGACCTTCTTTACTATTTGTGTATATTTGTAGAAAATTTGTGGCTCCTCCGGTTTCAGTAACCCATCTTCCTATTATAAAATTGTCTCCACCTAGTGGCAACAAGTATTTTGCAAGAATGAGGACAAGCACAGGAAAAAACCGCTGGGGGCCTTTATTCCTCACTGCTTGTGAGGAAGTCAGCCTGCTGACAGTTGTGTTGCTTTGGAGAGGGGAGAGGGAGAGAGAGTGTGCCTAATGCTTGCGTTAATTTTCCATAACCTTATGGGAATTTGTAAACTCTTTATACCTGAATTAGGCGTTATATTTATTGTTGACTATGTAAAAAGTGTGTTCAGCTTTTCAGAGTTTTTCATGTACACACACATACATATTACATAAGGATATGTGTGTGTGTGTGTGCGCACACACACATATATACATTTTTTCCATCTTTGTTTTAAGTTAAAAGCATGATAACTTCCGTCAGTGGACGTTATGGAGAAGAGATGAACTAAACGGTAAATGATACCTGGACAATGAGGGGCGGGTGGAGGGGAAAAGGTCCCAACCTTTGTAAAATATGAAATTCTGGAAATATTAGAATAAAGTATGGATGTATGGTTGATGTTGTTTATAATCTTAGAGTATGGATTAGCTTTCCAAAGAAGCCATAGAGGGAAAGATACATTAAAGATATATAAAAAATAAAATCTATGGCTTAAAGAAGTCGAAGGCAAAAGACAACAACTGGGGGGAAATATTTAACAGTCATGACAGGCAAAAGGTTGATTTCCTTAGCAGAAAAGGTTCTTACAAATTACCTTTTAAACAACTAATAGAAATGAATATGAATAAGTAATTGACAGAGCCCCCAAAATGGCCAGTAAAGCTATGAGAATGTACTCAATTTCACTCATGGTTGAAGCTTGCAAATGAAAACAACAATGAAATATTATTTTCCATCTATCAAATTAGGCAGGCTTTTAAACAAAGTGTTGCTGATTCTTAATTGGTAGAAGGGTACAGTGGTCTAGCAATTTAGCAGTATTTGTCTGAATAAAAAAAGTTACCTGCCATTTGAGCCAGTAATTTTGCCTTTAGGAATTTGCCTAGGCAACTTCTTACTGTCAAATATAAAATCAACAAAACATATATTTGATGAATGGTGAACCACATCTTTATGGGGGACAATTTCAGGAACTTGTACCAATTGGGAATCTCAGAAGTTTCCTTGGATCACTAAAAACTAATCTTTAGCTAGAACAGTGGGTTCTCCACGCTGGCTATGCATAAAAACCTTGTGGTTGTCTTTCTAACCGTACCAAGTGCCCCAGAGATGATAATTCAGGTAGTCTGGAATGGAACCTTGGTATCAGAATTGTGTTAAAGCTCTCCGGGTGGTTCCTGTATGGAGCCAAATTTGAGAACTACATCTCTAGATTACAAGAATTTTTCCTGTGAGTGCATTAATTTTCTTCTGGCAGAAGATAAGACTACTGGACAAGTTAACTGAAATTCATATTTTTTTCACTTTGTCCCGCTCTCCCTTTGGCTTTCTTTTGATAATTTGGGTTCAAGTGGTATATTACTTTCCTATTGCTGCGATGATAAACTACCGCAATATGGTGGCTTAAAAAATAACGCAAGTTTGTTATCTTACAGTTCTGACAGCCAGAAGTTCACAGTGGGTCTTGCAGAATCAAGGTGTTGACAGGGCTGTGTTCCTTCTGGAGGCTTTAGGGGAGAATTCACGTTCCTTTTCTTCTTTAGCTTCTAGAGGCTGCTGTACCTACAGCCCTTGGCTCACAAATTCTTTCTCCGTTGTCAAGCCAGCAGTATAGCATCTTCAGATTTCTTGCTTTGATTTATATCTCTGCCTCCATCACATTGCCTCCTCTTTTTTTAAGGACCCTTCTGATTCTTGTTTAGGTGCTCAGTTGTGTTTCACTCTTTTATGACTCTATGGACTGTACCACCAGGCTCTTCTGTCCGTGGGATTTCCCAGGCAAGAATACGGGAGTGAGTTGCCATTTCCTTCTCCAGGGGATCCTCCTGACTTAAGGGTTGAATCTGTGTCTCTTACATTGGCATGTGGACTCTTTACTGCTGAGTCACCTGGGAAGCCCACCCCTGTGATTAGTTCAGTTTAGTTGCTGAGTTGTGTTCGACTCTTTGTGACCCCATGGACTGCAGCACGCCAGGCTTCCCTGTCCATCACCAACTCCTGGAGCTTACTCACACTCATGTCCATTGAGTCGGTGATGCCATCCAACCATCTCATCTGTCGTCCCCTTCTCCTGCCTTCAGTCTTTCCTAGCATCAGCGTCTTTTCCAACGAATTGGCTCTTTGCATCAGGTGGCCAACGTATTGGAGCTTCAGCATCAGCCCTTCCAGTGAATATTCAGGGTTGATTTCCTTTAGAATTGACAGGTTTGATCTCCTTGCTGTTGATGGGACTCCCAGGTGTCTTCTCTAGTATCACAGCTCAAAACGTCTCAGATGGATACACAAAGAGACAGAATGAAAACAAGGCTGCTGCTCATATAACTGGTGTTGGCTGATAATAACCCTTAATGCATTCTGAAGTCTTGGGGAAAGACTGACTTGAGCTATTAAAGTATCCATAGGGGTGTGGAAACTGAAGTAGTAATGTTAGAGGAGGTGAGATGGTAATGAGAAGTATTATAGGAGGGCACAGTTTACACTAAATTATCTAGATCTGCATTTTAAGTGCTTTAAAAATATCTTAAAGCATTTATTTTTCCTGTGACAATAAGTTAATTTTACATAGAGACCAAAAAATGTTAAGTCTCTTACCAACAGTACTCAAAAACTTAATTAAGACTGGATAATGAAGGTTTGGTAAATCACCTTTGAAAGGTTCCTGCTCTATGTTCCATAGTGTGAAAAGATATAATCCAAATAGGAATTGATTATTTTTTCTTTTTAAATAAAGCTTTTGGGTTACTGAAAGTAATTTAGCTTTTTATTCCAGATGTTGAATCCAAAAACAACTTTTCCAATAAAGAGCACTTTCTTTGCATTTTTAGAAGCTTACAGAAATCAGTATCTGTCTTACAGCTGTAGCTTTAGATTAAACTGCTGTGAGTGGTTTTTATGAGGTGATGCTTACTGCAGGCAGTGTTATGATGGCAGTTGGATTGCTTACTCAGAATTTATTATTGCTCCATGGTTTGCCTAGTCTTGAATAAATTTCTAAACTCTTTTAACACCTGTATCCTTTGAGCAAGCAGTGTTTTAATTAAGGAACAAATTGTTTGCTCATTCCCATGTTGTATAATGAAATGCAAGAGGAAAAGAAAAATGTTAAAGATTGGGAGAGTTAATTTTGATGTGACCTTTATTTACTTTATGTTCAAAGATAGCAATAACCATGGAAGAAAAAGGTAAGTTTCTTAATATAGGGGGAAAAAGAGTTTCATAGTTTTGTTTCATAGTGGTAGGGATCTCAAGCAAATGAAGAAAGATGCTTTCTAGGAAAATGGGATAATGTAAGTACTTTAAAAGTGATTGTGTCTTCTGATATATGGTTCACAGTTTTTAAAAAAAAAACCGTAAATCATATACAGAATAAAGACATATAAGTGTTGGCTGTGAGGGGTTGATTATAGAGTAACTTTTACCTTTGGCAGTCCTGGTAGGCTAAAAAATGGACCCCTGCCCGCCCACCCCCTCCAAAGATATCCACATCCAAACCCCTGAAATCTGTAATGTTACTTTTTTAGAGGGGAGGAGTCTTTGTAGATGTCATTAAGTTAAAGATTTTGATACAAGGAGATTACCCTGGGTTGTCTGAGTGGGTTTTAAATGTTAATTACATGTGTCTTTATAAGAGAGCAGCAGAGAGAGTTTACATTTAGAAGAGGAGGCAGTATGACCACAGAGGCAAAGATTGGAATGATGTAGCCACAGGTCAAGAAACGCCAGCAGTTACTCCAAGCTGGAAGAGGCAAGGAGCAGAATCTTTCATAAAATCTCTGAAAGACGCGCAGCCTGCCAACACCTTGATTTTGGCCCTGTGATACCAGTTTAGGATTTGTGGCTTCCAGGACTGAGAGAAATTTCTGCTGTTTTAAACCACCAAACGTGATAATTTGTTACAGCAGTCATAGGAAACTAATACATCAGTCATTCTTCAGAGTATAAATGGATTCCCTATACATATAAAGTATATGGAGTATAAATAACTCCATGTAAGTATACTCCCCTCCAAAAGGATGAAGAGTTAAAGTATATGGAGTTATTTATAGCTCAAACTCCTTAAACTAGTTCTATTTCAGATACTCTGAAAAGACCAGGCAATTTTTATGATTAAAGCAACTGGTAAGCATTTTTAGGCACAGAACTCTGAGGTTTAGCTCAAAATATGTTATATTTGAACCTCCTTTTGGGGAGAAGAGTTTTTATTCATTCTGAAATCTCCCTGGTGGCTGTTCTGTAGCTCCACTTTGGTAAGACTACACTTTAGACTCCTAAAATTTTACGACACAATGTCAGCCATTTTGCCTGTGCATCTGCTATTTAATAAGAATTCTTTTACCCATACTACAGAAAATGTGCACTTGAGACTCTTATTGAGAATGGAGTTAGGAGTTTTTATGACCCAGCTGTCTGCGGAGGCCTTACAAATAGCTGTGAAAAGAAGAGAAGCGAAAAGCAAAGGAGAAAAGGAAAGATATAAACATCTGAATGCAGAGTTCCAAAGAATAGCAAGAAGAGATAAGAAAGCCTTCTTCAGCGATCAATGCAAAGAAATAGAGGAAAACAACAGAATGGAAAAGACTAGAGATCTCTTCAAGAAAATCAGAGATACCAAAGGAACATTTCATGCAAAGATGGGCTCGATAAAGGACAGAAATGGTATGGACCTAACAGAAGCAGAAGATATTAAGAAGAGATGGCAAGAATACACAGAAGAACTGTACAAAAAAGATCTTCACGACCCAGATAATCACGATGGTGTGATCACTGACCTAGAGCCAGACATCCTGGAATGTGAAGTCAAGTGGGATTTGAAAGCATCACTATGAACAAAGCTAGTGGAGGTGATGGAATTCCAGTTGAGCTATTCCAAATCCTGAAAGATGATGCTGTGAAAGTGCTGCACTCAATATGCCAGCAAGTTTGGAAAACTCCGCAGTGGCCACAGGACTGGAAAAATTCAGTTTTCATTCCAATCCCAAAGAAAGGCACTGCCGAAGAATGCTCAAACTACCGGACAATTGCAGTCATCTCACACGCTAGTAAAGTAATGCTCAAAATTCTCCAAGCCAGGCTTCAGCAATAATGTGAACCGTGAACTTCCTGATGTTCAAGCTGGTTTTAGAAAAGGCAGAGGAACCAGAGATCAAATTGCCAACATCCGCTGGATCATGGAAAAAGCAAGAGAGTTCCAGAAAAACATCTATTTCTGCTTTATTGACTATGCCAAAGCCTTTGTGTGGATCACAATAAACTGGAAAATTCTGAAAGAGATGGGAATACCAGACCACCTGACCTGCCTCTTGAGAAATTTGTATGCAGGTCAGGAAGCAACAGTTAGAACTGGACATGGAACAACAGACTGGTTCCAAATAGGAAAAGGAGTACATCAAGGCTGTATATTGTCACCCTGTTTATTTAACTTATATGCAGAGTACATCATGAGAAACGCTGGACTGGAAGAAACACAAGCTGGAATCAAGATTGCCAGGAGAAATACCAATAACCTCAGATATGCAGATGATACCACCCTTATGGCAGAAAGTGAAGGAACTAAAAAGCCTCTTGGTGAAAGTGAAAGAGGAGAGTGAAAAAGTTGGCTTAAAGCTCAACATTCAAAAAACGAAGATCATAGCATCCAGTCCCATCACTTCATGGCAAATAGATGGGGAAACAGTGGAAACAGTGTCAGACTTTCTTTTTCTGGGCTCCAAAATCACTGCAGATGGTGACTGCAGCCATGAAATTAAAAGACGCTGACTCCTTGGAAGGAAAGTTATGGCCAACCTAGATAGCATATTAAAAAGCAGAGACATTACTTTGCCAACAAAGGTTCGTCTAGTCAAGGCTATGGTTTTTCCTGTGGTCATGTATGGATGTGAGAGTTGGACTGTGAAGAAGGCTGAGCACCGAAGAATTGATGCTTTGAACTGTGGTGTTGTAGAAGACTCTTGAGAGTCCCTTGGACTGCAAGGAGATCCAACCAGTCCATCCTGAAGGGGATCAGCCCTGGGATTTCTTTGGAAGGAATGATGCTGAAGCTGAAACTCCAGTCCTTTGGCCACCTCATGCGAAGAGTTGACTCATTGGAAAAGACTGATGCTGGGAGGGATTGGGGGCAAGAGGAGAAGGGGACGACAGAGGATGAGATGGCTGGATGGCATCATTGACTCGATGGACGTGAGTCTTGGTGAACTCCGGGAGTTGGTGATGGACAGGGAGGCCTGGTGTGCTGTGATTCATGGGGTCGCAAAGAGTCGGACACGACTGAGTGACTGATCTGATCTGATCTGATCTGATGACCCAGCTTGTGCCAGGAAGTCTTCGAGACTTGAGACTGGTTTACTGGGAGTCTGCCCAAGCATAAACACTGTATCGGTTCTCTGCACTTTAGCCCTATATCATTAATGATCAGACACCAGTGTACCTGGCCTATAGTATCTTCACCTTCTCAAAGATTATATATGTGTTTGGGGAAAGAGAAGGATAATTCAGGAAATATGCATTTGAATGTCTGTATATGTTATTCAAAGCTGTGGTTTAAGATGCTCTTTTTTTTATGCCATCTAGTGCCCCCTTCTATAAAAAAATCCACAAGTTTCTAGTGGCATTTGAGCCAGAAATGTTTCTAATAACTTCTTTTTTTCCGTCAAGCTTCCAGAAACTACTCTTAGTATTCATCTACATACAGGTTACTAGCAATAGACAACGACACATCTGCCCTTTTCGGTAACTTTTGTTTGTTATAGAAAAGGCCTTAAATTCTTGAGAGCAAATAAGCCGGTCAGTTTTTAATCAAACAAGGCACATGCTGAAGCATTCTTATATTCCTTTGTTGTTGTTGTTCAGTTGCTAAGTTGTGTCCGACTCTTTGTGACCCCATGGACTGCAGAACGCCAGGCTCCCCTGTCCTTCACCGTCTTCCAGTTTGCTCAAAATTCATGTCCATTGAATCAGTGATGCTTTCTAGTCATTTCATCCTCTGCCGCCCCCTTCTCCTTTGCTTTCTAGCTTTCCCAGCATCCAGGTCTTTTCCACCAACTTAGCTCTTTGCATCAGGTGGCCAAAGTATTGGAGCTTCAGCATCAGTCCTTCCAATGAATATTCAAGGTTGATTGATTTCCTTTAGGATTGACTGGTTTGATCTCCTTGCAGTCCGAAGGGACTCTCAGTAGTCTTCTCTAGCACCACAGTTCAAAAGCGTCAGTTCTTTGGTGCTCAGCCTTTTTTATGGTCCAACTCTCATATTTGTACATGACTACTGGAAAAACCATAGCTTTGACTCTGTGGACCATTGTCAACAAAGAGTGACATCTCTGCTTCTTAATACACTGTCTAGGTTAGTCATAGCTTTCCTTCCAAGGCGTGTCTTTTTAATTTTGTGGCTGCAGTCACCATCCACAGTGATTTTGGAGCCCAAGGAAATAAAATCTATCAGTGCTTCCACTTTTTCCCTTTCTATTTGCCATGAAGTGATGGGAATGAGAACCCCATGAACATGTCTTTTTGAAAATAATAAAATTATTATTTTTAAAAGGGGGTTAATGTTAGAGATGTCTAAATCATTTTTTCCCCTTGTACTTCACCTATTTGGAGCCTAAGAAATAATAGTTCCTATTTATTGCAACAAAATTATCTCTTCAGTTTGATGGCTTATCATTTATAAAATGCCACACATTTTATTATGACCATCTCATTCAGCTTTATCAATGACCCTGAAAAGATTTGTCACTTTGCAGATTAACAGATAAAGCCTTGAGTGTTTGCTCATGGATCCATAGCCAGTAACTGCTAGCGTTAGGTTGGAAACTCAAGCTGATCCAGTTCCAAAGAACACTGTGCTTTCTAGGTGTCTCATTTATTTTACTATAACAAGGATATCCCTAAAGTATGAAGTTTGCTGACTTTATGCTTGAGGAATTTTTGGTTTAGTGGGTTTGTTTTTCCTTCTAGGGGAGCCAGAGAATGATTTTGGGAGCAAATATATAATATAACCTAGTCAAGGAATTTGAGGGTTTTGGAGGTCTCAAAGAGTTGAATGGAACCTGTATTAGTATTGTCCTCGTTTTTTTTTTGTATGAAACCTGCTCTTTGCCACATTTAATGTCTATAGGGGCTTCCCAGGTGGCTCAGTGGTAAAGAATCCACCTGCAGTGCTGGAGATGCAGGGAATGTGGGTACAGTCCCTGGGTCAGGAAGATCCTCTGAAGGAGAAAAATGGCAACCCACTCCAGTATTTCTTGCCTAGGAAATCCCATGGACAGAGAACCTGGCAGGCTACAGTCCATGGGCTATAAAAGAGTAGGAAATGACTCAGCGACTAAACAACAACAATAACAATGTCTATATGGTTTTTTTAATACTCCCCTCAACCAATCTGAGGGTTATAGATCGGGGTGGAATAAAAAGACACTTTGGAGAGCCTTTGCATTACTTTGCCAGGTACTACTAAGTGAATATTTATGTGCAGCCATGTTATGTGTGTTCGTGTCTATTTAGTTGCTCAAGTCATGTCTGACTCTGCGACCCCATGGACTGTAGCCTGCCAGGCTCCTCTGTCCATGGATTTCCCAGGCAAGAATAGTGGAGTGGCTTGCTGTTTCCTCCTCCAGGGGATCTTCCTGACCCAGGGATCGAACCCGCATCTCCTGCATTGCAGGTGAATTCTTTACCACTGAGCTACCAGGGAAGCCCAACGATGTTATGATTAGCATCTCAAGTCCCTGGATGAGTCTCCGAAAGATGAATCCATAATGTAATTGAATTAGTACACAAATACACATTTTCCAGTAATACAGACACATAAGTATAATATATTTTTAATGGAAAAAAACTTTAAGTGGTAATTTTAATTTTAAGTTGGGGATTAATATACTTTTGTCCTGAAAACTAATTTTTGTATTCATTTAAAAAAATTTTCACTTTTCCTAAAGCCTGAATTGCAAGACATGTTTTAGCAACCAAATTCTTTGTGTCAGAATGATAAAAATTTAATAGCCAGATTATTCTGTCCCCAAAACCATGGCACTGTACACTTCCAGTGATTTGAGAACTCCTGTTTCTGCATACCTTTTCTAACAGTATTATCAGTCATCTTAATTTTTGTCTGCATCACAGCCAAAAAATAGAGCATATATAGATAACATTGTCTTGATTTGCAGGTTAGTGATTTGTAGTGAAGTTAAGCATGATTTGATTTTGTTGGCCACTCGTAATTCCCATTAATTACCCATTTATCATTTTGCCTATATTGAGTTGTCTTTTAAATTGACTTAGGGCAGGATCTGTTATATATTATGGATTTTGACCTTTGTTTATTATGTATGTTGCAAGTATTTTCTCTTTGTCAATTGGCTTATCTTTTAAATTTTCTTGTCTTTCTTTTCTGGTCTGATAATTCCAGTATCCCTGCCATGTCTGGGTCTGATGCTTTGTTTCTCAGATTATGTTTTTGTCGTTTGATATGCCTTGCAATTTTTTCTATTGCCAGCATGCTGACATGTTGTACTGGGTAAAAGCAACTGTTGCAAAAAGGCCTTTAGTAGTGTGCTGGTGAGGTGTTGGGGGAAAGTGATGGTTCTGTACTCTTTTAATTGGTCTCAGAATCTATT
The DNA here is from genome assembly GCF_029407905.1 of Bubalus kerabau. Taxonomy (NCBI): domain Eukaryota; kingdom Metazoa; phylum Chordata; class Mammalia; order Artiodactyla; family Bovidae; genus Bubalus; species Bubalus kerabau. The sequence goes on from NC_073628.1 coordinate 121,059,034, forward strand.
CCTCTGGACTGTGAACTTCACTAGTGGCTGTTAGTTTTTTTTTTTTTTTTTTAACCCCTTTTAGGTGGGACAGGATGACTAGAATGGACTGGAGTTGGTTATTTCCCTTCCCCAGGTCACCTAGGTTCTGATAATACCCCAGCAGGTTAGGTTCTGGTACTTGCTATGGGAATGTTTGGGGTTCTGGAGGTAAATGTGACGGTATTTTGGGGGCTCCCCTCTCTGTGACTGGGTCCCCCTGGAGTTTCTAACTCAGCCTTGTCCACACTCAGCATACTCCAAGACTTTTTCAGGTACAGTGCAGAGTCTCCCCCCTGACACTGGTTCCTCCTGCAGTTGCGGTGTTGAGATTCCCAGTTTCTGTCTCTCCAGTTTGGGGACAGTCACTGTCCTTCTGGCCTCCCCTCACTTACGGATCCTGGAAGAGTAGTCCATTTTTCAGTTTGTTCAGCTTTACATGCAGAACTGGAAATGAAAGTCTTAATCTTTTTTCTTATTTTTTTTGAAAAGAGAAAGATAAGCTAGTAAACCTCTTTGTGTAGAATGCGTAGGAGTTTTCATCTCTTTTCCCTTCCCTGCCCTTTTCTTTATGGGTAGTCACTTGTTACAAAAAGGCATTTAGTAGTAGTGGCCTCTGAGAAAAACTACTTTTAGTAGTAGTGTTGAGAAAAACTCAACATGCAAAAAAACTAAGATCATGGCATCCAGTCCCATGACTTTATGGCAAATAGATGGGGAAACAGTGGAACAGTGAACAGACTTTATTTGCTTGGCTCCAGAATCACTGCAGATGGTGGCAGATGGTGGCTGCAGCCATGAAATTAAAGATGCTTGCTCCTTGGAAGAAAAGCTATGACCAACCTAGACAGCATATTAAAAAACAGAGATGTTACTGACAAAGGTCCATCTAGTCAAAGCTATGGTTTTTCCAGTAGTCGTGTATGGATGTGAGAGTTGGACTATACAGAAAGCTGAGCACTAAAGAATTCATGCCTTTGAACTGTGGTGTTGGAGAAGACTCTTGAGAGTCCCTTGGACTGCAAGGAGATTCAACCAGTCCATCCTAAAGGAAATCAGTTCTGAATATTCATTGGAAGGACTGATGCTGAAGCTGAAACTCCCAATACTTGGGCCACCTGGTGCGAAGAACTGACTCATTTGAAAACCTCATTTGACTCATTTGACTCATTTGAAAAGACTCTGATGCTGGGAAAGATTGAAGGTGGGAGGAGAAGGGGACGACAGAGGATGAGATGGTTGGATGGCATCACCGACCTGATGGATGTAAGTTTGAGCAAGCTCCAGGACTTGGTGAAGGACAGGGAAGCCTGCTGTGCTGCAGTCCATGGGGTCACAAAGAGTCAGACACAACTGAGCGACTGAACTGAACTGAACTTGTTGAGTGGTGGCATTCAGTTGTTCAGTCGCTCAGTTGTGTCCAACTCTTTGCCACCCCATGGACTGCAGCACACTAAGTTCCCTGTCCTTCTCCATCTACCAGAGTTTGCTCAAACTCTTGTGTGTGGAGTTGGTGATGCCATCCAATCATTTTGAGGTTGTTGTATTGAAAAAGCTTTTGAAACCACATTGAGTGTCCACAAAAGGACTTTGTGATCTGCCATATCTGACAATGTGGAAAGTCAGCATGAAAGCCAGATATTTATGGTCCTTCAAAGAACGTTCTGAATATACTATTGCTATTTTCCCTTTGGTTATTGAAACTGGGAACTCTCAACATTTAACTGTGACTAGATCTTTTCTCAGGATTTATTTTGTTTCTGTCACTGCTACTAAAATTACCTTGTCTGAACTGTAACGCTAATATTCACTTCACAACTTTGAGTGTCTACTTTGTGCAAGAAACATTTCTGTTTTGTTGGGTATCTCTTTTCTTAATCAGAAGTGTCATCTAGGTGGAGATTGGGCCATGGGTAGACCCAGATCTGTTTTGCGGCAAGGATCTTCAGGCAGTAGTCAACTCCTGTTACTGGAAAGAATCTACTTTGTCTGACACCTCATTTCCCTCCTTTGCGGGCTTCAGCTCTACTTTCCAGCCTTTCAGATTGTAGTTTTTATCTAGGCTATCCATTCTTACTCCTTTTCTCTTTCTTTGCTCTATGTATATGTCAGTAGTATGAATATCTAGATGACTCCCAAATACCGGTCATCAAAGTCACAATTCGTTCTCACCTGAAAAACAAGCTAAATGTCTTTCATGTTCTTGGCTTGGGCAGGAATGAGCTGCAGACAGAAATGCAGCTTGTCACTAAACCAAAGAAGGGGAAAGTTTGTATATGATTTAGGGGAAGGATAGAATTTAGGTTAAATTTAAGTGAAAAAATATATATTGACCTAAAAGCAAAGAGGAACTAGTTCTGGGGCGCTTATCTGTTTGGTAACTGCCAGAGTGGAAGTATGAGCTTCCCGAATATGTGCAGTTCACATGCTTTAGGCCAAAGTAGAATTTATAGCTCCCTCTGTATATGTGGATTGTCTTGAGTCAAAAACCGGAAGTTTTCATCTCAGATCCCCTTTTGACCCTCCTTGGCCAGATCACAGGAGATGTTACTAAACATTGTTGATATCTGCACTGCTGACATGTTCTCAAAAATTGAGATACACCCTCTGTGTTTTCTTAGACTTCTAACTTTATTGAGGCTTTCAATGGCAAAGTCAAAGATCTCTCTTGGTAAATGTCACGTTGCACTTGGAAATATGTGGGTTATTTTCAAATATCTTTTGATACTGATTTCTAACATAATTCCACAGTGATAAGAGAACAAACAGACTCTATTTCAGTACCTTTAGACCATGAAATTTTTGCACTTTGTTTTATGTCCATGGGTATCTTCCAGTGTCTCCTAGTTTATTGTCTGGGAACTTGAGTAGAACTTGTGTCCCACTGTTGTGTGAAAACTGTAGAAATCTTAATTATGTTGAATTGGTTCTCATAGTGATTTTCAGGTCTACTGAATTCTTTTATTTCTCTATATATTCATTCTGTTAATTTTGAGAGTTTGATGTTGAAACTCCAACTAAAATCTCTTAATCTACCTAAAAAATAATATATAGTGGAACTATATGTAACCTTGTTCTATATTTTCCAAATCTCCTGTAATTGTGTTATCATACTTTCATAATTTAAAAAAGAAAAAAGAAAAAAAATGAGATAGTGGTTTTGGTAATCAGCAAGATTGTATCCTTTTTCTTTTCTTTTTTTTTTTTTTTGTAACACCTGCTGTGTTATCTGGTAAGATGGCATCCATGCAGTAGCATTAAAGACTAGTTACCAGGGAACTTATGATTGATCGTAATACAGATTCAAACAGAAAGACTGGAAAATTTTCAAAAGTCATATTGATCCTGGTTTTCCAAATGATACTGTGATGTTTTGGAAGTACAACTAACTTGTGGTTTACTTTCTAAATCTTAGTTGCCACAGGTATACCAATACCCAAATCAGATAAAATTTGGCTATGTTCAGCAGAACTGATATCTCTAGAAACAAGGCCTTAGGAGAATATTTTATTTGACAGTTCCTATTAGTTTGCTGGGGGAGCATTTTAGACAGATGAAAGGAGTGTTCTGTTTATAGTTGACCCCAGGGTAACAGTGTTGGGACATGGGTTAGGATTTAGAGTTCTGAGAAATTCCTCCTGTCTTAGTAGTTTTAGTTTCTGATAGATTAATTTTGTTATTACAGAGTTTATGGTAGAAAAGTGGCACATGTATTTACAGGGAAGCTGTATTTAAAGGTAGTTTACCTTAAGTTCAGTGAATTCCAGAGTCAGCTTCAGAGCTGCATCCTTGGTAGGTTTGAGGCCATTGTTCTTTACACACACACATCCCACCTGACCCCACCCCACATATACCCTTTATTTGCTATTATGGAGCAGTGCCTCTTCCACTAATTTTTTCTGATTGCTCTATCTGTCAGTATCTTTACAAATAGGTCCTTGAAACTTAGAGGCTAAAGGATCTTTGGTTTTTTAATCTGAAGTATCATATGTTTGTTTTAGTTTGTACTTTGTCAGTTTTCTAAAGGTCTTCTCACATTTTCAACTGCTATGTTGGAAATTATCCAAATTTGCAAATTTTCGATCCTTTTTTTTTTTTTTTAATCCTGTATTTTAGATGTGAGCCTGTTAAGAAAAAGAAGGACAGGTTCTTTTTACACTATCTGTTGGGCCTGTCCCACAATACAGGTTGCACACCTTGATGCCAGTTTCTTTCTTTCTTTTTTTTTTTTTTTTGATGCCAGTTTCTTATGTTTCCTATTTATTGTTCCATTCCTTGCTCACAACCTTGAATTTTAGTCTGACTTTTAAAGGAAAGGCATCAGAAAAGGCCTGTGTATCACTCTTGTTTTCTTGCCTTTTCTAGTCCCTTGCATTCCCTAGTCTCCTGTGAAGTGTTTTGTACTTTCTTTTTTTCTGTTTTTCCAGCCAGTTTTCAACACTTTTATTCATCTGAGAGGCTACAAGTAGATGGAGTCATTAATATAAGCCTGGGATTCCTGGACAGTGTCTTGGTAACAGAATGAAATCCAATAATAGTCATTAGTCTCTCTGCCTTATGGTTTTGAAAGTTTTTTATTATGACTGTTAACCTGAACTGTACCTTACTTTAGTTTACATTGGTTTATCTACCATTGTAGCAGTCTTAAGTGGGTATGGGCCATTGGTTGTTTTCTTGGGGAAGACCTTGAGGAAAAGTTAGTTCGTTTGGAATTTCAGGGGAGGCAGTAAAGGGGAACAGAGAGTATAAAAGGTGGTGATGCCAAGACATAATGTTGGGTACATAAGGAGGGCAGGTTTCAGATAATCTGAATGCTTTTTTCTTTGCTAGAGAGTCTTTAAATATATGCTGCTTTGAAGTCCAAGTTTAAGGCTTCAGCATGCCAGTCAGAAAGACTGGCCATCGTATATTTGGTACTTTTTCTCCTTTCTTTTCTAGAGCTTGTTTTAGTTGTATTGATAACACACACTGCAGACAGTAGGATCAAGCAATGCTCATAAAGTGGTGGCTTCTTGTTTAGTTGGGAAGTCATGTCCCCCTCCTGGCTACGCTGTGGACTGCAGCCCACCAGGCCTCTCTGTCCATGGGACTTCCCAGGCAAGAATACCGGAGTGGGCTGCCATTTTCTTCTCCAGAGGTTCTTCCCGACCCAGGGAACAAACCTGTGTCTCTTGCGTTGACAAGCGGATTCTTTACCACTGAGCCACCTGGGAAGCCCATAAAGTGGTGGTTAGAAACCACGATTTAGTCCCTAAAGTACAGAAATGTTAACCTTAGTCCCCGAGTACAGAAATGAAGAATGGTCTCCTCCATTAAACAAAGTGATGTCTCTTTTAGATATCTCCTATTGAATATTTTAGAGAGGCTTATGGCAAAGCTTGTTGCTCCAGAGAGCAGACACTGGTTTCTTGGGTCTCTTGTATCCATTGGCTGCTAAAGTTTAACTACATAGCAGTTAGTAGAGCCTGTGCCATCATTTGATCCTCTGAAGATTGAATGATACAGAAAAGACAGTATTTCATCAAGAAGTTTCTTTTACAAAATTCTTTCAATTTATGATTCTCAGAGAATGGAGTTAAAGCATTCAGGGAGATACTCAAAGAACCACAGGATACTAATCATAGAATTAACAAACTCAGCTAGTCTAGTGACTGTGCAACTCAGCTATAATAGCTGAGAAAAATTGCTGAGATTCCAGATTACTGTTGGGGACACTGATCAGGGATCATATAGGACCTGAATGATAATTTTAGTTCAAGGACAAAAGGCTAAAGGAATGTTTGCTTGTTTGGGAGTCCACTAGTTCCAATAAGCAAAATGAACAAGTCTTTAGGGTAGACTCAGTGGACAGCCTCAAAATTACAAACAAAATCCATGATTCATTCAAATTTGAAAAATTTGAACATTTCACATTTTTGCTTGGACAAAGGAGAAACTTCATGTGGAAATGTAGCTTTCTGTCAATGAGACAATGTGTGTTGAATTTTAGAGGGTACTAGAATTTAGGTTAAAGTTCAGTGAAGTGCTTTTACTTATAAAAGCAAAGTTGAGTTAATTGCTCATTAGGTGAAGTCTTGAGCAGATATTTTAAAATGGTATCTGCTAAAAGTGGGAAATTCAGCATCCTGGATACAGATGGATCATGTCCTTCATTGTTGATGTGCCAGTGTAGAGTATATGACATACTGTGATCATGCAAGTTGTGTCTTTAGGCAAGTGTGATGTTTTCCTTCTCACTGTCTACTGAACCACTCTCCCTCCCTTAGTGGTCCATTAAATAACTAGAACTCAAGGAGACCTTGAAATTGTATCAAATGGTGAGTACTAGGAGGAACTAGGACATTCAGCCAGAAGTAAAGAAAAATCAGGTGGGATGTGATAACTGTATCCAAATATTTGAAAGACTGTTGTGTAGAAAAATGGTTTGACTTAAATCAGCTTGCCTCCAGAGGGCAAGCTGTAAGGGTGGATAGGTAGCAGTTTTGGACTTACCATTAGGAGGAGCTTTCTGAATTCTAAGCTGACTTAGTAGATGGGAGTTTTCATGAGTGGAGCTGTGAAAGTAGAGGCGGGATGGCCGGTGGCTTAAAGTGCTTAGAAGGTAGATTCTGTGTCTCCGGGAAAAACCAGGTGGCCATGCTGAAGAGTCTGACATTTTTCTGACTTAATTCTAAATTCCATGACCGCTAGTTTCAGAAAGATACTTGCTATCTTGGGTGAAGAAGATTTTTTGTACGTTAGTAATAATGAAGCATTCTCTGTATGCGGGCTGTTAGGTGTTCAGAAATCAGTGATAGCCTCTTGCTGTCAAGTAGCTTGTATTTATAAATGGAAATATTCTCAAGCTTTTCTTCATTTCCATTCTTGAACCAGTGTGTAACTTTTTTTTTTTTTTTTACTATTATTCTCAGGATTTACAATGTCTAAAAATTAGTTTTGAGGTTTACTTCCCTTTCAGATACTAAAATTGTTTTTCTCTCCTCTTTATTCCTAGCAATGTCTCAGGCTGTGCAGACAAATGGAACTCAGCCATTAAGCAAAACATGGGAACTCAGTTTATATGAACTACAACGAACACCTCAGGTAATGTAGACCAAGATAATTTAGGGAAAATATGAGACATATGTAAACCGGAATATATTTTTAGAAAATGAAAATTTGAAAGAACATAATCGTAATAATACATTTATATACAAAATAGTCCTAATTTTTGTGTATGTTGGTTGACCATTCATTGAAGAAATAATTTGAGTGCCTATTGTGTACCAGGTCCTAAATTAGGGACTAGGTAAAGTGGTGAATAAAACAGATGTGGCATCAGCTCAGGGAGTTGAGACACCAAGCAAGTAAATTACACATATGAGAAGTTGTACATAGGCAAGTTCCTCGATGCTGTAATAATAACAGGGTAACTAGGGAAGACTATTTTGAGAAGGTGAAGATGGGAAAGACTGGGAGAAGAACAAGTTTGAAGGAGATAAACATTCTTAAAACTGAAGTCTGAAAGTTTGAAATGCCTGTAAGACAAGAAGAAATGCTACCTAGGGGTCTGGGCTAAATATAAAGTTTGAGGACTTGTCAGTGCATTTTGAGCACAGGAATGCCAGATTACCTAGAGAGAGATGAGCAGAAGGCTCAGAACTTCATCCAGAGGAGCTTCAGCATTTAGAAATTAAGTAATAGGAAAGGAGGCTGAGAAGAAACAGCCAGAGAAATGGAAGGAAAAGTGGGAGTTGAGGAGAGGAGATAAAAGAGGACAGAGTGTTTCAAGGAGGATGCAGCTACTGTGTTCAGTACTACCGGGAGGATGAGTAAGATGAGGATTACAAAAGTGAACATTCGAGTTGGCAGTATAAAGTTGGTAACCCTTGAGAAGAATAGATTCACTTGAGTAGGTTGTGCTGTGTTAAAGAGGGAGGAGGGGAGGTGAAGATGAATAGGTAATGCTTTAGAGAAGTTTGGCTGTGCAGAGATGCCAAAATGAGTGAAAACTTGAGGGGAACGTAGAATCAGGAGTTTTAAGTTTTGTTAGTAAGAGGTGGAACTACTCTCACCCCAGCTCCCTCTGGACACAGCTCTAAGGTTCACGTTTCACTGCAGCAACCCTATGTTAATCCAGATTGATTTAGTGAGGAGGGAGAGATTGCTGAAGTCTGAGAGCAGACAGAATAATTGAAAGGGGAGCATGCTTGAGAAAGTAGAAAGGAACGTACATTTGATAGGAAGTGGTGTGCTTTCTCCTTGTAATAAGAACAAGGAAGATGCCTAATAAAGATCAGGTAGAGAGAAAATGAGAGCTCCTTTTAATGAAGTAAGGTAATCTGCTTAACGTTTACATGGTAGAAGGTCTGCATATAGAAGAAAAGGTGTGAAAAACGCTGTAGTGAAAAGAAGAGTGAGTTTTACTGACACCAGTCTGGTGTGTGATCCCTCCCCCTTTCCCCTCTGCAGTGCTACACGGATGCACAGGTACAGGAATGCAAACCTAGATGGATGGTTTTCCAGGCTTGGGATTTTGCTAGGCAAGTTTTCAAGAGGCCGAGGGGGACAGGCTTGATTACTAGCTGGGTCATCATTATACCCTGTGTGATTCATAAAATGGAGGTTATAATTCCTAAGTCAAAAGTTTGTGTGCATATTAAACTAAGTAAAGTGCAGAAAGTGCTTTATATAGAAAGGTTGAAATATAAGAGATACTTGATAAGGGAGAGTATCTACAGTTTCATTGTCTTTTCTTGTGGAGTCATCAATCTTTGACCCTATAGAGAAAACACAAGTATGATGGAGAGCCAGTGGAAATAGGAAGTGTCATTAAGCTTATTGGAAGCCCTCATTTCTACCTGCATCTTCCTTTTCATGGCCCTCAATCCACAGGAGCCTGTTTTGGTGCCTTTGTTCTCAGTGCCGCCTTGTGGGAAGGGTAGGTTGTGGTAGTGATGCCGAAAGTAGGAGTTGCTGATCTGTGCCTTTGGGAGATGTGGCCTGAATTCTACATTGCAACCCCAAGTGCATTTCTCACTGACAACAGTTTTAGTCATGACACTTAGAAATACTAATACTTGTTACTTCAGACAGACGTGCTATAGTTTAAATCACTTTGTAGGTTAGCCTGAGAACCTGACCACTTGGTATAAAACTGCTCTGTGGATCAAGAATTTTTAAGGTTTAAAAAGTGATTTTAAAACAAAATCCTGTTAAACTGTGCATCAGTTTAGTTCAGTCACTCAGTCATGTCCGACTCGTTGCGACCCCATGAATTGCCGCACGCCAGGCCTCCCTATCCATCACCATCTCCCAGAGTTCACTCAAACTCAACGTCCATCGAGTCGATGATGCCATCCAGCCATCTCATCCTCTGTCGGCAAGTCCCCTTTTCCTCCTGTCCCCAATCCCTCCCAGCATCAGAGTCTTTTCCAATGAGTCAACTCTTTACATGAGGTGGCCAAAGTACTGGAGTTTCAGCTTTAGCATCAGTCCTTAGAGAATATTTAAATTCATATTTTAAAATCTTAATGGATGGCATGAAATATATAGTTTATTATCATAATGGTGCACTTTTGCAGATGGAAGAATTTTTAGGGTTCCTTTAGCCTTAACTTCCTCATTTTTCAGGTAAGAGGACAATGTTAAAATATTTAGAGTTGCAGAGCTAGTTGTTGAACTAGAACCTAAGCCATCTGACTCCATATTCAGTGCTATTTTAAAATTATACCAGGCTAATTTACCATTAGTTGTCTTTTAAATATACGATATGCTATCTTTAAGATTATAATAGCAGATTTATATAATGCTTTGGTGCTGTGGCTGAGGGAAGTTGAAGGAGATGATAGATAAAACAAGATTGGTTGTGAATTGACGTGATGGTGACTGGGTGATGGCTACACAGGTGTTCATTTTTGTCGCTTCTGTATTCTTATATGTTTGAACTTGTCCATAACTTTTTTTTTTTTAATTAGGTAGCATTTAATTTTAAAGTGATGTTTTTACAGGAGGCAATAACAGATGGCTTAGAAATTGTGGTTTCACCTCGAAGTCTACACAGTGAATTAATGTGCCCGATTTGTTTGGATATGTTGAAGAACACCATGACTACAAAAGAGTGCTTACATCGTTTTTGTGCAGACTGCATTATCACAGCCCTCAGAAGTGGGTATGTTAAAATGAGTGACACCTAGGTATTTAAATTATGTGAGGACGGTATTCTAGTGCTTTATCTAAAGTCTAGGTTGTAATTGTTGGAGAATCTTTGTTTTGAAACAGTTGGTTTTATATAATTTTAGAAGCTTTTCAGGATGAGTTTTTATTTTGAGGAAACTACCAAGCTTGAAATCATGGCTTTTCCACTTCTTAGGTATGTAAAATAATACCCTGATGAAAGCTATTTTAATAAAATAATTGATAACATGAATATATATTAATGGATACTTTTTCCTTATATGGCATGGATATCAGAAAGGGAAACTTTATATTAGGAAAGACTAGATTTTCATTTCTAAAATGGTTATATATAAATTATCACAAGGAAGTATTCAGATTTTTCTCTATTGGCAAGTAGTAGAGAGTATCTCAGTTTTCAAAGATCATGCTTATAGCCACTAGTCAGATATTCACATAAAGTCAGGTTAATCAGTTTAAATTTCTGTGACTTAGTAAAGGTATTGGGGAAAAGATGATAATAATCTGGCAGCTGGCTATTTTTGTCTTCAGCCCAAAGATACTGGCGTTACTTATATTTTCTTTTCCCTCTTTTTATTTAGCAATAAAGAATGCCCTACCTGTCGGAAAAAGCTAGTTTCCAAAAGATCACTAAGACCAGACCCAAACTTCGATGCACTCATCAGCAAAATTTATCCAAGTCGTGATGAGTATGAAGCTCATCAAGAAAGAGTATTAGCCAGGATCAACAAGCACAATAATCAGCAGGCACTCAGCCACAGCATTGAGGAGGGACTGAAGATTCAGGCTATGAACAGGTACGGGCGAGAAGGCAGAGAGGGTGGCCGCTTTTCTTCGTGTTTTATTAAAGACTGAATTTACTTACCGCCTTCCATTTTGAAAAAGATAAAATGCAGTAACCAACAGTAGTTTTCTGTAATTAGTTTTCATGCAGGTATAATATATGTCTCCTGGGGTAATAGGGGATTCCTTTAAAGTAATAGAATCTTAAAAACAAAACAGAAACCTCTCATATACCCACTTCTGTCTCCACTCACCACTGTACTTCTCTTCTTCTCTTCATAAGAGTTGTCTGTGCTCACCAGCTCCAATTTCTTCCCATTTTGAACTCCCCCAGTCAGGCTTTACCCCCACGCCTCATATCACCCTTGTCAATGTTATCATTGGCCTCCACATGGAAAAATCTAGTCACTGATTCTGAGATCTCATCTTACTTAATATTTTACACAGTTAATTTCTCTTTTCTCTTTGATTGGTTTTCTTTCCCTGTCTTTCAAGAGATCATATTCTCCTGGTTCCCTTTGTATGTCATTAGCTGTTTCTTGTCTCCAAAGTTAACATGTTCAGTACTGAATTGTCGGTTTTTACCCCCTACTTCTCTTCTTTCTTGCTTGTTTCAGTTGATGGCAAAACCATCATCACACTTGATTTAGCCAAAAATTTTGGGGTTACTTTTAATCTCTCTCCTTTTTTCCCCAGTCTGTATACCAGTCTGAGAGTAAATATATTTTTAGCTTTTCCCATAATACATCCAAGTTGGTATAAGCAGCCACTGTCTTTCGTTTGAAATATTGAAGTAGCCTCCTGATTGGTCTTTCTACTTTCCATGCTTACTGCCATACCATCTGTTCAAAGCACAGCAGCCAGAATGATAAGGTGAAAGTCAGGTCCAAGTTCTCCTTTGCTTTGAGGCCTCTAATATCTTCTCTTCATATTCAGGCTAAAAGACCTTAATGGTAGCTTCCAAAGCCCTACACAGTCTGAGCACTTTGCTCATCCCCACTCTTTTTTCTGCTCTGACATCTCCTTATATGTTTAGGCCTCAGGGAGAGTCAGGACTTTCCAAAGCCACATGCCAGTCTAGCGGCTTTCACCTTGGCTGAACATCAGAATCACTTGGGAAGTTTTTGAATCCTAGAGCCTCAAAGTTATCACTCCAGGCTAAGTAAATCAAAATCTTTGGGGAATAAGCATTCATATTTAAAGGTTCTAGAAGTGATTCTGAAATGCAGACTTTCAGTCTTCTGCCCAGAGAAAGAATCCCCTTTGTGAAATCCTTTATAGATAGACTTTTGATTTTGCTTGAACATTTCTAGTTGTGGGAGTATGTGACAGAAGCTTTGTTCAGTTGTTAACAACATTATTAAAGCTTCTTCAGTGTTTTCAGACTTAACAAGCTTGTTTATGCCTTGGTGCCTTTATACTTACTGTTCTGTCTTTCAGGAACCTCTTCTAGATAATCTGCATGGCACACACTATTTTTTCAAGTGTCTGCTAAGTTTCCATTTTCCACCCCAATTATAAAGTGATGGTATTGTTAACTGCGTTGACAGTTGTTTTGATGAATAAATAAGATGTGTGCATGAAGCGCCTTGCCCAGTTACCGGTTTATAGTATTTGAGCTTGTTAGAGAGATGCTTCTGTATTCATGCTCTGTATTTAGATATCTCATCTTTTGCATTAGAATAATTTTGCATTGCATTAGTCGACTTTGGGTGAGGTCAGCAGGCAGAGAGTGCTTACATATCTGAATTATACCTTTCTTTCGATATAAAATCTCATAAGAAAAGTCTCCAAATGTAAGTAAGTATTTGCCAGTAGTCCCTATAATTAAAAAAGAAATTTTTTCAGTGAATGTAAATATTTGTTAAATTTGTTCAAATGTTTGCCTATGTGTGTTTCCCTAAACTTTTCAGGGACATGTGGGAAATAGATGCCGTTATTCAACTTGGAGCAAATTCAGTTATTAACATGTTTTTAGAATTTAGGTTTTTTTTTTTTGTCCACACTAAAGTGGCTTCAAGATCTCAATTCCCCAACCAAGGGTTGAACCCAGGCCACAGCAATAAAAGCCTGGAACCCTAACCTCTAGGCTACCAGGGAACTTAGAATTTAATAACTTCAATGAATGTACTTCTAACTTGATGCATAGAGAAGGCCTACATGTAAATTTCATGCAACCTGTTTTTGTGTTACTTTCCTCTTAACTAGATTACAGCGAGGTAAGAAACAACAGATTGAAAATGGTAGTGGAGCAGAAGACAATGGAGACAGTTCTCACTGTAGTAATGCATCCACGCATAGCAATCAGGAAGCAGGACCTAGTAACAAGCGGACCAAAACATCTGATGATTCCGGGCTTGAGCTTGATAATAATAATGCAACAGTGGCAATTGACCCAGTAATGGATGGCGCTAGTGAAATTGAATTAGTCTTCAGGCCTCATCCCACACTTATGGAAAAAGATGACAGTGCCCAGACAAGGTAAGTGTGGGTTACTTTCAGATTATCTGAATTTAGAATGTTTACTTTGGAGTTAGAAAGCAATTTCAGGTAAGAATTAAGGGTGATATTTGTCATCCCGTTGTTGCCAGAGGCCAGTTGGATAGTTTAGCTGCCTGAATTTTGTTTTCTTTATTCCTCATGTGCTTGCCGTCTACAGATGCATATCTGAAAGGAATGACTCTCCTAGGCAGAGGAGGAGAAAGAATCATTTAAATGTCTTAACAGTAATGCTCTGAAATTTTTGGCTGGCCAGCATGGCTGCTTTATTACATCTCTCCAAAGAGCACACCACCTGCCATCAAGTGCAGATACGCATCAGGTTGAGTGAGTGAGTGAATGATACACCATGCTTTTAAAAAAACACATGAAAATTAGCACTTACGCTCATTCTGAAAAACCTAAAATTATTCTTAGACAAGAAGAAATTTGCTTATATTCTTAGCAGTATTCTTGCTGCTATAGATTCAGAACTGATTGTTGGGGTTGAGCGATATGTTCTTTTTTTCCTCTTAGTACAGTGTGCATTTATATTTGATTTTTGTTATTTTATGTCATATAATATGGATGGTAAGGTAGGTAGAGCTTTCATGGCCTGGTGGATGTGAGCTTGTACTTTTCTCTCTTCTGTACCTTTCAATAAGAAATTTTTAGATAATAGAGGAATAAATTTCTGATATTATTTTGTCAACATTTGAGATACTTGCATTTGGTATGGCTTTTTGGAAATGTGTTTTATAACCTACATTTTTATCATTAATCTAGAAATTAAGGTTTTAATGATTTGTTTTTCCAGATACATAAAGACTTCAGGTAATGCCACTGTTGATCACTTATCCAAGTATCTGGCTGTGAGGTTAGCTTTAGAAGAACTTCGAAGCAAAGGAGAATCAAACCAGATGAACCTTGATACGGCCAGTGAGAAGCAGTATACCATTTACATAGCAACAGCCAGTGGCCAGTTCACTGTAAGTATCTAAAATAATAGGCTGTTGATATTGGGGGCACATTGAACATCTGAGAGTGGCAAGTTGTGGGGTGGGGCCTAATAAAATGGTGCATACACTGAAGAGAAATTGCAGCAGGGTAGTTAACTTGATATATCCGTTTTTCTTTTATGAATGGTATAAGTGACAACAAGTTTATCCTGTTTTTTTTTTTTCAGATGGACTTTAATGTAGTTCCATCTCACTATTTTGTGCTTTGAGTAGTTTTCATAATTGTTTCTTTTTTGTTTTAGGTGTTAAATGGCTCTTTTTCTTTGGAATTGGTCAGTGAGAAATACTGGAAGGTGAACAAACCCATGGAACTTTATTATGCACCCACAAAGGAGCACAAATGAGATTTTACTAAAACCAGTTCTGAGAATGAACTTTTTTATAGCCTATTTCTTTAATATTAAAGATGTACCGTCATTACTTTTATGGACAGAACATTGGATATGTTATTCAGTTTTCTTTCTGAGCCAGATTCGTTTACACTATTAGAATCTTTTCCCCTTAATTTAAGATCTCCTTTTTGGAAGGAACTGCAATTATTCAGTACTTTTTCTTTCCTTTAAAAAGTATATCTAAATTGTATGTTTTCACAGAGTGTGGTTCCATTTGGAGCATCTTGGAGCTTTTGACCCAGGAATTTTTCATAGTTCTGTATTCTTAAGTGAAGATTCAGTTGGCCATCTTTCTCCCTCCCTTCAAAAGTTTTTTAGGCCTACAGAATGTTAAATATGTATTTTGACTTTTTTTCCTGGAGTCTTGTATATTTATAGTTTTCTATATAAGCTGTAGTATCTTCATGAAGACCAAGGCTCAAATTTACTGTGCTTAAAAAACAATTCTCATAGGATTATTATTTTCATGGTATTTTCTTCCATAATATCTCATTTTTAAAGAAAAGTTCTTTATGAACTTAGTGTCCATTGTCATGCAATGTTATTTTCTTCCATTTTTGTCCCTCTAAATTTGGAATTTCTGATCCTGGGAAAGAGAACCAAACAAGATCCCAAGTTCTGTGAGAACTTGGTTCATTCACAGATTTCATTGAAGAAAGAAAAATTAAATTGTTCTTATGTAGTTTTCAAGTGTGTATTTTAAAAAGTCTTTTTCTTTGTATTTTATTGTCACCTCATTTCCTTTATTATGTGTATGTTTTTTTCCTATTAAAATACCAGAGACATGGAGATATTTTGCACTTTAGCCTGGATGAAAAGTACAAGATATGTTCAAAGCTTCCCTAATTCTTTTCTTATTGGTAGCTGCATAAGTTTCAAAAATAACATGGCACATAGAACTAACAATAGGGAAAATTTGCTTCTGTTTGAAAAGTGTGTTTAGCATTTTGGGTTGCCGTATCAGTTTATAAATTTGGTGCTCTGCTAATTACACTGTATCTAGAGAAGCAAGCTAATGGAGCTTGAACCCTGCCTTCATGTGTAGTGAAAGATAATTCTGTAGAAAAATGTCAGCCAGAATGGTAAAGTCATTCTACTCTTCCTAATTTAGTTTTATAATGAAGGACAGTGTGTGGTGTTTGGACCCAAAGGCTTTATGATTACAGGTCAGAAATAAGATTGACTTGTGTTGTTTTTTTTGTCCCTGTCCTGATTTCAGGTATGTTTCCAAGTTTAAATTATCACAGTATTTATGAAAACATGTTTGCATTGGGAAATTAACCATAAAAGGTTTTTACCAGGGGAAAGTTACCCTCCAATACCATTGTAACTGAAAGCCTGTCTAGTCGTTGTAAATATTTACCTGTCATTTTTGACAGATCGGGGCCAGCTTGATGTTTTAAATATTCACCCCAATATGAAAACTTAAAGGCTTGTTCAATTTTTTACCATTTTATTGAAAATATTTAAAATCTGTTTTTACAATTTTTTTTTTTTTGGTAATCTGTGCCATGAAGTTTGAAAACCACCAAATATCAAGGAAAATTTTGTATTCAGTTCCTTTTCTGGTGTAATGTTAAAGTATAGATTATTAATGCATGTCCACTGAATATAACCCTGGTTTTGTGATATAACTGCTTAGATTTTATTGGTGATATTAGATTAGTGGTTGCATTAAACAACTAAATTTCCATTGTGATTATTAATTGACATTTGTCTTTAAGCAAAAAGTTATTTGTGAATATAAGCTTTGTGCTTAGAGAATGTATGTGTTTTTATCCATCAGTATGGGAGGATATAAATTCTTTGCATCATTAGTGAATTTACTGGATGTGTAATCCTTTGCAAAATATAATTACAGGTGTTTGATAGAGCACTGAGTGTATAGTGGTGTGTGTGTGTGTGTGTGTGTGTGTGTGTGTGCTGGAGGGTGGGTACTGTTAAACATACTATTAACTATGAGTGTTTCATAAAGTATTATCCAAGTAACTTCTATAGCCACCTTCTCAACTGAGAAATGAAAGACTCACTAAATAGGGCCTTTGGATTATACATTATCATTTTAAATTTATTAATATTATGCTAAAATATATATAACCTAATTTATCACTTTAACCATACAATTGAATGACATTAAGATACATGCAGAGTGTTGTTTAACCATCACCACTATCTGTTGTTTCTGGAACTATCATCCCAATCAGAAACTGTACCTGATATGTGATACACCCCAGGTAAACTCTATTTTTCTTTGAATTTGACTATTTTAGGCACATTATATATGTGGAATCGTGCAGCATTTGCAGCATTTGTCCTTTGTGTCTTAATGTCTTATAGCATAATGGTTTTAAGGTTCATCCAAGTTGTAGCATATATCAGAATTGCATTCCTTTTTATGTCTGAATAATATTCCACTGTATCCATTCATTGTTGATGGTTACTTAGATTGATGGAAACTTTTTGCTGTTGTGAATCATGCTGCTGTGACCATTTTTGTACAAGTATCTGTGAGAGTTCTTTAAGTTCTTTTGGGTATACACTTAAGAGTGAAGTTGCTGAATCACATGTTAATTCTATATTTAATTTTTTGAGGAACCTCAGACTTTTCCACAATGGCTGCACCATTTTACAATCCCACCAGCAATACAGAAGGATTCCACTCTCTCCACTTCTTCACTAACACTTGCTGTTTTTGTTTTCAGTAGCTGTACTTATGGGTATAAAGTGTTATTTCATTGTGTTTTTGAGTTGCATTTCCCTAATGGCTTGTGATGCTAAGCATATTTTCACGTGCTTACTGGCCATTTGTATATCCTCTGTGGAGAAATACCCATTTAAGTCTTTTGCCCATTTTTAATTGGATTGTTTGTGTGTGTTGTAGAAGTTCTTAATATATTCTGGATATTAATCTGTCATCAGATATATGATTTATTCATATATTTTCTCCCATTCTGTGGGCTGGCTTTTCACTCTTTCAGAAGTGTCCTGTGATACACAGAAGTTTTTAATTTTGATAAGTTCCAATTTTTCTATTTGTTGCCTGTGCTTCTGGTGTCATGTACAAGAATGCACTGCCAAATCTAATATGAAGATTTTCCTCCAAGAGTCTTTTTTTAGGTCTTTTTTTCCATCTTAAGTTTTGTATATGGCAAAAGATAAGAAATCAGCTTTGTTAGCATTTGGATATGAAGTTTCCCCAGCACCATTTGTTGAAAAGATTGCCCTTTCTCCACTGAATTGTCTTGGCAGCCTTAATTAATTTTCAGTTAATGAAAATCAATTGACCGTACATATAGCATGGTTTATGTATGGGCTTGTATCCCATTGGTCTGTATGACTTTTCTTTTGCCAGTACCACTCTGTTTTGATTACTGTACCTTTGTAATTAGTTTTACATTATCGTTTTAAGTCTTCTGAACACTGGGAATGACAATATTTCACTTGTACCTTTGAGAAAATTGAGTCTCAGGACTCTCAACTTGGAGAACTAAACATGAAATAATTGAAATGCCAAATGAGAAAAGATTTCTCTTAAATTCCCACCACATTTCTACTTAGAAATACTTGGTTTACTAAGTCTTAGAAACATAATTATTAGAAAGGAAAAGTAATTAGTGTTCCATTGTTGTAACTATAAAAATGGCTTCCTTGATAACTTTTCTGAATTAATGGAGTAAGGACCGCTGAAAATCTGTTGTTCCATAAAAATAATGATAACACTAAAAGTTGTCAAAATCAACTTTGTCAGAATTCTAAAAAAAAAAAAACTAAAAGCTTCCAGTAGTCTAAAAAGTATTTATTCAACAGAAACTGTAACAAAATGGTTTGTAACATTTTAAATTTCCCTGTCCATCTTTCCTCAGTTCCAGGTCAGCTTTGAAAACAAGCAACCTTGCAACTGTTAAAACCAGCAGCCTAGTAACCACTGGAGGGAACTTGAAGCACCACAAAAAGCCCACTCTAGAGAATTGTCACTATTTGACCTGTCTGGTACCTCACTGAAAAGCTCTGTATTCTAAAGAGTTTTGTCTTTATTTGACCTGACTCCACTCACTCTGTGCAAAGATCTGTATCTTTACCCTGTTTACCATAGAAGCTACTTGAGGCTGTGATAACAATTGAGACTAAACAGATGCTGACCAAAACAAAAACAAAAAAATGTCGTGTCTGTAGAGGGCTTTGAAAAGTTCCAGCATAATTCCTGGGAATCTAGAAGGCTGCATGTATAAGATGTATGCATACCCAAAAGAAAAATGAAAGCATTAATCTAACCTGTGACAGAACTTGAGGCTCTGTAAGTAGGAAGTGAAAGCTAAGGCAGAGTTGTAAACTGCATGTTGAAGTGTTGAAGGCATAGCCCAATAGTTTCAAAGAGCACTTCCTCAAGATTGGGAGAGTTAACTGTTTAAAGGCATTAAAGAACATTGCTGTCCAATCATTAGCTGACCTCTAAGCTAACAAAATGGAGAAAGAAATGGCAACCCACTCCAGTTTTCCTGCCTGGAGAATTTCATGAACAGAGGAGCCTGGCAGGCTATTGTCCTTGGGGTCGCAGAGTTGGACACGACTGAGCAAATATCATTCACATTTAAGCTAGCAAAACAGAATATAATGGTCACACACAGCAAAAAAATGCAGACTTTACAGAGTCAGTCCAAGAAGTTCTAATGCAGCAAAACCTGAGGAGGGGAAGGGATTCTGTGTTCAGAGTTGGCATGTTATATTATTTTAAATGTTTAGTTCTCAACAAAAATTTACAAGACTTGCAAAGAAAGTGTCTGGGACAAAGCCCAGGTGTTGAACTTTTTAAGTAAAATTTTGTTAGCCTTTAAAAGCTTATTCAGAGAACTAGAAGAAACCATGTCTTAAAAGCTAAATTTGAGAATAATCTTTCTCCAAATAGAGAATAACAATAAAGAGAAATTATGATAAAAGAAGCAAATAGAAATCCTGGATTGGAAAACTATAACAGGTGAAATAAATTCAATAGAGTCCCTCAAAAGCAGATTTGAACTGCTAGAAATAGTCAACAAATTTGAACAGAGGTATTACTTGAGAGTAGCCTAATTGGAAAAAAAGGGATAGAAACACAGTATTGTAAATCAGCTATATTGCAATAGGAAATAAAATTTAAAGGAATAAAGGGGGGAAACTGCAGAGATCTCTGGGACACTATCAAGTATGATAGCATAATGGGGGTCCTAGAAGGAGAGAAGAAAAGGGGTTACAGTGTATTTGGAGAAATAATTGCCCCAAACTTCAGAATTTACAGAAACGAATATGCACATCTGAGAAGCCTAACTACTGCTAAATAAGACAGGGTTTGAGAAACAGCAAGAGAAAAGTGACCACATATGAGGACTCTTTAATAAGATTAACAGCTTGCTTCTGATAGGAATGTCATGGAGGCCCAGAGGCTCTGCAAGAAAAAGTCAACCTAGAATTCTGTATGCAGCAAAATTACTCCTCAAAAATGAAAGAAATTAAGATGGTCACACATAAAAACAGAGCAAATTTGTCAGTAGCAGACCTGCCTACCCTATAGGAAATACTGAAGAATCCTTCAGGAAGAAATGAAAGGACGTTAGATAGTAAGTTGAATCCACATAAATAGTAGCACTGGTGAAGTTAACTACGTAATGAAACATGAAGGACGGTAGGGACTTTTCGATTGTCCAGTGGCTAAGACTCCATGTTCCCAATGCAGGGGGCCCAGGTTTGATCACTACTCAGGGTTGATTTCCTTTAAGATTGACTGGTTTGAGCTCCTTGCTGTCCAAGGGACTCTCAAGAGCCTTCTCCAGCACCACAGTTGGAAAGCATTAATTCTTCGTCTCTGCCTGCCTTATGGCCCAGCTCTCACATCCATACATGACTGCTGGAAAGACCTCATAGCCTTGACTATACAGATCTTTGTCGGCAAAGTGATGTGTTTGTTTTGTAACACACAGTCTAGGTTTGTCATAGCTTTTCTGCCAAGAGGCAATCTTCTAATTCCATGGCTTCAGTCACCATTTGCAATGATTTTAGAGCCTAAGAGGAAATCTGTCACTGCTTTCTTTCCCTTCTATTTGCAATGAAGTGATGGGACTGGATGCCATGATCTTAGTTTTTTTTTAATATTGAGTATTAAGCCAGCTTTTTCACTCTCCTCCTTCACCCTTATTAAGAGGCTCTTTAGTTCCTCTTTGCTTTCTGCCATTACAGTGATATCCCCCTTCATGGATCACTGCCTTGTCATGGTGAAATTACAGCTCTTGATGTTTATATTTACAAAGATCTTAAAAACCTAATCTTCCACCTTGAAAATCTATTGACATTAATTTCTGATAGATATGTACTTACTGCCATTTTATTACTTGTTTTGGGCTTATTTTGTGGTTCTTCCCTTCCCTTTTTTGTTTCTTCATTGTGGTTTGACAATTTTCCTTTGTGGTGTATTTGTGGTCCGTCCTTGTTTTTGTGTATCTATTGTAGGTGTTTTGTGGTTACCGTGGGGTTCCACGGTTCTGTATTGATTTGTTTTAAACAGATAGTCCTTTAGGTTCAAACACATTCTGAAAGGATCTATGTTTTTACTACCTTTTCCTCTACTTGGTATTTCTTGTTATATTTTACATCTTCATGTTTATTCCTTTACTAAAGTGAAAGTCACTCAGTCATGTCCGACTCTTTGTGACCCCATGGACTGTAGCCTGCCAGGCTCCTTTGTCCATGGAATTCTCCAGGCCAGAGTACTGGAGTGGGTAGCCTCTCCCTTCTCTAGGGGATCTTCCTAACCCAGGCATTGAACCCAGGTCTCCTACATTACAGGCGGATTTTTTACCATCTGAGCCACTAGGGAAGCCACCCAAAATCTCTGCTTTCCCAAACCAGGAGTCAAACAGGAATCCTAACCGTTAGACCATGTGGAAGAGGACAGTTCCCTTAGTAATTAGTTATAATTGATTTATAAATTTTTTGTCTTTTAACCTTTGTACTAGCATATTTGAGTGTTGATACTTTGCTTTCACTACATATTTGCCTTTACTAGTGGGATTGTCCTTTCCTATAATTTCTTGTTAGGTCCTTTTCTTTTCCACTTACAGAAGAACCTTTAACATTTTCTTTTAGGGTTGGCTTGGTATTGAGGAACACTTTTCATTTTTGCTTATATGAGTTCTTTATCTTGCCTTCAATTCTAAATGATAATCTTGCTGGGTAGAGTATCCTAGGTTGCATGTTTTTCCCTTTCATCCCTTTGAGCCATAATTTCATTAAATACATTTTTGACCCCCATCTCTCTTCTGGGACCCCTATAATGTGAATGTTGATACACGTTACCCCAGAGATCACTAGAAGTGTGATCTTAACATTAAAAAAATTTTTCTCTTTGTTGTGTGATTGGGTAATTTCCATTGTTCTGTCTTCCAGGTTACTTATGTGTTCTGTATCACCCAGTGTGCTGGTCATTCTTTCTAGTGCTTGTTATTTCAGTTATTGTGTTCAGTTTTGACTGGTTCTCTATTTTCTAGTTCCTTTAAAACTTTATCACTGTATTCATCTATTCCTTTTCCTAGTTCAGGTAGCATTCTCATTACTAATGCTTTGAATTCTTTTACCTGGTAAATATTTATTTCACTAGTTCCCCCACCCTAACCATTTTCTCTTGCTCTTTCAACTGAAATTCCTCTGTCATTTGGCCTATTTTTCTCTGTCCCTATGCAATCAGGTGAAACAGTTCCCTCTGGCATCCGTGAAGGAGTCCTTGAGTGGGAGTATCCCGTGTAGTCTGTGTGTTCTTTGGTGGGAGAGCTGGATCGGACATGAACACAGGTCACACCTTTCTTCAGAGGAGCGAGCTGGCAGCTGTCACTTGGTGGGAGGCGGGGTTGGAGGTGGAGGGGCTGGAGTCAGGTGTGAGGGAGAGGGCTTCCCCTCCTCTCAGTTGCCCGCAGGGGTGGGGTCAGGTCTCATGCTGCTGGAGCAGAAGCCCCGAGGGTCAGGTCCAGGCTGGCTCAGGTAGCTTTCAGTGTGTGCTCTTGTTCCTCCCAGCACTCAGCTTCACGCCAGCGGGGAGCAGTGCTGGAGCAAGAGGTGCACAGTGGGTATTAGGCGAGGGCTGAGGTGACCTTCCTGACTCACTCTGCTGTGCCATCACCGGAAATGGCTGCTCCCCACCTTGCTAAGACAGCACGTAGGGTTTGAGCTGCCTTTAGCATCTCATAGCCAACTGAGCTTTTTCCACGGTTGTGGCAACCCTTGCTTCATGGTGAATATGCAGTGCAAGGCCCGCAGTGCTGGAGCATCTGCTCAGCTCAGGCTGGGGGCGGTGGGGGGTACAGGAGAGCGGTCATGGGCAATGTCAGCAGTCTGTGAGGTTTCCATTTCAATCTCCCTTTCCACCCAGCTTTGAGGCCATGTGAGTATCCACGTTGGACCCCAGGCTGAGGTACCCAATGTGTGGCTTGAACCACTCACCCTCCAGGGAGGGTAATCTCCCTTTTCCTCCCAAGGTCACAGGTCCCTACCTGATTGCTTGTTTTTTCCTTACCTGTTTCTGTGTGGATCTTTTATACAGCCTTGGTTGTACATCTGACAGGTTCTAGTTTGTTTTCAGTGAGAATTGTTCCACATGTAGATGTATTTTTTATATGTTTGTAGGGGAAGGTGGGTTCTATATCCTCCTATTCCTTCACCTTATTTCCTCTCCCCATACACATCTATTTTAAATAATCAGATGGTCCAAGTGCTGGTTTGTCTCATGGATTTATAGAAACTTTTCTTAACTATACAAAAAAATAACAACTTTTATTTCTTTTCGTGTTCATGAATTAACTGGCAAGAATAATAAAGGTTTTCTTTTAATGGTCATAGAAACTAAACATGCACTTCATCTATTCCTTTATTTTACTAAAATTCCATTAATTGGAGACAAGAAAAAGCATCCCTCTAAGATTATGCTGTAATACAAAGAATTTTTCTTTAATTTTTTCTAAATTAATACTCTTATGTTGATGCAGCCCCAACTCCCTGAATTTCTGTGTATGTCATGGGAGTGGTTTTTTTTACATGATATATTAAACCTTTCAGTCATTTCTCTTCCTCCATTTCCCAAGCTTAATACTTGTAAAAAAAAGTTAGTTTTTCTAAGAAACACTTAGGTAAATGTGCATTAAATCCTTGAAACAAAAATCTAAATTTTTGGTATACGTTTTCATACAAACTCATATTCGGATGAAGCAAGAACCATATTTATTAATGGAAACGATTTTTTTTTTCCAACTAATTTTTGTAGTCATGTTAGCCTGGGCTACTTGTACAAAAAATTAGCACATACACAAACCAAAAAAACAAGCAAAACAAACAAAAAAAAAACCCACCCCAAAAAGCAAGAAAATCCTCACTTCAAAAATTCATAAGGTGACAAGTTTTACTCCTGAGAGGTAGCATAACCAAGCAAAAGAATATTGTACGTGCATTAACTGAGGCACTTGAGATCACCCAGTTTGTTTAATTCATAACAAAATCTCTCCTCAGAATTTCATGCTTGTAAACAATTACATTAGAACAGTAGTCTCAATTTATTTTAACAAAATCTTACTTTAAAGTGTAATCATCCGGACTTTAAACTTACAAGAAAATGTATTTCTATCTCTGATAAGTATTTAGTTGGAGAAATAAGATTTCTCGAAATTGGGAATATATTTTATCTTGTATTTGTGAAATAATACATTAGTAATCAGAAAGGACACTATTCCTCCTATTTAGGGTCACTTTAATAAAAGGATTCTGGATTCATCTTACACATTACAAACAGAAAAGATAAATATCGTGAATCACTTTAAGTAGAGCTGAGATTAAGTAATGTGTTATTTTCATAACATATAAAATTCCAAACAGTCTGCATGTGAAAATTTTCTGAGTTATTAAACAGTAGGGTGATCTCAGTCACAAACTTGGCTTCATGTGAAATGTTTTCATTAAAATTTTAAGCTTTCTTTAAAATAAGAAAAACTTGGAAAGCATAGCTCCCAAACCAGCTAAATTAGAAACTGCTAATTTTCTGAATGAAAAGAGCACTGTTTTTTATTTTTACACAACTGAATTGAAAGAATAGAAAAAGCACTACAGTTGTTACAGAGAATAATAATTGTGGCCATCAACACAGACATCTGAGAAACTTTCCTTTACATTTACCATCTTCTGCAACCACCTGCTTCTGCTTTGTCATTCACTGACATTTCAACCCTGTCGGCTACTGTGTCTTCAGATGCTGGTTGGACATGGCCCTCTGACTGTCCTCCAGTGTAAGTAGGGGTGCTGTACTTCAAAAGGATGGATTTAAACTGCATTAGAGGTGCATCTGTACGAACTCCCATTGGGTCAAAATGAGTTCGGCTTACTCGAAAGCCTGCTTGAGAAAGATAGCACAAAAACTTTTTTAACCTGCAACAAGGAAAGGCAAAAAAAAATGAGGTTCTTGTTTTAAATCATAATGTCATTAAAATATTAAATATATACACTTTGTCATTCACTGTCTGTCTTACTTTGGCATATTCATTCCTTTAATGCTGTGTCTGTGGATGTTGTAATAAAAGGGAGGATGTTCAGTATTGACATCAGTCTTTTGCCTCTTGACTAAATTTGCAGTTGTTTCATTACTTTTTCTCTTTCCTGAAACGTACAGATATTAACACGGAAAGTTAGCATTCTCTTAAAAATCACAAGCCAGATACTTTAATAACTACATACTATCTTCAAGTCTAAATTCTTTGACACAACATTTTGACCTATCTATCCAATCTTAATTCTTACAATAACATAGCTTTTATTGTAATATTTATATTTTCACTATCCTTTACTCATGTAATTTTACTGTTGAACTGTTTGCTGAATCAGAACTTCTTTCTACCTTCTTCAGTTGTAAGCCTCAAGCCTACCTCCATCTTCTGTAGAAAGCCATTTTTGAAATCTGGGCCAGTCATTCCACAGATTGCACTACTCTCAACACTACTCTGAGTTTGATTAAGTTCTGTCATTATATGTTTTCTTGTTTCATGTATTTAGGTCTTTATAATGTGTATAAATCCTTCCCAGATTATATTCTAAGTTCCTGGAGAATAAGGTCCTTTATTTCTATACTTGTATTCTCTACTGAATGCCAATAGAATTGACCCTTGTGAACAATGCAGTTTTAAATTGTGTGGGTCTACTTCAACATAGATATTTTTCAACAGGGAGAAACTACAGTAACATATGGTCCACAGTTTGTTGAATCTGTGGATGAAGGATTGACTTTAAGTTACATATGGATTAATCCCGGGGCTGTTCAAGAGTCAACTGTGTTTGATATACAGTAGTCTTCACTGAACACAAAGTCAGTCTCAGCGGCTTGCATATAGGAATTTACGAGTACACTGTATGATCTCATTGCCTACTTTTTACCACAGTACTTAGCCTTTACATTTTCAGTGAAAGGAAGCTAGCAAGTAAGTTTCTAGCAGTTATCCCTTCAAAAATCACAAAAGGAAGACAACTGAGATATCCAAGTTACCATATGGAGATTTTTTTCTGAATGTTCAACATGGATGTTATTATTGCCAAATTTAAAATTTTCATGAACGTTAACTTAAGCAAAAGTATTCAAAAGACAAATCTGATGCATGAAAATGAATGATAAACTGCATTCAAAGATAAATATTGTTGAAGTGTTGACTCATGGCTTCCCCCATTAAAACCTGATTATACTGTCACATTAAATCTAAGAAGGCACATGTACCCCAAGAGTTAGGAAAGGCTGAGACTAAAAATCCAATACCTTCCAATTACTATCATCAGCAGTACATAGATTTCTTTTGCCTGATATTTTCTATCATGTAAGATTTTATATGTTATACTAGTTTAGAAAATCATAATTTTAGAGCTATAAAAGAATCCATAGAGATTAGTCTAACTCCCTTAATTTATACATGAGAAAGGCTCAGAGATTTTAAATATCTTCAAAACTTCTGTTTTTACCTTATTCTAAAAAGGTTTTATGACAACTCTTAAAGGTGGGGGACCTGGCTAAGGTTATGTAACAAATGACACAAAGAAGTAGGGTGATACTCTTAAATTTAATGTATTTTACAGGATACTGGAATGCCTTTCTCTTCCCTCCAACAGAGAAATTAAGGAGAATAAATCATTTTTAAGTGATTTGAATCCTAACAAATTGGTTGAAGATGCTAAATGAACATGACTGTTGGGAACAGTATGTAGTTATTAAACCATAAGCTATTAGCAGGAGTTGAAATTTTCTTCTCTTTGAAAATCAACACTAAAATGCTGAGCAACTAATACAAAATTACAGCTTGTAACTATAGTCCTTGGTTCTTTCAATCTCAACACTGTTTTTGCCTGTATACAAAACAGATTTAGAATCTAACATTGCCTTCTAAAAACCTTAGACATTAAGCACCACCATTACAAATCTTAACATCCTTTGATATGAATTTATAATGCCTAATACAAGTATATTTTAAAGTATATACACACCTCAAATTATAAGAAAGGCTATGTAATAAAATTCTTATGGCCAGAGTATAGGGTCTTCTGGTTAATCAATGACATTTCTTTTAACATCTTGTATAGCTCTTGCAAGGGGATCACCATATACCAGAGATGTGAACAAAGTACATATTGATAGAAGTTTTGAACTATGCAAATGCCAGATAAATAAGGTCTACTGTAATTTGGTTGCTGGTATAATAAGATGAAAATGAATTTGAAGTAGGCTACCAAAGCAATCTCTTCTCTTCCAGTTACCCTGCTGCTACGTGCTCTTACACAGATGCGTTCACACACACGCACACGTACCTTGTGCGCTGTGACTATCTGTTGTGGTATCGTCTGTAGTTTTAATAAATACACCGCATTCTTCTAAAATTAGAACAAATGGAAACAAAATATTTTACAGGATGATATTAAGCAACAATTTGAAGTTTACTTAAAAGCTTACTAAATCTATGCACTGCTTTTATGAATATATGAGATTCTGTGACCAAAACAGGTTCCAAGAATTCATTTTTTGACCCTCTAAGATACCTAACAGGCCCACCCTTCTATCAGTAGCCAGATAAAACTACAAAAGCCTATTTATAGTAAAGAGAAAACAAAGCAGAAAAAACTTAACTTTTCTGAGTGGTAAGTGTAAACCTAGCTTCCATGTCTCAATGGATATTACAAAATTTTTGGCCACACTGTTCTCAGAATGACCTAAAGTTTCTCTTTCCAGAAAGCAGATACAGGGTAATAAAATCAGAACAGACTTTTAGTTCTTTCAATCTACTAAAGTTTAAAAAATACATCTATAAAACAAAATCATCATTCCTTTCAGGCCCCTAAAATATAAACTTGAAGAAAACAATGCAATTAAAAAAAAAAGCTAACTGGATTACTGATGAGACTCATTACAGAGAATTTACTTAAAGCATACTACTTATATTGCTTTTAATTATAACATTAAAGATGTATTTTTGATAAACAATTTGTAACGTAGTAAATTAGTGTTAAGTCACCTTGCTTATTGAGATTTGAAGGTGCATGAACTGAAAACTGAGGAGTACACTCGGACTCAAAGATTAATGTCTTTATTAGGGTCTGAATGTCATCTAAACCATGGTGAAGAGATTCAGACAGCATTCTTTTGAGGAATCCAGTATTGAAAAGGGAACTTGACCTAAAAAAAGAATATAGAATTAGATTCAAGAAGTGTTTTCTTTAATAAAATAAGTCTTCATAATTAAACAATGACTAAGTAATTTGCCCACTTTATCATGTCAATTGTCTAAGCTAGTGGGATTTGTAAAGGAAATTTTATTCACAATAGGTCAATTTATTGAGCCCTCATAAGGTGTATAGTCCTGTCGTACATAGACGTGTAAGATATAGTGAAGTATAAAATTCACTGTTTACCCTATGAAAGCCTATAAGTGTAGACAGAATCTAGCCTGGGACACACAGTAATGCAGAGGTTTTCACAATGCATATTCCTATCAGTAACAGTAACCCTTAGTTCCAGGGCATACATGGCGGGGCAGGGTGACATCCATAAGAATTACATGCGCTGGTGGTGATGCAGTTAAAAAGTGGCCCAGGGCTCAGTTTCCTATTTAATTTGAGAATCACAAGTATAATGGACAGAATATGAATTCCAGGTCAGACAAACCTTTCCACCACTTATTAGCTATGTAATCTTGAGTAACTATTGTTTTGAGTCTCACATTCCTTATCATAATATGGAAAATAAAACTTCTCACAGACTTACGGGAATTAAATGAGATAATACACCTACAATCCCTAGTACAAGGTATATCCTCAAGAAACAGTAGCTATTACTAGGGTAAGCAAATATATATGAAAGGATATGTGATTTTAAGTGTCAAACGAGTGACCAGTGTAAGATTTACTAAAAGACAATTCAAAGATTATTTTGGATTTAAGCACTAAGGAGTGACACTTCAAAAAGGATGCAGAATTTGAACTAGAGGAAGGGAAGGGAGAAGAGACTGGATGAGCGTAAATACATGAACAATGGCTTTAAGTGAGAAAACCTTAAGTTACTGTTTAGAACTCAGTCTTGGAGATTAAAAAAGATGAGTTCTGGTTCTGTTCTGTGTGTGCGACTAACTAAATCCTGAGGGATCAGTTTTATCCAACACTTAAAATACACTGTGCCATCATTTTCTCATCTGGTAAAATGAGGGAGGAGTTGGGCTAGGAGATCTTTCTGGATCTAGCAACCTGTTACTCTGAACTTCCCCAGTTCCAAGAGTGAGTAGGGTCAACATACTGCAGGTGACTGAGAGAACTAGAAGGTAAGGCTGGCCAGGTCATTCTTAATCTAAAAGTATTTACTTGAAGATAAAATAATGGGCATCAGCACAAATGTTTACCATTAATTTTTAGACTTAGTAATGACTAAACCTTGGCCTTATAAAGTAATGAGGCTGGAGTTTGCAATGATTGTTATTACAATGCTATTAGCAATCTCAAATTTCTCCAAGAATCTCTAGTAACAAACAGCTTATGGGAAGGATTGTGAGTAAAAGCAATTCAACTTTCAAACATGAAAAACATAACTAGTTACCAAGGATGCAAAAAGCACACACATACATTAAATATTTGCAGCTGTGTCACATATAAACAGCTTGACCTAATACAAAAGCAGACATTTACTTTAACATGCCCTTCTTCCTTAAAATTAATTCCTCAAAGAACTTTTACATTAGTTGACTGGTCTATAAAAAGTTATAGTGATCACTTTAAAATCATACCCTAGTTCTATAATTATCAGCTGAAAAAAGCCTCATCCTTACTATGCATGAATGAATTATTTAGTTTGCAGATCAGCTTGGCTTCTCTTTGATCCAACTGCATCTTAACTCTGTCACAAACTTGTAAGAATAATGGTATAGAAAAATGTGAAAAGAAAACACCTCAGGTTCATAAGGGAAAAGAATTATAATTATTTACCTATATTTTAAAAAAAATTGAAACTAAATTTGTCTTCTACCACAGTAATCAAAAGTCAGCAATCAGATCAATACATACATAAACTCTGAATACATTACTATGCTTAGGCACATACCATAGAGGTCCAAGTTCTATTGCTGTCTTTCCAGGCATGCTTCCATGACAATTACAGGGTAGCTGTCTATATGGGTTTTCTGTGAAAAGGTAATAAAAAGAAATCAAAGGAGAAATGACAATGTAAACAGTAGTAATTGTTATATAAGTAATAATTTGCAGCTACAGTACACTGAGGATCTACTATGTGCCAGGTATTGTGCATTTATATGCATTAAAAAAAATTTAATCCTTAAAACTCTCTGAAGCAGGTATTAAGATCTCAGTTATGTAGATCAGATGATTAAAGCTTAAAAAAGATACAGAAATCATGTCAAAATTAGAGGCATGGTTTTTAGTCACTATACTACCTGAAATAATTTCAGCAGGAGAAAATCTTATAAATTCCACAAGCTATCTATATTTTAAAATCAACTGATTGGGGTATAATTTACATACAGTAAAATGTATACATTTTATGTGAAAAGGTTGATGAGCTTTAATAAATGTACATACCCATATAACCAACATCCATCAAAATAAAGGCATTTCCCATAAGTTAACTCTTCTGTAATTGGGAAGAGAAAATGAATTACTCTATTCCCTAGGCTTGATGCATATTCAGTCGCAGACATGTAGGCTAGAAGAAACTAATTCAGTTTAAAGAGCAATGAGGACCCTGATGTAATCAGAATATGACTGGGGAGATACAAGACCTAGTCTTAGTTTCCAAAATGGCATGATATTCTATCTTGGACTTTCCTGTTCACTTAAGACTCAGAATGAAGTGAAGTGAAGGGAAGTCACTCAGTTGTGTCTGACTCTTTGCGACCGCATGGACTGTAGCCTACCAGCCTCCTCCATCCATGGGATTTTCCAGGTAAGAGTACTGGAGTGGGTTGCCGTTTCCTATAGTCATTTTAAATCAGATTTTCTCCAACTGAGTTCCCCCAGGCCATTTCTGGGTTGATCATTCACTTTCTTGGAATGGCCTGATCTGATCAATGGGCCCTAGATATATCCAGAACTCAGGATTATGGTAGTAAGGGCATGGGTCTATAGCTTCTTGCTATCTGATATCACTCTGTCATTTAATGCAATTGAGTGGCATAATTCACAGTTGTATATATACTTAAGGGCCTCCTTCACTGTTTGTTCCTAGGTCTACCTTTCAGCCTTAAAAGGTGTGGTTATCATTGACCTTAGCTTTGTTGAGAATGATGCTGCTCAAATGCTATACGAATATATTCAAGACATCTTCCCTGAAACCATTAAATAATTAAATTACATGTACTACAGGCAGAATTACCCAAAGTAGGGTGATTTATATTTATGGTTCTGTCCGTTGTACCAACTTACCGCAGGCAGCACACAAATATTTGTCAGTTTGTTTCCTGATGTATTTTGCAAAATGATCCCATCATATAAACCTGTGTCTTTTTTGAAGACCCTTGCCTAGGATTTCTTAGTGCCTGATGAGCATCAGCATCTTCAGGGATCAGGGTTATCATTTCAAGTTACGAAGTAGAAAAAAATGAAGGTGTGAAGAAAAAACTACTATATCTATGTCATTGGTAAATAGGCCACGAAGGTAATTCCAGATGAGGAATTCAAACTATTTAGAGACTTTAAATGAAATGGACTGAACACATACTTTAATCTCTTCTGTTTCTTAAAGCATTATTAAGATGAGAACAAAGGAATAAAATTCAAACCCCAAAGATAAATAAAATGTGAGAAGAGATAACAAGATGATGAGAAATGTCAATAAAATTTTAGAAGTGGGAAGCAGATACACAAAGGGGTAACTGATTTAGCAGGTCAGAGAAAGCTAAAGCCCGAGCCTGAAATGGGTAGACAGGCTACCAATAAACAGCAAGCCCACTGGCATTGTGGGGCCCGAAAAGGCTTGAGAATGAAAGTACTGACTGTCTCTGAAGATGGAAATAGGGTGGTAATGTGGGGGAAAAAAAAAGACCTCATTTTAAAATTTTAACACTTGGAGACTCTAAGATCAACAGTTAGGCTTCTGTGTCTTCTCCATCCAAAACAGGAAGTTAATCTTGGGTGAGGCTGAACCACAGAGGATCTGGAACCAGGGGCGTTAGTCACAGTTAAGAGTGAGGAGGCATATGAAAAGAAAGGGACTAAGTAAAAAGTCTGTATAAATGGTAAGACCTGCCAGTCTCCTTCCCCAACATGGTTCCTAGAAAGCTGATAAAAGGCCACAAGATTCCTCTGCATAAGTACTTACCAATCCAGGAGAGAAAAACACACATACAGATTGGCTGACTGTCTTTTGGGAGTTCTTGTAGTGAAAAGGCAGACTGCCTTCTCATTACAGTAAAATCTTAGCAGTTTATAAGCCCTGCCGCAAGAACTCCAATATAACTGTCAGCATGGAAAACTAAGACTACTAGACATTTGAGATACACTATGACAAGAACAGAATTGCAAACCAGAAATAGGAAAGAATAACTAAAACAACAAAATAATAGCAACAATACAAAAATAAGCAAAATGAAAAACCTATCCTCCCCTAAATATAAAATATACCCAACTATAGTCAATAGTATCATAGACGTAAGATTAGATTTCACATCTCTGAGACAAGAATAGGATACTATTAAAAAGGGAACAATAAAAATATGAAATAACTCTTGGAAATGAACAAAGTATGACAAATTTAAGCAGGGAAGTTGGAAAAATAAAACTCAAGGAAATTTATAAAGAACTAAATGCTAAGAAATAAATAGAGATGTAAAAAAATTAGAGGGTTAATCAAGCAGATCCATCATATAACTAAAATGAGTTCTGGGAAGACAAATAATTTGAGAGGAAAAAATTATCAAAGAGAAAATAGAAAAAATTTATCAAAACTGAAGAACTCAAGTTTAAGGGCTCACAGACTGCAGCACAATGAATTAAAAAAGAGGAATTCATAAACATCCTGAAGTTATTTTAGAATAGTGGGTTAAGAAGAGAGATTTTAAGAGCACTCAGAGAAAAAAACACAAAGGACTATTCCTAAGAACAACAGCAAACTTGTCAATATTGAAGGTTAAAAGACAAAGGAATAACATCTTAAACATTCTGAGGAAAAACAACTTCTAACCTAGACTTCTGTATTTACCCCTGCAATCCCTCTAAGGAAATCCTCCTAAGGGAAAAAGTGTAGCTTCAAAAGGAGAAAGTGAAGAAGGAAAGGTGAAAAATACATAAGATTTAAGATATAAGGAAGTACATCACAAGGAGAAAGCCAAAGAAAATTTCCATTATGAGTCTAAAAGGAAGACCCAGGGCAACAGCTTTTGGCAGACTTAGAAACAAACAACCCAAACCAGAGGAGGAGGACTGTCTCCAGCGGAATTAAATGAAACCCAAAGGTTGTTTTTAACAAAAATCACAGAAGCACTAAAACTGTATTACGGATTTTGAAAAGTATATTCACACCCAAAAGGTGACAAATATATAGTAATGATTAATTCGATTTACAGGTGTATAAAAAAGTTATTACAGCACTGTAACTGGCTCATCTCTGTGGAGCAGCCTTCTAAGAAAGGCAGCAATGATCCCTGTATCCTGGTATTCATACCCTTCTATAATCTCCACCTCTTGAATGTGAGATCATTGGATCTGGAGACTCATATCTAGTGACTAGAATATAGCAATATTCTCTTTTTCTCTCTCCCTTTCTCTCTCTGGTTCTTTCTGATGAAGTGAGCTGCTATTCTGTGAAGAAGACTACTTGACAATGAACTGAGAACACCTCTTGGCAGCCAGCAAGTGCTCAGGTCTTCAGTCTAACAACCTACATCCAGGTCATAAACATGTGAATGAGCTTGTAAACAGTCCTTCCCCAGTCAGGCCTTGATGACTGCAGCCCCAGCCAACACCTTGACGGCAGCCTTGTGAGCGACCCTTAGCTAGTGGACCCAGCTGAGCTAGGCCCAGATTCTTGACTCAAGAGAAACTGAGATAATAATGTTTTAAGCCACTAAGTTTTGAGGTAATTTGTTACACACAGATAGATAACTAATACAACTTGTAAACAAAGTTTTTATAAAAATATGAACATGGAATATTGATTAAGCCAACACTGGAGAGGAGAAGTACATGCATGTGACTGAGCTGGTCTGAGATTCTGAATAGCTGTCTTCATGAAAGAAAGTTATAGGCAATATAACTTAGAAATAGGGAAGATATCAAACATTAGAAACTTTAAACATTAGAAGAAATGGCTGTAAGATTTTTATTAATAGTTGGTTACTTTAGGGAGTGGGGCAGATATCATTACTAATAAGATGCAGAACTATTTGATTTTTTAAATTATATACTACATATTGATAAAAAATTCTAAGTGATCTGACTTTTTGGAAAGAAACACTCATTTATACTCTGTAAGTCCTATATGATTACAACAATGCAGAAAACAATTCATATTGCTTAATAGTAATTTATTAAGTCAAAAATCCTTTAAAATGTTTGATTAAAAAAAACACTCTAGTGACAAATTCCATAAAATACCAGTTATATGTGGAATCTAAAATACGGCACAAATGAACCTATCTACAAAACAGAAGCAGACTCACGGACACTGAGACCTGTGGCAGGAGAGGGGTGGACTGGGAGTTTGGGTTAGGAGACGTAAACTACTGCATTTAGAATAGATAGAAAACAAGGTCCTACTGTTTAGCACAAGGAACTATATCAAGTCTCCGGGAATAATCCACAATGGAAAAGAATATGAAAAAGAGTGTATATACATGTATAACTAAGCCACTTTGCTGTACAACAGAAATTAACAGTGTAAATCAAACATTCTTCAATTTTTAAAACAATTAAAAAAAAACCCACTGTAGTAACAATCCAAAATTATAAAGTGACATGAAGGACTCCTGAAGGAGAAGGAAAGATGTTAAGTTTTTACAGATTCAGGATCAAATTTGAGCAGAGTGTATTTGAGTTTAGTTACTCAATGATATTGTAAAACACTTATGGTGAGAAATGAAAGGATAAAAATCTCCATGTAAGAACTGGTTCATAATTTTAAGGGTAGGAATACCATCAGTAACACTGGGGTACGAGGTAAAAAGAAACACTGAGGTGTTTTTTTAATTGAGGTGAAACTCACATTAGTGATATCCTTTTAAACACTGAAGATGTGTATTATTTCTTACATAAAAGAAATTAGGAAAAAATAGAAAAGAAACCACAGGGCACTATACCATTTATCTAGGAGGACCAAAACCTTCCCAAGTTTCATCAAAGATATTTATGAAATTTATATTTTAAAAAGCCAAGTGGATTCTATAACCTTTCTGACTCTGTTGCATTTAAACCAAGATTAAGATGGTGGACTGGGCATTTAGAGTTGGCTTCTCTTATTCCAAATCTTTAGAAATGACAGAAAAATTTATTTTTGTGAATAATTCCTAAATACTGCTAGAAAAGAAGAAGAGAAGTCGTCATACATTCCAATCATTCAGTACTTGCTGAAAGCTTATAAGCTGAGAGATAGTACTACTGGAAGAAAACCATACTGGAGGGAATAGATATTAAAGGCAGAAATAGCCTAGGGGCTATATGAACCTAAAAAGCAAAGATGAATGCTACTAGAGTAGCTCTAGGACAACTGTTAAAGGGATTGGTTAGAAAACTGTACTTGAAAAAGCTGATTACATGACTCCTTTAATCCATGACTAGCAGGTTACAGAAGATATCTGTATCCAGTTTGAAGTGATAAAGGTTTAGGTTGGAGAAGCAAAATAGTACCCCAAATTTGATTAAAAAAAAACCAATTACCTCTGGGCCTAAGAAGCTCTGAATTCCAAGGCGGATGAACACAAAGAGACTCACTCAGATATATTCTAACCAAACTGCTGAAAGCTGCAAAAAGAATCTTGAAAGCACCAAGTACCAAGTACAAGGGAACAACAATACAACTAACTTTTAATCAGAAATAATAGAAGCCAGAAGGCACTGTAATGATACAGTCAAAGTGCTGATTGGTACTTTTACTGATAAATGATCGGTATCTCAGCTTCATGCACAAATCCGAAAGCACCAGAGAGAACGCAAACCAAGGAACATGACAGCATGCCCTCCGTTCCCACTATCGATTAACGCTAGCAGAAGCACCCGGACAGAAGACAAGCATGGTGCGTTCTGAGGAAGTGTCAAAACCACATCTCCTCCTTAATTCAATGTGGTCAAAATAAACTACCAACTGGTTTATTTATTTATCTTTCATTAAGCAAAAATAGGATCCAGTGTCAGAACACTCTGAAAATAGAGCTCTGAGAAGTGACTGCCTTAACAGATATTAAACAACACTAAAAGGTAAGTAGAAGTGAATGAATGCATGAACATCCAACCACTGGAACAGAATAGAAAATCTAAAAACAAATTCAAATCTATGTGGGATTTTAGTATAAGGTAAATATGGTATTCTCAAATAAGTGGACAAGAGGTGACCTAGTCAATAAAACAACCTTCTCTGAATAGTTTAGGATTGGAAAGCTTTTTCCAACTACAGACAAAATGCAGAGTACATTAAGCGTCTGAATAACTTTACAAGAGAAACAATGAAAAATGTCTGCATGAAAGAATAAAAAGATGCAAACACAAGTGACGAAATGAGAAAAAATATCTACAACTATCGTATCATACCATGAGGGTTAAATTCTACTATATAAAGAGTTCTTAAAAATCCACATTTCAAAAATGCTAAGAAGCTAACAGAAAACAAGAGGCAACCGTTTCTATGTCCCAGAAAAGCAAATTAGAAACAGCCTGATGAGGGCACATGCCACGTCTTTTTCCTTTGATTCCCCAGGCCTGGCATATAGTAGAGGCTCAATAAATATTTACTGGATGAGTTTTATAACTGATGGGTTCTATATTCAGTCAGAAACATGACCATTATTTTTATAAAATTAATGATTTGAAACATCCCAAACAAAGAAGTAATCTGACTTAATGTACCTAAAATTAGTGACAGTGGAAACTAAGTTATTTCTAGGCGTTTCGACAGGAGGCATGGCTAGAGAGCATAAATTATAATGAGCAAATGACTTTAATGAACTCACACGAATGTCTTGTCTGTTGATGAAAGGAAATCCAGTATAGGAAATAAAGTTAGCACTGTAATCTTTAAAATCAAAGGACAACAATATGTATAAATTAGGGATGTGATCAACGCTTATTCATTGGAGGCTTACACATAAATTCAACACAATATTCAGTCAAAAGAAACCTGCATTTACCTTCTACCATATTACCATCCTTCTGAAAAATTCTCTCTTCACACCACTGACAATGGATTAGGTACTGAATCTTCTTGGCTGTTTCATCTGCAGAAGTTGGCCCCCTCAAAACTCGCACAACAACCAACACAAAATGTTCCAGAGCCACTGCAAACAGTACTTCTATGCCTTTGTTACATCGGGCTGCAGCTCTGGAAAAAAATTTTTTAAGTTGTTTTGAGAGCTTATCATTTTCCTTTGCTTGGCATTATACTGACCATATTAACTTGGACAGTACATACACTATGGAAGGGTTATGGGAAAATAAGAAAAATTTAACTCTTTGTAGCAGTGGATTTAAAAGATATATAAAAAAGTGGCTATAAAAGATATACACTATAACTTTTACACAAACTGAAACACAGGAAATTATAGGGTGCTTGGCAGGCTTTTGGTAATTACACATGTTCCTTTATGATATCTTCTCAATATTCTTTGGTTTCTAATGTCACTTTGTTTCTTGTCATGACAACCATCTTTCTTTCTAAAATTTTTACCTCCTTTTTTCTATAAAAGCTTCTTCCAAACAATATATGCTTGCTGAGTACTAAATACATGCAGGGAAGTATGCTAGCTGCTGAACAGCTGGTAAAAATGAATAAGCAAAGTCCTTGCCAGTGTTACGTTTCTATACTTTTGTATTAAATTCTACTTGATACACCATTTATGTACTCAGTTTTCCCTCTTCAGTTGTACACTAACTTAGTCTGTATGTACTGCTTTGAATTTGCTGTTACATTATAAACATTTTAAAGTATGTACAGTAGGTCCTTGGCATGTACCAAGTGAACATCAGAGGTTTTAGTTATTTAGGAATAACCCTAAAGGTCTATGAAGTCTAATAATCTGTATTTTTGCTGAGGTAAGGATTCCAGTCTAAATGCTGTGCAACTGGTGCTGGCGTTAGTGACAGTGCCGGCTGTAACGATCTGTAATCTTAATATTCATTGACATTGTATTATTACTATTCCTCGAGCATAACTTTATGCATAAAATGGGTGCTCAAAGTCTTCCTTTCTTCAATTGTTTAGAAAGTCTGATGAGAAACAGAACTTTTTGTTTTACAGGTGAGATCATTTCACAGAATCAAATTTATAAGCCATCATTTTTTTCAAACTATATAAATAAAGACGCTAAGATGAAATGGACATTAAATAATGATCATTTCTAAATCTAAGATCAATTTTTGCTTTCCCTTTTTGTGGTGCTACCACCCTATATCTACTCTATGTTTGTTGAAACAAAATGATTTGAAGTTAACTTTCATTTTTTCTTTCTTACTACTTTATTTAAATAACATTTTAAAGTGGAGAGTAAACTATTTTAGGCACAAGCTTTTCAATAA
The DNA here is from genome assembly GCF_029407905.1 of Bubalus kerabau. Taxonomy (NCBI): domain Eukaryota; kingdom Metazoa; phylum Chordata; class Mammalia; order Artiodactyla; family Bovidae; genus Bubalus; species Bubalus kerabau. The sequence goes on from NC_073628.1 coordinate 121,098,143, forward strand.
AATTCTAACATACAACATAAGATTTCAAAAAAAATCAAGATCACATATACAAAATACAGAATCTGTCTTTTGTGCATATTAGAAGAATGAAATAAGCACTTCTTGTAACAGTATTTCTTTCTACCATATACTCAGACACACAAGGGTTGGCCATTTGGTACCTTGCCACTGCAGCTACAACAATCCTCGCAGCTAGCTCCTTGTAATACTCAGTTCGGACAATATTACAGCCGTAGTGGCGCCGGGCAACGTGCTGTGCCTTGGCATATAAAGAACTGATATCTGTAGAAGTCACTGACACTATGCCGAGGTTTCTTATATTTCTGAATGCCGAATCAAGATAGTTCACAGATGTTCCAAAAGGATCTAGATGTCTAAAATCAGAAAGAATATGGACATATTTAAAATCATACTAGTAATCAAAATCATACCATTGCCGTATTTCTAATGATAAAGTTCCATGGATTCAAAAGTACTTCATAAATCTATTTTAAAAACATTAACTGTTTTTAAAGTAAGCAATAAAAGGATCTTATGATATCTTAGACACGTGAAAACAAAACCTGCTTAGAGAAAAGTTATCATGCCCAGGCATTTTACTTCAAATGCTAGAAAATGCTCTTACGGCATTCCTTAAGCCAATGCCAAAATATTGTATTAATTTAAATAAACAATGACAAACTACCTTAATTTTTAACGGCCCCCTCTCTACCCCACCTCCCTTCAAATCCAAGTCAGTTTAGAAAGTGACAGAAAAAATTTTCCACTTACATGAAATCAAAAGATCTCAAATGCATTAGTACATTGGCATCCATTTTGGTCACCTTAATATTACCAAGGTTTTCCTCTCCTTCTTCCAGAATATCTTCCCTTTCTTCCTTTTCCTTACTGTCCACAACCACTTTCAATTTGTTTAAATGGCAGTTCTCCTGAATCAACGTCACAGAGTTTTCATTCAAATCATTAATTGTAACCTTGACTGCATTTCCAAGATGTTTTGCCCATTGTAATCCCATTATCCCTTAGGAGAAATTGGAAGAAAAATGGATTTTTAAATTATAAAGAATAAAAACTGTAATAAAAATAAAGTATAATTTTGTAAGTAACAGAAATAAATGTTTCAAAATCTTAGTATTTTCAAAAGTAATTCTTATTCTACCTTCTCACTGAAATGCCTCTTAACAAGATTTACCACAAGAAAATGTATCCTGCAGATTTCCATTAATAGTTCTTAAAAAACTGTTCTATAATCCATGTTCAAATAAAATACCTATGTATATTCTTTATTTGGGGTTTAATAGGATATTTTTTTCCTTTCTTCTTACAATGGAATACTTTTTTTTCAAACAAAATCTTACAGAGAAATCCAATATACAATATGAGTAAGAGTGGGGTTTCTCTACTTGAAAAAAAGTTGAGTTGAGAAGCTGAGAATTCATCCTGCTGAAGCTTACTCTAATACATGAAAATATGAAAACAACTTTCCTGGATGAATGCTTTTCAAATACTGCACCACAGCATCATTGTGAGTGAAAAACAACTCTGTATGTGTAAGCAAATGATCAAGAGGAATTGAGACCAAGAGGGCCCTCTCACAGGTTTTCTATCCCTGTTGGATTTGAGTCATAAGGGACATTCACTGCAAAATGGGAGATGGTGACACCAGCCTAGCCAATACGGAGTAAAAACCCCCAATTTACTGGAAGTACTGACCATCTGCATACATGTGACTCATTAATGTAGAAAATTAACACCTACTATGTGCCATTGTCTTTACATTTATTTTCCTATTCTTAAGATAAGCTTGTGAAATAAGTTCTAATATCTACATTTTAGAGATGGGGAAACAAGCAAAATGATTGCTACGAGCTTTATTTAAGTTTACAAAGGCACATAAAAAGAAAAGATCTTCCTAAACAATAATTTTAATGTTTCAGGTAAAAAAAGAGGAGTAGTTCATTGCAGTATTATTTGTAAGAGCCAAGACATGGACACAACTGAAGTATCCATCGATGGATGAATGAATAAAGAACATGTGGTATACATATACCCAACAGAATACTATTTGGCCATAAACAGAAGGCAGTCCTGCCATTTCAGACAACACAGACGGACCTTGAAAGTACTACACTAAGTAAAATAAGTCAGAGAAAGACAAATACAATATGATTTAAATTAAACATGGAATCTAAAAAAACACCCAAATCACAAAAATGGAGATCATATTTGAGGCTGCCAGAGGAGGAGACTGGAGGCGTGGGAGAACTGAGTGAATGTAGTCAAAGGGGACAAACCTGCAGTTATAACAGAAAGATGTTCTGGGGATAAAATGTACAGCAGGGAAATTACAGTTAACAATACTATTTATTTGAAACTGACTATGCGAGCAGATCTCATCAGAAAGGGGAAAAAAATCTATAACCATGTGAAGAGATGGATTTTTTGATCATTTTACAATACATGCATATAGCTAATCATTATGTTGTATACCTAAAGCATATACAATGTTATATATGTTGACTATATCTCAACAAAACTAGAGGGGGAAAAAAATGACTCCACTGTTAAGAGACATATATAGTATCCAGTGTAGGTATGCTGCTGCATGCTAAGTCACTTCAGTCATGTCTGACTCCATGAGACTCTGTGCACTGTAGCCCACTAGGCTCCTCTGTCCATGGGATTTTCCAGGCAAGAATACTGGAGTTGGTTCAAATCTCTCCTCCAAGAGATCTTCCTGACCCAGGAATTGAACCCACGTCACTTATGTCTCTTGCACTGGCAGGTGCGTTCTTTACCACTAAAGCCACCTGGGATAGACATTTAATAAACATTACTGAATGTAAAACACAAGGGTGGGGGAAGACTGTGTGAGGGAAAATGGTGGGAAATAAATCTGGAAAAGTAGACTGTGATCAGACTATGGAGGATATTAAATTGCAATCTGAGAAGCTGAACTCTAGGCAATTAAGATGCATGACTTTTTTGACTGAAAAATAACATGATCAATTCAGTGTTTGAGAGCAAAAGCTGTTTAGCAATAGCATGCAAGACAGATATAATTGCTAAAAATCACTCTATTAGCGGATATGGAATGAAAAAGAGTATGAGTCACAATATAAATGAAAACTTAGAACAGATCCATAGTTGAGTGTGGGGATAGTGGTGGGAAAAGGAGTAATAAAAAAATGATTCATATTTAAAATCTGACCAGCTCAGAGGATATGATCACCTTAGAATCATTACTTCATCACTTTTACCATTTCTACACTGAGACATTACTAATGATGATGATAGTAGTAATAATATAATAATGATGATACTGAAGACTTTTATAGCATTTGCTATATACCAGATACTGTTCTAATTTCTTTACATGTATTAATTTACTTAATCTTTACATTATTTTAAGGTAGGTACCTTCTTTTGGATAGATAAAGCAAATTAAAGCATAATCCCTGGGGTTAGACAGCTGGCATGTTATAAAGCTGGGGTTTGAATGCAGTGTCTGACTCCACAGTCCATGTTTCCAGCCACTACTTCTCTCTGAGGTGAGGAACTTATGCCGAGCTAGGTCGTGCTTTCATTCTATTGGTACAAACTTCCCAAGAATACACTCCTATAACTTTTAAGAAGAAAAACTTGGATAGGGTACAAGTGGCTTTTTAGAAATTTTCTACATTTTCCAATCTTTTCTATACTGTTATGTCCTTTTGGGAAAAATGTTCTCAGTCTTTAAAATTTCACCATAATATCTCATTGCCTAATACGTAGGCAATGTTTACTGCAACACACACACACACACACACACACACAAATCAACCAAACACCAAGTGCTTACTGACTGCTGCAAACAAGTATTCTTGCAAAAAAAAAAAAAAATTTCCTGTCTGAATATGACCAAACCTGACCATCCAACTACCAATTTACAGAAATAGAGGAATATTTATATGAACCATGATGATACAATCAGCAAAAATCTAGGCTGTGGGAAACTCTACAGGACAAATGACCTCTTATATCAACAAATAATTATCACACATACACACAAAATGATGAAAAGAAATATAGATTAAAAAGGGACTTGAGACCTATCAAACAACTGAAATATATAGTTTTTGGATTCTGACTTAAATTTTTTAAAAATTTGAAATAATTAGGTCTATCTAAACATTTGATGACATTAAAGAATTATTCTTAATTTTTTAGGTGTGATATTGTATATGGGTTTTAATTTTGAAAAGTCCTTATCTTTTACAGGCTTCCCTCACAGCTCAGTTGGTAAACAATCCGCCTACAATGCAGAAGACCCCACTTTGATTCCTGGGTTGGGAAGATACGCTGGAGAAGGGATAGGTTACCCACTCCAGTATTTTTGGGCTTCCCTTATGGCTCAGCTGGTAAAGAATCTGCCCGTAATGCAGGAGACCTGGGTTCTACCCCTGGGTTGGGAAGATCCCCTGGAGAAGGGAAAGGCTACCCACTCCGTTATTCTGGCCTGGAGAATTCCACGGACTCAGTCCATGGGGTCGCAAAGAGTTGGATATAACTGAGCAACTTTCACTTCACTATCTTTTACAGATCCCATGGAAATATTTACAGATGAAATGACATATCTGTTATTTGCTTCAAAATAAAGGAGACAGAGAACACGGCAATGAGTTATAAAGGAAAGTGCACAGGAATACAGATATAAGACTGAGTGATGGATATAAAGGAATTCACTTATTATACACTCTAGTTTTGTATATATTTGAAAATTTTCCACAATAAAAAATTTGCCTTGTGTTTTTTTGATATAAAAATACTTTGCTTGATGTGATATCCATATACATTTCCTAAGAAAAGATACTGTACAGGAAGTTCAGCAAGTATGTACAAACTTCCAATTATAAGATAAATAAGTACTAGGGATGAAATGTACAACATGATGATTAAATATAGGTAATCCTTGTATAGAGGAAAGTTAAGAGGATAAATTCTAAGAGCTCTCATCACAAGGAGAAACTTTTTTTTCTTCTTACTTATCTATATGAGATGATGGATGTTAGCTGAACCTATTGTATATGTAAATCAAACCATCATGCTCTACATCTTAATTAAACTTGTACACCCATACAGTAATGTATGCCAATTCTTTCTCAATAAAACTGGAAAAAAAATCTCTTGAGGTTCACATGATATAAACAAACCCTTAGTTCTCAAAGTGGCTAAACAACAAGGAAAAAATAAAGGGAAAGAAAAGATACTGTACAGATTTGATAAAGTGAGGTTCCAGAAAAAGCTTCATCACTTACCAGTTGCTCCAAAGGCATCTAGACATTCCAAAGGTTTTCGCTCCTTAGCCAGAGCAGCCAGTGTACAGAATATCAGCTGCCTAGAAGAAGGATAATAATCTGAAATAATTTTACTGTACCATGGTTTCATCATTGTGGATTTTAAGAACAGTGAGAAAGTGTTCTATTTACTGTGCAAACTACTTTGAAAAGAGACCTAATAACATATTCCTTACTTAATAGTATAAGAACTAAAAACCTGTGAAATTAAACTATTAGTCAAATTGTGTTCTATTAACAAGTATTTACTATGAACAATGATTTTATAAAAACTTGGCACTGGCCCATCAGTCTGTTCCTTTAATTTTATATAAAGTTAGACCTACTTTACTCCGAGAAAAAAATTGGTTTGGCAGAAAAATAAAACAATCATTCTGAGAAAATGCAAAATAAACGATTTTCATTCCATACCTACTTTTAAATTTCAATATATTAGAACAAGAAGATTAAGAGAAGGTACATTTGTAATGAATTGAAGCATCTGAAGCATTCCATAACCCTTTTTTAAATTTATCTTACCGATTCAGTTTCATTTTGGGATTAAAATAAGAATCTGTTTTCTGAGGTACAGAATAGTTAGGACAAACTTGTACATCTGTGTCTGCCTCTTTCAAAATTTCTTTAGGTGGTTTAGCAGCAGAAGCTAAAATTAAAAAAAAAAAAAAGGTTTCCAGTGAAATAGAAAATAATTATAAATATCAAGAACAACATAAAAAATAACCTTCCTTTGTAATAGTTTCACGTTAATGAAATCAGTTGAGTAGATGTCAAAAAAAAAATCACCCAAAATTGATCTACATAGCCCTGTCTATGGAAAAGAACAGCATTCCGTTAAGTATTTGGTGAATTAAAGTTTATCAGCTTACAATCTGAACTGTCTAGCACATCAATGTATCTGTACACCTAATTAAGGACAATTACCCTAAGACCGTGCCAAATCCTAAAATAACCTTTATTCATCAAACACTATATTGTGTTTATAGAGGCTGGTTGCTAAACACATATTTTATTATGGTTTAAATGTTAGAAAATTAACCTGTGTGGTTACGTTCCATTAGCTAGCATGGATGACTAAGAGTCACTCTATTTCCTGAACATGCTTAACTTCAGAATATTTTTGTGATTTTAAATCACAAATTATATTCCAACAGCTATAAGCTAATGTATAAAACAATTATTCTACTTTTAATATACATTAGAATCATTCTCCTATAACTCAAATGAAATATTGATATATTTGTGTGAATATATTTTAATTATTTAAGAAAGGAGATATAATAATATGTGGAGGGGAATAATTGAGATTATTTATGTTTGGATTTCTTGATCAAATTACAATCAGAATGTTAACTAAATGAGAACCATATTTCTCTTTCTACAATGCCACATATAAGTAATCTTTCCTACTGTTATGTTACATATCTTTCTGTACTCACCTAAGTGTCAAGTCACATATCTCACAAGATAAGCCTTTCTCAAACCAGGTTCTGTGAGAAAATTAAGCCCTTCAAATAACTATTTCACTACTTTTTTCAATACTTAAAAGAATGGTCCAGAGTACCATTCTAGATGTATTCATTACATATAATGGATGCCTTAGGGCAGAAGGGCTTAATTCTTGAGAAGGAACAACATCACTAATAATAAGCTACTAATAACTTGATATCACTCAGGACTATAAATAATCTTTATATATCACTCTGCCTCCTTTTTCCAGTGTTTTTCAACAACGAGTATAAGATAGTTACTGGTACAGGAGCCATCAGTAATAAAATCCTATTATCTTTCATTAGGATAGCTACATTTACTGGGCATCAGCTGCTTTTTTCTACTCTTGTATTAAATACATCTGTTAAATTGAGACCAGTTTATACTGTTGGGAGTCTCACAGAAAAAAAACAACACTGGATGGATTAGCAGTTAACTAAATGATTTGGTTAAGTCACAGTATTCTATCTGTATGATGTCTAAAAATAATAATTAGACCACTGTTTAAGGATCTATTTATTAACATATTAATGAGATTGCTCAACTCACCAGCAATATACCTGGATTTAGTCTCTCCTTTGTTCACATGGCGCCTGACATGTCCTAGCATATCTGTCCTTCTGGTGATTGTTGCTGAACAAATGATACAATGATAATGGGCGCCCATTTTACTGGATATCTATCAAACAGAGTATTTAATTTAAATGCATAAAAAAGTTACTAAGACAATGAAATAAAAGTTTATTTAAGGTTGTAAATTTAAGTATGTTAGAAGATAGTATTCATTTTGCCATGTGACTCTGAAAGGATCTTTATTTCCTTACCTATATTTACATCTGCTTTTTAATGTTACAATAGGTCACAAGTTTGTTAGTTTTTTCCCATTCATTCTAATCAACAAATAACTACTCTTATCTTCTATAAGCAACACTTATAAATGGTACGATATAGCAGCAGTGTGTTGGCAGACATATAACTGGCTCTCCGGGAAAATAAGCCCCTCATTTGTAGCGTCTGCAGGTCTGTGATCTAAACACTCTACCATAGCCAATGTCAAGCTCCACATGTGACATTTCAAGCTACCCATGTGACATCACTGAATGTGAATTTGGGAAGAGATGTGCAGTATCACAGCAGAGAACACTGCCACCATGCAGACACAGTACATACATATAAATGACGCACGAGCACAGACGTAGTAAAATAACTGGGAAGTAGTAAGTCGTGAGTATTCATTACTTTTGTTTTTAATATAATTTATTTACTTTTAAGTTCACATTTTAAAATTTTTGATGATGGCCACATTTAACAACCGGCTCTCCAGATTTCTGGAAATCTGAGCTAGTGCTGCTGCTGCTGCTGCTGCTAAGTCGCTTCAGTCGTGTCCGACTCTGTGCGACCCCATAGATGGCAGTCCAACAGGCTCCTCTGTCCCTGGGAGTCTCCAGGCAAGAATACTGGAGTGGGGTGCCACTGCCTTCTCCAATGCATGAAAGTGAAAAGCGGAAGTGAAGTCGCTCAGTCGTGTCCAACTCTTAGCGACCCCATGGACTGCAGCCCACCAGGCTCCTCCGTCCATGGGAGTCTCCAGGCAAGAGCGCTGGAGTGGGGCCACTGCCTTCTCTGGAGCTAGTGCTAGCACACTCCTACGTGTTAAAGACATAATAAAAAGTCTATTTTTCCAAGTAAAAAGTTCTCACTTTTTAGCTTCTTATTTAGTTAAGAACAAGACTTCCAATAGCTCTTTCCTGCTTATGATGTCTTCTTACTCTTTACTCACGATCACAGGGCAAGGACAGAACAGTCAAGAACATTCCACAATTTATGGCATTGTGATTATCATACTCAAAATATCTTAGATAGGGTTAATGGGCCAAGCATTATCCTGATAAAGTATACTTAAGAATGTTTTTCTCCCCCAATACTTTACTTTTTTTGTGTGGCCTGAAAGGAAAATTTACTAATAATGATTTATTAAGCTAATATGCATTCAGGATAGTGTCACTATAAAATATTTTATAATTTGTATTCCCCAAAGGTTAAATGTATCCTAATACAAACACATGTACTTTTTAAAGTTATTGAGATTTCAGAAGTGTCTTCATTCTGTCCTTTGACAAATTAAGAGGAAGAGCATCGGGAAGATGAGTATGAATCCACACGTATTAAGACACTTACTAAACCACAGAAATTAAAAGTTATTATTCCATGACCAAAATTTATTTTGAAAGAAAAAAAGTGCTTTCTACTTAAATTCTCCATTTCAAAATTAGTATGTGGGTTAATTTTCCTTTCGAACATATGATAGCAGGTGATCTGACTGAAATTAAAAACTATAAAATGAAAAGTTCAATACAGCAACAATTTTCATAGATTTCTTATTTTTCCTACTATGGTAATCTGAAAGCCCTTGAAAACAAAATCTTAAAGTAAATCTCATTGCTAAATATACACATTTTAGTCTTAAAGCAAGTAAAAATCGTACTTCCTTTAGAGATAGCTAAATCTAAAAATAACAAATCTAACGTGATTACCTGTTCTCCAATAATGTTTGGTTTCACCGGTCGACAAGGTAAGTGACAGATGCACATCCGGTAACCTAGAAGGAAGAACTGCTGCTTGTCTTATCACTGCTCATCAAAAGTTCAATTATTATTAAAATTACTACCAAATTTATAAGAATAATGGGGATTATTCTTATATTTGTAATGTCATAATTTATCTGAATGAGACTGCCTTAGTTTTATGCATTTGTTATATATGACACGGTATAAAAACATATACAAGAGATCTAGGTTCAGAATCTGGTTGTTCCAAAAACATCTGTTATCTTGCATTAGTCATGTAGCTTCTTTGGGACTCAGTTTTATCATCTACTTTTTGCCATCTTGACTTTTTCTCAACTTCATCTTCTTGCCTTATGCTGCATTTACTATTACACAGCCTCTTCTTCATCAATGATATGGCACTTAGTTCTCTTTGAGTACTTCCTACTTAATCTTTACAGATCCTCTTCCCTCTCTCATACTCTAAAATGTAGATTTTCTGTATGATGGATCTGCTACATAAATTTTTTCTCACTTCCGAACTAACTTGAATGCCTTTCATGATTGCGACTATCTCCCCTATGAGAAGGAATTCCAAATTATAGCTCTATTATCAATTCATTCCTGAGGGCCAGATCTCTACTTCCAATCCCCTACTCAAGACATGTGAGTGATTATTTCAAAATCTATTGTCAAGGACTTCCCTGCTGATGCAAAGGATAAGAATCTGCCTGCGAATGCAAGGGAAACGGGTTCAATCCCTGGCCCAGAAGATTTCATGTGCTGTGGAGCAGCTAAGTCTGTGCACTACAATCCTTAGCCTGAGCTCCAGAGCCCAGGTGCTAACTCCTGAAGCCCATGCTTCTAGACCCTGGGCTCCACAACGAGAGAAGCCACGGAACGGCAGCAATAAGCCCACACGTTGCAAAAGAGTGGCCCTGCGCACAGCAATGAAGACCCAGCGTAACCAAAAAACATTAAAAAACAAAACAAAACCTACTGTCAAGGATTAAACTTTTCACTTGACTCTTGAACCAGGTTTCTTTTTTTACTTTTTTAATGAATAATAAAGCCTTCCAGTTACTCCTAACTCAAAAACTGTAAACTTATCTCTAACTTCCTTCTTCTCATACTTCTAGTTCAGTTCACTTGACATCCAATCATTTTTCTTAGCTGTGTATCTTGAAGTGTCTCAGGACCCAGACCTTGGACCATTTCCTTTGCACCTATATGTACTCTTAAGGTCGTTCCATCCAGACTTTCAGCTTTAAATACCATCTGTATTCTGACAACTCCCAAATATGTATCTCTAGCCCAAATCTTTCCAGGTTTATGTGCTCTCCAGGCTCCCTCCACTAGATGCATCTCAACATCTGTATGGCTAAATCTGAAGACATGTTCTTCTTTCTCACGTCTAATGCAGTCTTCTCCAGTTAGGTAAGGCATTCTTATTTTGTCCTTCATCTCATTTCTATTCCTTCAGCAGATCTTATTCAACATATTTGCCAATACTGTTCACAAAGACAAAAGCTATCATATTCCCCATCTACCAGATCACCATCATGTGAAAGAACGCAACAGCCTAAAGAACATGACAGTAAAGAATACCATGAACCATCAAACAGAAGAGAATAACCTGGAGGAGAGAGACCAGAGATTAAACAATGGCTTAAATAAAGCAATTACTTCATTACCTTTGTAATTAAAATGAGATCTTTTTTGTTAAGAAGTCAATATGGTTTACTATACATTCTCATAAATAATTAAACATAAGATAGTATGGCTTCTGAATTAGTCTCTAATTCACTTTTTCTCTAAGTAACTAGTGATAACCTTTTACCAATACTATAAGAAAATAGTTCTGGTCTAGTTCTGCCTTCTTTTTGGAGTGTCTTATAATGACTGTTTCATTTAGTCTGGTTGAAACTCCAGATAACCACATTTCACCGTCAGTGTACTTGCATGATCATATACAAATTTAAGTATACACATGTTTAGGGTTTTTTTGGGGAAGGGGAGTATTTTTGTTTTTATCATATATATTGCTATTTTCGGGCTTCCCTAGTGGCTCAGACGGTAAAGCGTCTGTCTGCAATACAGGAGACCCGGGTTCGATCCCTATGTTGGGAATATCCCCTGGAGAAGGAAATGGCAGCCCACTCCAGTATTCTTGCCTAGAGAATCCATGGATCGCGGAGCCTGGTAGGCTACCATCCATGGGGTCGCAAAGAGTCGGACATGACTGAGAGGCTTCACTTTCATTGCTATTTTCAGTTTACCATGAAAATCCTTCCAAGCAAGCTAATCTAGATCTAAAACACTCTTCTCAATGGCTGCATAATATTTCATGGTCTGTATGTACCATAATTTATTCAATCATCTTTGATTTTTAGTTCCAATTTTTTGTTTCTAAGCACATGATGCAATGAACATTTTTGTACATCTTTGTCTATTGCTTCCTTTACTCTTAGCAGAGGGAGTGCCTGGAGGAAAAATATTTTAAATTTTTTAAATGTTGCCAAATTTCTTTCTAAAAAAAGGCTGTAATATATCATCCATTGGAGAAGGAAATGGCAACCCACTCCAGTATTCTTGCCTGGGAAATCCCATGGACCGAGGAGCCTGGCGGGCTACAGTCCATGGGGCCACAAAGAGTCGGACATGACTGAGTAACTAAACACATATAATCCATAATCTCATACCTCATACCTCAGAATCTAACAATAACTCTCCCTAGGAAGTCTTTTAACTTGGTAAAATCGTGTTTTTTGTCCTTCAGCTTCATTCATTTCTTCATTTGAATCCTCTTGTTAAACTTACTCCCTCAAATTGTGCCATTTTTGTCATTGTTGTAACTTTTTTCCCCTCATTTCCATTTATCCAGAGTAGAGAAAGGCTCTGATTTTGAATATTTATCTTATATCTCACCATTATTCCAAAAACTCATTAACTCTATTTATTTTTAAGTCAGCAGCAGGGAAAAAAAGAGATGTTATCTTCTCTTTTCCAATATTCATACCAATTATTTTGTTTTATTTTTATTATACCTTCAAAACTATTACTGGAGTTAATATTAATCGTAGTTAATTAAAAACTGTAACTGTTCTAATAAAAAAAGGAAAAGTAAAACTTATGAAAACATGGTTCAGTAAGTAATGTGGACCTTCAGGGCCAAGCCAAGTACCCAGCACAGAACAGATACTTTATAATAGTTTGTCAAACTAAACTACTGGTGTCATAAATATCTACTGCCTAGAGAACAACGTGGTCTTTTACTAATAAATACATTAAAAGAGGGGCATTATATCCTTCATAATTTTAAAGTGAAGATACTTGATTATGTTGTCAGTAAAATTCCAAAACTAGTACAAAATCGTGAATTTCATTTACATCACTTTTTAGTAAGCACAAAAATACAAACCTTCAAATTCAACGGAGACTTTCCAGTGTAAATTCTGAAGGTGACGATGAAGCTTATGACTATTACAAGCTCTGAATTTCTCCTTGGGGCACAATGGGCAAGCCTGTTTGTTTCCTGTTAATGAAAAAAGAATCAATAAAGCAGAGAATATACCAGCTATTCATGCTTAAATTTGCCTACAAAAGAAGTTAACAGGGGACCCTTTCTCACCCTTGCCTCTCAAAACACACACACACACACACACCCCTTAGATAACATCTTTCTTAACATTTATTAAGGTGAAGTCATTCTTGTCTCAGCAGGTACTTAACAATAATTGTTTTAGGACACAGTCAGTGACTGATTTTTATCCTAAAACTCTCCTCTCTGTGGCAAGCTGATATCCCTGTTACCACTGGGTATGGAGAGGATGAGGAAATGATATCCCCACAGGCAAAATGCCTTCCAGAAAGAATGTCATTCTGCACTTTGGGCAGGGGAAAAGGCAGGAGTTGTCACACTTACAGAGGGATATGAGCTGGACAGACAAAAGTATCAGCTCTGGTATTCTACTCTAGCAGCAACAAAAACGGTTAACATGTGGAATTAGAAAATTGAAAGAAGGAAGGGGCAGATTGGATGCAATACTCTGTATCCTATTACAGTGGCTTTGGGCTTCCCTGGTGGCTTAGATGGTGAAGAATCCACCTGCAATGTGGGAGTTGTGGGTTTGATCCCTGGGTCGGGAAGATTCCCTGGAGGAGGGCCTGGCAACCCATTTCAGTATTCTTGCCTGAAGAATCCCCTGGACAGAGGAGCCTGGCAGGCTCCAGTCCATGGGGTCACAAAAGGTCGGACATGACTAAGCACACGGCACACATCCTACTACTGAATTTGTTAAATTCTTCCTTCTTCATTAACATATTATTAAAAAGATTATGGATCATCAAAATAGAAGTTTCATTTAATTAGAAATGTAATGTATCTTAATAATAACTTTAATAGTACTAAAAATAAATCTCAAATCCAGGTTTAAATCAATAAAATATACAGAAACAGTAACTCAATTTTTAAAAAATTTATTTGACTATACCAGGGTGTTTTTGTTTTGATCATCCTGTGTGGCATGTGGGATCTTAGTTCCCTGACCAGGAATCCAACCCATGCCTCCCTGTATTAGAAACACAAAGTCTTAGCCACTGGACCACCAGGGAAGTCCCAATAACTCAATTTTTAATCCAGGAAATACCTTTCACATATAGCACACAGCAAGTATAAGCACAATTTTTAAAATATACTCTCTACTTCAAAAAACCATGAGGAGATCTTGAGGATGGAATCCAAGCACTAAGGATGGTAAAGTAGAATGACAGGAGCTCAGGGCACTAACAACACTGTGAAACTCTGTACCAGCTCTACTTTGCCAGTCTTGAGATTTCTTTCTTATGAGAGAATAAAAGCCTCCATACGATTTTTTGGATTCCTGTTACTCATAGTAAAACGTTAATTCCTAACAAAGCCCTTATATATCCATGAGACTGTAATTTCTTTGAGGGGTTGTGAAATAACTTACCTCACAGTGCCCTTACATATAGAAGGGTACCATTTCCTAAGTTAAAAAACATTATCTTACTTCTGCCCTAGCTTGGCGGAAATAAACAAGTTCATGCTTACCAAAATTTTCATGAGTAGAAAGATGACAAATCATTAGAAACTGACCAAAAAAACCCCCAAAAAAACCAGAAACCCTCCAAAGATGGAAATACCTGCATCAAGATTATCTGAGTTCAGTGAATTAGCAGAGTCACAATCCCCTTCAGTTACAAAAGCTAACTTCTCTAAATCAGCAAGCTGCCTTTGAATTGAGATGTGTCTCTCTGAAAGGAAAGTTTAAGAGTTAGGAAATTATGCTTTAACAATATGTATTCCATCTTCAGTTTCATTTTATCACGTCACACAGAATTTTACACTTTCATTTCCTATAGCACAGTGCATTAGTACCTAGGCAGAAAACTCAGTTTGTAAATGACAAGTGTGTCTCCGAAGTCAAAGAGTTGCCACTGCATAACCTCACAGCTTTCAAATTTTATCTTATTAATCAATATAGTTTTACAGAAAATGTTTCTAGTCTGTATAAAACACTGAAGCCAGGTTTCCTGTTTCCAAAGAACTTTCAATCGGGTGAGAGATAAACACGTTAATTATTAACTGCAACACAAGGCAAGATGAATGAAGACTTAAGGGTAAAGGTAATATGATGTGGGTTTACAGAGGAATAACTCATTCCAACAACTGCCTCTAAGAAGCCTTCACTGAAGTGGTGTTTGACCAAGACTTAAGGTATAAACAGGTGTTCAGTAAGTAGAGATTTGGTGTCTGGCCTTATAAACTGAAATAACCTTGTAACTGAAATAAACAAAGGCATGTGGTGTAAAAATATATAGTCACTTCCCTTACCACTCCTGGCTGGAAAGTAGTACGTTTGGGGGATAGAGCTGGTAGAAAAATAATGCAGCCAAAAATGTAGTACAGATCATGGGAGGCATAAATTCTATATGTTAGTTTGAACTATACTCTTTAGGTAATGTTAAGTCTTTTCAGATTTTTGAGTAAATAAATGATATGATTTGAATGCATTTCAGAATCTGTAGTTGTAGTACCAACGATCAATAATTGAGGTGAGAAATTAGTAATGGAAAGGTACTAGAAAATAGAAGGTAAAAAAAAGCAGCAGAGGATTTGGGATGTGAAAGGGTGAAGATTAAAGAACAATTGAGATTTTGATACAAGTACCATTAACCAATAAAAAGGAAGAGGAAAACAGTTTTGGCAGAAAGGAAGAGAAAGAGAATGGGAATTTAGTTTTTTACACAGTGTGTTTGATTACTACTAGAATTAGCTACTCAAGTCCAGTAGGCAGTTGAATTGTAGTGGAAGGTCAGGAGGGATTCTGAATAGATATAACTCATAAATACGCATGTTAGGTGAAACTAAGAGCATCAGTAAGAAAGCCTAGGGGGAAATGTTTTGAAACTGAGGATAAAAAAGCCAAAACTCAGTCCCAATAACACATTTTCAGGTTATTCAAATATTATACATTCTTCAAATTACATATTTGTAAATTTTGGAATAAATGAATAAATCATTCCAAAATATATTTAACATATTCTTGATTAGTAGTATGTGGAATGCATTTCCCAATGCCGCTTAATCCACTACTGATTAACAAAAATGGGTACAATTTTGAAGTGAGGTGTGGAGGGATAGGAGACGTTGAGGAAAAGGAATCAAGAGGGTAGCTTCAAAAAGAAAAAATGGTATGGAGAATCAAGATAATGCAGAAGCCAGGAAAGAAGGGACTTGTAAAAGAGTAGTGCTTAACAGTAAATATCACAAATAGTCGTAGAGATCAAGAAAAGACTACTGGATTTAGTATTTAGTAAGTTTCTAGAGACCTTTAAGAAGGTTCAGTGAGGTGTTTTTAGAGTACAAATAGAACTGGAAAGAGAAACGAAGTACAGAAAATCAGCATAGATTACTTTTTTCAAGAAATCTGCTAGTATTAAAAAAAAAAGAGATGGGATTTTAACTTGCTTCTTTCTTTTTAAGGATGGAGAGACCTGAATATTGTAGCCCTATGGAAAGAAATGTTAACAAAGTAGAATTCTGAATATATGACTCAGAGATGGTAACTGATAGGAAAAGATTTCCAATGAGTTAGGAGTCAATGGGATAAACCACAAGGCTTAATACTACATAATTAGATTATATAATTTCTCCACACTGCTGTCTTCCTGCCTATTCTCTCCAAGCTTCACTCCCAGTTGCTTTGTTTCTCTTCTATATAATTTACATTCTTGTTTGTCTCATCTACAAATAAGCAGTAAGAAGCCAAGGGCTATGTTAAATGCCAAGTGCAGTAACTTGCACACAGCAGGCACTAGTTTTAAAATTAAAAAAAAAAAAAATCATTAGTCTTTTTGGTGCAGTAGCACACTGAGTCAAAATTTTGGAATTCAATTCAGCCCTATCAGACATTCCTGTTAAAATTTACTAAAATATATTTTACCTAATTCCAAAATGAGAAACACAAACAGCAACAAATGCTATTGGTTAATTTCTTATATCAGGTATTGTTCAAATGACTTACAATGAGGCACTTTCTATAAACAGATAAACTGTTTTCCCATTTGATGAAAACCTTTAATTACTGGCCCAGACAGTAAGATTCAGGCAATGAATCCATATGTACAAACCAACCTATTTAATTTGAAATCACTGGCTTCCAAAGATCTGTGTGTGTCAAACAAGATACATAGTACTACTAACGATGTGTTTATTGCAATCATTCTAACTACTAAGTAGTACAGAGTAAGTGAAAGGGGCCCAGTAAGTTAGAAAACTGAAAATCCTGTAGTCCACTACTGAAGAAAACTCTAAAGATCTGTCTAAAGATTCATGAAAACGCCTAAGTACATCTCTAAAGTCACTTTCTGGTTCAAGACAGTAGATATCAATCTGTACTTAAAATCACTCGATCTTTTTGTAACACGCTAATAATCTAGAAGTCAATAGGCAAACCTCTTATTAAATCAGATGATTCCAAGATGCTAGGTGGTTCTTTTAAAACTTCTTTTTCTTCCTCAATTTTCAATTCTACTTCAGATATGCCATCTTCATCTTGCCTATATGAGACTGATTTCAAAGGGCTAACTAGACCATCTAAAAATAATTTTTAAAATGTGATTAATACGTTTCTAATGCATTTCCAATTTCTTAATCACTATTTGTTCCAGAAATGCATTTTCAGGTTTTTCAAACATCACACATTCTTTAAATTAAATACTCACAAATTCTGGAATATCTGAATAAATCTTCCTAAATTATGTTTAACATATTCATGATGGTAGGGAGGTGGAGAAAGCATACACCCCCTAAAGCTGCTCAAGCACATCTGATTAACATAAAAAGACCATATCTAGAGGTGAGTTTAGGAGGATATCTTACTCTGGAGTGTATCTGCTCTTCCGCCATTGCAGTTGCGGAAGA
This sequence comes from Bubalus kerabau, assembly GCF_029407905.1. Taxonomy (NCBI): domain Eukaryota; kingdom Metazoa; phylum Chordata; class Mammalia; order Artiodactyla; family Bovidae; genus Bubalus; species Bubalus kerabau. The sequence continues at coordinate 121,115,962 of NC_073628.1, forward strand.
AACAACTGGCCTTTTTTAGCACTTAACTAGCTTTGATCTTCCGTGAAGAGGAGAGGCCTACCTGAGGCATTATGACCTTGGTCTTTTCTGTGATCCACCCTACTCTTTAGCAATCTTTATGCTGTTTAAAAATTGCAGAAATAATTCTATTAGATTATAACTACTGAAATGTGTTTTTTTTACACATTAACCTCAAAACTGGCTTAGAAGTAGGAAAGACAACAAATTAAGATTTTTGTCGTTGTTGTTATGATTCAGAAAAAGCATAAAGGTCAATCTGGGGACAAAATTTTTAAAGGAAAGTTTCTCAGAGCTTACGTTTAAAAATGTTCAGAGGATTCTTGATAAAGTGTTACTTATCAATCTTTTAAATTCTTTTATGGCCTAATAAACCATCACTTACATGCAAGCACAATTAATACAGGCTATTAATTTTCGACAGCCGACTTGGAGAAACGTACAAAACTCAATGCGTATTTATGTCTGAGGGAAAACATCTACAATTTAGTCACTCTATCTTAAACTACTCGTCAGCCTCAAATTCTTTTTGGAGGCAAGCTGCTAAAGATAAAATGAGAAAAACCCCATCTCGTGTCTATTTCGAGACATAAAACCTAATTGACAGCAACGGTTTCTAAATCTTGGCAATTAGCATCTACTACAGTAAACTCGGTTTCTCTATCATATTTTAAAGGACACAGGGAAATATGGCAGACGGGGCTGAGAGGGAAACTACCAAATGAGGTGTAACTTCTAATTTCTGTACCAGAAAAAGACCTCCTTTAACGAAGACGTCCACGATCCCATTATTTCCTTCCACCTGCAGCACCACTGGCCTCCACAGATCCTTCCTTCCCTGAGATCCCCGAGGTTTGTGGAGATGCCGTCCCCCACCCTGTACCCGTTTTTTACCGCTATACGGGTCCCTCGTTCCTCCCCCCATTTCGCTAAAACTGCCTTTTCCCCCGTAAAAACCATTCCAGTGAAGAAGGGCCTCCCCTACTCCCCAGCAAGGCGCACTTTCTTGCTTCTCCTGCGGCAGAAAGATCTGGGCCTCCCTGCACTTACTGCTTTCAGCCTCATCAGGGGCAGAGGCTAGGGACGGGGACAGGGCCGGAGCCTGGGCCAGGGCAGGGGCTGGGACTGGAGCCGAGGCCGGAGTCGGAGCCGAGGCCGGGGCCGGGGTCGAGGCCGAGACCGGAGCCGAATCCGGGGCCGGCGCTGGGACCCGAGCCGAGTCCGGGGTCGGGGTCGGGACCGGGACCTGGACCACCTCCACCTTCTCCTGGGGCAGCAGCTCCTCCTCCGCCATATTCTCCATAGTTACCGCCTCCTTGCCAGGCCCGCCCGGGGACGAGCAGGGGCTCACGGCGGAGTGAGAGAAATGGCGTGAAAGCCCAGAGGGCCGGATCCGAGAAGTGGGGAAGCAAATGGGTAGGGCGAGATGCGTGCAACAGACAAAAGATGAAGAATCAGTAACCAAATCCAGTCAGCAGAAAAATTAAAAGCCACAGGCAGCAATTCGCGGTCCCGTCCGCTTCCTTTTCCCCGAGGCGTTACGACGCCAGCCCCGCCTGCGCAGGAGCATGCTGGGGGATGGCGTCCAATGAGGTCAGAGAGTTCCGTTTCCACCGCGCGTCTCTGTTCCAGCCGTCAACCACCGAACCCAATCAAAACTACAATACCCAGCGTGCACCGCGCAGCCTGGGGGCGGAGCGGTGCGGGGTGGGGGGTGGTTCCAAGGGCTTGGAGGAAGTAAATGCAAAGGTAAACAAACGTTCCTGGAAAATCCCATGGACAGAGGAGCCTGGTAGGCTACAGTCCATGGGGTCGCAAAGAGTCGGACACGACTGAGCGACTTCACTTCACTTCAAACAAACGCTCCGGAGCGTTCGAGCGCCAGCTACCTTCTGAGCGCAGAACTACATTTCCCAGCGGGCGTCGCGCCCGGGGTCCCTTTCTCAGGGTTTGGGAGTCCCAAATCGCAACCGGCGCGGGCTCTGGTAAGTAACGAAGGGAAGCCAAGGGGTTAGTTGACGTTTCGGTGGGTACTCTCCCTGCCTCACCCCGGGACCGAAAGGGGGCAGCCGGCGGGACGGACGGAGGATTCGGGGGCCTCTCGAGCCTGGGCGGGGCGACTCTGTGGGCGGACCCGGGGTTGAGCCTGCTCTGTGAAGGGTGTGGTTCTGGCCCGGCTCTGCCTTCCGGGCAGCCTCTCGCCACGGGTTGGGTGCGGTGTGTTTCTAACCGAGTCCGCGGGATTAGGCGGTTTCTGGGCCGCTTGTCAGTCAGGTGGACTTCGAGATGGGGGTCTGCTCTTCGTTTCCCGCCTTCACCCACACTATGATCTGAACACTCTTTTCCTTTTAATTTTGTTTTAACCTACGTATTCCCAATAGCAGCGCCGTGCTGTGGCTGTAAGATTCCTGTGGATGGTGAATTGCTGGGGCCCAGGAGTGGGGAGAAGAGCCTATGCTTACATTTAGGCTTTTAATATCCAAGGCTTCTGAATGTGTGGAGCTTCAGGGCACTTGACTGATGCGATTCAGATTCCTCAAGGCGTCTGTTAAGTTTCCAGGCCTCCGTACTTCTCTTTACTCTCCGAGCCTGCTTGAGTTTAAGGCGCGCTCCTTCAAGACCACTGCGGGAGGCAAGAGGAATGAATGCCTTGTTTTCTGACTGCTCTGCCTACAACTGGTCCGAATTTTACAGGAAGCAGGAAGGGAGAGGGAGTCTTCTTTTAGTCTCAGGTATTCGCACTTCCCGTTCGGTTTTCCTAGTTAATAAAGGTGATACTTAATAGTTTTCTTCTTGGTCTGTTTATTTTCTATTTGTTTTCAGTACCCAGGGGAGAGCGAGTGTCATTTTTTTGGCATTTCGAAACTCAAAACAGGAATGTGGTCCTCCTTCCCAGAACTTAGAAAGTATATATGGAGGGGTTTCCCCCTCCTCTCCTCCCCAGTTAAACAATTTATCCCATGGAAGTTTTTGTGAATTGTGATTCTAAAGCCCTCTTAGTGGCCCCACCCACAAGTTTTAACTAGTATTCCTGGATGTATATACTGCCTCACTGGTCTTATCAGTTAATTAAAAATGAGATAATAACATTACAGTTTGCAGGCATGAGTAGTGGATATTTATGCATCATCGAGGAACCAGTGATGTTTTAATTTGTGAAAGAATGGATGATTAATTGAAAGCTTAATTTAGGATGTCAGTTTCATTAATACCAGTTGAAAACCAGAAGATGAAAAGGGCTAGATTTTTAGTCTGTGTATTCTGTGGAAATTTTAATCAGAATTCCCAAGCATGGTCCCTGCTCTTGAGCCATCCTAAAGAAGGCATCTTCAAAGTTTGAAAAATTATATTGAGTATATTACTCATCTATTGCTGCATAAGTTCTTCAGAACTTTATGGCTTAAGACAACCAAAGACACTTCTTACCCCACAGTAGATATGAGTCAGGAATTCAGAAATGGCTTTCTGGGTGTATCTGCCTTAGGGTCTCTCATCACATTGCAGTGAGATACTTGCAAGGGATGCTGCCTAGTGGATGCTTGATTAAGGCTGCAGGATCAGCTTCAAGGGTGGCCCACTCACACGCCTCTAAGTCCATTCATTTTTGGCAAAAGGTTTCAGCTCTTCCTCGGTGGGCTTTTCCTAGGGTTACTTGAATGTCTTCATGATATGGTGGCTGGCTTTTCCTAGGGTGAACAATTCAAGACAGAGAAAGGCAAAAGCCACAGTGTGTTATTTGACCTGGCCACATATTATATAAATATATCCTGTTGGTTGCACAGGTCATCTCTACTTATTGTGAGAGGAAACTTCATAAGAGACGGTGGCAGCAGAGATCAGGAGCCAACTGGGAAGCAGGCCAGCACAGGAAATCTCCACTCATTTAGTTTATATTTTAATTTCCATAAAATTGGTATGAATGGTACACTAATATAATTTGTCACAGTACATATATAGGTGTTTTTCTTTTGATAGTCTACTCTCTGCAGTATTTTTTTCCCTGATTTGTCTTATGGATAATAGATTCAAATTGGTTTTGTGTGTATGTGTGTGTGTGTGTATTCAAAGCACAACATGAAAGGGTTTAAATTGTAAAAAGTAAAAAAACCAGCCCATTGCCTTAAGCAATTTATTTCATGGAAGTTATTGTTTTTCCTTATACCTTTCTCCCCATGGAATGGGATCCTTGGAACAAGAAAGAAAAATGAAGATTATTCCTGTAATCTGGAAACTCAACTGTGAATTTAATTATTGCCATGAATTATCTTAAAAGGCAAAATTTCTGGATAATTTAGAATCTGTCATTAGAAGTATATGTTGACTGTTTTATTAATTTTTATTATTATTAGATTTCTGGTTTCAGTATTTTCTTTGTTCCATATTCTTCAAAACATTCTACAAATTTGATTTAGTGTAATTGATCATTCTTTTATAGAACTTCACTTACTGTGATCATGTTTGACCAGGAGTACTTGTAATTGCTTGGTTTCTAGTCTTTGTTATGTTCTTAGCATCAATACTTATCACTCTGTGTGTGTGTGTGTGTGTTGTGTGTGTGTGTTAGTTGTTCAGTCGTGTCTGACTCTTTGCGACCCCATGGACTGTAGCCTGCCAGACTCCTCTTTCCATGGGATTATCAGGCAAGAATACTAGAGTGAGTTGCCATTCCCTCTCCAGGGGATCCTCCTGACCTAGGGATTGAACTCTGGTCTCCTGCATCGCAGGCTCATTCTTTACCATCTCTGTGTCACATGGAAGTCCTATACATACCACTAGCAGCAATAAACTCTCCTTTGGACTTTGCTTGTGGACCCCTTTATATCTTCTTGCCCCAGCAAATCTGGTGATGTTCCCAATCTCTGGCCTCTGTATTCCAGTACAGGATGATTATATATACTGTCTTTAAAGTGTTTATGACCATTGGGGATGACTGTGTGTAGGTTTCTTTCTTTCTTTTTGTCAGTAACAGCAGTATAGACTTGATCCAGATCCAGGCTGGAAAAGGGAGACTGGGACAAGAAATGGACAGAGGAACTGCAATGAGCAAGAGTTGGAAGTGACTCAGAATGAACAATCACTATTCTGGGAAAGAAAAATTCACCTACTCATTTACTCAGAGGGCATTTATAAACACCTCCTAAATTTTCAATACAGTGTACTCTTGAAGAAGCTCAGGGTCTAGCAGAAAGACAATTGCTGAAGCCAGTATTTTTTTAGACTCTACTGTGTACTATCTGACAGAATGTGGTCCATTGGAGAAGGGAATGGCAAACCACTTCAGTATTCTTGCCTTGAGAACCCCATGAACAGTATGAAAAGGCAAAATGATAGGATACTGAAAGAGGAACTCCCCAGGTCAGTAGGTGCCCAATATGCTACTGGAGATCAGTGGAGAAATAACTCCAGAAAGAATGAAGAGATGGAGTCAAAGCAAAAACAATACCCAGCTGTGGATGTGACTGGTGATGGAAGCAAGGTCTGATGCTGTAAAGAGCAATATTGAATAGGAACCTGGAATGTCAGGTCCATGAATCAAGGCAAATTGGAAGTGGTCAAACAGGAGATGGCAAGAGTGAACGTTGACATTCTAGGAATCAGCGAACTAAAATGGACCAGAATGAGTGAATTTAACTCAGATGACCATTATATCTACTACTGCGGGCAGGAATCTCTTAGAAGAAATGGAGTAGCCATCATGGTCAACAAAAGAGTCTGAAATGCACTACTTGGATGCAATCTCAAAAACGACAGAATGATCTCTGTTTGTTTCCATGGCAAACCATTCAATATCACAGTAATCCAAGTCTATGCCCCAACCAGTAATGCTGAAGAAGCTGAAGTTGAACGGTTCTATGAAGACCTACAAGACCTTTTAGAACTAACATCCAAAAAAAGATGTCCTTTTCATTATAGGGGACTAGAATACGAAAGCAGGAAGTCAAGAAACACCTGGAATAACAGGCAAATTTGGCCTTGGAATATGGAATGAAGCAGGGCAAAGGCTAATAGAATTTTGCCAAGAGAACGCACTCGTCATAGCAAACACCCTCTTCCAACAACACAAGATAAGACTCTACACATGGACATCATCAGATGGTCAACACCGAAATCAGGTTGATTATATTCTCTGCAGTCAAAGATGGAGAAGCTCTATACAGTCAGCAAAAACAAGACCGGGAGCTGACTGTGGCTCAAATCATGAACTCCTTATTGCCGAATTCAGACTTAAATTGAAGAAAGTAGGGAAAACCACTAGACCATTCAGGTATGACCTAAATCAAATCCCTTATGATTATACAGTGGAAGTGAGAAATAGATTTAAAGGACTAGATCTGATAGAGTGCCTGATGAACTATGGACGGAGGTTCGTGACATTGTACAGGAGACCATCCCCATAGAAAAGAAATGGAAAAAAGCAAAATGGCTGTCTGGGGAGGCCTTACAAATAGCTGTGAAAAGAAGGGAAGCAAAAAGCAGAGGAGAAAAGGAAAGATATAAGCATCTGAATGCAGAGTCCCAAAGAATAGCAAGAAAAGATAAGAAAGCCTTCCTCAGTGATCAATGCAAAGAAATAGAGGAAAACAACAGAATGGGGAAGACTAGAGATCTCTTCAAGAAAATTAGAGATATCAAGGGAATATTTTATGCAAAGATGTGCTCGATAAAGGACAGAAATGGTATGGACCTAACAGAAGCAGATGATATTAAGAAGAGGTGGCAGGAATACACAGAAGAACTGTACAAAAAAAGATCTTCATGACCCAGATAATCATGATGGTGTGATCACTGACCTAGAGCCAGACATTCTGGAATGTGAAGTCAAGTGGGCCTTAGAAAGCATCACTACAAACAAAGCTAGTGAAGGTGATGGAATTCCAGTTGAGCTATTTCAAATCCTGAAAGATGATACTGTGAAAGTTCTGCACTCAATATGCCAGCAAATCTGGAAAACTCAGCAGTGGCCACAGGACTGGAAAAGGTCAGTTTTCATTCCAATCCCAAAGAAAGGCACTGCCAAAGAATGCTCAAACTACCGGACAATTGCAGTCATCTCACATGCTAGTAAAGTAATGCTCAAAATTCTCCAAGCCAGACTTCAGCAATACGTGAACTGTGAACTTCCAGATGTTCAAGCCGGTTTTAGAAAAGGCAGAGGAACCAGAGATCAAATTGCCAACATCCGCTGGATCATCGAAAGAGCAAGTGAGTTCCAGAAAAACATCTATTTCTGCTTTATTGACTATGCCAAAGAGAAGGCAATGGCACCCCACTCCAGTACTCTTGCCTGGAAAATCCCATGGATAGAGGAGCCTGGTAGAGCTGTAGTCCATGGGGTCGCTAAGAGTTGGACACGACTGAGTGACTTCCTTTCACTTTTCATTTTCATGCATTGGAGAAGGAAATGGCAGCCCACTCCAGTGTTCTTGCCTGGAGAATCCCAGGGACAGGGGAGCCTGGTGGGCTTCTGTCTATGGGGTCGCACAGAGTCGGACACGACTGAAGTGACTTAGCAATAGCAGGAAAGCCTTTGACTGCATGGATAACAATAAACTGTGGAAAATTCTGAAAGAGATGGGAATACCAGACCACTTGACCTGCCTCTTGAGAAATCTGTATGCAGGTCAGGAAGCAACAGTTAGAACTGGACATGGAACAACAGACTGGTTCCAAATAGGAAAAGGAGTATGTCAAGGCTGTATATTGTCACCCTGCTTATTTAACTTCTATGCAGAGTACATCATGAGAAACGCTGGGCTGGAAGAATCACAAGCTGGAATCAAGATTGCCGGGAGAAATATCAATAACCTCAGCTATGCAGATGACACCACCCTTATGGCAGAAAGTGAAGAGGAACTAAAGAGCCTCCTGATGAAAGTGAAAGAGGAGAGTGAAATAATTGGCTTAAAGCTCAACATTCAGAAAAGGAAGATCATGGCATCTGGTCCCATCACTTCATGGCAAATAGATGGGGAAACCGTGTCAGACTTTATTTTTTGGGGCTCCAAAATCACTGCAGATGGTGACTGCAGCCATGAAATTAAAAGACGCTTACTCCTTGGAAGGAAAGTTATGACCAACCTAGATAGCAGAGACATTACTTTGCCAACAAAGGTCCATCTAGTCAAGCCTATGGTTTTTCCAGTAGTCATGTATGGATGTGGGAGTTGGACTGTGAAGAAAGCTGAGCGCCGAAGAATTGATGCTTTTGAACTGTGGTGTTGGAGAAGACTCTTGAGAGTCCCTTGGACTGCAAGGAGATCCAACCAGTCCATTCTAAAGGAGATGAGCCCTAGGTGTTCTTTGGAAGGAATGATGCTAACGCTGAAACTCCAGTCCTATGGCCACCTCATGCGAAGAGTTGACTCATTGGAAAAGACTCTGATGCTGGGAGGGATTGGGGGCAGGAGGAAAAGGGGACGACAGAGGATGAGATGGCTGGATGGCATCACCGACTCGATGGACGTGAGTCTGAGTGAACTCCGGGAGTTGGTGATGGACAGGGAGGCCTGGCATCCTGTGATTCATGGGGTTGCGAAAAGTTGGACACGACTGAGTGACTGAACTGAACTGAACTGTGTACTATCTTGTACAAGGTGCTTTTACATCCATAGTTCCATTTAAGTTTTTAAAAAACCCTCTTGGATGAGTTATCTCTATTTTACACATAGTGGAACTAGGACTCAAAAAATGTACATGTTTTGCCCGACGTCTCACTCAGTGAGAGATGGAGGATATGTTGAGAAAATGAAGATTTAATGACTAATTGGTTTTGAAGTGTGGTTGAGGCAAAACATAATAGTCCTGCAGGCAATTGAAAATGGGAATGTAACGCTAGAGATAGAAGTTTGCCTTAAAGGCATACTTTTGAGAGTCTTTCTTAAAAGGTGACCATCCCCACACTGATGGAAGGAAACAGGTCATGAGGCAGAATATAAGTAAAGTGGAACAATGAGACAATCCTATCATGTTGAAAATGGGTAAAATACAAAAATTATTTTTATAAAGCTCCAATCTTTAAGAAACTGAAAAAAGTATGATTTCTAATGTTCTTGTTGTAGCAATGGTTAAAAAAAAAAACCCACACACATAATGTGTTTTTGATGTTTCTTTTAGCTTTGCAAAATGTCCAACAAAGAATCTTGTGAAAAAAAGGAGACGTCTCGGAGAAAAGGCACCACCCCATCATCCAATATTGAAGTAAGAATTTTGACTTATTGACCTAAAGATACCCTGTTTTGCAGTTTTATTTTTGTGTGATGAAAAAAATGCACCTTAATTTTAAAACAAGTTATGTAAATATTTTGTTCTTCTGACCGAGAAAGAGTCATTTGTTTTTCTTTTCTTTCATTATTTTATTTATTCCTCTCAACTCTATGAGGTAGGTACTATTATTATCCCAGTTGTACAAATGAAGAAACTGAGGCTTGGCAGCATCCTTTTTGGCTCTTTCTCCTCTTAAACTGTACTCTCGCAAGTGCCCAGCCTCAGTGTTCTCAATGTGGTAAATTGCAGTTACATTCTTTAAGTTGCTTGGACCAAAACCCTGGGCATCATGCTCTGCCTGCATCCCATTTATCAGCAAATTCTGTCAGCTGAGTGTGACTCCCACTCCCACTGCTATCACCATGATCCAGGCAAACAGCTTGATTTCTACCTTTGCCTTCTTGTGCTCTCACCATAAACAGGCACAGTGATCCTATTAAAATGTTAAATCATGTCACTCTTCTGCTCAATATTTTCTAGTGATTTTCCACTTCAGAGAAAAAGCTAATGTCTTTGCTGGGACAGAAAACACATTACTGTCACCATCTCATCTCCATCTCATTCTCCCTTTGCTTTCTGCACTCCTTGGCTTCCTTATTGCTGCTCCAGTAAGCCAGGCACATTCCTGCTTTGTGCTTGCTGTTACTCCCTTTAACTTTGCCTAGCTACTCACAGGGTTTGTTCCTTCATTTCATTAGGTCTCTGTTCAGGTGTCAAATTACCGGTGGGGACCCATTTTGACTACTTTGTTTAAAATTGCAACAGCCTCACCCCTACCTCCCAGCCCTTCCTGACCCCTTTCTCTGCTTTATTATTATTATTTTTTTAATAGCATCATCTGACACACTAAATATATTACTTAACTTATTTGTAAGTTAAACCTGCAGTAGGTGTAACCTGTATGACAGCAGAGACTTTATTTTTTTTTCACTACTCTGTTCTCACTGTCTAGAAAAGTGTCTTTGATACACGGTAGGTACTTGAAATATGTTTCTCCTGGGTCTGTTGAATTCAGGAGCCACTGAAAAAATAACCGGGTATATGGTTTTGCTTTGTAGAAGACTAAGTATCACTATGGCAGTACCATTTCCCAATGTCCTTATGTGAGCTGTCTGCAACTTTCTGCTATATTACCTCTATCCCAAGTGAAAGTGAAAAAGTAAAAGTGTTAGTCATTCAGTCACGTCCAACTCTTACAACTCCATGGACTGTAGCCCACCAGCCTCCTCTGTCCAGGGAATTCTCCAGGCAAGAATACTGGAGTTGGTAGCCATTCCCTTCTTCAAGGGATCTTCTCTGACTCAGGAATTGAACCCAGGTCTCCTGCATTGCAAGCAGATTCTTTAACATGTGAGCCACCAGAGAAGCCCACTTCTATCCCATCTCATTCCTAATTCAAGACCACTTAGATCTTCTGATTTCTAGTTAAGTCTCCTTTCCTCTTACCAATGTTTGTATGCCTTTAAACATTGTTCCCGGACTTCCCTGGTGGTATGGTGGATAAGAACCCAACTACCAGTGGAGGGGACACGGTTCTGATCCCTGGTCCGGGAAGATTCCACATGCCAAAGAGCAACTAAGCCTGTAAGCCACAGCTACTGAGCCCAACTTGCTCCAGAGCCTGAGAGCCAATAACTGCTGCCTGTGCACCACAACTGCTGAGCCTAGGTGTTGCAGCTACTGAAGCCCTCACACCTAGAGCTTTTTCTCTGCAACAAGAGAAGCCACTGCAATGAGAAGGCTCTCCTACCACAACTAGAGAATAGTCCCTGCTCTCTGCAACTAGAGAAAGCCTGTGCACAGCAACAAAGACCCAATACAGCTAAATAAATAAATAAACATTGTTCTCTTCTGAAACTTATTATTAATGCAGAAGGAATCTTGATTTATAACGACATTGATAAAAGAATGCTCTCTTACACTGTGCTTTATTTTGTGCTTTTCTTTTTTTCCAAATGACATTCTTAGGATAAGAGAGAGAAAAAAGCATCAGTAAGTTCTCCTTGTTCAACTTGCTCTGTAAGATCAGTGTCATCAGAGAAGAAAAAACTAGTGAGTATTTAGATACTGTAACTAACTCTAAAAATGATGTCAAAGGTTTAATGTACAATTGAAAGCTTTATGATATAAACTCCCCTACTACTTTTCCATTAATTTCTTCTTGATATTATACGTGCTTTTTGATAGCCGATAGATGGAAAAGCAGCTTTTCCCTGCTACTCACCAAAAAGCATTTATCAAATTCTTCCTTTGTGCTAATAGATCCTATCATGTGGGATTAGACAACGTGAATATAAATTTAGACAATTTTTAAGTCTTTTCCTGTATGTGGTTAAATTTGTCTTTACAATTTCATTTTGAAGTCACCAGGGCAGAGATAGTGTTTGCATTTTCAGATTCAGAAATTGAGATCCAGAAAGTTAAGTGACTTGTGAAAGGACACTAAATTGTTTGCAGCAACAAAGTGAAGTCTAGATTTTTTTCCACTGTCTGCCAAATAATATGGAACAGTGACAGCAGACTAAACACATCAACCTGGGACATGGATAGTTGCGAAGTGCTCACCACGTTCAAAGGAAGAGTTAGGAATATATGAAGATTGCTGCACAGTTGTTGTAGGTAATAAGAGAAAATAGTTGTGTGCCGGGAGCCACCACAGGAGATCCCACCCATGACAAGGTCATGTGGAAGAGCCATGACAAGCAAGGCAGATCATGGCTCGAGGGACCCCCTAAATCTGCTTCAGCATCTACCCCAAAACTAGAATCTGTCTACTGTTTATTATATTATGCCTTTCACCAACTCTTCTGACATTAACAGGGGGCTATCCCCGACCACCTTTCTCTGGAAAAAGTCAACTTAGAGCTTTAGTTAATAAGTCTCCTGGGCATGAAAGGAATATTTCTATTTTAACCCCTCTGATGGCATTCTAGCTTGCCTGACAGGTTTATCCATACTCTTGCAATTAACACACATGATTGTTCACAACTACCCAACCTTGAAAGGCACAGGAAGCCAAAACATTCTAAAAGTCCTAATGAGCATAGAGTCCTTTAAGGGATGAAAAATTATTAGAATAGATAGTACTGGTAAAGGGCTTCATTATTGGGCCAATGCTTGCTGCCAAGTTCCATATCTCTTATCCATTGTGCACCTGGGAGTGCATTAGTTAACATAGTTGGAATGTAAAGAAAACAAGTAACAGCCTTGGAATTAACCACATCAGATCTTTGAGTTAATTGGTTCTTTCTTTGTTGTAACTTACTGCACCTTTGCTCTGTGAGAATGTAACTCTGTTTAGCACTTTCTGAGGCTGACATAGATTAGAAATGTAAAGAAAAAACACTTCAAGGGAAAATAAGTTTTCTGGTTTAGCAGCCTTTATCAAAAAAGGGTCATAAAATGTCCACAGGCTTCCAAGGCTAGAAGATAATGTACACAACATTGTTTATGGGAAAGGTATGCATAAAAAACCCTGGTTTCGATAAAGACAAAACAGATGTAGTGTTTGGGCTGACTCTGTATGACTTTGCATCTTTCATTTCCCTCTATGTACAAGTCAAGGTATAAAAGTTCCTTTTGAAAATAAAGTTATGGGCCTCGCTCACTGAAGCTTGGTCTCCCCATGTCGTTCTTTTCTCTCCTTTTCTCTCTCTGTTCTTCTTTCAGGATGACTCCTTGGGGCACAGGAGCTTTATTGGCTTCTGTGTTAATCAAGGAAGATTAAGCCTCTGATCTCTCCGCTTTGCTATCCTTATCGCCTAAGCCGTCATCCTGAGGGTACCCCTGGATCCTGCTGGGGCTGGACCCCGGCAGTTGTGAAAGTTCCATGAATGCAGATTTGGGTTTTTAAGAGTTTGTTTTCACATAATGGAACTGCTGTTGCAATTCTTGCTGTATTAACCTTCTTAAAACACTGATTTCATCATATTTCTCCTCTGTTGAAAAATCTTCACTTAGTTTTTTAGTTTACCATTTGGGCTTCCCTGGTGGCTCAGCTGGTAAGAATCCACCTGCAATGCGGGAGACCTGAGTTCGATCCCTGGTTTGGGATGATCCCCTGGAGAAGGGAATACCTACCCACTCCAGTATTCTGGCTTGGAAAATTCCATGGACTGTATAGTCCATGGGGTCGCAAAGAGTCAGGACCCTTTTAAATTTGGTCATACCTTAAGTATCCAGTTTTCATTTTTCTTCTTTCTCAAAACAGCCCTTCTAGGTAGGCTAGTTTATTTTCTCTCTGCTGAATTTATACCAGTCATCTCCACCTTCTTAGAATGCCTAAGCATTTTTAATGGAGAATGCCTTTTTCTTTTACGCATTTATCTTTATTCAATATATGCTCAATCTTTAGCATATTTTTGGCCTACTTTTTTTCCTTGGTACATCCCAACTTTGGGGTTTTGATCTTTTAAACTCTTTTACAACTTACTGTTTATTGTTCTGCTTTATTTTATTGTTTATTATATATATCCTTGTACTTCTTTCTACTTTTTCCCTTTGCTTTACTCTGAGCTCTTTAGGACAGGGACTGCTTTACTCTGAGTTCTTTAGGACAGGGACTATATCCTCTTTCTCTGTTATTTTTATTGTCTGTAGCCCTCTGCCCCTAGAGAGACAGGGTGGTAGAATAGAAAGGGTAGAGAAATCTGGTTTCAGATCATGGCTCTGCGACTAACTTGCTCTGTAATGTTGAGAATATTTTGCTCTATTTGAGCCTTGGGTACTTTGTCTGTAAAATGAGATACTAATAATATCTGTCTCATGAGATTATTGCAAGGATTAAGAAAATTATTGTGTCAACCTGATACCAACCAGGGTTGTTGGCCTGCCCATAGTCAACAGAAAGTGATCAGATGTCAGATAAGAAGTTCAGGTAAGATTTCAATGGGGTGCCTGCTGCAGCCGGTAGAGGGAGAACAAGGAACAGTTTCCTTTGCTTTCTCAGTCACTGAGGTGGGAGCTGCCTTGTTTCTTTTTTAAATTTATTTTTTAAAAATTAGAGTAAAATTGCTTTACAATGTTGTATTAGTTTCTGCTGTATAACAACGTGAATCAGGTATATGTATACATATATCCCCTCCCTCTTGAGCCTCCCTCCCACCCCACCCCTAGTCCCACGCCTCTAGGTCATCATAGAGCATGGAGTTGAGTTCCCTGTAGTATATAGCAACCTCCCATTAGATATCTGTTTTACATATGGTTCAGTTCAATTCAGTTCAGTCGCTCAATCGTGTCCCACTCTTAGTTATCCCATGGACTTCAGCATACCAGGCCTCCCTGTCCATCACTAAGTCCCAGAGTTTATTCAGACTCATGTCCATTGAGTCAGTAATGCCATCCAACCATCTCGTCCTCTGTCGTCCCCTTCTCCTCCTGCCCTCAATTTTTCCCAGCATCACGGTCTTTTCATATGAGTCAGCTCTTTGCATCAGGTGGCCAAAGTATTGGAGCTTCAGCTTCAACATCAGTCCTTCCAATAAACATTCAGGACTGATTTCCTTTAGGATGGACTGATTGGATCTCCTTGCAGTCCAAGGGACTCTCAAGAGTCTTCTCCAACACCAGTTCAAAAGCATCAATTCTTTGGCGCTCAGCTTTCCTTATAGTCCAACTCTCACATCCATACATGACCACTGGAAAAACCATAGCCTTGACTAGACGGACCTTTGTTGGCAAAGTGATGTCTCTGCTTTTGAATATGCTGTCTAGGTTGGTCATAACTTTTCTTCTAAGGAGTAAGCGTCTTTTAATTTCATGGCTGCAGTCACCAACTGCAGTGATTTTGGAGCCCAGAAAAATAAAGTCAGCCACTGTTTCCACTGTTGCCCCAACTATTTGCCATGAAGTGATGGGATTGGATGCCATGATCTTCGTTTTCTGAATGTTGAGCTTTAAGCCAACTTTTTCACTCTCCTCATTCACTTTCATCAAGAGGCTCTTTAGTTCTTCACTTTCATATATATATATCAGTGTTACTTTCTAAGTGTGCCCCACCCTGTCCTTCTCCCACTATGTCCTTAAGTCCATGCTCTGCCCTCTGCATCCTTATTCCTACCCTACAGATAGGTTCATCAGTACCATTTTTCTAGATTCCATATATATGCATTGGTGTACGATATTTGTTTTTCTCTTTCTGGTTTACTTTATTATATTTGACAGACTCTAGGTTCACCCACATCACTGCATATGACTCAATCTAGTTCCTTTTTATGGCCGAGTAATATTCCATTGTGTATATATACCACATCTTCTTTCTCTATTCATCTGTTGATGGACATCTAGGTTGCTTTTATGTCCTCGCTATTGTAAATGGTGCTGTGCTGTGCTTAGTTGCTCAGTCCTGTCTGACTTTTTGTGACCTCATGGACTGTAGCCCACCAGGCTCCTCTGTCCATGGGGATTCTCCAGGCAAGAATGCTAGAGTGGGTAGCTGCCGGGGTCCAGCCCTGGCTGATCCAGGGTATTCTAAGGAGAGACGGCATAGGCGAGGGTCAGGAAACAACTGCTTAATTACACTTTAATTAAGGATACAAAGAGTAATAGAATAAGGATAGCTCAGTGAGGAAATTCAGTGGAGAAAAGCGGCTGAAATAAGGATAGCTCAGTAGGAAAATTCAGTGGAGAAAAGAGGCTGAGTAGCTTGGTTTACGCGGGAGACCAATAAAACTTCAAGACAAGAAGTTTGCACCACTTACGTAGGCCGCAGGCGTCCTTCCGTTCTCCCGAAGGAGAGGAGACACTGAGGCCTCCCCGGTCGGATCTTAGAAGCCCAGGCATAATTAGCAAGCACGGTGGGTTCCGCGCTCCAGATGGAGACTCAGCCAGAATTTGAAAGAGAGAGTGACATGGGGAGACCAAGTTTTGGTGAACAAGGCCCGCACTTTATTTTCCAAAGTAGTTTTTATACCTTAAGTTATGCATAGCGGATAATGGGGGAAGGGGTGGAGTCATGCAAGGACAGCAGTTCCTGGTTCTAATCTAAGCCAGGCTTTCAAACATATCATATGCAAAAGTTCAGGTGATTGACATCATCTTCTGGCCCAGAGGCCTGTTAACATTTTAAGAAACTTATTTTTCTCTAAAGGTGATTATTCCAAAGTCAGGCACCAGCCTCCAAAAAAGCATTGGACAAAGCTGCATTTTACATTTCTATACACCCATTATATCAATCAATACACTGCCAAGGACACAGTAGGTAAGGAGTATGGAGACTTAGCAGCAAACATTGGCCCAACAAGTGAAAAACCCTTCACCAATACAATTTCTAATCAATCTTTTAACTACTCAAAGGAATCTGTGTTTAGGCAGTTTAGAACATCTCCTGCCTCTCACAGTTGGGAGGCTCTGAACAATCACATGTGGCCGGAAAAACCTATTCAGGCAGGCTAGAGGATTTCCAAAGGAGTTTGTAGGTTAAACACTGTCACACCCAGGAATTATTAACTGGAGCTGTAAGCTAACTCTTTTTTCAGAGAGAGGTAGTGGGGGACAGCCCCCCGTAAAGTCAGAGGTGTAGGTGAAAGCACAAAGCCGAAAGTAGGCAGACTCTGGTTTTGGGGGTAGATGCTCGAGAATTTCCAGGGGGACTCCTGAGGCTCGATCCCGCCTTTGGGTATGCTGAGCCTCCTTCCTCATGACCTTTGCCATGGGCGGAGTGCCTCACGCTGGCTCCCAGCAGTGATAGAATTCTAGTTGAGCTATTCCAGATCCTGAAAGATGATGCTGTGGAAAGTGCTGCACTCACTATGCAATATGCACTCAATATGCAATATGCCGGCTCCCGGCAGGTAGCAGTTGTTTTGGGTTTACTTTTGTGGGTCATCTTCTTCTGTTTCTTGCCTAGAGAATTTCCTTTAGCACCTTTTGTAGGCTGGCTTTGTTTAGTCCCTAAGTTGAGTCCAACTCTGTGACCCCATGCACTGTAGCCTACCAGGCTCCACTGTCCATGGAATTTCCCAGGCAAGAATACTGGAGTAGGTTGCCATTTCCTTCTCCAGGGGATCTTCCTGACCCAGGGATTGAACCTGCATCTCTTGCATTGGCAGGCAGATTCTTTACCACTGAGCCAAGGACACTAACTTAAATCAGAAGGCTAAAATCCTTGAGTAAGTAAGGCTGGCTTGGTGGTGCTGATTTCTCTTAGCTTTTGCTTGTCTGTGTTTAACTTCTCCATCAAATCTGAGTGAAATCCTTGCTGGCTGTAATCTTGGTTGTAGATTTTTCTCTTTCATCACTATAACTGTTTCCTGCCACTAGGACCTGGCCTGCAGAGTTTCTGCTGAAAAATCAACTGAGAGATTGATTCCCTTATGGGAATTCCCTTGTATGTTATTTTTTGCTCTTTTTAATATTTTTTTCTTTGTATTTGATTTTTGTTAGTGTGATTAGTATGTGTCTTGGTGTGTTTCTCCTAGGGTTTATCCTGCAGAGGTCTCTCTGTACTTCCCAGACTTGGGTGGCTATCTCCTTTCCCATGTTAGGAAAATTTCTGACTATAATCTCTTTGAATATTTTCTCAGACCATTTCTTTTCCCTTCTTCTCCTAGGACCCAGTGTTTTGAATGTTAGTGTATTTAGTGTTGTTGCAGAGTTCTCTGGGTCTGTCTTTAATTTTTTTCAATCTTTTTTTTTTTTTTAATCCTGTTCCTTGGCCGTTATTTCCACATTCTGTCTTCCATTTCACTTTTTCATTCTTCTGCCTTAGTTATTCTGCTATTGATTCCTTCTAGTGTATTTTTCATTTCAGTTATTATGTTCATCTCTGTTTATTCTTTAGTTCTTCTAAGTCTTTGTTAAACATTTCTTGTATTTTCTTGATCAGTGCCCCTATTCTATTTCTGAGTTTTGGAATCATTTTTACTATCATAAATTTTTTTTCAGCTAAGTTGTCTGTTTCCTCTTCATTTGTTTGGTCTTGTAGGTTTTTATTGTGCTTGTTTCTTTGTAACTTGGGTTTTTGTCATCACATATTTTTGATGGGTGGGACTGTGCTTCTGTCTTCCTAGTTGTTTGCTCTGAGATTTGGGTTTCCCTGGTGGCTCAGAGGTAAATAATCTGCCTACAATGGAAGAGACCCAGGTTTGATCTCTGGGTTGGGAAGATCCCTGAAGAAAGGAATGGCTACCCACTCCGGTATTCTTGTCTGGAGAATCCAGTGGAGCCTGGCGGACTGCAGTCCATGGAGTCACAAAGAGTCGGACATGACTGAGCGACTTTCATTTCACTTCCAGCACTGGAGTTTGCAGGCAGTTAGGTAGAGCTACCTCTTGGTGTTGAGATGTGGACTTCCAAGAGACTTTATATTAATATAAACTCCTTGCCCCTACAAGAGATGCAAATTAATATTCCTTGGAGTCTGTGGTTCTCTATTAGAACCACCAGGTTCAGCCTTGCTACCATAGGAGCTCAGGCCCATCCTCTGGGCCATGAACTGAGATCCTACAAGCCACAAAGCCACACAGAGTAACAACAACAGCAACAAAAAGTGAAATTTTAAAAACTAACACATATATTAGAAAAAATAAAGATAGAAGTGAAACAACCACTGGAAGCTAAAACAGAACTGCAATAGGAAAAAAAAGAGAAAAGAGAACAAAAGCTGGAAAAAATCTTGGCTGTTGCGGGGCAGGGCTTAGGTGGGGGTGGGCCCTATGTTCAGGGCCCATGCTGCAGATAAAGGCCCTGGGTGGGGGTGGGGTGCAGGTTGCCTAAGCTCAGCCTGGCCTGGAGGGGCTCTGGAATGCTTCTGTCCTTAGAGTACAGAGGATCAGGCCCCTGGCTTCAGCAGGCTTCCCAGGGTTGAGTAGGTTCCAGGTACATTTCCCTGATCTTCTGACCTCCAAGGGTCTCTCCCCGTCCCCGCTGATCCCCTTGAGGTAAGTGTGCCTCTCAAGGCCTGGGAACTCCTCTCCCTGAGCTACTCCTCAGGGGCATCGGTCCCGTCCAGCCTCTGCCCCTTCCCCCTCGCTCCCCACTATATTCTACCCCATTGCTCGGAGGTTCCTCCTGTCCACCTGGGTGTCATGGTCGCCACCAGCATCTGGTAAGTGCACTATTGTGGCACCTTCCCTCTCTGCCATCTTGGCTCTAGCTTGTTATATGGGGTGAAGTTAGGGGTGTGCACAGACTTAGGGCTGGAAGGGTGAGGTGTTTTTCCCACCCTTCTGGTGGTGGGGACTGCAGGGGACATGCTTAGTACCCTGCTTTTTGCTCCTGGCTCCTCATGAGTAGCAGTTTTTCGGTCTTTTTGTGTCTTTTGTCCATAATTTGCCCCAACTGAGCATACACACAGTTATTTTTAGTCTCATATAGTTTCTTTGTATTTTGTTGCTGGAGAAGAAGTGTGTCCAGGTGCAAGTGTTGCAGCAGTTACAGTAAAGGGCCCCAGGTCCCAGGCTGTCTCTAACGTATTCACTACCATATAGGTATGGAAAAATACTGTCTCCCAATCTCTTTCCTCAGTTCACAATTTATATTTCCTAAGTAATACCTTTTTTCTTTCAGGAATCAGATCTTGCAGATATTCTGTACTGTAATATGAAAAGAAGACAAGAACTGAAAAGGTAAATTTTCCCTTTTTCTTGGTATATTTTTTAGCTTTGAATTGTGAGACTGAATATTTAGATTTGAAGAATCCTTTATTTTGTTTAGTACTGTTTTGTAGTCACATATTTATAGCTAAATCACAGATATGATTTTCTTAATATTTGTATAAATTTAAGAAAAAGTTGAGTGAAATAAAAAATCTTATCAGAATTCTATACTATGTAAATGCTACTTTCAACAAAAATGTTAATTTGCATCTCAAATAATTTGATTTTGACACACCCTTACAAGATACATAACTTCATTACATACAGTAATAGAAGAGGTTATGAGGCTGATTTAATCATTTTGGATAAATTATCTTTGCATATTACCCATGAAGAGACTATGTAGCTTATTGAATTGATATGGCTCTAAAACCATGTTAATTTAACAGATTGTGGCTACAACTAGAGAACTTGGGAAATAGTAGGAATAATTAAAGGTATTGTAATGCTGAGTTTTCATTATTTAATGACCATATGGACCATGGTATATAGATTGCTATGAAATATGCCACACAGGACTGTTGTGAAGAACAAATAGGAATTTTAAAATGCTCAGAAAACTAGAGGGTCCTATTAAAATTTTCTTTCGTTTGTTGTTTTCCTGATTTTTATTTACTACAGTTAATATCTTATATGATATGCTAATAAGTGCCAAACGGGGTCCTATTAAACTTTTGTCTTATTGCTATTTATTAACAGGTAAATAAAGATAGGCAATCTTTTTATAGAAAGAGCAAAGAAAATAAAACCAAGTGAAGACTCAGGTGAAACACCTGTGGAAACTCTGAGGTGTTTATAGTTTGCTCTTGCCATAGTTCATTCTTTGAGAAGTCACCTAGTTACGGTCTCTTTGTCCCCTGCTGGACGGTAAATTAACGAGGGGTAAGGACTATACTTGATGTGTCCTCCACTGCCTCCCAGTGTCCAGCAGAATGACAGGCACTTAAAAGGCATTCAGGGGTTTACTCATATAAATTAATAGATTGTGGCTCATCAAATTTTTTCCCCTTTCTTTCTGACTACAGAGTAATATCTAGTTTTGTTGTGCAGGAAAATATTATCGCCTCTAGCTGTTGTTGCTTCTAGCATTCTAGTATGTTTCTTTCTGCCTTGTTTACTATGCTTATTTAATGTTTCTTCCTGCCTTGTTTACTATGCTTATTTAAACTGTTGAGATGATCTTATGTATACAGATTTATGCCATGCTTGTTTTCTGCTTAATAGTATATCAGTATATTTTGTATGTCTTTGAAAATTTTACATAAACATCCTTTGAAATGACTATGATAGTTTATTGTATTCGGTAGAATGACATGTTTCTTAGTCATTTCCAAAATTTTAGCATTTACCTTGTACCTGACTTTTTGCTCTTACAGATAATCCTGAATTGAATATCTTATTATTTTTAGTCTATTTTTAGCTTTTTTCTCCTTAGGTTTCTAAAGTGGGAATTACTAAGAAGTTAAAAGATAACATTTTTAGAATTCTTAATTATATCATCAAATTCCTTTGTGGAACTGTTATATCATTTTGCATTTCCACTGGCAACATATGAGAGGGTCCATTTAACAACCTCTTGCCAGTATTTAGTGTTATTTAACAATCTTGACTAATTTGATAGAAGAAAATGGTACATCGCAATTAGCACATCTGTGACTACTAGGGAAGTCAAACATTTCTCCCAAAAATGTCTATTAACCATTTCCTTTTTCTACTTCATTGGTTTTCTGTTCATGTCTTTTTCTAGAGCCTTAGTACTTTTTGATGAGATTTTTATTTACGAAGGCTAATAAGCTGTCACATTTGTAGCATATGCCATTTCCCAGTTCTTTTAGTTTTATTACTTTTTAGTATACTACTGTAGTCATTTATGGAGAAGGCAATGGCACCCCACTCCAGTACTCTTGCCTGGAAAATCCCATGGATGGAGGAGCCTGGTAGGCTGCAGTTCATGGGGTCGCTACGAGTCAGACATGACTGAGCGACTTCACTTTCACTTTTCCCTTTCATGCATTGGAGAAGGAAATGGCAACCCACTCCAGTGTTCTTGCCTGGAGAATCCCAGGGACGGGAGAGCCTGGTGGGCTGCCGTCTGTGGGGTCGCACAGGGTCGGACACGACTGAAGCAGCTTAGCAGCAGCAGCAGCAGCAGTCATTTACATTTACTGTTTCCCTTTGTGATATTTTTCCCGTTGCTATTAAGTTTAAGAAGTTCTTTATTAAGAAATCTGATAAATGTTCCCTTTTTATTCTATGGTTTTTAAGTATTTAATATGAAGTATAGCAGTTATAGAAATAATAATTATTTTGCACTTGAATGTTTAATCTGTTTGGGATTACATCATCTGATGTTATATAAAGCTGTAAATTTTTTTTTTCCAAATAACCAGTTATTCCAACACCATTTATTGAGTAATCCTTTCTCCTTTATTAATAATGTAGTTATTTTCTACTTTTAATGACGTTCATATCAGGCCAGTTCTTTCATTTCCTACCTAAAATGATACAGTGCAATATTATATATTATGTTTGATTTTAATGCCTACCTAATTTTCTGTGCTGCTTTACAGACTGAATGTAGAAACTGACCCTCCAAGAAAGAGACCAAAAATTGATTCTTCATCCCAAGGACTTGTTACACTCCAGGAAACATCATATTCAAATAATAATCAGATTATTTCACAGAGTTCTTCTTCAAATGGAACTAAGAAAGATATAAGTAAATGTGTAGATTTTCAAGTTAAAGATATTAAATTGGCAAATGTTAAGAGTAAGCTGGACCATGGAATTAAAAACTTTAGCTGTCCTAAGGTGGCCAAAGATGTGAAACCAAAAGCTGAAGGCCAGGCAAGTGAAAAAACATGGCCTCATTTACTTGCTCAGAGGGAGAAGATGAAGGAATTCAAGAAAGAAAGGTCCAATAAATTTAGAGACAGTTCTGAAAAATGTGCTTTGGAGAAATGCAAGAGAATCCAACTTTCTCAGGATTGTAATTCCAGCAAGATAATTAAGGAACCCTTTGAATCTAGAAGGAGAAGGATTAATTTCAAAATCCTGGTAAAATCCCGCAATACCCTCCAAAATCTTGTACAAGAAAATGTGTTCAGTTCAGGTTCTAACAAGTTAAAGACTAAACAGGAGAAAAAAGAATGCCCAGAAGGCACCGAGTTTTCATTAAAGTTGACAAGGCACAGAAGTGAATATTTATTTTCAGATTCCACATATAAGCAGACTGTTCATGAGTGGGAAGGAGCATATCATGAGCATCAAGAAATTAATGATTTAAGTTCTGGTGAAAACCTAACCCAGGTAAGGTAGTGCAAAATGAATACAGACCTTAGTAAAGAGTATAGTTAGGTTTGAGTTGTTTCTGTTATAGATAATGATCGTAAAAGGCAGATTCTGTTTAGTCAGGAAGATACGTTGGTTCTTTTATTTTACTCTCTAAATTCCAACTTCCTTAAGAAACTATCCTGGCAACTATCAGGGACCCAAAATAGAAGAGATTGTGTAAAAATACAGAAGAAGCAGTTATAGATAGTCCTATCAGAGAAGTACTATGACAGTTTTCTCTAACTCCAGGTACGGCAGTTCCGGGGTTAGTATTCCAAATAGCTGCTCCTTTAACAGATTATTCTTTTGGGTGCCCTGTACGCCAGGTACCACAGTCACAGTCGTCATTTTCAAAGGCTTTCTTACATGAGGAGGTACAGAAACAGCCACCTCAAGTCTGACAAATACTTAATCACCTTATATGGGAACACGTAGCAGGGGATTGACATGGCCTTGGATGGATTAATTCAGTAAGATTTACTGGAGGGGATAACATGTAAATTGAGAACTAAAGACTGAATAGGAGTTATTCAGGTGAAGACAAGGTGGAGTGAGATGGGAGAAGCAGGAATGTTCCAGATAGAGGGAACTATGTATACAGAGATCTAGGCTAGAAAGCTTGGCACATCTATTTTTGCTTCTAAATTATGCAGTAAATCAGCATTTGTGGACTAATTTGAAAACCTAATTGTGATAGCCTTGTTTCTATGGCAAATAAAATTATTTATCTTTAGGAGAACTTTTAGAACTTAGGAACTTTAGCAGCTCTGAAATTTAGAGACTGCTTATAAACAGCAGTGGTGGAGCTTACCTCTTTTTAGGAATCAAGATTATAGAGTGTTATATAAGATACTTCCTTTGAAAAATGGAGGGATTATAACCAAGGGGGCCAGAAGAGCTTGAGAAAGAGGACTCTTTTTCACTGAACTTGAAGGGGTCCAAAGAAGGAAAGAATTGAGTTTGTTCTTTTTATTGCTTTCTTAAAGAAAAGCTTCCATTTTCTTCTTGTGCTGTATAACCAGTTCTCTAGAGTAGAATGCAAGAAAGGAATCTGAGTTTTCCAGTATGTTCACTGAACATCTTTGTATCATTGTTTGGTATTCCCCTGGTGCTGTATATCTAAGGAACAGTATGAGATGTACCTTACACACTTTTTTGCTCTCTGTTTAGAATTATTACAAAAACCAAATGAGGTACATAGCATGAATATAAGTTGTAGGGGAAGCAATTTTTGCATGATTACTTTTCAATTATTGGAATTAAAACTCTTTATATTCCTTTGATAGAAGTCTTATCTGACTGAAAGTCATTTAGATGCAGGAGAAGCAAGTAAATATTGTTCTTATCTTGAATATGTTATCATTAACATTATTAGTGACAGTAGCTAATCATTTTAATATTATATTTGTTTTCCTCATAAATTCCTCAATGGATAATTGTCTTCCTGAAATAATGAGTTTACAAAGAAGTAATTGTGTTTTTTTGTATTCAGTGATCCTGTTATGCTTTCCTAGAAGAAAGTGACTTCTTTTTTTCCCTAGGCTTATAGTTCTTTGTTACCTTTTTCAGTCTGCATTCTCCCCTCACCATTGTGAACTAATATTCTAGAGATTTATTGTTTATAGGCCACTTTTATAAATGGTATCCCACTTAATTCTTATGAGTCTCTGGGGTAGAAATTTATCAGTTTATCTAAATGTTAATTAAAGGTACCTATTATGTATTAGGCATTTAGAGTTTGAATAAGATGCTTTTACCCTCAAGAAGTTCCCAGAGGTTGATTAGTAAACAAATACAATTTCAGATACAGTGAAGAAAATATTAGCGCCCTGGGAATTTGGCTGGTGTTAGTATAAAGTTGGAAGTGAGTTAAGGGAGGGCTCATTAAGAGATTCTTAAGAGATTCTCTTAAGCTTGGAGATTCTTAGGCTTGGTGTTGAAAAACGTGTAGAGCAAAGAATGAAAGTGTTGTCCTGCCGGGGAAATGATCGGTTGTGTAGTGGCCCAGAGTTGTGAAATTGCGTGGCACGAGCACACGTGAGCACTTATGCTGTTCAGTTTGACTTGAGATGTGTTGAGAATCTATATGAGAGGAAGTTGGAGAGGAAGCCAGGGTCTAGGCAATGAATTCCTTTATCTCTTCTGGGAAAGACTGTTTTTCATCTTGTAGATAGGACAGAGCCACTGAACAATCAGGTTTTTAGTTTGGAATCACTCCAGCAAATAAAGCCATTTATACCATCATTGGTGTTACTCCCTTTTGTCATCTCCAGGGAAGGCTTTATCCCAATCCATGGACTTAATAAAACATGGAAGGGGGAAGGCAAAGTTAAATGCCCTCTAAGACCTTCTTTTATAATAAGGATTTGAAGTTGATAGAAAGTTTTTTGAAATCACTAAAAGTGACTTGTCAAAGAGAGTGAAGGGTAGTAGTGATCCAAGTAAAAGAATGAAAAGACTTCGAATGTCAGAAGTGGCAGGAAGTTCTATAATAATCTCTAGCTTGGTTGGCACTCCTTAGCTGAATTGAATCTAAAGTTCTAGTGAGATTTAAAGTCAGGTGGAGAAAGCATTATAGAACCCAGGGTCATGGGAGAGTATGGCTGTAATAGGCCTACGTGTGTGATGTGCGTGGTATTGTATTGTGTGAAGATTGATACTGGAAAGTTAGGGTAGAAGCTCAATTCCCAAAGCAACATAGGATACACTTTTTTAAAGAGAGTCTGCAGTTTATATCCAGCTTCTTATAAAATACATGTGTGTTTGGTGTTATCTCGGAGAATTCTTAGAAGATGATTTGGTTTAGTAGAGGCTTAGTCAAGTTCCTTGTCACCTGTATGTAGGATTGGGTAAGTCTCAGCCACTCACCGAAAGTGCCAGGGAAAAACTGAAATTAGAGAGATCTTCAGTCTTTGCTGGGAGACAAAAAATAAAACACCCATACATTTTCAGTCTTTCCCGCCCTCAGTCATATACTAATCTTCAAGTTTCTTTTGTTGTTTTGTCATGTCACTTTTAGAAATGGTTTGTTTACTCATGGATGAAAATTTCCCACCACCAAGGCCCAGTATTCTTTTTATCTTTGCCATGGTTATTTCTGTTTCTTAAGGTGGCATGTTTTGTTCTTAGAATATGAGTATTTTTAGGGAGGCATGTATATGAATGAGTCAATCTTAAAGAATTTCTACTATGTTTCATGACTTAATAGAAGGAAGCTTTTCTATTCTAGGGACAGTTTTTCATCTGGGGCAATTTTGCCTCTTAGTGGGTATTTGGCAACTGATTTGATGGAGACTTTTTTTTTTTTTTTCAATTCATTGTTTTTCTTTTTATTGCATTTATTGAAGTATGTACCCCCAAACAGCATAGCTTACTGGGGTGTAAACTGAAATATAGATAATTTTCTCTTCAACTCCATTTACATCAAATTCTCTCTCTGTTATAACACTGAAATTGCTTGGGCAAAGGGATGGAGACATTTTTGATTGTCAAGGATGGGAGGGAGGGAGGTATCTAGTGGGTAAAGGGAAGAGATACTTCTAAACATCCTACAGTGCGTAGAACAACCCCAAACGCTTTGTGTTTTTCTATTTAAAGAAGACTTGAAAACCATGTTGATTGCTTTTTATTTGTGACAGTTATACTTTTGTGTCTTCTGGATCAGTGCCCCTTGATAGAGGAAAGGTTTCTCACCTCTGCTCTAAAGTTAGATTCTGCTTTAATTTCTTTACATTATAATACATCAGGGAACTACTTCCCTGAAGTGAGAAGAGTATTAACCCCCAAAACAAAGAATCATCTGATCCTGAATGTCAGTAGTGCCATAGCTGAAAAACCTTATTCTAGGTGTATGCTTCTTAACTAATTAATAAAATTACTTTTCATTTCAGAGTTTTGAAGCACCATGTTCTTCAGTGTCACTTGAAAGTATTCAAGATACAGATCAAGAGGTTACTGATATATTTGTTTACTGTCAATATTTTTAATGACATTAAGACGGGATTCCTATTTCAATAAAAAATAATGACGATAAAAACTTTTATAGTATGAAAATAACGCTGATGTCTGTACTTAATTCAGTATATAAGTATTTATGAAGTCCTGAAAAATTCTTTGGAAAAGTATTTCCATTTATTCAATCACCTTTTGGCCTTTTTTTTCTAATAAGCTAATTTGTTTTGAATAAAAAGCGTGGAGCCTATGCTCACAATATTAATTTTAATTTAATGTTATGTTTTTGCATGCTTATGCCTCAGCTTGCCAAAATACAGTATAATATTAATATTTTTGCCTCATTTTTCTAATTAGCAATAAGATGAAAGTGTTCAGTGAAAATGAAAACACACACATATTTATTTTTTGCCTGTTGCTTCATTTCTCAGCTAGAATCTTCTGGTCGAACCTAATAGAAGTATTGCATGTAATTTTATGTTCCCTGCTTCTAAATTAAAATTAGATTCACAGAACACTTTGGGTTTTTCTATTTAAAGGAAACTTTAAAACCATGTTGATTGCTTTTTATTTGTGACAGTCAGTTATATTTTTATGTCTTCTGGGTCTGTGCCCCTTGATAGAAAAAAGATTTCTCACCTCTGCTCTAAAATTAGGTTATACTTTAATTTCTTTACATTATAATACATCAGGGAACTACTTCCCTGAAATGAAAAGAGTATAAAGATCTGGATTTCAGTTTTTGATAGTTAATTAACAATCTTAGAAATTAGGAAGAGTGCTGATCATCCAGACAAAAACATCCTTGGCTCTTAAAGTACTTTGAAGTGAGAATGGAAATGAGAATTAACTTATTTCAGAGAATTAACTTATTATCTCTTATGTATTAGACCCTATGTGAGGTTTTTCATGTTATTTCACTTAATCCTTACAAAAAGTATTAAAAGGATACAAATATTTACCATTCCTATTGTGCAGATAAACTGAGACCCATGGTGGTTAAATAATTCGCCTAAGGTTGTAGTAAGAGTAAGAGAAGAGCCATTTTATTTTTTTTTAAAGAGCTTAAAAAATTTTTTTTGACTATGGTTGATTTGCAATGTTATGTTAGTTTCAGGTGTATAGCAAAGTTGATTCAGTTATAGATATACATATATCTTCTATTTCAAATTCTTTTCCTGTAAACCTTGTAAATGTTTATAAATCTGTGGGTTTTTTACCATGTGGCTTCCATATTTTTGTATAATTTTTGCTTTCCACAGACTGTCTCATATTAAGTGAATTAAGAATTAATTGCTTTCTTATTAATCTGAAGAGAAAATAATTCAAAATATTGTTTTGCGGGTCTTTTGCAATTTAGATGCAGATAGTAGAAGAGCTTCATGCTGCTCGTGTGGGAAAAAGCATGGATTTACCTGTGGTTCCACCTTCAGGAGAGTTAATGAGTATGGAAATTGACGTGGTAGAAGATGATATACATTCCTCTGCTGGTATACCCTTTATGTGTATGACTGTGTTTGTGATCTCCTGTGTTTTCTCAATGTTCAGTTTTTATAATATTTAGGTGAAAGTGTTAAAATGTGCTCATTTGAAATAATAAAATATGCTATATTTCTTTCAGCTATAGGAATCAGGTCTAAGATTTGTGTTATCATTTGCTTTATGTATCTCACATTATTAGGCAGTTAGAAATATTTTCTTTCTTTTTTTTTGCCTAAGGACAGTAATCAGAATTATGAGTAGTCTGTTATTCTTGCTCTTAATCATAAATTTTAACAGTTTCAAGTTTGTAAAGCACTGATCAGAAACAATGCAGTTTTCTCAAAGGTATTCATGAATTTCTTATTTATATAGTAGAACTGTGATTATTATTACTCCTGGGAGAAGAAAATGATAGATACCCTCCAGAGTATGCTAGTATACAGTTTTGAATTGCATTTATAAAAATAGTAATGCTGCTACATTATGTTCATGTTGCACTTTCCAATTTATTGTTTATCTGTGAATCAGTTCACCTGTTCCTAATATGACCCTAAGAAGTAATAATACTAGTATTATTAGTTTTCTTTCTTTTATACATATTTATCTTTTCAGTGTTATTTCACAGTATATTAAGATTAGCTTATCATTCCTAACTGGATAACTACCAGTGATAGAGTACAGGGTTCAACAACATAATTACTGCTGTCATAAATTAGTTTATGATTTAAATATCTTCCCATAAGTAATATGCAATATTCTACTGGTGGATAATTAAACATTGATTACTGTTCTTTCTCTTAAGAATTGGAGTAAATGTGTTTTTGTTGTTTAAAGGATTGCCTTAAGAATGCTATCAGAGTTCCATGATAACAAAGTTTTATTTACTATACAAGTGTGTTACAAATGTCAATTCTCACTTTGCTTTTTTCCCCTAGCAAATGCTGCTTCAGACAAAAAGCTTCTAATTGTTATTGACACAAATATTCTGATGAATCATCTCAAATTTGTTAGACTTTTGAAGACAAGAGAAATCCCAGGTATTTATAAAACATACTGACTGATTCTGATTTTCTTATTTAACATTTATATTAACAGTGCTGTGAATTTTTTACTCCCCGTAAACTTACTTTTGTTTGGATATGTTGTTAAGCACAAGCGTGCACAGCATAATCAGCTTAAGTAAAAAGGGGAATAAAAAAGAGCCTTTACTGATTAATCTAGCTTCTGAACTTATTCTTCTTTGATCTCCTGTAGTATTTATTTTTGTAATATTCTTTTGACACTTGTATCTGTTTTAAGTTCCTATTTTTATGTATTATCTCTTCATTTAGATTGTGAATTTCTTTAAAACTTTTAATTCTCCTACAGCAGGTCAATTTAGTAGCTTAATACATATTTGTTGACTTACAAGAAATCTTTTTATTTTTTAGGCTTTGACAGTCTTGTGTTAATAATTCCCTGGGTGGTTTTACAAGAGCTGGATCGTATGAAGGCAGGAAGATTACTGAAACATGCCCAGCACAAAGCTATACCTGCAGTTCATTTCATCAATGACAGTCTCAGAAATCAAGATAGAAAGCTATGGGGTCAGTCAATACAACTTGCATCTCAAAAACTTTGTAAGTGTTGTCCTCTCAGGGTGTTCCCTGATTAAGATTTGTTTGGATGTTGACTCATTATTGCAGGGAAACGGTGCAAAACTTAAAACAATACTATAAGTATTGCATTATGAAATGGCAGGACATGGTGATGTTTTGGACTGTTCTATTAGGCTTGTTTTGGAGGTCTTTGATATTTTCTGTTTCTCCTAGACCTTATTGGGAAGGTCTGTGATTTCACAGATAGTGACTATGTAGTTCTGTATGCATACTTGTAGGTATTACAATACTTGAATCTTTTTTTAAAATACCTTGCTGAGTGATGAGGCCCATAAGTGATCTGTGTTTCTAATCATCTGCGTGCTCAGTTGCTTCAGTTGTGTCTGACTCTGTGTGACCCTGTGAACTGTAGCCTGCCTTGGGATTCTCCAGGCAAGAATACTGGAGTGAGTTGCCATGCCCTCTTCCAGGGATCTTCCCCACCCAGGGATTGAACCTGTGTCTCCTGCCTTGCAAGTGGATTCGTTTAACTGCTGAGCTACCAGGGAAGCCCCTAATCACCACTACATGCAGTTAATATAATACAGAGATAGGTCTTGTTTTCCTCTGGTTTGTCAGAACCTATAATAAGGAAGTTTTTTTATAATCAGTTCAGTTGAGTCGCCCAGTCGTGTCCGACTCTTTGCGACCCCATGAATTGCAGCACACCAGGCTTCCCTGTCCATCGCCAACTACCAGAGATCACTCAAACTCACGTCCATTGAGTCGGTGATGCCATCCAGCCATCTCATCCTCTGTCGTCCCCTTCTCCTCCTGCCCCCAGTCCCTCCCAGCATCAGGGTCTTCTCCATGAGTCAACTCTTCGCATGAGGTGGCCAAAGGACTGGAGTTTCAGCTTTAGCATCATTCCTTCCAAAGACCACCCAGGACTGATCTCCTTTAGAATGGACTGGTTGGATCTCCTTGCAGTCCATGGAACTCTCAAGAGTCTTCTCCAACACCACAGTTCAAAAGCATCAAGTCTTCGGCTCTCAGCTTTCTTCACAGTCCAACTCTCACATCCATACATAACTACTGGAAAAACCATAGCCTTGCCTAGACAGACCTTTGTTGGCAAAGTAATGTCTCTGCTTTTGAATATGCTATCTAGGTTGGTTATAACTTTCCTTCCAAGGAGTAAGCGTCTTTTAATTTCATGGCTGCAGTCACCATCTGCAGAGATTCTGGAGCCCCCCAAAATAAAGTCTGACACTGTTTCCACTCCCCATCTATTTCCCATGAAGTGATGGGACCAGATGCCATGATCTTCGTTTTCTGAATGTTGAGCTTTAAGCCAACGTTTTCACTCTCCTCTTTCACTTTCATCTAGAGGCTTTTTAGTTCCTCTTCACTTTCTGCCATAAGGGTGATGTCATTTGCATATCTGAGGTTATTGATATTTCTCCCGACAATCTTGATTCCAGCTTGTGCGTCTTCAGCCCAGCGTTTCTCATGATGTACTCTGCATATAAGTTAAATAAGCAAAAAAAAAAAAAAAAAAAAAAAAAAAAGGCAAAAAAAAAAAAAATAAGCAGGGTGATTTTTTATAATAGAGATCTATAGATTTTCTCTTGATTTGTTTCCATATTAGTTTGTTGGTTTTTTTTTTTTTTTTAGACATTTAAAAATTAGTCTTAGAACCAAAGTGTGTTCTTCATGTTTTGTATAACTATTTGGTAAAAAAAAATCTTTGTAAAGCAATATAGTTGCCTCTGAAGAGTTTATATTTACATTTAGAGGATATATTTCATTCTTTAAAAACTTGTTTATTCCCAACTCAGAATTATTTGTATATGTAGATTTGTTTTATTTTAAATATCATGAATTTATGTTGTTTGCAAGATGAGTCTAATTATCATATTAATCCTGAGAAGGCTTTTGGCACAGCTGTTTAGTCCTACATCTTTGAAGAAAAAGGGCCTCTACAATTAATTCCCTTATTTATTCCCTTTACAAATAATTATTAGCTCTTAGTATATTCCAGTACAATGCTTATGCATTTTGAGTAGGAACGTCATGTGAAGTTTAAGAGCTTTTAAAGGAAACCACTAAAAAAAAATCATTTATTCGAGTTAAGAAAATACTAAAATATTTTAACACATTATATTAAATTGAATGTTTTACGTTTGTTTTTGTTTTTGTTTTTTTTTACTTTCTATTATGAAAACCTTCAAATACAGAACTAGGTAGAATAATACTATGAATCCCTGTGTGCTTTTCACTCATTTTCAATGATTCTCAACATTTTGGCGACAATTTCTTTCATTCTCTCATTTCCTTTTCACCTTCTCTCCCAGCTCCTGAAACTCCTGTTGTACTTTGGTATATAGTGCTAACAGATAGGACTTTTTAAAAAAACAACCACACTATAACAAAACCTCTGTCTAAACCATCATTTCAGTAAACCTCCAATCCTTAAGAAGAGGTGAGAATTTTTTTTACTCGTAATTTTTTTCCTTGTCAGTTGATAAAAATTACATTTTAGTGTATAATTGTATAGATGATGATAGTAATAGACAACACTGGTATGGCCGTTATTCTCCAGACCCTTTTCTAAGTGCTTTACAGCTAGTATCTCATTCAAAACTTACGGTACTTGTGGAACATATTCTTATTAGACCTATTCTGCTGATGAGGAAATTGAGACATAGAGATGTTAAGAACTTGTCCTAGATGGAATATCTATTCCTTCAATAGATTGACTTTGACACTTATTTTAGAAGAACTAATAGATATTTTGGCCACATTTATTATTTATAGATACTTGATATGTGTCTTTTGACTTTTCAGTTTTTATGTGCTTTTCTTGATGCTTTTACTTCTTCAGCCTATGCTTTTAGGATTATTAAGGAGGATAAATCATAGTGGTCTCAAACTTCTGTGCTGCTTCAGTTTCTGGGCCTTCCTGGAAAGCCATACTTCCCTTTAATGCTTCAATTTGATACTATCTGGTCTTAATTTTGCTAAATTGTGCTTTCAGTTACAAGGTTGTAGGTTAGTCTTTATAGATTATTTGTGTAATTGTCTTTGTCAGATAAATCCTTTATATATCATTGTTATCTGTCAAAGTGATTGTTTGAAACATTGTTTATATAAAATCTAATGCACTTAATATATTTATTCTGTTGATAATGATTTTATGATCTCCTTTAGAAATATCCTTAGTCATTTTTATCATAGTAAAATTATATTTTATATTCTAATGATGAATTGAAACTTATAAAAAATTTAATTCAGGATTTTTGAATAAAATTAAAATACTTGTTTGGAGAAAAGCAAGAACAAAACAGTCTTTAATTATGCTTTACATCTGTTGAGTACATTTGCCACTAACTCTAATAATTGCGTATATAGATGTATTATTTTGTTTTATGTAATCATTGAGTATTATAACTGTATTTTTTTTTAGACAGGAATTTTCCACTAAAAAAAGAAAAATGCCACAAATTGAATGAAAATAGTCTATGTTATTAATAAATAGACTTAGTTGAACATAATTTTAGTGTTGTCCTTACTCTTTTCAAAATTGTACTTATTTGATGTAGTATGCATTACGATGAGAATAGGATTTGAAATCTGATTGACCTGAGTTTTTTGATCTGACCTGGAGAAAGTTAAAGGTGAGGAAACTGAGTAAATAAAATGGGGGGAAATGACCCCCGGCTGAAAATATGGTCTGAAGATTGGTTGAGCTAATTGTATTAAAGTGTTTAATGGTTTAATGTTTGGAATAGGTGATAAGTCTTTTGAGTCCTCTTACATGAGAAAGTTATACAGATGGTTTAGAAAAACTAAATTTCCCTAATGGACAAAGATTATTAATAGGTAATTCACAAAAGAAGAAATACATCTAGTCAGCCTTTTTTGTTCAAAGTAAATATTTCCCTGTTTGCTGTTTTAAATATTGTTAACTGCTTATGTGTAAAAATTTTTAGTTTATATTTTTTGCATTTTCCTTTTTTATTTTTATTGCTCCTAAATTTAGAATGATACTTCTTCCCAGCACTTGATAGGAACACAGCACTCAGTGCATAGGGAATATGACTTAGTAACTTTTCAGAGAGTAATTTATCAGTGTTTATACAAAGCCTAAAGAGATGATTTGTCTTTCTTGCAATTATTCTAAAGAAATTATCAGAGATCAGTGATTTATATAATTAGTGTTCATCACAGCATGATTTATACAGCGAAAAATTGGAAACAGTCTGACAGTTGGAGATGTTACTTATAAGCCTGTAGCCAAATGAGAGAATACTAATTTTGAAAAATGTTAATCATGTAATATTAAACAGAATAATATTTAAAAGAATATGCACTACAATCCTAAATTTCTTAGATTAATTCAGGCAAAGAAAGACAAATATCATGTGTCACTTATATATGTAAGCTAAAAAGTAATACCAAAAACCATCCAGAAATTTGTCTCACAGTTCTGAAGACTGGAAGTCTAGAATCAGGGTGTTAGCAGGATTATTTCCTTCTGACATCTATCAGAGAAACATCTGTTCCAGACTGCTTTCTTGGCTTGTAAATGGCCATTTTCTCCTTATGTCTCTTCATATCCTCTTCTCTCTCCCCATGTCTGGTTCCAGATTTCCCCTGTTTAGTTAGAATATCGGTCCTATTGGGTTAGTTCAGTTCAGTCACTCAGTCGTGTCCGACTCTTTGTGACACCATGAACCGCAGCATGCCAGGCCTCCCTGTCCATCACCAACTCCCGGAGACCACCCAGACCCATGTCCGTTGAGTCAGTGATGCCATCCAACCATCTCATCCTCTGTTGTCCCCTTCTTCTCCTGCCCTCAATCTTTCCCAGCATCAGGGTCTTTTCAATGAATCAGCTCTTTTCATCAGGTGGCCAAAGTATTGGAGTTTCAGCTTCAACAGCAGTCCTTCCAATGAACACCCAGGACTGATCTCCTTTAGGATGGACTTGTTGGATCTCCTGCAGTCCAAGGGACTCTCAAGAGTCTTCTCCAACACCACAGTTCAAAAGTATCAATTCTTCGGCACTCAGCTTTCTTTATAGTCCAACTCTCACATTCATACATGACCACTGGAAAAACCATAGCCTTGACTAGATGGACCTTTGTTGGCAAAGGAACGTCTCTGCTTTTTAATATGCTGTCTAGGTTGGTCATAATGTTCCTTCCAAGGAGTAAGTGTCTTTTAATTTCAAGGCTGCAGTCACCATCTGTGCTGATTTTGGAGCCCAGAAAAATAAAGTCAGCCACTGTTTCCACATCTATTTGCCATGAAGTGATGGGACTGGATGCCATGATCTTCGTTTTCTGAATGTTGAGCTTTAAGCCAACGTTTTCACTCTCCTCTTTCACTTTCATCAAGAGGCTCTGTAGTTCTTCTTCACTTTCTGCCATAAGGGTGGTATCATCTGCATAGCTGAGGTTATTAATATTTCTCCTGGCAGTCTTGATTCCAGCTTGTGATTCTTCCAGCCCAGCGATTCTCATGATGTACTCTGCATCAGTTCAGTTCAGTTCAGTCGCTCAGTCGTGTCCAACTCTGCGACCCTATGAATCGCAGCACACCAGGCCTCCCTGTCCATCACCAACTTCTGGAGTTCACTCAAACTCACGTCTGTCGAGTCGGTGATGCCATCCAGCCATCTCATCCTCTGTCGTCCCCTTCTCCTCTTGCCCCCAATCCCTACTCTGCATATATAAGTTAAATAAGCAGGGTGACAATATGCAGCCTTGATGTTCTCCTTTTCCTATTTGGAACCAGTCTGTTGTTCCATGTCCAGTTCGAACTGTTGCTTCCTGATCTGCATACAGATTTCTAAAGAGGCAGGTCAAGTGGTCTGGTATTCCGTCTCTTTCAGAATTTTCCACAGTTTATTGTTATCCATGCAGTCAAAGGCTTTGGCATAGTCAGTAAAGCAGAAATAGATGTTTTTCTGGAACTCTTGCTTTTTCAATGCTCCAGCAGATGTTGGCAATTTGATCTCTGGTTCCTCTGCCTTTTCTAAAACCAGCTTGAACATCTGGAAGTTCACGGTTCATGTATTGCTGAAGCCTGGCTTGGAGAATTTTGAGCATTACTTTACTAGCATGTGAGATGAGTGCAATTGTGGGGTAGTTTGAGCATTCTTTGGCAGTGCCTTTCCTTGGGATTGGAATGAAAACTGACCTTTTCCAGTCCTGTGGCCACTGCTGAGTTTTCCAAATTTGCTGGTATATTGAGTGCAGCACTTTCACAGCATCATCTTTCAGGATTTGAAATAGCTCAACTGGAGTTCCATCACCTCCACTAGCTTTGTTCATAGTGATAAGGCCCACTTGGATGTCTGGCTCTAGGTGAGTGATCACACCATCGTAATTATCTGGGTTGTGAAGATCTTTTTTGTACAGTTCTGTGTATTCTTGCCACATCTTCTTAATATCTTCTGCTTCCATTTCTGTCCTTTTTTGACCCCATCTTTGCATGAAATGTTCCCTTGGTATCTAATTTTCTTGACGAGATCTTTAGTCTTTCCCATTCTCTTGTTTTCCTCTATTTCTTTGCATTGATCGCTGACACTAATGAACTCATTTTAACTTGCAAAAAACCAAAAATAGGATTTAAAAGAGTATAGATTACAATCCCAAGTTCCTTAGATTGTGCATATATACTTAGAGATATACTGAGCTGATGAAATTATGAGATATTTTAGTTTTCTTTATATTTTCGGAATTTTTCAGATTTTCTATAATTATTTATTTTTATTTTTAGGTAAAAATGAGGTTATCTGATACCTGCTACACCAGACATTTGTTCCATCATTTTTATATTTTCTTTCGTTACATTTTTGTTGAATCATTACTTGCAGGATATTTGTATTAGACACTGTTCTAACTGTTGAGGCTGCAGCAGTGAATGAGACATACAAAGCCCGCTGTTGAGAAGCTTTAATTCTATTACTATGCTAAATATCATATTAACTGTAATTTATACAGTTAAGCAATTTGCCCATTATTGCATGTCCAGTAAGTGGGAAAGCAAGAATTCAAACCCAGGTTATCAGTTTCCAGTGTCTTTGTTCATTTTTGAACAGTTCCTGAGCAAGTACTCAAAAATATTTGTTGGTAAAAATCTTTATGAATATTCTTATAATTTTAGGTATACCTTCTGGGCCTGTGTATTCTAGAAAAAAGTGACAGAACAAGTAATCATGAACTTTGATACCTTTAGAGCAGTGTACTTACTGTATGCTCTAAACCTCCTTTGATTGGTCAAATTGAGTTGCTAAAGTTAACCACTGATTTTGAGCTGCCTATTTTGCATTATTGTGATATTTACTTTGTGAGCTAAAAGCAGGAAAATTGGCTGTTGTAATATATGTCTGTCTGGCTTATTGGTTGTCTGATTAAAGAACTGAATCATATGTCTCTCAGGTTCATGCTATGAGATCAGTTGAGTTTTGTCTAGACTTCGTCAAGAGATCATGAGGCCCCAAAGAGCTTGTCTTTTGACAAGCATAGGGACCTGGTGCAGCTTAGACCTTAGAAAAATGTTTATTGCATGTGTGAATGAGTTTTCTAATTTGAAAGTTTAGAGGACTCAGTGATATAGGCTAAAAGTTGAGGGGAGAAAAAGGTTATAATCTGGGAAAAAAGTTAAGGCTCACTGGCCAGCATATCTTTACTTTTAGTGTGTAAGAGACTTGCCAAGGGCTTAGATCAGTCTTTGGATCCAGGCTTCAAAGATTATTATCCATAAATGGGTCTGGGGTGTGGTGCTTCTTTCTATATTATTAATAAGTACCCCAGGGATTTCTGAGGCAGGTAGTGTAAGGACTTATAAAAATGATATCTTTAGTCCTCTTTCTACATATTACATTCTTTTCATACACACACATACACACACACAACTTATTACATGCTTTAAGACTTGGAGAATACCAGGGGACACTATATCAGCTACATACTAACATTTGTTAGAAATTACTTTTTGTATTCTCTTCCTAGTGCCCATGTTGTCTTCTTCTGTACATCTCTCTCTAAATGTTATTGCTTAGAGGTTAAGAAAAAGCAGACACATGAAAGTGGTTCTGTTGCTGGTAGAACAATTGCTCATTATTTTACTGACCTCTTTTAAGTTAATATGAAACAAAATATAATCATATAATTTGCTTATAATCTCTTAAGTGACTGAACTGAGACTAGAATTCATAGCTTTTGGTTTCTAGTATGGCATTTTAACCTACTGATCACATTTCTTTCCTTCGGGTTTATTAATAGGCATATTCTCTTCTGTTTTAGTAAACTATCAATTTAATAAACTATCAGTTAATTAAACCCATAAATATATGAATTCTAGATCCAGAATTTTCAGGTCATTGTTTTTGTTGTGTTTTATCTTCCTCCTCTTATTAAAAAGTTTTCTTTGTTTTAGATGATTCAATTTGTAAATATGGCCTAAATTGTTTATACAGTTCCCAGATTTTGAGTGTGCTTATTGATTGTTGCTTTTGCTAAATTCACAGATGGATTGAGTGATGAGAACAATGATGATCGTGTATTAAAATGCTGTCTTCAGTACCAAGAACTATTCCCTTGTTCTCTTGTTATTTTGTGCACGTGAGTTTCATAATCATTTTACTCTTTTTTTTAAAATAGCAATTTCTATTAAAGAATTTTTAAAAATCATACTATAATGACCATACCAAGGATCAAAAACATATATAATATTCTAAATCTCCCAGTAAATATATTCAGTTATATCTCACATTCTTATAATGTGCAAACTATAGAGGAATGAGATTTGAATCTCATGAAGTTTCATTTCAACTTAAGTTATATGATATTCAGAAAACTTTTGAAAAAGCAAGGGAGAGTCAATTTAACATCCCAATAAAATAGTTAGAAATGAAAATCTACATTTTGGTCATGAGGCAGGAGGGTTAATTTATTTGTTGGGAAAGGCTAATGTATGTTGCAGTTATATCCTGAGTGCCTGTAACAGAGTTAGAGTTGAAATTCTGGGTCTACCACTTACCAGCTTTGTGACCTTGGAAAGCTGCTTAATGTTTCTTTATGTGTTTCCTTATGTGTGAAGCATAGGGAGAATAATAATACCTGCATTTATGAGGCTATTGTGAGTATTTAATCAGAAAAAGTATGCATATATGACTTGGAAGAGTGCCTCATACATAAAATTATCTCAGTAAGAGTTTTTCCTCCTTCTGTCCTCATTCCATTCCATTCCTCCATTCCCAACTAATATATTAATAAGTTAGTTCTAAGGTAAAAGTAGCAAATTTTATTTGCCAAATTGTATTTATCATGTATGAGAAAAGGCTCTATAGGAACTGATAAGAGCAATTTTAATTTGTAGTTTTAGTCTGAATTGTATTTACTTCAGAATGGAGTTTTTATAGTTTCATGATCATGCCAAAATTCTCTGAAATGAAGTGATTATGGAAATGAATAGCTTTTAGATTTTTCTGGTAAGAGGCTTGCCAATTATCATTTTAGCTGTGTTCAAAGATAAAGTTGTTTTTTTTTATTTTAAAAGAAACAGATTTCTATCTCTACCTTCATATGTCCTATTAATCTAGGACATAATATATCATCCTGGAGTTTGTTGAAGGCTGAAATAGATTTAGTAATATGTTAATCGTTTTGAATTTGAGATAAGCTAAATTTGAGAGAGAATTGTTATTTTTTTGTTCCACTTAGAATGAAAATTAAATTGGTGAGATTTAATCAATTCTCCATTATTTCTGCAGTCACTGTTCTGGAATGAACAGATGTTAACAGTTTTTAATGAAATGAAAGTTTGTGGTCAAACTTTTACCTCTGGCATTGTCATGTTCCAGACAAGCCTTTTTGTTTTTTCCCTGTTAAGTGTGATAATCATACTTACTGTGTAAGTCAGACATACTTAATGTGAGGATATATTTTTACTACTTTAAGGGATGATGAGATGATTAACATTAATATTAATAATGGCAGTGATAGGAGAAACCGTCTATAAATACTACATACTATATCTCATTCTAAGTGCTTTACTCACATTTTTAATCTTAAGTATGTGCCAGCAACGTCCAGTTAGTATTTCCAGTCCACATCTCTCTTCTAAACTCTAGACTAATATATTCATCTACTTATTTGATATCTGTTTGGATGTCTCATAGACATCTGAAACCTGCCCTCTCCAAAAATTAACTCCTAATCTTTCCTTCTAAACTGTTCTCCATTTGAATAAAAAAAGGCCATCTTCTACCCATTTTGCTAAAGCCAGAAACCTTGGAGACATTTTTTTATTTCTGCCTTTCCTTTATAATCTTTAGTCAGGCAAATAGCAGGTCTTGTGTGGTCTTCTTTTCTTTACCTACTCTGCCACCATCCTATGTCAAGTGATGTTATTTTTCCTCTTCCTTTTCTTCTCTAAGATCCATTATGCTCTCTACTTCCATATTCTCCTTCATTTATTTTTCAAAAAAATAATAATGGTATTTTTAACTTTTTAAAAGTTTTGTTATGAAGAATTTCAACAACATTCAAAGTGAAGAAGAGTTAATAAACTCCTAAGTACCCAGCTACAATAATTATCAAGTTTCTACAGTTCTGCTGCTAAGTCACGTCAGTCGTGTCCGACTCTGTGCAACCCCATAGACGGCAGCCCACCAGGCTCCGTCATCCCTGGGATTCTCCAGGCAAGAACACTGGAGTGGGTTGCCATTTCCTTCTCCGATGCATGAAAGTGAAAAGTGAAAGTGAAGTCGCTCAGTCTTGTCCAACTCAGCGACCCCATGGACTGAAGCCTACCAGACTCCTCCATCCATGGGATTTTCCAGGCAAGAGTACTGGAGTGGGGTGCCATTGCCTTCTCCAGTTCTATTACCTTATTATTTCCATCTACTCCCTGTCTTACAATATGATACAGTTCTTTTTATATTGAGGGAAGCTGTATGATGTTAAAATGGCCAAATCTTAACTACACAGTGTGACAATGGATACTCTGGTTGTAGCCCCACATCCCTCTTGATACATAGAACACTTCCATTATCCTAGAAAATGTGCTTATGCCCGTTTTGTGCCCTTTTTCTAGTTTCTTAAGGTGGAAGCTAAGATAATTTATTTGAGACTCCTCTAAATTTTCCTTTAAGCACTGCCTTAGCTGCGTTTCACAAATTTTGATACATTTTTTTTAAATTCAATTTAATATGCTTTATAATTTGAATTCCTGGTGGTCCGGTCTAGTGGTTAAGACTCAGTGCTTTCCCTGTTGGGGCTGGGGTTTGATCCCTTGTAGGGGAGCTAATCCTGCAAGCCGTGGTGCAGCCAAAAAATAAATTAAAGAAAATAATGTTTTATAATTTCCCTCATGATTTCCTTTGACCCACAGGTTTTTTTAGATATTTGGTGCAGTTAACTCCAAATATTTGCAAATTTTCCAGTTATCTTCTTGTTATTGATTATACTTTAATTCTGTTATATGACTTGAGAACATAGTTTATATGATTTCTATTCCTTTAAATTTGTTAAATGTGGTTTTATGCCCATGAATAAACTCTTGGTGAATGTTTTATGTGCTCTTAAGAAGAATTTATTCTGCTCTTGCGGGTCGAGTATTCTATAAATTTCATATAGGCCAAGTTTGTTGATAGTGTTGTTTAGGTCTTTTGTAACTTTAGTATTAATAATCTGTCTACTTATTTTATGATTACTGAGAGAGGAGTCTTAAATTTCCCAGCTGTAATTTATTTGTTTGCTTCTCCTTTCCATTCTGTTTGTTTTACTTCATGAATTATGAAGCTCTGTTGTC
Organism: Bubalus kerabau; assembly: GCF_029407905.1. Classification (NCBI taxonomy): domain Eukaryota; kingdom Metazoa; phylum Chordata; class Mammalia; order Artiodactyla; family Bovidae; genus Bubalus; species Bubalus kerabau. The sequence goes on from NC_073628.1 coordinate 121,158,014, forward strand.
AGAGGCATACACATTTAGGATAGTCTTCTTGGAGAATTGACACCTTTCTCATTATCTAATCACTGTCTTTGTTCCTGATAATATTCCTGATTCTGAAGTTTCCTTTGTTTAATATTAATATTACTATTCCAGTGTTGTTTGCTTTGTATTTATAATATATATATTGTTCATCCATTTACTTTTAACCTATCTATATCTTTATATTAAAGTATTTTGTAGATAGCATATAATTGATACTTTTCTTTTTTCCATTCTGACAATTTCTGTCTCATGAATTTCTACTATTCACATTTAATTGGTTGGATCAGAATCTACCATTTTGCTAATTATTTTTTATTTGTTCAGCTATTCTTTTCTTCCTTTTCCTTTTTCTTTTTTTTTTCCCCCCTTGGATTAACTATGGTGCCATTTTATCTCCATTATTGACTTTGTACCTTTTTGAAAAAAACTTTATAATGGTTGCCTTAGTGTTTATAATATACATCTTTACTTGATCAAAGTCTGTCTTTAAATAACACTATGTTGCTTCATGTGTAGTATAAGTATTTTAATATGCTTTGAATTTCTCCCCCCATCCATTTTGCTATCATTATTACATATTTTACTTTTACAGAAACAATAGCACAGTACTTTGTAATGTTTTTGCTTCACTCATTTGTCATTTAAAGGAATTAAAAATAAGAAAGTGAATGTTTTTATCTTGCATTCCATTTTTAGCATTCTTTATTTCTTTTTTTGAATCCAAGTTTCTGTCTGGTGCCAGATTTCTGGTCATATTCCTTTTGCCTAAACAACTTTGACATATGTGAGTATGTTGGCAGTGAATTTTCTGATTTTGTTTGATAGTGTGTTTATTTCTCATTTATTTCTGAAGTATATTTTTACTGGATATGCAATTCCTGGTTGATTTGTTTTTCTGTTTCTTTAAGTATTTTAAGGGTATCACTGCATTTTCTTCTAACTTCTTTGATTTCTGATTAGAAGTCTGCTATAAATATTTTCTTCCTCTGTGTGTAATGTTCTTTTGGTCTTTTTTCCCCCCCTCTCATTGCTTTCAAGATTTTTTGTCTTTTTTTTTTTTTAGCAGTTTGTTTTTAGCATTCTTTAGCAGATGTACCCACTCCAGTGTTCTTGCCTGGAGAATCCCAGGGATAGGGGAGCGTGGTGGGCTGCCGTCTGTGGGGTTGCACAGAGTTGGACACGACTGAAGTGACGCAGCAGCAGCAGCAGCAGATGTACCACGTGTTTGTGTATATGTTTGTGATCCAAGCATGCATGCTCAGTTGCTCAGACATGTCCAGCCCCTCGTGACACCATGGATTGTAGCTTGCCTGGTTCCTCTGTCCATGGGATTTTCCAGGCAAGAATACTGGAGTGAGTTGCCATTTCCTCCTCCAGGGTATCCTCCCAACCCAGGGATTGAACCTGTGTCTCCTGCATTGACAGGTGGATTCTTTACCACTGAGCCACCTGGGAAACCTGTATGCTTGTGGTAGAGGAGAGGAAATTATCCTGCCTGATGTTCTCTGAGCTTCTTGGATCTGTGGTTTGGTGTTCATTTTTTAGTTTTGGAAAATTCTAAGCCATTATTTCTTTAAATATTTAATATTCCTTCTGCCCTATTCCCTCTTTTCTCCTTCTGGTATTACAGAATTATTAATACATTGTAGTAGTCAGCCTCCAAGATGATTCCAGTGATTCCTTGCCTCTTCGTATCTTTTTGTTTTTGTTTCTTGGCTGCACTGTACCACTTGCAGGACCTTAGTTACCCAGTCAGGAATCAAACCCAGGCCCTCTGCAATGGAAGTGCAGAGTCCTCACCACTGGACCACCAGGGGATTCCTGTTCCTCTTAGTATTAATTCCCTCGTGTAGTCCTCTCCTACGTTGTACCAGGGTTGATCATCTGTGTGACAGATAGCATGCATCAGAAGTGATGGTATATCACTTCTAAGATTAATTTATGAAAGATTGGCACTTCCTTTTTGGGCACACTCTTGTTTCTTTCTCTTAGATCAGTTGTTCTGGGGAAGCAAACTCCATGCTGTGAATAGCTCTGTGGAGATGCCCACGTGGTAAGAAACTGAAGCTGCAAGCCAAAAGCCAGTGAAGGGCTAAGCCCTACCAATAGCTACATAAATGAGCACCAATTAAATCATGAGGTGACACTGGGGAATAGTATGCTTCAACTTTGTGAGATACCCTGAGCCAGAATCAGTCAGTCAAGCTGCTCACAGATTCCTCACTTTTAGAAACTGTTTGAGATAATAAAATGTTTTTTTCACACTACTAAGTTTTGGGGATAAAGAGTTACACACCCAATAGACAACTAATACATGCCTATATATTTGACTATTTGATATTGTCCAACAGCTCTTATATATATTTTTTTTAACATTTTCTTCCCTTTTGTTTCAGTTTGGATAATTTCTTTTGACCTGTCTTAATGTTTGGTCTTTCCAGTAGACTCAGTGTTGAGTCTACTGAGGAGCTTGTTGAAGGCATTTTTAATTTCTGTCTGGTTTTACATGCTGTTCACCTTTTCTGTTGGGCTTCCCAGGTGGCACTAATGGTAAAGAACCCGCATGCCAAAGCAAGAGCTTCAAGAGATGTGGGTTCGATCCCTGGGTGGGGAAGATCCCTTGAAGAAGGGCTTGGCAACCTGCTCCACTATTCTTGCCTGGAGAGTCCCATGGACAGAGGAGCCTGGTGGGCTACAGTGCGTAAGGTGACAAAGAGTCGGACACGACTGAAGAGACTTAGCACGCATGCATTCACCTTTTCCATTAGAGCCTTTAACACAATCTAAATTCTTTAAAATTTCCTGTCAGATAGCTTCAATGTCTGTGTCATATTTGAGTCTGGTTCTATTGATTGCCATGTCTCTTGGAAGTATATTGCTTTTTTTCTGGGTTGAATTTATATGCAGATTTTAAGACTCAACTCTGTGATTTCCTCCCTTCTTCAGTTTCCCCTTAACTGTCCATATGTTTTGGCCCGAGCTACCTAACATTGCCTTCTGACATTTCAAGCCGCAAAGGCTCTGACTTTCTTCCTGAAAGCATTGATGAGTTGGGGAATGCCCTCAAGCAAAAAGATAGAAAAGTGTGCTCTTAACCTTTGCAGTGTCTGTGTCTTGAGTGTACATTCCCCTCCACCTTCTACCTTCATTTTATTGCTCTTTAGTGCCTTCAAATAGATTTTGCCTTTTTTGTTGTTTTTAGTCTAGATTTTCTAATTCTGTCTATGGGAAGTTAGTCTGACCAAGCTATTTTGTCATTAACAGAAGCTGGAAACCTGCTAGTCTCAAGAACAACAGTTTGGTAAACACAGATCTGATGTCAGTTCTGCACTGAAGCCCTTAAATCTCTTTCCATTTATTAATGTTCTTGACTTTCTCTGTAGGCACGTAAACTGGTCTTATCCACTATTTCTAATCATCCTGGCTTCTTACAGCATATAGCAAATTCACATCATTTGTCTTCAATCATCAGTTCAGTTGCTCAGTCATGTCCGACTCTTTGCAACCCCATGAACCGCAGCACGCCAGGCCTCCCTGTCCATCACCAACTCCCGGAGTCCACCCAAACTCATGTCCATTGAGTCGGTGATGCTATCCAACCATCTCATCCTCTGTCGTCCCCTTCTCCTCCTGCCCTCAATCTTTCCCAGCATCAGGGTCTTTTCCAGTGAGTCAGCTCTTTGCATCAGGTGGCCAAAGTATTGGAGTTTCAGCTTCAGCATCAGTCCTTCCAATGAACACCCAGGACTGATCTCCTTTAGGATGGACTGGTTGGATCTCCTTGCAGTCCAAGGGACCCAACACCACAGTTCAAAAACATCAATTCTTCGGTGCTCAGCTTTCTTCACATCCATACATGACCACTGGAAAAACCATAGCCTTGACTAGACGGACCTTTGTTGGCAAAGTAATATCTCTGCTTTTCAATGTACTATCTAGGTTGGGCATAACTGTCCTTCCAAGGAGTAAGCGTCTTTTAATTTCATGGCTGCAGTCACCATCTGCAGTGATTTTGGAGCCCCCAAAAATAAAGTCTGACACTGTTTCCACTGTTTCCCCATCTATTTACTTAATAGACAAGTTACTTAACCTTTTTATACTTCAGTTTCTCATGTGTGAAATGGGGATAAAAATTAGTACCGCTCCTACCTAAGAAGTTTGTTGTGGGAATTAAATGGATTGATATATATAAAGTGCTTAGCATAGTTCCTGATACCAGGAAAACATTCAATATGTAGCAATAATAATTATTCTCAAAAGCTAAGATGATATGCCTCTAGTGTATGATAATTTATCTTCTGCATTAAAATATTATCCTTTATTATATATGTACTGAGAAGCACAAACCTCTGATTAGACTCCATGTGATTTTAGTTGCCATATGATTTGTCTTATTTTTTATAAAATATTTTTTCCTCCTAATCCAACCTAGGGATGATAGAAATTTAAGAAACAAAGGCCTAATAAGTGGTGTGAAGTCATTCAGTAAAGAAGAATTGAGTACAGAGTTATTAAACTTATCTCTGAACACAGATGTATGTCATCAGCCTTGTATATCTAAACAACAATTGAAAGCAGGTAGTATTCTTACTACAAATAATTAGAAGTAAATCTTATTTTGTGTACTAAGAATATTGACAACAGTTGGAATTAATAGTAGATTTTTATTTTGTACATTTAAAGAAACATTGTTTGGAATATTTGCTGGCACATAAATGGTAGAAATGAATGAATATTATAATGGTGATCCAAGAAAAAGCATACATTATTGCCTTCTATATATACTGTTACAAATTAATTTGTAGTTTTGTCTGTACACTCATATACATTTTTATATATTTGTAATCACCATGTGAATCCTATTTTTTTCCTTCACAGAGGATACCTTTTAAATTAATAGTAGCTATAAGAAATATCCATTTGAGGTTGAGAAAATAGTTTATTCTTAAAATCACTTTCATATTCATAACTTTCTATTAACATAGTAAAACAGTAATAGAGAGACTTGGACTCTAGTGGTAATGTTTTTAAATTTAAACTAATATACACATTATTTAAAAACATATCTCACCATTTCCTTCTGAGGGAAAAATAATTATTGAAGTTTTTAATAGCATATGTATATGCTTCATATATTCATTTGAATATATGCTACTTATTTGGTGCTTATTTGACCTTTTTGGTAATAAAATTTCCTTTGTCATAATATTCTAAATGGCCTTTAGAGGCAGTTACAGAATATTCTTCTTTATAGTTTTTCAAGGGAAATATGCTTTTGATTTGCTCATTGTATTACTGACATTTAAAATTTTTACTTCATAATCATAGAGGTAATCCCCTTAATATTTTGAATTTTGCCATAAAAAATTGCTGTTGTTTGCAAGTGTCAAAATAGTAATTATAACGAAATAATATAAATGAAAATAATCAAAACTAATATTAGAAGGTGAAGGTGTATAGGTAGTTAAATCAGAGATTCTAGTCTTTTCAAGACAATTTATTGATGTGAGTTATGTTTATGATTTTTGGAAGTAAACACATTTTGATCCATAGGTCTTGGTTTTCTATTATAAATATTAAGAGATGCAAAGAATTGTTTTAATTTTTAATTTTTTTAAATAATGAAAGGTTAAAATATACACATTTCTCAAATTTTTTTTTCTTTCACATTTCTATTTTAGTAAAAACATTTCATTGCCTTTTGTCAAAAAGATAAAGCATTTACTAATGTAATATGTATTGCATCTAAAAACAGCTATACTAAATATTTCTAAATACTCTTTATTTATTTGTTTTGGCCATGCCACATGGCTTGCAAGAGTTCTCCGAACAGGGATTGAACCAGGGCCAGGGCAAGTGAAAGCCTGGATCCTAACCAGTAGCCCACCAGTGAACTCCCCTAAATCTTGTTTTAAAAATATTCATTAGTTCTCTAGATTCAAATACTAATTATATCCATTAAATATTTATTATTTATGAACAAATACTAATTATATATGTAAAATATTTACTATTAATGTCCTAAATAAAGCTTGTAACTATTTGTTTTGAAGAAACAACACCTTTGGAAGAGAGCTATGAGGAACAATCTACAAACTCTGGACTACCCCTTCTACTTGAAAACATTGTATCTGATCTCGAAAGATCTCTTGGAACAGCTTTATCTTCCATATTAGAAACAGAAATGAAAATTGCTTTTGGAAACCTCTGGATGGAGGTGATTATTTGAACGCTTAGTTAAAGGTTTCTTTTTTATTGCTAAAGATTTGTTGCCTTATTTTAAGAGATACTATTTGTATAAAATATATGTTTTATTGTAATAATTGATATCACATTAATATTTTTCTTGAAGTTTTTGGAATAACTTTAAAAACTAACTGATGGACATTTCCTAAAGATTAGGACTATTTTTTATCATTCATTTTTTCAGTGAACAAATATTTATTGGGTGTCTACCATCTGTTAGACACATTTCCTCCATGGAGCTTAAATTGAAAGAAAATGTCTCATTTTTAATTTATTTGAGTCAAAATGTCTATATTGTGGCTTATGTGATACAAGTTTGAGAATCAGAGTGTAAATTTGGTGTTAGTAAAATATTTTGAATTTTCTTTAGATTCACATCTCTTCTGTAATAAGTAAACATCACATTTGGAAATAGTGGCCTTCTTAGTTTAATGTTTGTTTGCTATTCACATTTATCATTAGGAGAAAGTTTATTCCCTATCAATTGCATCTATCCCAGATATTCAGTGAGATTCTAATATTTGTCAGTGTGGCTTGATTATACTATCAAGTGTTAAACCAAGATGTTGAAAAATGATCAGATTCTAGGAAGGTTGACGTAAATTACATTTCATAATAGAGTCTGATAAAGTGATTGCATATGAATGATTGAAGAAAGGATGTAACGACATCTTGTAGTACTTAATGATGAGTTTTCTTTATAAACATGTCTTTATAGGAGTGTAGCGAGTGTCAATTATAGTTGAAAATTCTTTTCTGTATAGATGTTTTTCTCTAGTTTTAGGAAATTAGATTGATTTTGTTGTAGAAATGACCATGTTGAAAGGTAGATGACAACTTTTGCTGACTAGAACTAGTTTTTCTGATTAAAACTGTGCTTTCTTTTGGCACACATAGTTTCTGAAACTATAAGTATTACTACTAATGTGAATTTTATAAAAGTAGTTTTCAGTGAAATAGGCATTTTAAGACTGTGACTGGCTTTTAATAAAACATCTTTTAGTTTAAGAAGAATTCAATTATGTTTTGCCTAGAAATCTATGTAGGAATTCCTAAATAGGTACTTTAAAATAATAGAATAATAAGTACATCAGTAATGCTATTTTCCTCTAGATGCTGTATGTGAAACCTCCATGGACTCTAATACATTTATTACAGTGCTTTAGAAAACATTGGTTGGCTGTATTTGGATTAGTTATGGAAAAGAACTTGCTCTTAACCATTGAGAGTCTATATGAAAATGTCCGTAAAGGTATGGATCTTTCATTTTGTCTTTGGAAGTGTTGTGTTAAAGTCAGAATAATAGATATATCCCATGGAATGTGAAGATGAATTAATAAAAAATTTTTCAATTAGTTCTTAACCATTTACACTTTTAATTTCTTAAGGAAATTTATGGCAGCTAGATGAATGGATGGAGTTCATAGAGATTGTGACTGTTCATAGTATCATTTTTGATGTTCAAATAGTTAATCAAGATTTCTACTTAAAATACATGGTTAAGGAATAGGAATCCTTTGACTTTGGTGCATAATGAATTTTAGAACCACAAGAGACTAGAATCAACCACTTAGTTGGTAGTTCTTAAACTGTATCACACAGAACCTTCTTGAAGTGCTTCTGGAGTTGCCAGAGATTAGGGGTGGAAAGGTTGATAGGGAGCCTGATAATAGTGTGCCTTTGGCCTTCAACCCCAACTTTAGCCATTAAGCTTTCTTTTATTTATGTAGAGAGATTCCGTGTGTGATTAAAAAAGAAAAAGTTTTTCTGCCAGGAAGCAAAAGATGTTTAAAGCACTGATCTAATGGTGGGCTACAGTTTCAGTTCAGTTCAGTCACTCAGTCGTGTCCGACTCTGCGACCCCATGGACTGCAGCACGCCAGGCCTCCCTGTCCATCACCAACTCCCGGAGTCTACCCAAACTCATGTCCATTGAGTCAGTGATGCCATCCAACCATCTCATCCTCTGTCATCCCCTTCTCCACCTGCCCTTAATCTTTCTCAGCATCAGGGTCTTTTCAGATAAGTTAGCTCTTCACATCAGGTGGCCAAAGTATTGGAGTTTCAGCTTCAACAGCAGTCCTTCCAATGAACATCCAGGACTGATCTCCTTTAGGATGGACTGGTTGGATCTCCTTGTAGTCCAAGGGACTCTCAAGAGTCTTCTCCAACACCACAGTTCAAAAGCATCAATTCTTCAGTGCTCAGCTTTCTTTAGATATAAGTCCAACTCTCACATCCATACATGACTACTGGAAAAACCATAGCCTTGACTAGACGGACCTTTGTTGGCAAAGTAATGTCTCTGCTTTTGAATATGCTATCTAGGTTGCTCATAACTTTCCTTCCAAGGAGTAAACATCTTCTAATTTCATGGCTGTAGTCACCATCTGCAGTGATTTTGGAGCCTAAAAAAATAAAGTCAGCCACTGTTTCCACTGTTTCCGCATCTATTTGCCATGAAGTGATGGGACCAGGTGCCATGATCTTACTTTTCTGAAAGTTGAGCTTTAAGCCAACTTTTTCCATTCTCCTCTTTCACTTTCATCAAGAGGCTCTTTAGTTCTTCACTTTCTGGCATAAGGGTGGTATCATCTGCATAGCTGAGGTTATTGATATTCCTCCCGGCAATCTTGATTCCAGCTTGTGCTTCCTCCAGCCCAGTGTTTCTCATGATGTACTCTGCATATAAGTTAAATAAGCAGGGTGACAATATACAGCCTTGATGTACTCCTTTTCCTATTTGGAACCAGCCTGTTGTTCCATGTCCAGTTCTAACTGTTGCTTCCTGACCTGCATACAGGTTTCTCAAGAGGCAGGTCAGGTGGTCTGGTGTTCCCATTTCTTTCAGAATTTTCCACAGTTTATTGTGATCCGCACAGTCAAAGGCTTTGGCGTGGTCAATAAAGCAGAAACATGTTTTTCTGGAACTCTCTTCCTTTTTCGATGATCCAGTGGATGTTAGCAATTTGATCTCTGGTTCCTCTGCCTTTTCTAAAACCAGCTTGAACATCTGGAAGTTCATGGTTCATGTATTGCTGAAGCCTGGCTTGGAGAATTTTGAGCATTACTTTGCTAGCATATTTATGCGCTACAGTTTATGGGGTCGCAAAAGAGTCCAACATGACTTAGCGACTAAATAAATATTATTAAAGTCTGGGTTTTATCATTAAGGAAACTAGATTTGAGAGAGTAAGTGATTTGTCCAGAGTGAACAACTCCATTTCTTTTGCTGTACCTTTAAAAAGGAAAGTATAAACCATTATTAGGATGTTCAGTTAGTTCTTGACTTTTCTCAAACTCCATATGAAGTGATCTATTTTATGTATTAGTTATATCCTGTCTACTTTTTAAAAACAACTGAGTATAGATGGGCCTTTAAAGGACCACCTGAGTACAAGAGAGTTTAAGTTAGGCTTAAATGTATGGATGTGAGAGTTGGACTGTGAAGAAGGCTGAGCGCCGAAGAATTGATGCTTTTGAACTGTGGTGTTGGAGAAGACTCTTGAGAGTCCCTTGGACTGCAAGGAGATCCAACCAGTCCATTCTGAAGGAGATCAGCCCTGGGATTTCTTTGGAAGGAATGATGCTAAAGCTGAAATTCCAGTACTTTGGCCACCTCATGCGAAGAGTTGACTCATTGGAAAAGACTCTGATGCTGGGAGGGATTGGGGGCAGGAGGAGAAGGGAACGACAGAGGATGAGATGGCTGGATGGCATCACTGACTCGATGGACGTGAGTCTGAGTGAACTCCGGGAGTTGATGATGGTCAGGGAGGCCTGGCGTGCTGCGATTCATGGGGTCACAAAGAGTCAGACACGACTGAGCGACTGATCTGATTTGATCTGAAAGGTACAAGAGCCAGGTAGTGAAGAAAAACCAAAGAGATATTTTTACTATAAGACATGTGCAAACAATTATTGCAGTACTTGAACACAGATTTTAGCACTAAGCTTCCTAACAGCTAAGATAAAAAAAAACATTCTGTGCCAGATATACCACTTCTCTTTTCTCCTGAAGTGTAAACTCTGAAAATGTTTTATATCTTTATAAATTTCCCCAGGGAACTTAAAGTTCCTAATCAATACTTTATGACATATATGTAGTAGATGTTGCATTAATATTTTTTTTTAAAGTTACTGATCTTTAAAATAAAAAATACACTTTCCAGGCCTTGACCTTTAACTAGAAAATATTTATTAGGGGTTTTATTATTAAGGAATGACATATTGGACACGTCTTCAAAGCATTTTAAAAGATAACATGGAAACAGTGTTCATATCTTTTACTAGGGACATAATTTTGTTGCTTTTGTCAAAAGATGAAGTCCATAAACCATGTGTGATCTTAAGTAAGACTTGGTTTCAAAAATGGGATATCCAGTTTCCATCTTCCATTTGTCTGTTTTCCAGGGCTGGGCAGTTTTTTTGTGCTTATATGGAACTTAGAGATAGTCGTCAGTAGTTCTATTTTTCTCTAATGACAAGAGAAGTGAAGAGATATGACTGCTCCTTTCGTTAAAAACTCATTTGTAGGATTATTGTGTAATCATAATTTATTGATCTTTGATCTAGAAGAATCCGATGCCTAATGTTTACTGACTTGTGAATGATATGTAATAGAATTATAAAAATGCCTTCTGCTCTAAAATAATTTTGAATTAGAAAAAATTACAGATAATTCTGTTTATGATCTTTTAATACTATCTGCAGCTGTTGAATTATACGTGTGTTTAACTTACTGTATCAAGCATGTCACTTTAGATCAATTCATAGAAAATTATGTAGAAAATGAGTAGTAGCTTTTTCTGACTTCATTGTCTGTATTAATTTTAACCTAAATACTTATTGAGCTTATATAAACATTAAATTATTTCAGCCATGTAGATTTTTTTTATGCTTTGTCTGAGTACTGAATTGATCATTGACATTATACTTTTGCCTTAATCTTTAGTAAAGAAGTCTTTTAAGATGAAATAAAATGATTAATTCAAGGATTTCAGTCCTATCAAACAGACTACACTGGAGAAGCACCATTAAAAGAAGTTGTGCCCAACTGCCTCCTCTGAGGAGATTTACCTCCTTTCTGTCCTCTGTAGCATCTCTTATCTCTAATTTTCCCACAGGAATTTGAACTAGTCTTTGATTTTAAAAATAACTGAAAGTGTTTTGTAAGGAGATGCACTGTTTGCTTAATAAAAAGATAGCCAGAAACCTGGCTGTAACCATCACATTAGATCAGAATTTCAGAATATTGAGTAATTAATTATGAAAATCCACTTTTTATTTTCATTTAACCTTTCAGTATTTCACAAGCAAATATTTGTTATGTAAGTTATACAGAAAAACTATTTTTCTTAACTCATAGTGCCAGTGTTTCAGAATAAAATAGAATTTCTGAAGCTGTGAACCTAAAAGAAAACAAAGGAAACACATTGCACTGTGGTTATTTTAAATGCCTTTGAAAACTGTTATGCAGTATTCTATCTTAATAATAGAGATAATTTTTTCTATTCTGAATTTTGGTAACATTAGAAAGCTGTTTAACTTCATTGTTCATAACTTTGAATCTTTGAAATTATTGTCACCACTTCTCCTAATTGGTTTGAGAATTTAATGTAAGCAGGTTTAGTTCCTTGAGACAAAAATGTTGCATCTTTAAATTATTACCTGTAGATTAACTCACTTTGCTAATTTAAGGGGGAAAAATTCTATTAGCTTCTTTTGCCCATAGCTCACTGTTAACCCAAGTTGTTTATTTTTCGCTGAAATTGTATTGTGTCCAGAGAGAACACATTTTCAGTAAATCTGGTATTTTATTTCATGTGATGGGATTTGAAGATAAATCACTACATGATAACTGAGTTGATTATGAAAGGTACTATATATAATTTAAGTGCTTTCCACCAAAATGTAACACTGTGGTGTCTCAAGAGTAATCTGTATACAAACAACCTCAGTTTTGAAAATCTGTAGTTTAACTCAGATTTGTTTGGTGATTATCTCTTCTGAAGAGTATAACATTCTTTCATTTTACTGTTAATTTTTAAAAATTGAAGTATAATTGGAGTATAGTTGATTTACAATGTCATGTTAGTTTCTGGTATACAGCATAATGATTCAGATACATATATATGCATATTCTTTACATTGTGGTTTATTGAAGGGTATTGAATATAGTTCCCTATGCTATACAGTAGGGCCTTGTTATTTGTGTATTTTGTATGTAGTAACTTGTGCATTTCACTTTTACTTTGAAGTTGACCATTTTGAGGGAAATTTTGGAATCTGAATATAGTCTCAGTATCCATAGGAAATTGGTTCCAGGACCCCTGAGGATAGCAGAATTCTCCATGCTCAAATCCCTTGTATAAAATGGCATAGTATTTGTATATAACTTACACATTTTCCTATATACGTTGAATCATCTCTAGATTAGTTGTAATACCTAATACAATGTAAATGCTCTGTAAATAGGTGCCAGTGCACAGCAAATTCATCTTTTGCTATTTGGAACATTATAGAACTTTTTTCCCCCAAATACTTTTGATCTATAGTTGATGGAAACTGTACATGTGAAAACTTACAGATATGGAAGGCCAGCTTCACAGAATGCCAGAATCAACTCCAAGAACTTTGTCTAAAACTAAGTCTCATTATGGCTTTTTACACCAGAGAGATAAATTAGGAGCCTGTAGATGTAAATGTGTACTCTCTTTAAATTTCTTAATTATTATTAGATTGATTTTCCAAAAACATTTTTGTGTTGTATACTCATTCCTACGTATTTTTTCCTTCTTAATTTTCTGTTACCAGCTAACAAAGCAGTGGATTTTACAACAGTGAAATTCCTGCTTCAGGATTCTGAAAGTTTGCTACATGCTTTCAGTACAAGGTCAAATTATGATGGTATTCTTCCACAGGCCTTTGCTCAAATAAACAAACTGCTCCAAACATTTGCAGAGGTAAGATACCTTTAGAATGCCATTTAGAGTAATCATATATGTTATAAGAATGTATTTATCAGACAACAGTAGGTAAGAAATTAACTTACTCTAACATACTAAAAGCATTAAGTAAATATTAAGTGAATTGAATGGGGACTAAACAATCCTTCTTACAAGTTATAAAATACTCACACTCCTGTGGAGGCAGTGTCACAGCAGTTGTTGGGATTTCATATTGTTTCATTTATGAATAGAAGAGAACCATGCTTTGTTGCCTGACTGCTCATTTTTCAGTGCTCCTGACCAGTGGATCACAGCCTGCATCGAAATACTTCAAAAATTTTTTTAAGCATGCAGATGCCATGCCCCTTACTGAGTAAAATTTCTGTCAGTGGTGCCCAGAAGTGTTTTTGTTCTTGATTCATATTTTATTAATCAGGAAATTAATATTGACATAATCCAATTATCTAACCTACAGACTGTATTCAAACTTTGCCAGCTGAACACCTACCAATTTTTTAACAGGTCTCCTCATGTGATTCTTATGCAGTCTGCCTACCACTGATGCCTTTTTGCCCCTTTAAAATAACTATGTGAGTTTTGTCCTTAGTAATACTGTATTTCTAGAGTCTTCTGATTTCAAATCTATAAAATTCAGGTCATTTTATATGCCTGAAACAGTTCAAAAAACTCAGCATCACAATTACATTGTTAAATATCAGTGATACTTTCATCTAATGTATATATATGTGTGTGTGTGTGTATGTGTGTGTCGTATTTTTTCCTTTGAGCTATTGAATTGGCCAGGTTTTCCTCTGTGGTTTTTTTTCTGGTAACATAGGCCCCGGTACCTATGAAGTAATGAAAGGATTAGATGATACTAAACTTAGTCATAGTTACTGAGGAAAGAATTTAACTTGCTTAAGACTAAAAGAAGCATCTTTTTGATAAACTAACAGGAAATATATGTTATTTCTTGAGGAAAGAATTGATTTAAGGGGTGAATAATCTTTTGGTTTAAGATGACCAAAACATTGGTACTTATTCTTTTAAATGGCAAGTGTGACTTATAGAATCTTCAGTAGGGAAGAATGGACCTGGGAATTTAGGAGTTGCAGCTTGAATATTTTAATTGAATTGTGTAGGGAAGAGCACATTATCCTTTCTCTCACAGAACTGAGCCCTAAAACCCTATCTTTAGTGAAACAACCATTGTGAACAAGATGGAAAGTTTAGGATACTTAGAGTCTTAGCAGCCTTTGAATTAAAATTATTGAGAATAAAAAAATTAGGAATGATTGAGTTAAAAATGATACCAAGATTCTTTTATCAGTTGGAAACCTAGCCATGGGAGTTTTCTCCCATGAAAAGTTTGATATTAAAATCTAGTGGTGTTTGTCGCATAATTGTATGCCTGTTATATGTTGCCCACTTGTAAACATATTGGCCTGTTATTTAGTAAGTTATTTATTCTTGGATCCTGATTTTCTAGCTGTCACATTAGCAAGAGATTCAAGAAGACAAAGGACAAAAAATCTAGTATTCTCTTTAGTGCTTTTCCCTCAACATTAAGCATTAGTCTGATTGTTTGAAACAACTTGTGTTTTTTCCACAATTAGAGCTTTCAAGTATTGCTTTATTTTCGTGTTTGAAACAATTCATTGTCTAAGTCAGCCAAGAACATTGTGATTTAGCTTGGGCTTTTAAAATGCACTTTCAATAGCAGTTATTTTGTAGAGTACATGTGATTTATGACCTGAATACTTAGTTATGTGTCACTAACTTGAACAATGAAAAGAAAGAGATTACCTCCAGGAATAGAATATCTAAGTATAGTAACTGTAAAAAAAAAAAAAAAAAAAAAATCCCCCTTATCTTAATTTACCAAGTGTAGAAAATCAGAAAAAGAGGAATATTCATTATTCATTTGATTCTGAGAAACCAAAATGGAAAGTTAAGTAATGTCATTTTCCAGATTTTATATAAATGGGGTAGAGGGAAGGATATATATTTTTTCCCTTATGAACCTTTTAACATCATAAAAAAAAAAAAGACTTGCCCTTCCAGAATGATAGACTATTTAAAATAAGTCTTTTTAATAAACTTTAGACTTACGTTCCTCAGACTTCCCATCCTGACTAGTTGTGTTTTTAATTTCTGGTTATTTAAACTCTCAAAGCCTTAATCCCTTCTTTTATAAGAAAGAGTATAATAATCTCTGCCTTAGAACTGTCATGAGAATTAAATTAATACTTGTAGAGCCTAGGAAATGGTAACCCACTCCAGTGTTCTTGCCTGGAGAATCCCAGGGACGGGGTAACCCTGGTGGGCTGCTGTCTATGTGGTTGCACAAAGTCAGACACTACTGAAGCGACTTAGCAGAGCAGAGAGCACATAGTAAGTGCTATGTAAGTGTTTGATAAAGCAGCCTATTTGTATGTTGCATACACTTCTGTTTGAAAGCTGAGAAAAAGCATTATGTGATGATTAAACACATTTATCTCAAAACAAAATTCATATTTCTGTTCATGTGTATTTATTAAGTTCATAATTAATGTAAACAGGCAGTTTTCTTCCTTCCTGAAAAGAAATAAAAGGGTAATATTTACCTTTATGAGCTGGAGAGAGAATATAACCACATTCATATATACTTATTCATATATACTTCATTCACTTATACTAAAGGTCAGATTCTGTTCATGTCTCTTACCAGCTGTGTGACCTTGCATAACTTATTTATCCTTTCTTTGCCTCAATAAAATGTAGATAATCATAGTATCTCCTTCACAGAGTAGTTGTGAGGATTAAATGAGTTACATAGATATAAAGTTCTTAGAAAATTCCTATACATAAGAAGTGCTCAGTAACTATCAACAGTTGTTACCCACAGTTTTGGAAATTTCCTTTTTTTTTAAATTTGATAAGCATGAAGCTAATGTTTAAAATCATACTTTTATCAACAAAGGAAACCTAATGAAATGGAGTGATTTTATTTAAGTTCACAAAGATGTTATAGATGAGCCAAGTCAACAAACTCAATAAACTCATAGTTAAAAACTTTTTTTTGCATTCTATCATATGTATTTTTCACCTAAGTTAATATTTTCACCCAGGGTGATTTTTTTAAAGAAAATATCACTTGAATCAATGGTATTGCTTTTTCACACTGTTTAGAAATATGCTCAGATCTGTTCTTAAATATTTTTAATTGATCATGCTATTTACTATACCATGTCCTTCCATCAACTACCAAACTTCTTAAAAGAGCAGTATATAACCATTGTTCCCATTTCTTTGCTCACTTATTTCTTAATCCCTTACAAGTAGAATTCTACTTCTATACTCTGTAATAAATACATTGGAAATACTGTTTCATATAAATGAAAAAGAAAAAAAATTTTAGCTCTGATTCTATTCTGGTAATATTCTGTACATAATCAAGGACAAAGAATAAATAGCACTTCCAAGAAAGGCAGAACATTTGTAATCTACAACTGGCATTCTTTCTCTCTCACTTACTAGTGAAGGACTTGCTGCATATTATGTAATTCTTATTTCCCCAGGGCAAGGCAAAACTTAAGCAAAATTCTTCAAAAAATACACCGGGTAAAAGCCAGGAAGATAATTCTCTGACGAAATCTGATAACCAAGAAATCACCATTTTCTCCAGTTCTTATCCTCCCCAACCCAGCAGGCATCAAGAAATCTGGTCTGTCCTAGAGAATGTTTGGATTACACTGTATCAAAACAGGTACTAAATTAACAAGAATTTTTGAGTTTCAGGGTTTTCCATTATTGCTAGTGTTCATTAAATAGTGTTTGGGTTGTGAAATTTTTTTTTTTTTTAACTACAAAGTGTCTTAGTTTTTTTAAAATTCTGTTTGTTTATTCACTTTTGGTTGTGCTGGGTCTTTGTTGCTACTTGGGCTTTTCTGCAGTTGCGACGAGCAGGGCTTACTCTAGTTGCGATGGACAGGCTTCTCATTGCTTCTTTTTTTGCAGAGCACAGGATGTGGGGTACATGGGCTTCCATAGTTGTGGCTCCCAGGCTCTGGAGCACAGGCTCAATAGTTGTGGTGCATGGGCTTAGTTGCTCCACGGCATGTGGGATTCTCCTGGATCAAGGATGGAACCTGTGTCTCCTGCATTGGGAAGTGGGTTCTTTACTACTGAGCCACCAGGGAAGCCCTGGTTTGTGCCTTTAGCAATATAGTTTGTACTAGATTATCTTATGAGGGCCTTTTGTCAAATTATACCTTGGAGGTAGTGCTGCTTAAATAGGGGCTCAGAATTATCTGGAGAGGGTAAAAAATATATATGGTTAGGTTCTCTTGTTAGAAATTCTAATTCAGTAGCACATGGCTTCCATGGTGGCTCAGCTGGTAAAGAATCCACCTGCAGTGTGTGAGACCTGGATTCAGTCCCTGGGTTGGAAAGATGCCCTGGAGAAGGGACAGTTACCCACTCCAGTATTCTGGCCTAGAGAATTCCATGGACAGGGGGAGTCTGGCAGGCTATAGTCCATGAGTCACAAAGAGTCAGACAAGTCTAAGCAACTTTCACTTCACTTGAGGACTGAAGCTGAACTAGTGCTTCTGTCTAGTGATTCAGATGTGGAACTTTGATGAGAATCATTGCCAGATATGTCAGATCGTTTGCCAACATGTCAAAACCAATGACTAGTCACCAGGAGTGGCTAAAAAAATTAGCAGGATCCGAAGGCTTCTAAGAAATAAGATGCAAAATAATGTAAAGAAAACATCGGTCTGGATTAGGAAGAATTCATGTAAAAATTTTTTTATAGATAAATACTTAAGTTGAGTAATACTTTTGTTACTTTCATACACATATTCTTGTCTTAGTAAAATGAAAAGATAGAGACCATTTGTGAGTAGGTCTTTAAATAGGTTGCTGGAGTAACTTAAAAAATAATCGACAACAACTGATTTTAAAGTAGGCCAACACTCCCTTCCATAATTTTCCTCAAGCCCATAGTCTTTATATAACTAATATGTTGATCATAATGTATGCCTTGAAATATGATTTTGGTTTGAGAGCCTGTTTTTTTATTTTGGATTAAGAGCCTCTATCCATTCTAGTTGTTTACAAGAGCAGTAAAGTGGTCTTAGCACTCCATTTAAACATCTGTTCTCATTCAATTATAGATTTAGGACTGATTTTTAGTCCTTGACTATAATTAAAAGTTTTTTCAAACAAATTATAGTCTTTTATACTAAAGAAATAACTATATCTGACATGTGAGGTAAAGAAAACAATATTTAAAATTTTGTAATCTCATATAAAGCAAAGATTTTGTTTGTCCAGTCTTAATGTATTTTTAATGTTGTGGCTTATCGTATATTCTTGTTAGCAGAATGTTGTTTATACCAGACAGAGATAATCACTTTGAAACTGAAATAGTTTAAAACAATAGTTCAGTTCAGTTGAGTCATTCAGTCATGTCTGACTCTTCGCGACCCCATGGACTACAGCACACAAGGCTTCCCTGTCCATCACCAACTCCCAAAGCCTGCTCAGACTCATGTCTGTCAAGTCAGTGATGCCATCTAACCATCTCATTCTCTGTCGTCCCCTTCTCCTCCTGCCTTCAATCTTTCCCAGCATCAGGGTCATTTCCAATGAGTTAGTTTTTGCATCAGGTGGCCAAAATGCTGGAGTTTCAGCTTCAGGATTTGTCTTTCCAATGGATATGCAAGACTGATTTTCTTCAGGATTAACTGGGTGGATCTCCTTGCAGTCCAAGGGACTCTCAAAAGAGTCTTCTCTAACACCACAGTTCAAAAGCATCATTTCTTTGGTGCTCAGCTTTTTTTATGGTCCAACTCACACATCCATACAGAACTATTGAAAAAACCATAGCCTTAACTAGATGGACCCTTGAGGGCAAAGTAATGTCTCTGCTTTTTAATATGCTGTCTAGATTGGTCATAGCCTTTCTTCCAAGGAGCAAGCGTCTTTTAATTTCATGGCTGCAGTCACCATCTGCAGTGATTTTGGAGCCCCAATAAAATAAAAGTCTGTCACTGTTTCCATTGTTTCCCTATTTGCCGTGAAGTGATGGTACTGGGTGCCATGATCTTAGTTTTTTGAATGTTGAGCTTTAAGCCAACTTTTTCATTCTCCTCTTTCACTTTCATCAAGAGGCTTTTTAGTTCCTCTTCACTTTCTGCCATAAGGGTGGTGTCATCTGCATATCTGAGGTTATTGATATTTCTCCCAGCAATCTTGATTCCAGCTTGTGCTTCATTCAGCCCAGCATTTTGCTTGATATACTCTGCAATTAGCAGGGTGACAATATGCATCCTTGATGTATACCTTTCCCAATTTGGAACCAGTCTATTGTTCCATGTCCAGTTCTAACTGTTGCTTCTTGACCTGCATACAGATTTCTCAGGAGGCAGGTCAGGTGGTCTGGTATTCCCATCTCTTTCAGAATTTTCCATAGTTTGTTGTGATCTACACAGTCAAAGGCTTTGGTATAGTCAATAAAGCAGAAGTAGATGTTTTTCTGGAATTCTCTTGCTTTTTCGATGATCTAGCAGATGCTAGCAATTTGATCTCTGGTTCCTCTGCCTTTTTTAAATCTAGCTTGAACGTCTGGAGGTTTTCAGTTCACATATTGTTGAAGCCTGGCTTGGGGAATTTTGAGCATTACTTTTCTTGAGTGTGAGATGAGTACAACTGTGCAGTAGTTTGAACATTCTTTGGCATTGCCTTTCTTTGGGATTGGAATGAAAACTGACCTTTCCCAGTCCCATGGCCACTGCTGAGTTTCCCAAATTTGCTGGCATATTGAGTGCGCACTTTCACAGCATCATCTTTTAGGATTTGAAATAGTTCAGATGGAATTCCATCACCTCCACTAGCTTTGTTTGTCGTGATGCTTCCTAAGGTCCACTTGACTTGTGCTCCAGGATATCTGGCTCTAGGTTAATGATCACACCATCGTGTTTATGTGTGTCATCAAGATCTTTTTTGTATAGTTCTGTGTATTCTTGCCACCTCGTCTTAATATCTCCTGCTTCTGTTAGGTCCATACCATTTCTGTCCTTTATTGTGCCCATCTTTGCATGAAATGTTCCCTTGGTGTCACTAATTTTCTTGAAGCGATCTCTAGTCTTTTCCATTCTATTGTTTTCCTCTATCTCTCTACATTGATCACTGAGGAAAGCTTCCTTTTCTCTCTGTGCTATTATTTGGAACTCTGTATTCAAATAGGTATATCTTTCCTTTTCTCCTTTGCCTTTCACTAAGCGAAAGAATATTAAAGCAAAAACAATATTTAAGGGGGCGGTCCTAAGATGGCGGAGGAATAGGACAGGGAGACCACTTTCTCCCCCACAAATTCATCAAAAGAAGATTTGAACACTGAGTAAATTCCACAAAACAACTTCTGAATGCTGGCAGAGGACATCAGGCACCCAGAAAAGCAGCCCATTGTCTTCGAAAGGAGGTAAGAAAAAATATAAAAGATAAAAAGAGAGACAAAAGAGGTAGGGACGGAGATCCGTCCCGGGAATGGAGTCTTAAAAAACAGAGAAGTTTCCAAACACCAGGAAACATTCTCACTGGAGAATCTGTGGCGAGCCTTGGAACCTCAGAGGGCAACATAACTGGGAGGAAAAATAAATAAATAAATAATTCAAACCCACAGATTACGTGCCCAACGGTAACCCCCAGTGGAGAAGCCCCACAGAGGCCCTCATCCACCACTAGCAAGTTGGGGCTGGGCAGGGAGGCGGGGGCTGCATTGCTTAGAGTAAGGACCAGGCCTGAATGCCCTGAGGGCAGTCTGAGGGAACTAACTTGAGATAGCAAAGCAGACTGTGGGATAGCTATCCTGGGAAAAGCCCTAACCTAAGACACCGCCAGGCCTGCTAACAGAACAAAGAACTGAGCAGAGCTAGCCGGCTGTGGACCTGCCCATCCCTCACCGGAGACAGGCAGGCAAGAGCAGCCAGAGCCAGAAGGGGGCAATCGCGGCCCCAGAGAGGCATCATCTACCAAACTGCAAGCAGGCTTTGTTGCTAACCAAGACTTCTTGGGATTCGGAACAATCGACATCTGCCGGGAGGGTCGCAGCCAGAGATCAGCTCCCCAGAAGAGAGACACAGCACACCTGAGAAGGTGCGCCGGTTATACACCCAGAAAACTGAGTGGCAGGGATGGGGGTGGTGATAAGTCGCAGCGACCACATTCGCCAAGCACCTAGTCACCTGAGCTGCTCGGACATGGAAAGGGCACAAAATGCAAGCCCAACTGAGTCTGCGCCTTTGTGGAGTACCTGAGTACCTGAACCTGAGTGCTTAGACCTGGGAAGTGCATACAACCCAGGGCTGGCCTCAGACAGTTCCCAGCAGAGCAACCTAGAGCCTAAGCAGTGTAGACAGGGAAAGCACACATGCCGTGAGTGGGGCAAACCCAGTGTGGATGAGACACTGCAAGCACATGCCAGTGTTATTTGTTTGCAGCGTTCCTCCCTCCCCACAGCACGACTGAACAAGTGAGCCTTAAAAAATGTCTACCGCTGCCCCCTTTGTGTCAGGGTGGAAATTAGACAGTGAAGAGGCCAGCAAACAGAAGAAGCTAAAACAGAGGGAACCGCCTTGGAAATGACAGGTACAATAGATTAAAACCCTGTAGTTAGCACCGACTACATAGGAAGGGGCCCATAGATCTTGAGAAGTATAAGCCCAGTCAAGGAACTATCTGAAAGTGAACTGACCCCACACTGTCCACAACAACACCAGAGAAAGTCCTAGATATATTTTGACTATTAAAAAAATTTTTTTTTTAATTTTCATTTTTATAACCTACTATTACTTTGTAAAAAAAAAGAAAACAACAACCCTATTTTTAAAAGCAAACTTCATATATATATTTTATAATTTTTGTGACTTTGTTTTTTCTTTAATATTGTATTTTTGAGAATCCAACCTCTACTCTAGATTTTTAATCTTTGCTTTTTGGTATTTGTTATCAATTTTGTACCTTTAAGAACCCAATCTTCAGTATCCATTTTTACTTGCGAGCGAGATTACTGGCTTGACTGCTCTCTCCCACTTTGGACTCTCCTTTTTCTCCACCAAGTCGCCTCTGTCTCCTCCCTCCCGCTTCTCTTCTCTACCCAAGTCTGTGAATCTCGTTGTGTGTTCTGGACTGTGGAGAACACTTAGGGAACTGATTACTGGCTGGATCTGTCTCTCTCCTTTTGATTCCCCACCCCTCTTTATCCTCCTGGCCACCTCTGTCTCCTTCCTCCCTCTTCTCTTCTCTGTATAACTGCGTGAACATCTCTGAGCGGTCCAGACTGTGGAAAGCACATAGGGAAGTGATTACTGACTAGCTTGCTCCCTCCTCTTTTGATTCCCCCTCTTCTCCTCCTAGTCACCTCTATTTCCCTTCTCCCACTTCTCTTCTCCACGTAACTCTGTGAACCTCTCTGGGTGTCCCTCACTGTAGAGAAGCTTTTCATCTTTAACCTAGATGTTTTATCATTGGTGCTGTATAGGTGGAGAAGTCTTGAGGCTATTGTAAGAATAAGACTGAAAACCAGAGGCAGGAGGCTTAAGTCTAAATCCTGAGAACACCAGAGAACTCCTGACTCCAGGGAACATTAATTGATTGGAGCTCAACAAACGCCTCCATACCTACACTGAAACCAAGCACCACCCAAGGGCCAACAAGTTCCAGAACAAGACATACCATGCAAATTCTCCAGCAACACAGGAACATAGCCCTGAGCTTCAATATTCAAGCTTCCCAAAGTCACACCAAACCCACTGACATCTCATAACGCATTACTGGACACTTCATTGCACTCCAGAGAGAAGAAATCCAGCTCCACCCACCAGAACACTGACACAAACTTCCCTAACCAGGAAACCTTGACAAGCTACCCATCCAACCCCACCCACAGCGAGGAAACTCCACAATAAAGAGAATTCCACAAACTGCCAGAATATGGAAAGGCCACCCCAAACACAGCAATATAAACAAGATGAAAAGGCAGAGAAATACCCAGCAGGTAAAGGAACAGGATAAATGCCCACCAAACCAAACAAAAGAGGAAGAGATAGGGAATCTACCTGATAAAGAATTCTGAATAATTATAGTGAAAATGATCCAAAATCTTGGAAACAAAATGGAGTTACAGATAAATAGCCTGAGACAAGGATTGAGAAGATGCAAGAAAGGTTTAACAAGGGCCTAGAAGAAATAAAAAAGAGTCAATATATAAGGAATAATGCAATAAATGAGATCAAAAACACTCTGAAGGGAACCAACAGTAGAATAAGAGGCAGAAGATAGGATAAGTGAGGTAGAAGATAGAGTGGTAGAAATAAATGAAACAGGAAAAAAATGAATTAAAAGAAATGACAATCTTAGAGACCTCTGGGACGATGTTAAATGCTCCAACATTCGAATCATAGGAGTCCCAGAAGAAGAAGACAAAAAGAAAGACCATGAGAAAATACTTAAGGAGATAATAGTTGAAAACTTCCCTAAAATGGGGAAGGAAATAATCACCGAAGTCCAAGAAACCCAGAGAGTCCCAAACAGGATAAACCCAAGGCGAAACACCCCAAGACACATATTAATCAAATTAACAAAGATCAAACACAGAGAACAAATATTAATAGCAGCAAGGGAAAAACAACAAATAACACACAAGGGGATTCCCATAAGTATAACAGCTGATGTTTTAATAGAAACTGTTCAGGCCAGGAGGGAATGGCAGGACGTACTTAAAGTGATGAGAGAAAATAACCTACAGCCCAGATTACTGTACCCAGCAAGGATCTCATTCAAATATGAAAGAGAAATCAAAAGCGTTACAGATAAGCAAAAGCTGAGAGAATTCAGCACCACCAAACCAGCTCTCCAACAAATGCTAAAGGATCTTCTCTAGACAGGAAGCACAGAAAGGGTGTATAAACTCGAACCCAAAACAATAAAGTAAATGGCAACGGGATCATACTTATCAATAATTACCTTAAATGTAAATGGGTTGAATGCCCCAACCAAAAGACAAAGACTGGCTGAATGGATACAAAAACAAGACCCCTATATATGTTGTCTACAAGAGACTCACCTTGAAACAAGGGACACATACAGACTGAAAGTGAAGGGCCGGAAAAAAATATCCCATGCAAATAGGGACCAAAAGAAAGCAGGAGTAGCAATACTCATATCAGATAAAATAGACTTTAAAACAAAGGCTGTGAAAAGAGACAAAGATGGACACTACGAAAGGATCAATCCAAGAAGATATAACAATCATAAATATATATGCACCCAACAAGGAGCACCACAATATGTAAGACAAATGCTAACAAGTATGAGAGGGGAAATTAACAATTACACAGTAATAGTGGGAGACTTTAATACCCCACTCACACCTATGGATAGATCAACTAAACAGAAAATTAACAAGGAAACACAAACCTTAAATGATACAGTAGACCAGTTAGACCTAATTGATATCTATAGGACATTTCACCCCAAAACGATGAATTTCACTTTTTTCTCAAGCGCACATGAAACCTTCTCTAGAATAGATCACATCCTGGGCCATAAATCTAGCCTTGGTAAATTCAAAAAAACTGAAATCATTCCAAGCATCTTTTCTGACCCCAATACAGTAAGATCAGATCTCAATTACAGGAGAAAAACTATTAAAAATTCCAACATATGGAGGCTGAACAACACGCTGCTGAAGAACCAACAAATCACAGAAGAAATAAAAAAAGAAATCAAAATATGCATAGAAACGAATGAAAATGAAAACAACCCAAAACCTGGGGGACACTGTAAAAGTACTGCTAAGGGGAAGGTTCATAGCGATACAGGCATACCTCAAGAAACAAGAAAAAAGTCAAATAAATAACCTAACTCTACACCTAAAGCAACTAGAAAAGGAAGAAATGAAGAACCCCATGGTTAGTAGAAGGAAAGAAATCTTAAAAATTAGGGCAGAAATAAATGCAAAAGAAACAAAAGAGACCATAGCAAAAATCAACAAAGCCAAAAGCTGGTTCTTTGAGAAGATAAATAAAATTGTCAAACCATTAGCCAGACTCATCAAGAAACAAAGAAAAATCAAATCAGTAAAATTAGAAATGAAAATGGAGAGATCACAACAGACAACACAGAAATACAAAGGATCATAAGAGATTATTATCAGCAACTATATGCCAATAAAATGGACAACTTGGAAGAAATGGACAAACTCTTAGAAAAGCACAACTTAAAAAAAAAAAAAAAGAAAAGAAAAGCACAACTTTCCAAAACTGAACCAGGAAGAAATAGAGAATCTTAACAGACCCATCACAAGCACGGAAATTGAAACTGTAATCAGAAATCTTCCAGCAAACAAAAGCCCAGGTCCAGACGGCTTCACAGCTGAATTCTACCAAAAATTTAGAGAAGAGCTAACACCTATCCTACTTAAACTCTTCCAGAAAATTGCAGAGGAAAGTAAACTTCCAGGCTCATTCTATGAGGCCACCATCACCCTAATACCAAAACCTGACAAAGATACCACAAAAAAAGAAAATTACAGGCCAATATCATTGATGAACATAGATGCAAAAATTCTTAACAAAATTCTAGCAAACAGAATCCAACAACACATTAAAAAGATCATACACCATGACCAAGTGGGCTTTATCCCAGGGATGCAAGAATTCTTCAATATTGGCAAATCAATCAATGTAATATACCACATTAACAAATTGAAAAATAAAAACCTTATGATTATCTCAACAGATGCAGAGAAAACCTTTGACAAAATTCAACATCCATTTATGATAAAAACCCTCAAGAAAGCAAGAATAGAAGGAACATACCTCAACATAATAAAAGCTATATATGACAAACCCACAGCAAACACTATCCTCAATGGTGAAAAATTGAAAGCATTTCCCCTAAAGTCAGGAACAAGACAAGGGTGCCCACTGTCACCACTACTATTCAACATAGTTTTGGAAGTTTTGGCCACAGCAATCAGAGCAGAAAAAGAAATAAAAGGAATCCAAGTTGGAAAAGAAGAAGTAAAACTCTCACTGTTTGCAGATGACATGATCCTCTACATAGAAAACCCTAAAGACTCTACCAGAAAATTACTAGAGCTAATCAATGAATATAGTAAAGTTGCAGGATATAAAATCAACACCCAGAAATCCCTTGCATTCCTATACACTAATAATGAGAAAATAGAAGAGAAATTAAGGAAACAATTCCATTCACCATTGCAACAAAAAGAATAAAATACTTAGGAGTATATCTACCTAAAGAAACTAAAGACCTATATATAGAAAACTATAAAACACTGGTGAAAGAAATCAAAGAGGACACTAATAGATGGAGAAATATACCATGTTCATGGATTGGAAGAATCAATATAGTGAAAATGAGTATACTACCCAAAGCAATCTATAGATTCAATGCAATCCCTATCAAGCTACCAATGGTATTTTTCACAGAGCTAGAACAAATAATTTCACAATTTGTATGGAAATACGGAAAACCTCGAATAGCCAAAGCAATCTTGATAAAGAAGAGTGGAACTGGAGGAATCAACCTGCCTGACTTCAGGCTCTACTACAAAGCCACAGTCATCAAGACAGTATGATACTGGCACAAAGACAGAAATATAGATCAATGGAACAAAATAGACAGCCCAGAGATAAATCCACGCACCTATGGACACCTTATCTTTGACAAAGTAGGCAAGAATATACAATGGAGAAAAAACAATCTCTTCAACAAGTGGTGCTGGGAAAACTGGTCAACCACTTGTAAAAGAATGAAACTAGAACACTTTCTAACACCATACACAAAAATAAACTCAAAATGGATTAAAGATCTCAACATAAGACCAGAAACTATAAAACTCCTAGAGGAGAACATAGGCAAAACACTCCCCGACATAAATCACAGCAGGATTCTCTATGACCCACCTCCCAGAATATTGGAAATAAAAGCAAAAATAAACAAATGGGATCTAATTAAAATTAAAGGCTTCTGCACAATAAAGGAAACTATAAGCAAGGTGAAAAGACAGCCTTCAGAATGGGAGAGAATAATAGCAAATGAAGCAACTGACAAACAACTAATCTCAAAAATATACAAGCAACTCCTGCAGCTCAATTCCAGAAAAATAAATGACCCAATCAAAAAATGGGCCAAAGAACTGAACAGACATTTCTCCAAAGAAGACATACAAATGGCTAACAAACACATGAAAAGATGCTCAACATCACTCATTATCAGAGAAATGCAAATCAAAACCACTATGAGGTACCATTTCACGCCCGTCAGAATGGCTGCTATCCAAAAGTCTACAAGCAATAAATGCTGGAGAGGGTGTGGAGAAAGGGAACCTTCATACACTGTTGGTGGGAATGTAAACTAGTACAGCCACTTTGGAGAACAGTGTGGAGATTCCTTAAAAAACTGGAAGTAGAACTGCCATATGACCCAGCAATCCCACTGCTGGGCATACACACTGAGGAAACCAGAATTGAAGAGACACGTATACCCCAATGTTCATCGCAGCACTGTTTATAATAGCCAGGACATGGAAGACACCTAGATGTCCATCAGCAGATGAATGGATAAGAAAGCAGTGGTACATATACACAATGGAGTATTACTTAACCGTTAAAAAAAATACATTTGAATCAGTTCTAATGAGGTGAATGAAACTGGAGCCTATTATACAGAGTGAAGTAAGCCAGGAAGAAAAACCCCAATATAGTATAATAGCGCATATATATGGAATTTAGAACGATAATAACAATAATTCTCCAAGCCAGGCTTCAGCAGTATGTGAACCGTGAACTTCCGGATGTTCAAGCCGGTTTTAGAAAAGGCAGAGGAACCAGAGATCAAATTGCCAACATCCGCTGGATCATCGAAAAAGCAAGAGAGTTCCAGAAAAACATCTATTTCTGCTTTATTGACTATACCAAAGGCTTTGACTGTGTGGATCAAAATAAACTCTGGGAAATACTGAAAGACATGGGAATACCAGACCACCTGACCTGCCTCTTGAGAAACCTGTATGCAGGTCAGGAAGCAACAGTTAGAACTGGACATGGAACAACAGGCTGGTTCCAAATAGGAAAAGGAGTACCTCAAGGCTGTATATTGTCACCCTGCTTATTTAACTTATATGCGGAGTACATCATGAGAAACACTGGGTTGGAGGAAGCACAAGCTGGAATCAAGATTACCAGGAGAAATATCGATAACCTCAGATATGCAGATGACACCACCCTTATGGCAGAAAGTGAAGAGGAACTAAAAAGCCTGTTGATGAAAGTGAAAGAGGAGAGTGAAAAAGTTGGCCTAAAGCTCAACATTCAGAAAATGAAGATCATGGCATCTGGTCCCATCACTTCATGGTAAATAGATGGGGAAACAGTGGAAACAGTGTCAAGACTTGTTTTTGGGGGGGGGGCTCCCAAATCACTGCAGATGGTGACTGAAGCCATGAAATTAAAAGACGCTTACTCCTTGGAAGGAAAGTTATGACCTACCTAGATAGCATATTCAAAAGCAGAGACATTACTTTGCCAACAAAGTTTCATCTAGTCAAGGCTATGGTTTTTCCAGTGGTCATGTATGGATGTGAGAGTTGGACTGTGAAGAAAGCTGAGCACCGAAGAAGTGATGCTTTTGAACTGTGGTGTTGGAGAAGACTCTTGAGAGTCCCTTGGACTGCAAGGAGGTCCAACCAGTCCATTCTAAAGGAGATGAGCCCTGGGTGTTCTTTGGAAGGAATGATGCCAAAGCTGAAACTCCAGTCCTTTGGCCACCTTATGCAAAGAGTTGACTCATTGGAAAAGACTCTGATGCTGGAAGGGATTGGGGGCAGGAGGAAAGGGGGACGACAGAGGATGAGATGGCTGGATGATATCACTGACTCGATAGATGTGAGTTTAAGTGAACTCCAGGAGTTGGTGATGGACAGGGAGGCCTGGCATGCCGTGATTCATGGGGTCGCAAAGAGTCGGACATGACTGAGCGACTGAACTGAACAATAACCCTGTATGCGAGACAGCAAAAGAGAGACAGATGTATAGAACAGTCTTCTGGACTCTGTGGGAGAGGGTGAGGGTGGGATGATTTGGGAGAATGGCATTGAAACATGTATATTATCATATATGAAACATCACCAGTCCAGGTTTGATGCATGATACAGGTTGCTCAGGCTGGTGCGCTGGGATGACCCAGAGGGATGGGATGGGGAGGGAGGTAGGAGGGGTGTTCAGGGTGGGGAACACATGTACACCCATGGCGGATTCATGTCAGTGTATGGCAAAACCAATACAATATTGTAAAGTAAAAAAATAAAAAGAAAAAAACACAATATTTAAGATATTTTAATCTTTCTTTTATTTAGAAAATATTTGAATACTTTATGTGGTTTAGAAGTGACCTGTAATATACATACGTTTGTGTTGGATATTACAGAGCTCTTGTTAATTTCTGGATAATACGCTTTATATTATAGCCCTTCAGTAAGTGAAAAATGCTTATAATTACTTTATCATTGTATAGTTTTTAAACTACTTCATTGTTTGCTGTATCTGATTGTATACCAGAGTCACTGTAGAACCAGTTCTCAACATATTCATGTTTGAGCCTTTCACATAGAGATGTTTATTTGAAAATCTGGTGGACCATGCACTATTTTTCATATAAAACTACTCTGAGTACTAGTCACTAAGTCGTGTCTGACTCTTTGCAGCCCTTTGGACTGTAGCCTGCTAGGCTCTTCAGTCCATGGGATTTCCCAGACAAGAATATTGGAGTGGGTTGCCATTTCCTCCTCCAGAGGATCTTCCTGACTCAGGGATCAAACCCTTGTCTCCTGCTTAGCAGGCAGATTCTTTACCACTGAGTCACCTGGGAAGTCCTAGAGCACTTATGCACAACCTTAAGAGGCTGGGATTAGCAGCTGCAAGCTTTTATATAAGTAAAGGATAAACAACATGGTCCTACTATATTGCACAGTGAACTATTGTTTAGTATCTTATGATAAATCATAATGGAAAAGAATATTAAAAAAGAATGTACATATATATGTATAACTGGATCACTTTGCTGTACAGCAGAAATGCACACAACATTCTAAATTAACTATACTTAATAAAAATATTGAAAAATAAAATGACGGAAATTTATTCAGTCACAGTCTGAAGACTAGAAAGTCTGAAATCCAGGTGTCTGCAGAGTTGGTTCTTTTAGGAGGTTCTGAGGGAGAATCTATTCCAGCTTCTAGTAGCTGCCAGCAGTATTTGTAGATATATCACTCCAGTCCAGTCTCTACCTTTGTCTTCACATAGGGTAGTGTCTATCCTAACCCAGCATGACCTCATTTTAACTTACATATGCAAAAATCCTATTTTAAATAAGGTTGTGGGTGAACATGAATTGGGGGGGGGGAGTGTTCAACCCATACAGCATATGTTTTGAGTTTTTATATGGTTGTTTTTATGTTATATGAGTACATTTTGTTTACCTTAATTTTTCTGTTTCATAGATGGCATAAGCATCATCGTAACAGTAATTTGGTATTTCATCAGGTTGCTAATTTACTACTTAATACTTTTTTAAAAATATTGTTGGACATTGAGGTGGTTATTAATTGTGCCTGTTTCTAAAATTGAAATTATCAGAACAAAGTGTATGAACATTTATAACATCCAGTTTCAGCAAAGTCTAAATCTGATGTGTGATTTTTTTTTCTTCATCCTTGTATATGGGAGTACGGTCATTACTTACATACTGACTTGAATATAGATTGATAGCATTACTTCCCTTCTATCTCTTATGGTCTCTTAGAGTGAAACATTATTCACAGTTTTTACAGTATTACTTTCTATTAGACCTATATAGTTGTTGACCCCTATTCTTTGCATGAATGGATGTCTGGACATTTATTTCTCATTTAAACTGATCAACATTATCAGCTATAAGTTATAAACATTATTTTATACATTAGAAGTCAGAATACTTGAATTACAGTAAATTTGCTTGTGTACCTATGAGCATTTCTTTTCTTTCTATTTTAGCATGGATGTGTTTCAAAGGTTGGATTCAAATTCAACTCTGACGTCTTCAAAGATAGCAGCATTTGAAGAAGCATTTGTATATCTTCAAAAGTTAATGGCAGCTGTTAAAGATATTCTGGAAGGAATTCAGAGGTAAATACGACTTAATTTCAAGATTTCATTTATTTCTTACTTTACTCTTTCTTTTAGGCTTATCGGCTTTATCAGAGTTGCTGGGAGTCTTCCAGCAAGTTTCATAAACTAGTAGCTCTTAGATTGAACTCGTCTCCCTCTGTTGCAGAGAATGCCTACTTCAGTTGATCATCTGGACCACAAAAATGTATCTACTTTTTTCCTTTCTAGAAAAAAATTGGCTAGATTGTAGGCTTCATAAGGAACTTTTCTTTACTGCATAACTGTAGCTCCAAGAATAATGCCTGACGCATAATGTTCAGTTCAGTTCAGTTCAGTTTCTCAGTCATGTCTGACTCTTTGCAACCCCATGGACTTCTGCTCACCAGGCTTTCCTGTCCATCACCAACATCCGGAGCTTGCTCAAACTCATGTCCATCAAGTCGGTGATACTATCCAACCACCTCATCCTCTGTCATCCCCTTCTCCTCCTGCTTTCAATCTTCCCCAGGATCAGGGTCTTTTCTAATGAGTCAGTTCTTCACATCAGATGGCCAAAGTATTGAAGTTTCAGCTTCAGCATCAGTCCTTCCAATGAATATTTAGGACTGATTTCCTTTAGGATGAACTGGTTGGATCTCCTTGCAATTCAAGGGACTCTTAAGAGTCTTCACCAGTACATAATGGGCACTCAGTAATTACGTGTTGAATGTGTGTGAGTGCTCAGTTGCTCAGTTGTGTTGACTCTTTTCAACCCCTTGTACTGTACACCAGGCTCCTTTGTCCATGGAATTTTCCAGGCAAAGAATACTGGCATGGTTTGCCATTTCCTCCTCCAGAATAAAAAGTAGTATATGTTAAGGTAATTATCACTGCCCTTTAAAAGGAAAAACATGCTAATATTTGTTAATATGGTTGATTTCATCCAGTACAGTCTCACAGTAC
Organism: Bubalus kerabau; assembly: GCF_029407905.1. Lineage (NCBI taxonomy): Eukaryota > Metazoa > Chordata > Mammalia > Artiodactyla > Bovidae > Bubalus > Bubalus kerabau. The sequence continues at coordinate 121,190,394 of NC_073628.1, forward strand.
CGCAAACTGAGAAAGTTTGAGGAGCAACTTAGTCTTTCGGTGTTTTGAGACTTGATTTGTATGTGATTATTAAATATTTATGAAGTATATAGAAAACATAGTTCTAGAAAGGTATAGAATTGACCATGCCATCTTTGTAGTGTGAAGTCAGTTGTTTTCTTTTGTGGCATTAAAGGAGAATACTTGCAGTTATTTTTTTTATATGCCAAAATTGCTTGATCTGAATTAGACATACAGCTTGCTCTGAGAAGAATGCTGTTCTTTACCAATTAAAAAACAAAACCAAAAGCTGATGTGATTTTAACAAGTCAAAGTTTTAAAAACTTGGATTTTTAAAACAATAGCAATTTTTGATTTTGCTTATTTCTTTTTAAGAGTTTTTGGAAACATTATCTCATTAGTGTGCAAAGCATTTGTACCTCTTTTTGGATCACTTGGCTAATATAATTCTTAGAATGAAAGGTTACCAAAGCTTTTTGCTACTCTTAAGTTACTAATGACTGAAGGGACAGATCCCAAGTTAAATATCATCTCTAAGTGCACATAGGTTTTTTTTTTTTAATTTACGGCAATATTACATAAAAGTAGCTCTATGAAGAAGAAATACTCAGTTCTGATTTTAGCTGTGTAAAAGATGTTTCACATGCTACACTGCATAAAAGCCATGCTTGACGTATTACCTTTTCTATAGAAAGTAGAGATATTAATCTGACTTCAATTACTCAACAAATGTTTGTTGAGCACCACCTGTGCTTGGCATTATGTTAGGCTCTAGGGAATCAAAGATAAATGAGAGGCAATCTCTGACTCCAATGAGCTTGCAGAAATAGTGCTAACAGTCACATTAAAACAGATAGTTACAATAGAGAGTTACTAATATTTTAATAGGAACACAGGCAGTGGAGGGAGGGAGGGTTTGGCAAAAGATGAGACTGGATGGGGGTTGGAGGGAAATGTCTTTTCAGCTTCATAAAGCAGTTTCCACTTTATCCTGTTGGCTAGTATTTCACACATCCAGAGCTGTTCTGTGCCACGAGAGACGTGTTTCTAGTCCAAAAAGCTATGGAAATTCTGTACTGTATTACCCACTGAGAAATATTACCCACTATACATCCTTTGATAGGTTTTATGGACTTTGCTGTAGAGAACCCTTCTTAATTTTAGAAGCTTTAAACATACTGTCCCCTGGACCCCACCCCAGAGATTCTGATTCTGAGGGTGTGCCTGGCTATCACAATTTAAAAAATTTCTCCAAGTGATTCTAATGTGTAGGCAGGTGTTGAGGACCACTAGCCAGTGTGCTTAACCACTTGTTGTCAGAGTGTGGACACAGAACCAGCCTCATCATAGCCACCTGGAACTTGTTAAAAATGCAGATTCTCAAACCCTGCCCTGCCTACTGAATTGAAAACTCTGGGGGTAGGGCCTAGTGGTCTGTGTCCTGATTCTGTGCACACTAAAGGTTGAGCACCAATGGGCCTAAGTGGTGCTCAGCCTTAGTGGCCAATTATAATCACCTGGGAGCTTAAAAAAAGGAAAAAAAGGCCGGGCGCTAACCCTAAACCTATTCCATCTGAATCGCTAGGAGTGGGACCTGTGTGTAAGCATTTTTGTTCACTCCTCTGGTGATTCTTATGTGCAGTCATGTTTGAGAAGATGTAGTGTGTTCTGCGTTCAAAAACCGTATCTAAAGAAATAAACGCTAGAATTTTAAAGCTGGTTGAGTTTTGTTACTCTTTCCTCTAAGTGTACATACCTCCAGGAATAAGGAAGTATTGGTTGCTCTGCTGGTTTTCAGCATGTGACCTGGGGTAAATTGTCTTGAGCCTCAGTCTCTGTCTGTAAAAGAAGCATAGCAATGCCTTTCTAGAGCTTTTCATTAAGTTATTGCACTTCAAAAATTGGGTATTGGTATAACTAATGAAGCCAATGATTCTCTGCTTATTAAAGCAGAGTTCTAGATCCTATCTCAGACTTACTGAAATCACTTCAATATCTGTAGATATTTTGTAGAGAAGAAAAGTTGTATTTTTAACAAACTTTCCAAGAGATTTATATGCAATTGGTACAGGAACACATTTTAAAAAATTAATCCAGCCTCCTGTAGTAAGTATATCAGAACTTCTTGAGCTACCAGTAGAGGGCATTATGAATAAAAAGTTTGCCAGTTTAATTATTCATTAATCAACAGAAACTACTGAAATTGCAAGGTTTTTTTTAACTGTAAGACAATGGACATTTGAATCAAAGTGTATTAAAAGTTAATAATTATATTGTTTTGTCAAGTGTTATGTGGTCTTAAAATCTTTTAAAGTAAGTTCAGTGTAAACATTGAAAAATACACTCAAATTTGTAATGACTGCAAATTCATTAGCATTTTGGATGCTTGCTAAAGTGAAATTGTTTCTTTTTTTGAGCTATATGCTCAGTGAATATATGTCAGCTCTGTTTCTTTTTATTGTGCTCTGCTAAGTCACTTCAGTTGTGTCCAACTCTTTGCAACCCTGTATAGACTATAGCCTGCCAGGCTTCTCTGTCCATGGGATTCTCCAGGCAAGAATAGTGGACTGGGTTGCCATTTCCTACTCCAGAGGATCTTCTTGACCCAGAAATTGAACTCACATCTCTTATTAAAGCACATCATTTATGGTGTTATTTTAGGAACTGGTAATAAATAACCTGTTAATCAAGTCCTTCAGTTAAAGAAGTGAATGAAAATGTGTTTGTTGAACTGAGTTTGTAGCTGCCTTCACTAATGTCATCTACCCTAGCTAAGCTACTATTTCTTTTCTTAGAGTAACTCATGCCTTCTTCACATGATGTATGTGAAAATCTTTTTAAACTGTAACATATTTATAAGTGTTAGTTTTTATTTTTTCTTTAAAGCTGAGATGTTTAATTTGAAATATTTAACTGTATAATTTAATTTTGATAGAATTCGAAGCATCATTATGGTGAGTTAAGATTGAAAATATTGGTGTTAGCAGTTGTCCACACAGTTATATAGTTGGGTGCAGAATACCTAATTTGGTAAAAGTTGAAGGAATGGGAATATTGCTGATTTCTGCACTTTATGCACACTTTTTTCTTGGGTAGGAGAGTGAACTTAGCTAACTTATTTGGCTTAGAAATTGCTTCTTTCTTATCTTTCCTTTTATATGTTTATAGGGTTAATTTCAGCACTTTTGTTAATATTTTCTTATATAAACACTAGTGAACCAGTCAATATTCTTTCCATTTAGACAAAAGTGTTGTAAGATTTATTTTTTAGGTCAGTACTATCTAGTCTCATTTTATACTTTAGTGAATTTATGTCTAGATTGGTCAAGTCATTCTCAAGATAACAAAAACCTTTTGCTGAGGATATGAAAATTATAAAGCTTCACTTGGAGTGAAAAATTAATTAGAGTCATATGGCAAATACTAGAACTAAGAAAACTTCTACTTATACATTAATAAAAAAACATGACATGTCCTGTGCTTAAATCGACACCTCTACAAAGTTAACTAAACCAGTCATGTAATGCAAATCTGAGGCATACTATAAATGTGTGCAGCTTCAACCTGAAAGATAATACTCAAAACAACAATGAATGTGTGTTTTTGTGTTTGTGAAGTAGGTGGTGATCTGCTTAGTTTAGAAACTGAGGAGAGGACAGGGGGAGAGTGAGGCTAGGAAATTGTAATCGGCCTGGATTTTTAATCATATAATCCACCTTATTTATAAAATAAGGTTGAAATTATTAAAAAGAAAAAAAAAACCCAACTGTAGCATTTGAATTCAAAACTATAACTAGATCATGCTCAAGTGTGAATATTCATTTTATCAGTTGGTTTAATATGTAAAATTCTGTATTTCTGTGTCAATTTCATGAACTCTGGATTTCTAGCTCATGTATCCATGGATGAAGTAGTTGAAATAATGAATGTTTTCTCAGTCTCATATTTGGAGTCTTATGGGAGAGAGTTATAAATAACTTGGCACTTTCTGCAGCGGGAATTTTTTTCTGTGACGGGGTATCCAAAGTTTAATTAATTTTTATCTCTTAAGCTTAGATTTTTTTTCTAGCTGTCATATTTGGTTTGGGGGTTTTTAAATATAGACTGAGTACCAAATGGTGCCTTGGACATAATCTTATCTTGTATGGGCATTCATTTGTGATCACAGAATATGATTTTGGAAAAGGAGACTTCTGCTTGAATTTAGGAAAGGAAGATGATTAATTTTTATCATCTTCAAATGCTTAATAATCTTCAAAACCTTTGTAACATCCATTACATTCCTGTGGCTTTGGTTTGAAATACTTTATAGAGCTGGTTTTCCAAAACAATTAAAATCCAGTCACAGAGCTCGGGGTTGTGTGTGTGTTATTTACATATATATTTTCTTATTAAGTCTCAAAAGAAATAATTTTCCTATTACTCTCTTACCCCATTTTAACATAAGAACAAAACATACACTGATATAGCCATGCATAATTCCAGGGATAAAGAATCCTACAATTACAGCAGTTTTTTATATCTATCAGAGGAGGAAATGGCAACCCACTCCAGTATTCTTGCCTGGAGAATCCCATGGACAGAGGAGCCTGGTGGGCTACAGTTCATGGGGTTGCAGAGTCGAATAGGACTGAGGGAGTAACACTTTATATCTGTCAATCCTACTAATTGATAATGATAGTAGCTTCAAAGAGTATGGAGTTGTATTTGAGAGAAAATTTTATTAACTTAATATTATCTGTTTTGATAGCCGACCTGAGATTTTAGAAAGGTTATTTAGAAAAGATTCTTCATTTGATACAAAGATAACATTCTTTAGGCTGTTTTATAGGTTAAGTTAATTGCTGAAACAAAAGTTTATTGAAAGACATGTGGAAAATAAAGACCTAAAAATTAGTGACTTTTCAGCATCTCAACTCATTGCTGTGGGCAAGATGTTCAGTTCAGTCCAATTCAGTTGGTCAGTCGTGTCCAACTCTTTGCGACCCCATAGATTATAGTTCAGTCCAATTCAGTTGCTCAGTTGTGTCTGACTCTTTGTGATCCCATGGACTGCAGCATGTCAGGCCTCCCTGTCCATCACCAACTTCCAGAGTTTACTCAAACTCATGTCTATTGAGTCAGTGATGCCATCCAACCACCTTTTTCTCTGTCATCCTCTTCTCCTCCCACCTACAGTCTTTCTCAGCATCAGGGTCTTTTCAGATGAGTCAGATCTTCACATCAGGTGGCCAAAATATTGGAGTTTCAGCTTCAACATCAGTCCTTCCAATGAATATTCAGGACTGATTTCCTTTAGGTTTGACTGGTTGGATCTCCTTGCAGTCCAAGGGACTCTCAAGAGTCTTCTCCAACACCACAGTTCAAAAGCATCAATTCTTTGGCACTCAGCTCTCTTTATAGTCCAACTCTCACATCCGTACATGACTACTGGAAAAATCATAGCTTTAACTAAACAGACCTTTGTTGGCAAAGTAATGTCTCTGCTTTTTAATATTCTGTCTAGATTGGTCATAACTTTTCTTCCAAGGAGCAAGCATCTTTTAATTTCATGGCTGCAGTCACCAACTGCAGTGATTTTGGAGCCCAGAAACATAATGTCTGTCATGGTTTCCATCGTTTCTCCATCTATTTGCCATGAAGTGATGGGACTGAATACCATAATCTCCGTTTTTTGAATGTTGAGTTTTAAGCCAGCTTTTTCACTCTCCTCTTTCATTTTCATCAAGAGGCTCTTTAGTTTGTCTTTCATTTCTGCTATAAGGGTGGTGTCATCTGCATATCTGAGGTTATTGGTATTTCTCCTGGCAATCTCAATTCCAGCTTGTGCTTCATTCAGCCTGGCATTTCACATAATGTACTCTGCATATAAGTTAAATAAGCAAGGTGACAATATACAGTCTTGACATACTCCTTTCCCAATTTGGAACCAGTCCATTATTCCATGTTTGGTTCTGTTACTTCTTGACCTGCATACAGACTTCTCAGGAGGCAGGTAAGGTGGTCTGTTACTCCCATCTCTTGAAGAATTTTCAACAGTTTGTTGTGATCCACATCGTCAAAAGCTTTAGAGTCGTCAGTGAAGCAGAAGTAGATGTTTTTCTGGAATCCTCTTGCTTTTTCTATGATCCAGCGGATGTTGGCAATTTAATCTCTGGTTCCTCTGCCTCTTCTAAATCCAGCCTGAACATCTGGAAGTTTACAGTTCACATACTGTTGAAGTCTAGCTTTGAGTATTTTCAGCATTACTTTGCTAGCTTGTGAGATGAGTGCAATTGTGCAGTAGTTTGAACATTCTTTGGCATTGCTGTTCTTTGGCATTGGAATGAAAACTGACCTTTTCTAGTTCTGTGGCCACTGCTGAGTTTTCCAAATTTGCTGGCATATTGAGTGCAGCACTTTCACAGCATCAACTTTTAGCATTTGAAGTAGTTCAGCTAGGATTCCATCACCTTCACTAGCTTTGTTCGTCCTGATGCTTCCTAAGGTCCACTTGACTTCACATTCCAGGATATCTGGCTCTAGGTGAGTGATCACACCATTGTGATTATCTGGGTCATCAAGATCTTTTTTGTATAGTTCTTCTGTGTATTCTTGGCACCTCTTCTTAATATCTTCTGCTTCTGATATGTCCATACCATTTCTGTACTTTATTGTGCCCATCTTTGCATGAAATGTTCCCTTGTATCACTCATTTTCTTGAAAAGATCTCTAGTCTTGCTCATTTTATTGTTTTCCTCTATTTCTTTGCATTGATCACTGAGGAAGGCTTTCTTATCTCTCCTTGCTATTCTTTGGAACTCTGCATTCAAATGGGTATATCTTTCCTTTTCTCCTTTGGCATTCACTTCTGTTCTTTTCATAGCTATTTGTAAGGCCTCCTCAGACAGCCATTTTGCCTTTTTGCATCTCTTTTTCTTGGGGATGGTCTTTATCCCTGTCTCCTGTACAATGTTACAAACCTCTGTCCATCATTCTTCAGGCACTCTGTCGGTCAGATCTAATCCCTTAAATCTATTTGTCACTTCCACTGTATAATTGTAAGGGATTTGATTTAGGTTATACCTGAATGGTCTAGTGGTTTTCCCTACTTTCTTCAATTTAAGTCTGAATTTGGCAATATGGAGTTCATGATCTGAGCCACAGTCAGCTCTTGGTCTTGTTTTTGCTGAATGTATAGAGCTTCTCCATATTTGGCTGCAAAGAATATAATCAATCTGATCTCAGTATTGGGCATCTGGTGATGTCCATGTGTGGAGTCATCTCTTGTGTTGCTGGAAGAGGGTGTTTGCTATAACCAATGCGTTCCTTTGGCAAGATGATCAGCTGTTGATAAAAAAAATTTTCCTTATGTAGAGTGGAGAGGTTTATCCATGTTTAGGTCTGACCTACTTTTTTGAGGCTTGGCCTTTCCGTGTGTGTGTGTGGCACATTTAGGTGCTCAGTTGTGTCTGACTGCAACCCCATGGACTGTAGCCTGCCTGGCTCCTGTGTCTATGGGTTTTCCAGGCAAGAATACTGGAGTGGGTTGCCTTTCCTCCTCCAGGGGATCTTCCCAACCCAGGGATCGATCCGACATTTCCTGCTTCTTCTGCATTGGCAGACTGATTCTTTACCACTGAGCTACCTAGCTTTAGATAATTAGACTTCACCTCCCCTCCTCCATTAGAGTTTCCACAACTCCCCAGATATCAATGCACCTCTTTATCAGATTTTTCATGTACCCCATGTCCTGTCCATCACCAAGTGTATCAGTCAGTATATGAGAAAATAATACATCTTTTATTTTAAAATGAATGGCTTTAGTGGCTTCACCCTCCATGCCATCATTTTGCACTTAACTTTCATAGTTTATTTCATATTCAGCTCCCTAATTTTGACACTTTTAGGGCAGGAAATTTACTTACTGTTTGTTTGTTTGTTTTACTTTCCTATATCTAGATCTATACCTGTATCACACATGAACGTGAAAGTTAAAGTTAAGTTGCTCAGTCGTGTCCGACTCTTTACGACCCCGTGGACTGTAGCCCACCAGGCTCCTCCGTCCGTGGGATTCTCCAGGCAAGAATACTGGAGTGGGTTGCCATTTCCTTCTCCAGGGGATCTTCCTGACCCAGGGATCAAACCCAGGTCTCCTGCATTAGAGGCAGGCGCTTTAACCTCTGAGCATGGTAGATAGTAAAAAACAAAAAATGTGGGGGAACTGTCAAATAACTGAGTGAGTATAGTCTGTCTGATGGAGGGCAACTTCTTTTAGGCCTACATGGTTCTGATAGTACTACATTATGACATTAGATGAATAGATAATGTAGAGTTTCCAAAAAGATACAGAAGAGAGAGTACAAGCTAAGAAATGGGTAAAGAATAAAATCAGGAGGAAGGAGAAAGACTGGACAAACATATTGAGGAGATAAAAATGGTAATTATGTCTAGAACAGATGACGAAACCTCCAATAATTTGCCCAAATTGCTTTTTGAGATCCTGTGTTATCATTAATTGCTTAATTCTAATTTCTCTGTATCAACTGTCTAAATTAGGTTTAGTAGAAGGAAAGATGAGATCTAATGGGAATGATTGAGACTCAAGGAATATAAGCACACTCTTCCTATATAAGAACACATGTCTTATATAGAATAAAAAGAGTAAAAGCTTTTTGTGGTATCTCTATTATAGTTTGATAAACTTTAACATAACATATCAAATGTATAGTAAAATTTATATTAAATTAGCTGACAAAATATGTGGTATCCACATATCAGTTCAGTTCATTCGCTCAGTCGTGTCTGACTCTTTCGACTCCATGTACCACAGCACGCCAGGCCTCCCTGTCCATCACCAACTCCCAGAGTTTACCCGAACTCACGTCCATTGAGTCAGTGATGCCATCCAACCATCTCATCCTCTGTCGTCCCCTTCTCCTCCTGCCTTCAGTCTTTCCCAACATCAGGGTCTTTTCAAACGAGTCAGCTCTTCGCATCAGATGGCCAAAATATGGAGTTTCAGCTTTAACATCAGCTTTAACAATTTCCCTTAGGATGGACTGGTTGGATCTCCTTGCAGTCCAAGGGACTCTCAAGAGTCTTCTCCAGCACCACACAGTTCAAAAGCATCAACTCTTCTGCGCTCAGCCCTCTTTATGGTCCAACTCTCACATCCATACATGACCACTGGAAAAACCATAGCCTTGACTAGACGGACCTTTGTTGACAAAATAACATCTCTGCTTTTTAATGTGCTATCTAGGTTGGTCATAGCTTTTCTTCCAAGGAGTAAGCATCTTTTAATTTCATGGCTGCAGTCACCATCTGCAGTGATTTTGGAGCCCAAAAAAATAAAGTCAGCATGTTTCCCCATCTATTTCCCATGAAATGATGGGACCAGACGCCATGATCTTCGTTTTCTGAATGTTGAGCTTTAAGACAACTTTTTCACTCTCCTCTTTCACTTTCTTCAGGAGGCTCTTTAATTCTTCTTCGCTTTCTGCCATATCTGAGGTTATTGATATTTCTCCTGGCAATCTTGATTCCAGCTCGTGTTTCCTCCAGCCCAGCATTTCTCATGATGTACTCTGCATAAAAGTTGAATAAGCAGAGTGACAATATACAGCCTTGACATACTCCTTTTCCTATTTGGAACCAGTCTTTTGTTCCATGTCCATCCACATATCAGTCTGACTGAATTATCCAGCACTAGCTGATATTTATTTAACCTTTCTCTTTAATGCTGTTGAAGGTAATAGATCATCCATGACTTACGTTTTAAAATAACTAATTTCATTTTAAATATCTGAAGCTCTTATGTGTGCTTCCTAGCATTTGTAATTCAAGAATAGGCAATAAGGACCTTTATTTTTATCCTAAATATCAGCATTGTAATGCCAGTTATTCCTGTTACCCCTAAAGCATTTCTTGGTGTTAATGTTCTTTTGTTTTAGTCAATAAAATCCAGTTCTATTAACAGTGATGAAGCTAAATATTTCCCATTACAAACTTTTTGATCACACCAGAATCAAATAGTCAAATATAAAGGAAGATGACTTCTTGGAGATAAATAATTTGTTTATAGAGTTGTTTTTATTTAAAATCAATACTTTAACATTTTCCTTTTGTTTTGTAACTGGTTATTTCTACCTATTGACTTACTGATCTGATATTTACTGAAAATTCCCTGCTATCAAGTCTTCTAAGAAGTGCTAAAACTACCAACCACTCCAGTTTTCAGAGAAGCAGATGGGATACATGACTGACTAAATCAGTGGGATTAAATATAAGTAAAATAAATGAAATGGTGGGGTTTAGGGGGAATCAAAGGTACTCAGTAAGGGAGATCATAATAATTTTAACTTAAGTAGTAAGAGTGTAGTGAATGTATGGATAAAGGCAGATGATCAGTTCTAATTCCTCATTATAAAGTTGTACAAAAGATTTAAAGTTAGAGTGTACCCTAGACTCTAGGATTAGTCTCAATCTATTTTGAGAAATATCCTCTTGTGCCTCTAAAGAAATTTTAACACTGTACTCGGCCAAACCATCTACCCATTGTGAGAAGTGATGCAATCAGTAAAACTGTTTCCAGTAATATAAGAGGTTGAGTCCAACTCAGGACAATGTTTTTTACATAGAAGATAATAAATATTTATTATATATTGGAAACCCCTGGAATTATGTTACATTCTGATGGTCCACTCCTTGTGAATAAGGCATAAATCTTCAAGAATCAACATATACTTACCTGTAATAATAATGTAACTGAAACTATAAGTTGTAAATTTTCCAATTAATATTTATTTTTTGCTAACATTAAGCTAGATTAGTTTTGACAACCACATAGCTATATATTTTCCCCAACTCAATTGTTGAGCTAAAACAAGTAGAATCATCAAAAATATATTTTTATATTAAAGATTGTATTTTATACATATTTTATTTAAACTTTTGATAACTAGATGAAAAAGTGTGAGTACTTTTATACAGCATTGGAGTATGTGCATGCATGCATGCATGCTAAGTCAACTTCAGTCATGTCCGAGTCTTTGTGACCCAATGGACTGTAGCCTGCCAGGCTTCTCTGTCCGTGGGATTCTCCAGGCAAGAGTACTGGAGTGGGTTGCCATGCCCTCCTTCAGAGAATCTTCCCAACTCAAAGATCAATCCCACATATTGGCAGGCGGGTTCTTTACCACTCAGATCAGATCAGATCAGATCAGTCGCTCAGTCGTTTCCGACTCTTTGCGACCCCATGAATTGCAGCACGCCAGGCCTCCCTGTCCATCACCAACTCCCGGAGTTCACTCAGACTCACGTCCATCGAGTCAGTGATGCCATCCAGCCATCTCATTCTCTTTCGTCCCCTTCTCCTCCTGCCCCCAATTCCTCCTAGCATCAGAGTCTTTTCCAGTGAGTCAACTCTTCGCATGAGGTGGCCAAAGGACTGGAGTTTCAGCTTTAGCATCATTCCTTCCAAAGAAATCCCAGGGCTGATCTCCTTCAGAATGGACTGGTTGGATCTCCTTGCAGTCCACTAGCAGTGCCTGATAAGCCCCACATTGGAGTACAAGGTAGTATCTTCTGTAAAAGGATTTGCATTCATTTATCAGGGTGACTCTATCCTAGAAAAAGTGAAATATACCTTTTAGGAGGTTACTAGGAGAAGGCAATGGCACCCCACTCCGGTACTCTTGCCTAGAAAATCCCATGGATGGAGGAGCCTGGTAGGCTGAAGTCCATGGGGTCGCTTAGTCGGACACGACTGAGCGACTTCACTTTCACTTTTCACTTTCATGCATTGGAGAAGGAAATGGCAACTCACTCCAGTGTTCTTGCCTGGAGAATCCCAGGGACGGGGGAGCCTGGTAGGCTGAAGTCCATGGGGTCGCTTAGTCGGACACGACTGAGCGACTTCACTTTCACTTTTCACTTTCATGCATTGGAGAAGGAAATGGCAACTCACTCCAGTGTTCTTGCCTGGAGAATCCCAGGGACGGGGGAGCCTGGTAGGCTGAAGTCCATGGGGTCGCTTAGTCGGACACGACTGAGCGACTTCACTTTCACTTTTCACTTTCATGCATTGGAGAAGGAAATGGCAACTCACTCCAGTGTTCTTGCCTGGAGAATCCCAGGGACGGGGGAGCCTGGTAGGCAGCCGTCTATGGGGTCGCACAGAGTTGGACACGACTGAAGCACCTTAGCAGCAGTAGCAGCAGCAGGAGGTTACTAGATCTGAGTTAATCTAATCCCTGCTGCTACTGCTGCTGCTGTCACTTCAGTCGTGTCTGACTCTGTGCAACCCCATAGACGATAGCCCACCAGGCTTCCCCGTCCCTGGGATTCTCCAGGCAAGAACACTGGAGTGGGTTGCCATTTCCCTAAAGACTTAAAATTGCACTGTTGCAATTGTGTACTGTTGGAGAAACGACCAGGGAAATAGATCAACATTGATCAATAAACAGTGACTACTGGTTTGTTTGGAAACTTGGAAAGTACAAAGTTGGAGAGTTAGTAACAGGAAAGTCTGGAGAAGAGATGTGTAATGGGCACATAGAGGTATAATGGGCATAGAGTATGAGAGTATTTGTGTCCCATGTGAATGCTCATCAGAGGCTACCTACTGCAGAGGAGACTGTCAGTAATCAAATGGACAACATCAGCTGTGCTGTGGATATCAATCAGCCTTTTCACCTACCCACCCGAGTGTTTGGTCAGTGAGCTGATATGCAAAGGAACAGTGGCAGCCTGGGCTCTCAGCCAACTTGAGCTCACATGTGGGACTTCTCATTAAGGCTGCTCTGGCTACTACCACTGTTGAGAGCCCAAATTTCCAACAGAAGAGGCAAATTTCAAACAGAAGAGGCATCCTATAAGGCACTATTCCCTAAGGGATCATCAAACCACAGTGGCAGTGATGATCCCTTCCATCATGAAGGCGGCAGTGGTTTGTCTTCACTGGGATAGACACTTTAAAATATGGAATTAACTTCTCTCACTGCAGTATTTCGAGAAGGCAATGGCACCCCACTCCAGGACTCTTGCCTGGAAAATCCCATGGATGGAGGAGCCTGGTAGGCTGCAGTCCATGGGTCGCTGAGTCGGACACGACTGAGCAACTTAACTTTCACTTTTCACTTTCATGCATTGGAGAAGGAAATGGCACCCCACTCCTGTACTCTTGCCTAGAAAATCCCATGGGCGGAGGAGCCTGGTAGGCTGCAGTCCATGGGTCGCTGAGTCGGACACGACTGAGCAACTTCACTTTCACTTTTTGCTTTCATGCATTGGAGAAGGAAGTGGCAACCCACTCCAGTGTTCTTGCCTGGAGAATCCCAGGGACGGGGGAGCCTGGTGGGCTGCCGTCTATGGGGTCGCACAGAGTCGGACATGACTGAAGCGACTTAGCAGCAGCACTGCAATATTTGTATCTGCAATTCCATCTGTTGATTTAAGAAATTTCTTGGCCACTGTCTTGATAGCCAGTACAAAACTAAGAAACTAGTTTTTCAGCAAAAGAGGTACAGCTCTGGCTACATGGAATTCACTGACTTTATCATATACTAATCTAAGGAACTAGCTTGGTAAACACTGTAAAAGACTTATTTCACATACCAGTTGTAACCTATGAAGTTAGGGTGCTGTCCTAGCTAATGTATGAAACAGAGAGGGACAAACAGCTATGTATGGTGCTGTTTCTCCCTTAGAATATGTAGATCCAAGAATAAAGGGAAATAAGTGGTGCTGGTTTCTCCACTATTAAACTGAATAACTCTTCTCCTGGTAACAAAATACTGTTTCAGGCATTGCTCAGTCAGGAAAACAGGAGCCACTTTAGCCATTTCAAACAAAATTTAATATACACAGTTTAATTTCAGTGCTATTGGAAGGACTAGAAGAGCAAAGGAGAGAAAATGGGAATATATGGCGAAGCAAAAAAGGAATTTTAATGTTTTGAAATTTCCTGTATCGTGGTGTGCCTCTGTACCATAGGACCATCATACTACATGATTGCTATTGGTGTGGTTTTTTTTTTTTGGCCATGCCTTGTGGCATGAGGGATCTCAGTTGGCCGGCCAGGGACTAAACCCATGCTCCCTGCAGTGGAAACATGGAGTTCTAAACACTGGACTGCCAGGGAAGTCCTGTGATTACTATCCTTATTTTCAAAAATTCAACAGTTCCTCCAGATTGCTTGGAAATAATTGTAAAAGATTACAAGAAGTGGATGTGATCCTATAAAGTAGTTTGTATGTAGAAACATTCTTCAGTCCAGTGTGTTCCATTCAATTAAGGTGTATTTGTTAAGCTTCCTTTACATATATAGGCTAAGGGCCTAATGTTGAAGTAACCATCTGTCCTCAAACAAAGCAAAGAAAGTCCAACTTATTTTCAGAACCTTTAATCAGGAATTAAATTTCTTTCATAAGTGTGTAATTTTTAAAGAAGTTGCAGACATATTTTATTATAACCTAGGCCAATCCAGTTTTCATACCTATGCATTTTCAACTTTCTACTGAAAAGTCACTTAAAATAGAATTCCATGTTCAGAAATTTAATTGCAAATTCTTCAACTTTGGTACTTCTGTACCTAGACAGAATGACTCATGTAGGAAGGGCCCATTGTTTATACACCTATCCCTTGTGGATTTCTATATTCCACCTTAGGTCTACATCTTACCTGGTTTCTGGAGTGGTCAGTTCCTGCTGTGATGATCATATCTGTCTATACCAACAGAGGTACTAATCTCTTCTCATGCTGAGATATGGAAAATATTCTCTCGATTCAACTGAGATACCATTGGACTTTACAGGAGGAACCTTCACTCTAAAGCTAATGAATGTATGACTAAACAAAAAGAAAAAAGTGGCAAAAGGAGTTCAAGAATTCCTTGTTTTAAACCAACCAAAAGATTAGCTTAAAAGAAATTCCGTACTTTGCTGTTTTATCTAGTTGATGCTTATTTCCCTTACCTCAGCCTTCATTTCTAGGTCCATTATTTCTAAATCCCAAAACTTACTGGTTCACAGAATAACAGTCAATTACTTATTTTGTCTCATGATTTTAGGGCTTGACTAGACACATGAGGGCAGTTCTTACTTGAGATCTCTTGTGTGGTTGTGGTCAAATAGTGTTTGGAGTCATCTCTAAGGCTGTCTGATGCTGGCTGTCAGCTGGAACACGAACATGTAGCATCTCCATGTAGCCTCAGCTTCCTCCCAAACAGAAAGTTGGTTTCCAAGATCATCCCAAAATATCAGGTGGTCGGTATATTGCTTTTAATGACATTGCCTCAAATTATATGTCATCCTTGTTGTCACAGACCTGCCTAGATGGACGGGGCACCACCGTAGACCCTACCTATTGATAGGAAGAGAAATGTCAATGTTAATATTATAAGAAGAAACATAAGGGATGAAGCAAAATTTTCAGCAGTTCTTTTACCAAAGATCTGTTAGTGGTAAATGCTCTCATTCTGACTGAAAGTGTTGTTTTGCTTTCATTATTGATTGCTGTTTAACTGTGTGTAGGTTGTAAGTTGACAGTTATTTTCCCTAGGCACTTTGAAGATATAATTTCATTATCTTTTATCTTCTTGAAAATAGGTTGTCAGCTGTCAGCAGAAGGGTTTTTAAGAAGCTGTTACCTTATCTGCTCTTCTGTAAGATAAGCTCAAGAACTTATTAGTCTGTTATAACAGTTTCTGTTATAACCTATGGGTTCAGGGAGGGTTTCACTATCACAGCCACTTTATACTTTGGAAAGTAGGATTACAGGGATAATGTCATTGCCTAAGGTCATATGGTCTATACTTAGCAGAATGACCTATTGAAATTGGTCTTGGTCTAGAGAACTCACTTCTAAATACCCTAAACTTTCTGACTGAAAAATTTAAAGTTAGTTATATTCAAGAGGTATTTTTTTAGTTGGTTTCATAGAACTTTAGAAAATTTCTAAATGTAATGAAAAGAACATTGGTACTTCCCTGATGGTCCAGTGGTTAAGACTCAGTTCTCCCAAAGCACGGGGCCCCAGTTCAAACCCTGGTGAGGGAACCAAGATCGTATATGCCTCACAGGGTGGCCTAAAAAAGAAGATTAAATGACCGACAAAAGTACAAAATATCTTTGCCTTAGAAGTCAATTCACTTTCTTCCTCTGTTTTTCTAAATTTGCCTTTTTCTACCTTTTATTTTTCTGAGAGGAGAATGAGTCTGCTTGGTTGAAATGAGTATCCCCCCAAAGTTTCTATTGGTAGATGGTCTTGTCCCAAGAGACAGTTTTTAACAAATGAAACAACTGGGGTAATAAAAGCAGGAAAGAAAACTGTCTGAGGTGATACTGCCGACAGACAGCATCACATAATTTGGAAGAGTGAAGAACTGTCTTAAAGCTTGAATAAAAATTTCCATCTTGTGGACCAGACTAGGTCAAGGTGAACTTAGCATCCATGTACTAATACATTGGGGCTTCCCTGGTGCTCAGACAGTGAAGAATCTGCCTGCCACTATAGGAGATCAAGGAAACCTGGGTTCGATCCTTGGGTCTAGAAGATCCCTAGAGAAGGAAATGGCTCCCCACTCCAGTATTCTTGCCTGGAGAATTCCATGGACAGAGGAGCCTGGTGGGCTATAGTCCATGGGGTCCCAAAGAGTTGGACATGACTGAGCGACTAACACACACACATACACACACACACACACACACACACACACGCACACACACACACCCAACACATTGGGTCATTCATAGAGAAAAAAAATAGGTAAACTGGTTGTTTTGATGCATTTAAAAATAAATGATTTGCTTAAGTTTTTTACTTTGTAATGGATTGATTGTGTATCTTAAAAATGCCTTAGAATTTACAAAGCATAGTTGGATTGGAAACAGTATTTCTAAGATTGAGAGGAGAAAGGAAAATAATGACTGTTTATTTTAGAGGATGAGTACACATGGTACCTTTGGTAGTACCAGAGGGATAATAGAGATATATGAAACTATCTTTAAGCCCAAGGGGCAAATGTGATGCTAGAAATTTGAGGTGAACACCCACAAGAAAGAAGCCTGGGACACACTGGAAATTAGTAGAAAACAAAGGACAAAGGAAGAAACAGGATGAGAAGATCTAAGACATTTTTCTTTAAACAGGGTTAGAGTGCTTATGCTTTTTTAATTTGGCTAGTGCCTGTGTAGCCAGCATGGATTAACCCAGGTTAATATGCAGATCTGTAAAAGCAGACTGAAGGTGAATTACCAGAAAGACTGAAAAGTTTAAGAGGCTTGGCAGCACTGGGAATTCCCTGGTGGTTCAGTGGTTAGGACTTAGCACTTGCACTGCCACAATCCAGGTTTGATCCCGGGTAGGGCAACTTATATCTTGGAGCCATTTGGTACAGCCAAATTAAAAGAAAAAAGAAAAAGAAGAAAGGAGTTTCAAAAGAGAAGGAATCTTTAATAGTGTCATGTTTTACCAAGAGGCCAAAAAAAAAAACTGTCCATTAGATTGGCAACGTAGAAGTCATTGGTGAATTTGTTGGTGTTAATTTCATAAAAGTGTGGGGGCAGATGTTAATTATCAGTCGACCAAGGGGACTTTGAGATAAAGACTAGAAACAGCAGAAGGACATCGTGTAACTGTAGGAGATCACAAAGCCAAGGGACGAGATTGTGTTTGAAATTTCCTTGGGAAAACAATGGGTCAAGTGAGTATAAAAGTTAGATAATGTCAGTATAAATGTTTCTTAGATAATATGTGAAAAGATAAAGCCATTCATAATAAATAAACTCAGAGTTACAGCAAAAAAGGTAATTTGGTAATAATAATACATGAAGTATTCTTAATCCTTTTACTACAGTAATTCTTAAATCTTCTGGTTTCTCAGAAAGGCCTTTTTGCTAAGGTTTCCCTTCTTAAAAGTGAAATCATACAGTTTTTGTCCTTTTGTGACAGGCTTATTTCACTTAATGCAGTGTTTTCAAAGTTCATCCATGTTGGTCACCTGTGTCAGAATTTCCTTTTTAAAGCTCAGTAAGTGTTAGTCACTCAGTCGTGTCCGACTCTTTGCAATCCCATGGACTGTAGCCCACGAGGCTGCTCCTTCATGGAATTCTCCAGGCAAGAATACTGGAGTGGATAGCCATTCCCTCCTCCAGGGGATCCTCCCGACGCCCAGAAATAGAACCTGGGTCTCCTGCATTGCTGGCAGATTCTAATTTACTGTCTGAGCACCAGGAAAGTATATATACCACATTTTGTTTATCCATTGATTTTTTTTAATTTTTATTTATTTTAATTGGAGGTTAATTATTGTACAGTATTGTGATGGTTTTGCCATACATCAACATGAATCAGCCACAGGTATAGTATACATGTGTCCCTTCATCCTGGATCCCCCTCCCACCTCCCTCCCCACCCCATCCCTCTGGATTGTCCCAGAGCATTGACTTTGGGTGCCCTGCTTCTTGCATCAAACTTGACACTGGTCATCTGTTTTACATATGGTAATGCACGTGTTTGATGAACACTTAGGTTGCTTCTGCTCTTTGGCCTTAATGAGTATTACTGCTGTGAACATGAACATACAGATATCTCTGTGAGTCCCTGCTTTTGATTATTTTGGAGGTATATCCAGAAGTTGAATTGCTGGATTATGTGGTAATTCTATTTTTAATTCTGTTGAGGAACCACATACTGTTTTCCATAGCAGTTTCACTATTTTACATTCTCACTAGTGGTGCACTAGGGTTCCATTTTCTCCACATCCTCATCAATTCTTGTTATTTTCTGTTTTTTTTATTTTTTTTTATTTTTTTAATAGTCATCCATCCTAATGAGTATGATGTATTATCTTGTGATTTGGTTTGCCTTCTTTTCATAAAAAAGTCTAATGCATTTTAAAAGCTCTTTCAATCTTGATTAGTTAAATGTATGTATTACAAGAGTTTTTTTTACTCTTCAAATTTTTTCTTCAGAATTATTCTAAATAAAACATTTCTCTCATATTTTTGACCTGTTATAAACAGTTTCTTTATTATAGGGAGATGTGCTTATAATAAGGCAGTAGTAAAATTGTGTCACAGCCCTGATTGCATATATTGAAATCTTCCAGCAGTAAATGGTGGAACCTCAGTCTTAAGTTTCTTTCACTCTTGGCTCTTATCTTGGCTCTACTCCTTCCTTTTGATCTAGAGAGATCTTATTTGCCATGTTACAGTGGAAAGATAAGTACCTAGTAATGAGGTGGGATTAATCAGCTAGGAAATAACATTCATAAGGTATTAGGAGTAACTATGATTGTTATACAGATTTAACTGCAGTATCTGGTCTTATAGTGGGCATCATACTCTTCAAAGACTTAGTTGTGAAGACTTAGTTAAGCGGTCTCAGCACTAAGTAGAAGAGGAATGAGCTAGTTTGTCATACTTCTGGCCCCTTGTAGTATGTTGTTAGTGCTAAGCCTAGAACTGGCCCCCAGCAGCACCATCTCAAGTAGTTAAGATTACTTTTTAGAAGGAAATACAATGCCATGAAGCAAAGCAAATAAAGTAGTTATTTTGCAATACAATACTCAGAGAATTCCGCATCAGTCCCACATTCTGGGAAGTGGTCCATCTTGCTTCTCATCTTGAGATCTGTGGCTCCTCAAAGCTGAGCCAACAGTGTTTAGGATGTCAGCTGTGTTCATCTGCTAGGGCTGCCATAAGGAAATAGTACAGACTTGGGTAGCATAAACAACTGAAATTTGCTTCCTTATAGTTTTGGAGGCTGAATCAAGCAATGCTGGCTGGGTTAGTGTCCTCAGAGGCCTCTTTCCTTGTCTTGCAAATGACTCTAAAGGAAAAACAGAACATAATTTATTTTGTTTAAATTTGTTTAAGTTGTTTAACTTTATTTATTTATTTTTTACCATTTTTAACTACATATGGTGTTCTTTTAAAATCTGAGACTGATATATATCTCCCACTTACATAGCTGATTCCACCAAATTAACTATAGAAAACATGATTTTAATTTTGCTTGTAGTAAAGGACTCCAAAATACATACTCTTTTAAGATCCAAGACTTTTTTCCCCGGTGAGTATGTCCTCATTGTTGATTTGATAAATTTTCACTCAGTTTATCAGTGATACTGCTTAAATTCATCAGCAGCAAAATTCAGTTTGCATGTCTCTGTATCAAAATAAGAGGAACATGGCTGGAGCTAGAGATTATCATACTAAGTGAAGTAAGTCAGACAGATAAAGGCAACTATTTTGAAGAAAAAGAACAGAGCTCAAGGGTCAAAATGATCTGAAGTTGAATCCTCTTTCCATCCATTTACTAACTCTGTTACCTAGACAGGTTAATTAACCTTTTTATATTTGTTTCCTAATCTAGAAAATGGAGTTAATAATAGTTGCTTTGTTAAATTGCAGAAATTAAAGGAGATAGCATTTGTTCCCTTTCTGGCACTGGTTAGATGCTCAGTAGTGTCCTCAATAATAATGTTTATTCACAGTAAAAAATAAGCCTTAAGTTGGTTCTTAGCTTTAGAGAATGTACAATGAGTTTTTAAAATAATGCTATAAACAAACATTTTTACTTTGTTTTAATTAACTTTTTTATTGTGGTAAAATACACATAGCATTACCATTTTTAAGTGTTCTTAAAAATGTATTAGGGCTTCCCTGGTGGCTCAGTGGTAAGCAATCTGCCTACAGTGCAGGAAATGAGGGTTCAATACCTGGGTGGGGAAGATCCCCTGGAAATGGAAATGGCAGCCCACTCCAGTATTCTTTCTTGGGAAATCCCATGGACAGAGAAGCCTGGCGGGCTACAGTCCATGGGGTCGCAAAGAGTTAGACACAACTGAGTGCACATGCGCATAAAAATGTGTTAATGGAGTATTAAATATATTCATATTGTTGTGTAACCATCACCACATCCATAACCTAACTCTTTTCATCTTGTATAACTGAAACTCTGTTTCCATTAAGTATAGTAACTTCTCCTTTCCTCTTCCTCCCAGCCCTTGGCAGTACCTGATTCCTGTCTATAATTTTGATTGCTCTAGGTATATACACAAAAGAATTGAAAATAATGTCTTGTTATCAAGCAAAGGGCTTGCTGCCCAAATTTGCATATAAGCCAATACAATGGCACCAGCTTTTGAGAAGAGAAAGGGCTTTATTGTGAGGTTTAACTGGCAAGGAAACAAGGAGGCGTGGCTCTCAATTCTGTCTCTTCATTCTGGGGTTTGGTGGAATGCTCACGAGTTAGAAGAGGGTTGGTTTGCAGAAGCCCTGGAGGGGCAGGTATCCAAGGCAGGGCTTTGGAGCCTGTCCATTTGTGGTGAGGTTAGGTTCAGCAGCTTCAGAACCAGATCTTCCTGCACCATGGACCCTGCACTTCTGACAGGGTTCTGGTCACATCTGGCCCTTTCATTCCGGGGAGGGGGGAAACTTTGGTTCTGGGTGTTACTTGAGGTCAAATTTTTCTCTTCTGAGCATGCTTTGGCTGCATGACTTGTGGTTTTGTTCTGTTTGTCTCTGAAAAACAACTCAGTATCTTGTTAGAAACAGGATAGGGCCAGTTTGGGCTGGTTCTGCGATTATAGTCTCAAAGAGATATTTACATACCTATGCTCATAGCAGCATGAGCCACAGTAAGTGAAAAGTGAAAGTAATTCTTGTCCATAAATAGATAAGCAAAATGAGGTATGTACATAACAATGGAATATTATTTAGCCTTAAAAAGGAAGGAAATTCTGACAGATGCTACGACATGGATAAACCCTGAGTAGCATGGATGAACAGTGAGCTGAGTAAAATAAGTCATATAATTACATTTTAAGCTTATTTTTAATGTTCTTCAAACATGAAAAACTATTTAGAATATTATATTAATGTTAAACTGCCTTGCCAGCAGGGAACATAATTTATTCAGTTCTGTGGGATGTAAGTTATGATTTATAAATATCCATGAATATGCTGTGTCTTCTTTTGAATTTCTAGAGTTAGATATTAAACTTGACTATTCTAGACTTATTTCCCCACTCCTGAGTCTGATGCTTTACTTTTTCTATCTAGGAGGAAAGTTTTATTTGAATTTTTAAAATCCTTATTTAAAAATTAGTCCATTTTAATACATTATTTGATTTTTAATTTTAGTCAGATTATTTTATTAACTTTTTAAAATTTTTGAGTGGCATACTCTTTTTTTTTTCTTTAATGAGATGGGTAGATATTTATCTAATATTGGATGAGATGGAAATGAAGTTTGTTTAATTCAGATTAACATGCTGCTTGCTTAATGTTAATTGCTCATCAATAGAGAACTCAAAGTGCTTATGTGGTTAAGAGTTAGAACTTCTAGTGAATGTTGGTTCTGCTACTGACTTCCTTTGTGGCTTTGAGAAAGATCTAACAACTACAAAGATTTAGCACTAGAATGTACACAAAATAGTTTGCCAGAAGCATTTGATAAAAGGCAAATTAACTGGGTGGCGATTTTGAAAGACTATTTCATTTGACTTGATAAAATCACTTAATGCAAGAAGTTGTAAGGGTTATCCTTTTTTACTAGTGGATAAAAACATGGGGTCCAGAGTCAAACTAACAAAGATTTAGGTACCTACCACCACTCTGTAGTCTTGGGCAAGTGTTTTACAACCCTAAACCTTGGTTTCTACATCTGAAAACTGGTTTTCATAGCAGGTAATATTTATTTACATGTGCCAGGAATTCTGCTAAACATTTTAATTTTAGACACATTATTTTATTTGCTTCATATAATAACCTTATTCAGTAAATGCTACTTTCTCCTCATTTCACAGATGAGGAGCTGGGGTACAGAAAAGTAGGTAGCGTGATTAACTTGGTTTGTAAATAATCTTCGAGCTACAGATTAAATCCTGCTTCAGTCTGTTCCCCAATTCTGATTCCAAAATTCTAAAGTAAAATTTTGTGATTATAACAACTTGAGGATAGGCAGCCATGTCTTCTAATTTTTTTATATCACATAGCTCTTAGTATCATATACATTTGAGAGTATAGTATACATTTGATATGTATTTATTGATTGTTAGGAATTTCTCTTAGAAAACATGTAGATATATTTATAAAAAAATAATGGCCACTTTCTCTAAGAGCTAGTTCTTTCTATTATTCTTTTTAAAAGTTGCCACTGAAGGGTAATTTTAGGACTTTCATTCTAAGACTCTTTTGTCTTCATGCTGGTATTTTTTAAAAACAAATAAGAAAGCTATAGAGAAGGCTGACCTCTCAAGAATTTTTGTGTGGGGAATTACTTAAGGCATGAAAGTCCATAAACCATTTTTCTCCATTTCATTTTTTTGTGTATTTTCAACAAACTGTACTTCCAGTTAGTAAAAGATGGCAGTTTTTGTTTATACCAGGCCAAATTCCATTCTCATAAACTCAGAGTTCATTGGCCTTATTAAAGTCTAAAAGCCCTAATTGAGTATATTTTAATAAAGATTATCTACTCAATTTGGGGCTGTTTACCTCAGAACATTTTTTAAGAGTAGCATTTAAGAGTAGTAGGTTTCATAACAAATCCTACAATGTATATCCTTGTTTTTAAAAATAGCATTATAATTTTATTCTGATTATATCAGTAATATATCTGTGAATGATGCTGACATCCCAGTAACCCTTTCCTCGTTAGAAGATAATTCTGTGATATTTTGTCAAATAGTCGAGTATTTAAGTTTGTACAATGTAGATCATTGTACATTTCAGTAAATTTATTTATAAAATCATTGAATTGTTAAAGTGAGTGAATTTTATGGTATGTAAACTGTACCTCAGTAAAACTGTTAAGAAATATAACCATGCCAGGAGTTGACAATTTTTTCAATTTTTTGCTAATTGGAAAACTAGGATGATGTAATTATTTTATTTCTTCTTTACTTCTATTTTCTTTCATACTGTGGCTATGGTTTGTTGCTATAGATAAATAACTGATTTATCTAAAACTAATTTTTTTATGAAGTATTTCAGGACAGAGAAATGTTTACTTTATTCTCTGGCAAAGAGCATACTTTCTTTTCTAATATAAGCTTGAAATTTATAAGACTCTTAGAAAACATCTTGTTTCATTTATTTTTTAACTCTCTTTTATGGACAGTTTGGATTTTCCCAAAGTTATAAAAAAGAATGGGTGTGAATTACTCCACATTGCTGATTGTTTGTTTACACTAGGTTACAAAATTGGAACACAGTATTTTTTCCATTGCTTTTGTAAACATTGGTTTAACTTATCTATATAGCTTTGTTCTCATTTTAAAAAACAAAGTACTTATGGACCCTTTCCAATGTATTTATTGTCTGCTTTTTCTTTCTTTGGGGTTTTGATATTATTTACATTTTAAAATTAACTTGTTAGGAGAGTAACTTTTTCCGTGAAACTTACTTTTAGGAAGATTTTTGTGTGTTCTTAAAGATATTCTGTATGTGTGTCTTCTCCAAAGAAGTATGATCCATTTTAAAATTTTACTATATCCTGAAAAATTATTTTATGAAAGCGATCTTGCAAGTCTAATAAGGGCCAACTTTTTAAGATCTAATTAAGATGTTATTGAGATCAGTTAACTAATATTTGACAACATCAAGCATTGGTGAGGATGTGAGGGCCTAGAGACATTGTAATTAAAAGGCACTTAGAATTTAAGAATTAATTGGGGTGGCTTGATTTCTCATTAGTTAAATCATCATGCACTTATTCTGTGGCTTGAAACTATTAGACATTAGATGATGATAATAGTTGTCATTGTTACTGTTTTATGTGTACCAGTATATAGTGCTTGCTGTTTTATCAGACGCTGTCATCAAGACTTTACTTATAGTAACTTGTTTAATTCTCACTGTGATCCTATGAAGTAAAGACTGCTACTTTCCTTGTTTAACAGATAAGGAAAATAAGTCACACAGAACTCACTCAAAAACACAGATCCCCAGGTAGACATTGCTCTTAACCACTTTACCATAATAAGAGGACTGCTTTCCTTTTCTTTTTTAAAGGAAACAAAAGGTTCTTCATCTTGAAAGAATTAAAAAGTACTTAGTGTAAAAAAATGAGAATTAATACTTTACTGCTAGAAGGATGAGTGTTATTTCCAATGACTGACAGAGTCTGATTACTGATGCTTTTTCATAGACTGCTAGGCAGTTAGTTCAGACAGTATTATTTGAATTTAGTCACATAATCTTTATTAGTATTTTTTAATGTGTATGGTAGTTTATATCACTTGTCTATTTGCATTGGTTGCATTTTTTTGTGGGAAATCTTTATCTGCTGCTTAAAAGATAAGGAGTGTAAATATACTTCACATTCCCATCTAACTTTTGAAAAATCTGTATCATTGTAACTCAAAATATGAACTGTAATTTCACATAAGAATGCTAATAGTTGTTGATTAATTTATGACATATTAATATAAGTAAATAAAAATATTGTAATAAATTGATATTTCATATCAATTGATAATTGATATTGAAGTAAGCACATGGTTTATAACTTTAGTTGATAAATAAAACCCAAAAAAGGTTGTAAACATTTTAATAAGCTTATTATACATACTAAGAATAAAGTATCTCTCAGTATAAATATGTTTTGGGAGAAAAGTTCAAGCTATTGTTTTGTTTTTTTCTTAAATCAATTCATTCCCCCTCCTTTGTTTATATTTTATTTTTTAGGATTTTGGCCCCCAACAGTAATTATCAGGATATTGAGACCCTCTATAACTTCCTAATCAAGTATGAGGTAGGAAAAATATTTTTAAATGTTTATCATATTTCCATTATAATCAAGTTTTAATATAAACAAACAGAGGTGTTCTAAAATGGAATGCTATTTAATTGCTGTTTACTTTAAATTCTTAAATGCCACCAAAGTTTGCTCCCGACATTCATTTTTTGTCTTTCATTCTCTTAAGTGAGCACATGTAGTAGAGACCTGTACTAATACAACATGGAGCTGTTTCCCATCAGGGACGCTGTTGCTATGCTGGATAGGGCATTTCTTCATTGTGTGGAACGTTGCAGGATGCTTCAACATCTCTGATCCTCAGATACTAAACGCCAGTACTCTCTCAGTCATTGTGACAACCAAAAATACCCTCCCACCGCACCCAACTCATATACCCAGATGGCCCCTAGGGAGGAAGAACCACCTCCGGTTGAGCACCACTGATTACTGAAAAGGAAAGCTATAATTTAGTTTTCTCCATAGCAGCAGCATAGACCCTGGAATTAAAGCTCTGATGAGGCTCCAGTGTATTTTGTAAATTAATCTCCGTGCTTTTCTTATCCTTGTTGATCCAAGGAAAGTATTCTGTTGATCTTCAGCTTTGTTTGCCTAAAGTTCTTTGCCCATGTGCGCATATATTCTTTCCTTTTTGAGGGTGTGTGTGTTTAATTTTTAAAACACTCTAAATATAGGAATATGACAAATATTTACGTGTCACTTTTCTTGTGAAGTTGAACATCTTTATATGTATTCCTTTGCTTTTATTCCTGATTAGCTCTTCAACTTTTTTTTTTTAATTTAAAAAATTTTTTAATTTGGCTCTGCTGGATCTTTGCTGATGTGCAAGGGCTTTCTCTAGTTGTGGTGCCCCAGCTTCTCATTGTGGTGGCTTCTCTTGTTACAGAGCATGGGCTGTAGAGCACAGGCTCCATAGTTGAGGCTCATGGGCTTAGTTGCTCTGAGGCATGTGGAATCTTCCTGGAGCAGGGATCAAACCTGTGTACCCTGCATTGGCAGATGATTCTTAACCACTGGAGCACCAAGGAAGTCCTCTGTAACTTTTTTATGCCACATCTTATATTAAGAACCTAGTGTTGAAGAACATAGACTCTGAAGTCAAACTAGTCATGTTCAAATGTTGGTTCTGCCGCCAGTTAAGAGTATAATCTTAGAAGAGTTATCTGATTGTCCTTGTCTCAGTTGCCCCATCTTAAAATGGGAATAACATAAGTAGATAAACTACAGCTATTCATTAAATAAGACTAAATAACTTAATACATATAAAGTGCTCCAAACAGTACCAGGCACAAAGTAAGTGTTCAGTAAGTGTTACTTCTCTTATTTAAGGAATGAATGGTGTTTATATGTACCTTTTAAAAGTTACCCTTAATATGTTCAATTCAGTTCAGTTGCTCAGTTGTGTCCATCTCGGTGGCCCCATGGACTGCAGCACACTAGGCTTTGCTATCCATCAACTCCCGGAGCTTACTCAAACTCATGACCATTGAGTAGGTGATGCCGTCCAACCATCTCATCCTCTGTTGTCCCCTTCTCCTTCTGCCTTCAGTCTTTTCCAGTATCAGGGTCTTTTCCAAGGAGTCAGTTCTTTGCGTCAGGTGGCTGAAGTATTGGAGTTTCAGTTTCCAGCATCAGTCCTTCCAATGAATAAATATTCAGGACTGATTTCCTTTAGGATTGACTGGTTGGATCTCCTTGCAGTCCTAGGGACTCTCAAGAGTCTTCTCCAACACCACAGTTCTTAATGCTGTATAACCACTTTATGTGATTATTAAGATAATTTCCTCTTTTGAGATGATTTGATGAAATAATTATTTCATCATGCTTTCTTAATTTCAATCCAATAAAAATTTATTTGGAGAAACAATGGGACAATTTTAAAATCACATCCTGGAAAAATCTGATATATAGGTCTTTGGGGGGTTTAGTACTTTCTATTGCTAAGAGCATTGGGAGAAAATACCCAATTTGTTATTTATAAGAATATGTGGATCTGAGTCCCAGATTTTTAAAGTTATTTCTATTAGCTGAACTTCGTCTCCAATACCAATATTACAGTGGATGTATTTGTCTCATAAACAGTGATAGGGACAATGTAAAATTTTTAAGATGTTTGTTACTATACTTAAACCTTTGCTTTGATTTTTTTAAGAATTAAGAATAATATGACCATTTCTCATATTTGGCACTCACTGTTAACACTACAACTAAGAGTTAATGATACCAATTCCATTTTACAATCATAACTCTTAATGTTTACTGACAGGGGTATCTTTTAGTTATTTGTTTTCTGGGAATTAAAATTGTACACTTAAGCACAGAAATGATACTTAATAGTGTAATTTAAAACTTCCCAATATGACTAATTTAAAATATCTTGTATCAAAACTAAGGAAGATAGTGAAATGATATATTTCAGGCTAGAACCTGTGATGTATGTCATGAATCTGTGTTTTAGGTTTCCTTTAGTAGTAGGTTCACTGCCTACTTTAGAAGTCATCTGCTACAACCTGGAGTCACATCACCCCAGCCATGTTCTGGGATAAGGGTCTAAATTGATATGGGTGATTGTTTTCAAAACTACAGATAAATCAGATAGTTGTTTGTTTGTTTTTTTCCTAAAAATCTGCTAATGGCTTCAAGAACTTTTTTGTATTTCTATTGTGTCAAGTTCAAAATCAGTTCTTCAGCTGATTTTTCTCAACAGTTGGTAGAGAACAGATTATTCTTTTTATCTTATGATCAAAGATCTGCAGTGTTGACTGTTGACATTTGCTGGCCTAAGTCTGGATACATTTATAGGTCCCAGCATGTTGGGGCAATAGAGAAAATATCAAAGACCCTTGAGATCATCAGGGCAGAACATGTAGAAAAATAGGAATCGAACTGGTTGATAAGTTAACTCTAAATGTATATCTTAAAACATTTTTAGAAGATTATTTTAATAAAAATTATAAAGTACCTAAAAATCATGATAAATAATATACCACTTTCTTAAATCATTAAATATAATAGTAAATATTATGTATAATTAAATAACATTTTCAGCAAAAATTGAGGATTATATATATTTCAAATTTATATTTAAAAACTATGTGTTTTTAACTTTTAGTGAATGGAACATTTTCTATACAGATATGTTGAATTTGTTATAAAAATACTGAAAGAAGCTCATGGAACTTTTGCAAATAAGCAATACCCTAAACTCTACAGGAGACTTTTCATGATATAAATCTTTAAAGTAGTGTTAAGTCAATGTAGGAACAAAAATTTTTCCTCATCAAAAATGCATATGCTAATAATAACATAAGTATTTTTAAAAGTAAAGTGAATAGAAGATAGTTTCATTTAGTTTCCCTTCACTAATTCAGAATTTCTAGAAAGTTAGAAACTATGTTATTTCTTGAGTAATCCGGGGCTGAGGGCTAAGTCGCTTCAGTCATGTCTGACTCTTTGCGACCCTATGGACTATAGCCCCTCTCAGGCTCCTCTGTCCATGGGGTTTTCCAGGCAAGAATACTGGAGTGGGTAGCCATTTCCTTCCCCTGGGGGTCTTCCTGACCGAAGGATTGAACACCTGTCTCTTATGTCTCCTGCATTGGCAGACGGGTTCTTTACCACTAGTGCCATCTGGGAAGCCCCCCTTGAGTAATCTGATAAAAAGAATTTCCTTCTACAAATTTCCAGATTCTTCCTTGCAACATAAATAAAATATTGCCTAAATCAGTGGTAAGCCTCAAGAAATATAGGATTCCTTCACTGTGTTCTCCACATGTGCCACAAAAAGTTTTTGTATGATGAAGGACTTTTATTTTTACAGTATTATAAATTGTGAATTATAATAGATATTTATAAACTGAAACATATTCATTTAAATATGTAGATGTTGATAGTCGGAAAAACACATTTCTTTAGAAAATGTCTATAAATCATCCATTTCCCAAAACAGATAGATTTTTCCACACAGTTTATTACTTTAGTGTTTAAAGTTATTCAGAAATAACTTTCAGAAGGGTCACCCGTAGTATTCAAATGTTGTTAGAGTTGACTACTTAACTTTTTCTTTCAGCTTAAATTATTTCTAATGTTCATGAAATAAACAAGATGTGGCTGATTCTGCTTACAACAGCCTACCTGTATGACCCAAATCTACTTTAGCTTTAGGTATAGGTATTAAATGTTAACAATTTATATACTTTTCCCAGAAAATAAATATTGAATAAGTATAATAGGGCTAGGCTAATTGATGCATGAAATCTGCTGATAAGAGCTAGTAATAGTAGAATTTAGCATTGCATGTATTATACACATTTTTTTTCTGTCCATTTGATCTCTAAAGTGATCATCTGCTTTGTTTGGAGTCCCACAAATCCCAGGACCATCTCACTTCTGGTTCTGTTAACAGATTAAGTTGTAACAATAGGACTAACATTTTTACACCTAGTTCAGTGTTACGTGTTATGTTCACTGAACTTCTAATTGTTATTATTTAGTCCTTTTTTATGCAAAAGCAAAAGCTTGACATTCTCCTCCTTCAGAATATGAGCCATTCTAATTGTGCTCTCACCTTTCATTTGACTTAATATGCGTTTTTAATAGCTATATTTTGATTCTTTTCAGGTAAATAAAAATGTCAAATTTACTGCCCAGGAACTTTATGACTGTGTTTCACAGGCTGAGTATCGGTAAGTCATGTATGTATGTATAGTCATATATATTGGAGAAGGCGGTGGCACCCCACTCCAGTACTCTTGCCTGGAAAATCCCATGGTCGGAGGAGCCTAGTAGGCTGCAGTCCATGGGGTTGCTAAGGGTTGGACACGACTGAGCAGCTTCACTTTGACTTTTCACTTTCATGCATTGGAGAAGGAAATGGCAACCCACTCCAGTATTCTTGCCTAGAGAATCCCAGGGATGGGGGAGCCTGGTGGGCTGCTGTCTATGGGGTCGCACAGAGTCGGACACGACTGAAGCGACTTAGCAGTAGTAGCAGTCATATATATATGTATGTAGATATATCAGAGTGACTTGCTCTTGCCATGTATAGCACTAACTTGGTGGTGGTGAAGGGTTCTTTTTATGTCTTCACTATACTATGTTTTTTTTTTAGCTTTTATAAATATGAAATAGTTCATACATATAAAAAAACTGTCATATAAAAAAACTGTGTGTATATATATGTATGCATATAGCAAGTTTAATTTTTAAAGTAAATTCTCAAGTTTAGGGATGTCAAGGCTCTTTTATATTTTTCAAAAATATTGAAGACCCACCCCTAAGAGCTTTTGCTTATGTGGGTTTTATCTATCTATATAGAAATTAGAATTGAGAAATTTCTAATATTTATTCATTTAAATAGGCTGTGTACAGTTTTCTCTGTTCATCTGGCATTTTCCAGTAATGAAATCATATATAAGAAAATAGGAAATTTTTGTTGTGCTCAAATTGTTCTTTAATGTATCAATGCTGTTACAATAAATTGTGTTCAAAACAAGAACCGTAGCAGAACGGACTGTATTCTCATTGCTGTGTAATATGCCAGTGTATCACTTAACCAGTTTATTTGCCATTTATAATTTGCAGATATATTTGTGTAGCTACAGAATTGTATGAGTGGACGCAATGACAAAGTTAACTATCAAGGTGGTTCTACTGGTAAAACTCTAGATTGATAAATATGTTTGATGATATCAAGACACTAGAACTGATACTCATACACAAATGTTACCAGGCAGCATAACTGAAAATTCATGCACTTGATTAAAATAAGTTTTCTAAGAAAATCTGAAGTCAGTTAGGCATGCATCATCTGTTATAGCTGAGGATGAAAATGATTTTTTACCCTAATCTTCAGACTACCGATTAATCAGTTATGTTCTTATTTATGGGCTTCCGTGGTGGCTCAGTGGTAAAGAATCCATCAGCCATTGTAGGAGACATGGGTTCAATCCCTGGGTCGGGAAAATCCCCTGGAGAAGGAAATGGCAAACTACTCCAGTATTCTTGCCTGGAGAATTCCATGGACAGAGGAGCCTGGTGGGCTACAGTCCATGGGATCACAAAAGAGTCAGACATGACTCAGCAGCTAAACAACAATCAACAACTCTTACTTATAGATTGTTACAGATAATCTACGTTTAAAGGTTTGTATACTTGAGATTTGGATCAAAAATATAATGTCTTCCAGTCTTGGTGATATTTTTGAAGGTGTTATGCTCCGTATATAACTTGGAGGGCAGAGTCCCTTACAGGATGTTCCATTCAAATGTCTAAAATTATTTTGACTTCAGCTTACTGTTTAAATATTTGGGAAGTTTTTTTGGTTTGTTTTGGAGAGGGAAAGGATGCAAGTGTCAAATGTTCAAAGTTAAAGTAGTAGTACCTATTTTTCTTTGTTTTCTTTGCCCTTACAATGCCAAGAATTTGAACTATGATATTAATTAATAAGCTCCCTCTTATATCCTGAAAGGATGATTTTAAAGAGAAATCCAATATGTCTAATGTCTTGAATGCATTGGAAAATGGCAGTTGCTGTTCAAGTGGGCTTTTAAAGTGAAGAGCTTTTAGATTTGTTACTCTGTTGTTTTTTTAAAATTATTTGCTATATTTTCAGTGAATGGTACCTCCCATATGAACCTCTGCTATACTCCACAGCTCAGTTTTCAAGTAAGTTGCCAGAAGACAGAGGTTCTTTTTGTTTCAGTAGTTCATACTAGACGCAGAGCCAAATGCAATAGATAAGAGGTAGCAAAGCTTCCCTGTGACTCAGAAGTGAAAACGGAAGAATGATTTAACTTCACTATATTAAGAAAAACAATTACTTAGAATGTCTGACTTTGGTAATCTTTGTTTTTGATTTGTGACATGTTGTGAAGGAAGAGGCTGTTGATGTGTTAACATCAAATTGATTGCAATAGGGAAGAAATTAAGTAGCTCAAGAAGAAAACTATTTTATAGGTTCTGATAAGGCAGGTAATTAAGGTTTCACATTGAAAGTGGCTTGGACCAAAATTTGAATTCCATGACACAGCAGAGCCTTGGTGTTCCTGTGTACACATCAGTGAGTGTTTTCTCTCTTCTGTAGTTTGTAGATTCTTTGTCCTAGCTTTTGCTCTTGCCAGTGGGGTCTGAGCACTGCTTACCCTGTGCAGATGAGGAGTTTGCTCAGAAAATCCAGGATGATAAATTAATAAGATTATCAAATAAATTACTAAATAAATATCTTGTGTGATATCCTCTATTGATACATATATGAAAAATAAGTTAGGAATAGTGTTTAATTCACTTTGCTTGACCTATAAATTCTTGACAGAATGTTCTGGCATGTTTACAAGACAAGTCTCTAAGGTCATTTTTCCTGTGTGAAATGCACATTGGTTTGTGACATCAGCTCCTTCAAGTACCTGGTATATCCAAATAATATGCTGCCTAAGGCACGAGTATCAGGAACAACTTTGTTTTCCTTATGGCAAGAGCTTTCCGGAATTACTGCTTTCTGAGCTCCAGGGATCAGCTCTGTGGTAGTATCACATTAGAGCTCTGGTTCTCTGAAGTGTGGTTCCTGGAGCTGAGTGTTAGCACCATCTGGGAACTTGCAAGAAATGCACTCTAAGACTCTAGCCCAGACCTTCTGAGTTATATGTACTACATTGTATTCCATTTTCCCTTTACTTGAGATGCACATTGCAAGTATTTAGAATCATTAAGAGAGCTGTAAAGCAATATCCATTGTACTCTTTTTCTTGTACCTAGAAAGGATTTTGGAAAAAATATTGGAGGTAGGGCACTTCAGTTCACTACTGCCATGCCACTTTGACAAAATTAGCTATGGAAATGAATTAGATAACTGCTGCAGTTATTGTTTATTGATTTGATCAAATTTCTGCTTATTTTGACCCATCTGAGATTTGGTGAAAGTTAATTTCAGACTCATAATAGGATGATTTAGAAAATCAGTGGCAGTTCTGTAGAAATTTCATGAACAGTACAGAATTGCAGAACTAGAAGCAATCTCCAGCCTTTCAGTTTTGTTCCAGAAAGGATTAGGAGTTGGGATTGTTTAGTTTGGCAAAGAAATAGGACCACCTGTAAGGGACATAAAATATCTGTACTGTTGGAGGAAACAGGGATAACAACTTCTTGTTTTGTTTTAATTTAGGCAAACAGCTTATAGATTTTTTTTTTAAGCCCAATGTAAAGAAAGAACTTTCTAGCAATTAAGAGATATCAGAATAGGTAATAGGCTTTCTCTCAGTTGTAAATGTCTCATCAGCGGGAGGTGAAAGCTAAGGTGAGAGAAGTCATTGGAGATGCTACAGATCAGTAGGCAAAGGTGTTAAGCAGTATCTAATATTCTGCTGTTCTGCTTCTAATCCATTGAGGAAAGGAACTCAGAAGTTCCTATCATCATAGTCTGGTATTGGCCAAACACACACGATGGTGTGTTTGGTCGATACTAGAAAAACATTTGATACTTTCCTCAGCAGCAATGACAACTTGATGCAGGAAGCAAAATCTGTAGGTGATAATCCATCATCAGAATGCTGCCTCACACAAATAAAGAAACTACATGCCACCAGGATGAAAGAGGGCATAGGGCTCACCTCTTAACTAGGAGGGGGAGGGAAAGAGAAGGAAGAAAGAAGAGGAGACGCCGAAATAGATAGAAAGTCTAGTTACTAAAAGAGTTTTTTTCCACATGTAGAATAAGTAATCAAGAACAGGAATAGGGACCTACCCTTTTTATTTCACTTTTAAGTTTATAGGAAAACATTTTACATCTCTCTGTTTTGGATCTCTTAGAGTCTTCCGAAAATCATTTTCTGAGTAGTTGTAAAGAACTGGCAAGAACATAACACTGATTTTAAGCCCTCTAAATATAGGAAATAGGTCTAGAGTAACAGTCAAAAGTCAGGTTTGAATCAGCCTCACTGCATGTTTTCAGGAAGTGAGGCCTCTCCAAAAACATAGTGTATTTAATATACTTTGCTGCCACTGTTGGCTCTCATCCTGTTCCTTCGGTTCCGATTCACTTCTTGTCCCTTTGGGCCCTGCATCAGGGGATCCAGGTGTGGGGGAGGAGGGGTAGTGTGCAAAGGTAGCTAGGAGTCCTTCCCAATACCCTGGAGGTGGCTCAGAGCAATCTTAGAAA
This sequence comes from Bubalus kerabau, assembly GCF_029407905.1. Lineage (NCBI taxonomy): Eukaryota > Metazoa > Chordata > Mammalia > Artiodactyla > Bovidae > Bubalus > Bubalus kerabau. The sequence continues at coordinate 121,225,298 of NC_073628.1, forward strand.
CCAAAGAAGTAATAGCAGTGTACATGCTGCTTAGTTGCTCAGTTGTGTCTGACTCTTTGTGGCCATTTGGACAGACTTCTCTGTCCATGGGATTTTTCAGGCAAGAATACTGGAGTGGATTGCCATTTCCTCCTCCAGGGGATCTTGCCAACCCAGGGATCGAACCTGCATCTCCCGAGTCTTCTGCATTCAGGCAGAATGTTTACCCACTGAGCCACTGGGGGCTTCCCAATAACCGTGTAACTTTCATAATAAAAATAACTGCTGTTTTCTGATGCAGTACTGGATACTGGGTATTCTTTGTGAACTTATGCAGACGACCTCTCAGTAGATTTAAATAGGTTTTCAGGGGATTTGAACTCTTGACACCATGTGTAATGGGTTGGTGCTCTAACTGATGACTCAGTGATCCCACAGTTAATAGGCCTCCTGTCAGCTTTTGAGATTCAGCTAAGCTTAATGTTAGATACAGTTGTGAGTAGTTGGGGCAAATATCAGGCATTTGCGACCTCCTTTCTCACTTCTGGTTTAGAGTAGTTAACTAGTATTCATCTGTTAATGTCTAGGTGATCGAAGTCAAAGCTGCCAACTTCCTGTTCCTGTCCAGTGTCTGTTCCTGTCCTCTTAGAACCCACTAGTCTTGCTGTCCTTCTAACTCCCAAACCAAATAAAACAAAAATATGTGATCTACTCTACAGTGTTCTTATTGGCAGCAGGTCTTCCCTGGAAACCATTATTCATGATTTCAGTAATATCCCCAAGATCATCTCCATGATAACTATCTAACAATTGCATTACTAAGTTGTTTATCCTGCCACGTTGTTTGGTTCATTGGAAGGACTGATGCTGAAGCTGAAACTCCAATACTTTGGCCGGCCACCTGATGTGAAGAACAGACTCATTTGAAAAGACCCTGATGTTGGGAAAGATTGAAGGTGGGAGGAGAAGGGGACGACTGGATGAGATGGCTGGATGGCATCACCGACTCAATGGACATGAGTTTGAGTAAACTCTAGGAGTTGGTGATGGACAGGGAGGCCTGGTGTGCTGCGGTCCATGGGGTTGCAAAGAGTCGGACATGACTGAACGACTGAACTGAAGAAGCCATTTCTCTAGGCATTTTTACTCTCAAATATCAAATAATATATTCCCAATCCCAGTGTTCTCCTTATGTAGTGCGATTTTTTCCTTTATCTTGCTGACTGTCTTGTAGTCACATGACGTTTCTTTATCCTCTAGGGAGAAGTTAACCATTGGATGCCGCCAGCTGACGGAGATGGAACATACCATGCAGCAGTGCAATGCCTCTGTCTCTGTGGAGGCCAGAACCAGGGGGTGGTGTGAAGACATGCTCGACGATGGGACTTAAGCACCGATTTGTAACTTAGAAGGAACTGCATTTGTCTTCAGGAACAACAGAGTACTTTTCAACCTTTTGTGCCAAACCTGAGAGACTTGCAAGAAATCTCATAGGTATAAAAAGATGATTGCCTAATACTGACAATCTCATTGAGCTTCTGTTGCATCCATTGTGGAATAAATCGTGGACTCAACTCTTCAGAAGTTGACCTTACCTCCCTACCTCTACTCCTAATACTGAGCCAACGTGACTAATGAAAGGAGAGCCATCTTTTTGGACATCTTAGGGCAAGAGCCACTGTGGCAGCTGAGGAAGGCCAGGAACACAGCATTAGCATCTCCCTCAACCCCAAATATGGGCTGGTGACCAGATACTTTCAAACCTCAAGAAAGAATTAGAACATGACCATGCTCATCATATTCCACAGGAGAAATTTTACCCTGGGCTGTTTTCTGATCAGACTGCCTTCCATGTAGACCGGGTGAAGTAATCACATCCCTTTAACTTCCCCCAAGGTAAGGGAAGTAGCATTTTTACTTCAGCTCCACCTTGCTACAGCCTCTTCTCTTCCCTGGGCTTCAGGGAAGAAGCTCTTCAGGAAGCTTCCAATGGGAAAAACAGGGAGACCCCTCTACTCAGTTTTCAGATGTGAAGCAGCGTGGATTTATGGGATCAGGTGGCAGTGGCTGATGTTTGCCCCTAGCTAAACCAAGTGTTTAATTAACTTATTTCATTATATCGGAAGTTGGAAATCCTTGTTTACTAAAGTATAGTATGCCGTTGTTAATACATTTGAGAAAATCTGATTTAGTATTCTATTATAAATGTTAATTTATTTTTTAAAGCAATAAATTATTTTTAGTGATTTTACTTTTCATCTTCCAAATTTTGTTTCTGAACTATGTACAGGTATGACTATAAAAGTGACCCTCTGATAGAAGAGAATTATGCGGAGTGCTTACCACCAGGAAGAAGGATCTGATGAGCTTTGTTTGCATAGAAAGCCACACCTCCTCCCAGGAGCTCAAAGTGCCCTCAGGGAAATGAGCCCTTGTAGAAGGAGAAGCTTCCAAAGTATCTCTGCTGTCTGCCTTTTTCCTTTTCCTTCCTCAGGAGCCAAGAAAGCATCCCCTCCCTTAACAAAAGAGCTTTCATCAGATTTTTCTTCCTCAACTACTTCTAGTTATTATTGGGTTTTACTGTTTGGGGTTTGTTGTTGTTGTTTTGGCGGTGCCTCGCAGTTCGCAGGATCTTAGTTCCCCAACCAGGATTAAACCCAGGGTCATGGCAGGGAAAGCACCAAGACCGAACCGTGGACTCTGTGGAACTCCCTGCTCTGCTTCATTACCTCCCTTTTTCCCTTTTATCTTTTTAATATGTTATACTTTTTAGGAAATTTCTTTTCACTCTGGTCATGACTTATTTCACCCTATACATGTGGATTTTAATTTTATCCTAGTCTTTGTGTCTTTCACTTTCTGCATTGTCAGTTTTCAACCTTTTTATTTAAATATTTATTATAAGATACAAGTGTTTTCTTCTTTCTAGTCTTATTTTTCTCTTTGGCTACATTCTTTAAAAAAATTTTAGTGTTTGTTTCTTTGAAATGTCAGATCTTTTTTGTTGCCTTTTCCTGATTTTAAACTTTCTGCTGTTTTCCCTAATAGTCCATTGCAGGAGTTGAGGGCTTCCTTTCCTCCTGTCCCCTACTCTTTTTTTTTCTGGGTCTCCTCTCTGGATTGGAGTAATTTAGTTGACGTAATGATCATTTAAGCACTCCCTTGCACAGAACATAAATTTGTTTTGATAGAAGATTATCAGATCTTTAGAACTTCAGGTTTTAAAATCTCCATTCAGTATGGATAGCTATTGTATTTTGTTTGAGGGGACTGATGAAGAAAATCCCATGAGGGGAAGAGCTCTTTGCATAATGCCTTGCCTTAGTGAGGAGCTGTGATAACTTTTTGATATGCAATACCCAAGGATAGAGTTCATGGAACCATTTTACACCAACCTTTCCTAGCTTACTTCCACAAGATCATCTTATTTCCTTCTAGGAAGTACCTGGTTTGAATCCTCTGGTTTGCAGCTGCCATAGCTCTTCCAGCATTCTGAGCCAAAGAAAAGTTGGCTCAAGAATGTTTGTGTCCTACTGGGTCTTCTTGTTAGGACCTACAGTGGGCAATTGGAACTGCACAGGGTGGAACCTCTCAGATGGGTTCATTTCACTTTCCTATCATTGTCTTTGCCTGTCATATGAAAGACAGGGGACACAAGACCAAACTGAAACTTTATTTCCTTGATCTTTTGGCCATCATCTTGAAAATAGAAGTCCTTTCACCCTCCCAAGGTTGACCCACGATTATTTAGTGTCTTGGTCTCCCTTAGACTTCCCTGGTGGCTCAGATGGTAAAGCATCTGCCTACAATGCGAGAGACCCAGGTTCGATCCCTGGGTTGGGAAGATCCTCTGGAGAAGGAAATGGCACCCCACTCCAGTACTCTTGCCTGGAAAATCCCATGGACGGAGGAGCCTGGTAGGCTACAGTCCATGAGGTCACAAAGAGTTGAAGACAACTGAGTGACTTCACTTTCTTACAGTTCATATTCCTGATGTGACATCTCCTCAAGTTCACCTACCTTTTGGAGCCTTTTAGCTCCTACTGACTCATCCCATGAATTGGAATGAATTTACCTTTTTTTCTAAGAGGGAATGTATCTCACTATTAATGAAATGCATCTTGCACTGAGGGATGCTGCCACCCGTACTCCTTTTCTGATTCAGATCGGATCAGATCAGACTGACAGCCCATTCTCCATCCAGTTGGTGGATCCTTAGGCTATTTGGCCAAAAAAACAAAAAACCCCACTCCAGGGAAAACAAGCAGCTGCATGAGCGTGAGCAGAATCTATAGCTGTGAACCAAGAAAGGAAGGTGGTAAGACATTCAGATCTCAGGTACCACCAAGGCTCAGTATTCCTAACTGCGATCTAAACTGAGTCTCCTAGCCTGTGCAACTTGATGGCTGACTAATGGTTGTAGGCAAAACTACATTAATTTGGGATATAACCCTTGCATGGCCAGACAGAATGAATGGTTCCCTGATGTGATTTCTAGTCAGGTAAAATAATACTAACATGTCCTAGCCTTTTTAAAAAGCCTTTTCTTTTAAAGGTTTGGTTAAGCTAGAAAGACAGACCCTTTCCAAGTGTACAATTTTTAGTTCTGTCAGACACCATCACACAGTAGCTCACATATGAGTTTCAACTGCTCCTTAAAATTCCCTGGTGCCTTTTTGTAGCCAACTCCCATCCCCACCTCAGGAAGCCACTGATGTCTCCTGTCCATGTAGTTCTTTTCCGGAATGCTCTGTAAATAGAGGCTTTTCACTTAGCATGAGGCTTCTGACGATCCATTCGTGTTTTATCGTGTTTTTATTCCTTAGTATTTCATTGTATGGATGTACCCTTCTATCCATTCAACTGTAAGGATATTTGAGTTTTCAGATTTTGGTGATTATGAATAAAGCTATTATATTCATACACAGGTTTCTCTAAGAACATGTTTTCATTTCACTTGGATAAATACTTAGGAATAGGGCTACTGTCTCAGAATATTTAACTTTATAAGAAACTGTCAAACTTTCTAAAGTGTATCATTTTGCTTTTTACATTTTCCTAATGATCAATGATAGTAAGCACATTTTCATGTTATTATTAGATTCCATTTATCAGAGTGTCTTTTTCCAAACCTTTTGCAGGATGTTTCAGTTCGTCTCTTAAATTTTTCTGATTCATTAAAATTTGGTATTCTGTGTTCATCTTTTTCTAAGCTAAAATTATATTAGTCCCATTATTCTCTCTGAGCAAATGTTTTGGCATCTATTCAGACATATGCCCTTTTTAGATTCTTGTATTCCTACAAGATATCAGCCCTAGACATACCCAGCTTAATAACTGAACTTTGCTTCTCACCCTTATTCAAACCCCCAATAGAGTACTGAGCTTCTAACAGAAAAGCCTAAATATTTTGTTAGCTATTGTGCTAGTAAAAGAAGCCATGACATGCACTTGAGCACATCCCTCTCTGTATATACTATACTTACTGTTCCGTTTATCATTATTAGTCTTTGACTCTTGAGAAACTTCTGGTCTTTTATGAAGAAAACTGGTACTTCAGTTATTTAACCTTCAGCTGATTTATTCAGTGGGTCTCCGGCTAACAGGCCCAAATTTGTGGCCTGGCCTAAGTATATGAGATTCATATATTGATATTTCCTTGTTTTCTCAGTGAGAGACTCTTCAAATTTTTTGAAACAAAGCAAGATACAAAAAATACTAATACTATGGAGACTCTTTTCTGTGACTCACAGTCTTGTAACTGTAACTGTGGAGACGCAGTAATGTCCTATGTGTCTCCTTTCCCTACTTTCTCAAAATTTTATAGGGTTTTTACAGATTATAGGGTATACTTGTCATTCAATCACTAAGTCGTGTCTGACTGTTCGTGACCCCATGGACTGCAGCATGCCAGGCCTCCCTGTCCCTCGCTAGCAAGGATTCTTGCACTAATCATATTTCCAAATTATCCTCCCTAAAATATGATTATGTAAGGAATTCTACATGTTGAAAATGGTAAAATATGTAAGACTCTATACTTAGAGGCCAAATATCAAAGCCCTATCCTTGAAAATCACAATAAAAGAAAATTCATACTTGAGTATGATCAATTCTTTTGTTAATTCAAACAGGTATTTTATAGTTTTTGCTACTGTTTTAGGAATCGGGTATGTTTCATGCATTATTACGACTGAGAATGGTTATTAACCAATATTTTTAAACTACTCCGAAACCCACATTGGCAAAAAACAAAAACAAATTCTTTAACTTACACTTAAGCTATGCCATATTCTCCTTCTCTTAAAAAAAAAAAAAAAAAAAACCTTTTAAGTGCAGATAAACAGGAACAACTGTTCAATGAGCACTTTTTTTTCCCCTTTATGGAAACTTCTTATATTCAAAATATACTTAAAAAACATAATTTTAGCTACCAGTGGCATCAATGGTAATATGATAAAACTTTGACCAAAATATTCCCACATATTATTTGCATTAAGCATGTTACCTAGGAATTGAGAAGTGATTTCAAGGATATCATAGTGACCCCCTCCAGTAAAATTTTATTTCCTTGTGCTAAATAAATAAAACATACACAGAACCTTTTTAAAAAGTCTGATTCAAATCTGCCAACCTAGTTTCAGTCTGGAATGAAACTAGTGATAGTCAGGAACTACAGAGCCACCAGGCAAACTGATTTCCTTTGTTGGTAGCTCTTTGTGGAACAGAGGAGTGAACTAAGGTGTCAAAGCACCAGTGGAACACTTGGGGAAAAAACTAATTTTCTTCTTAACCCAACTTAAGACACTGGATAGTCATATGGTCCCAGTTAGCTCATGAGATTCCCATGTGCCTCTTTGCCTTCTCAGAGAGAAGCAAAAAACAAACAAAAAACCCCCCCAAACAACAGTCCTTATTTCAGATGTAAGATACCAGGTTAAGTATTTTCCCACAAATACCGTAAGCTCATTGTTACTGGGAAAAAAATTTTAAAAATCACCCCCCAAAACTTTTAGTAATGAAAAAGAACACAAACAACTTTTGGAGAGTAATCCCATGGTGCAAGGATTTCCTGCAAAGTACCTTTAATACGTCTGCATCAACAGCAAGCATTAGGATGTTCTAATTTTGGCACCATAAGTTATATGTGTAGCATCACACAATACCAAGTCACCACTCCAGCCAGTATTTATCCATATGAATAGACAAACTGAACAAAAACATAGTCTGATAAGGCTGCATTCATAAACCCAGTACAGTTTAAGGTAATTTTTTTCCCACAATCAAGGACTGCTACTTTAGGATTGTTTTGTTAATGATAAAAAATAGGAATTATTTAGAAGATAAAATACTTCACTGTTCTTTACTGTTATATATAATATTGAGTGTTTTGCTATATAAAATACACCCCCAAGAAGTCAAAGTATTTAAAAACAGTGTATCAAATAAAAATCACAGCCATGTTACTGTTCAGCAACCCCATTCAAATAAACATTGGTATTGCATTCTCGAAAAAAAAACAAACCTGTAGCTAAGGCAAAAGTTCTGAAGTTTGTATTCTGTGAGTATAAAACACCTCACTGCATACTTTTAAGACTGCCACTCTGCTTCAGTAATTTGAACCTGCGACATGTTAACTTCAACAGGTAAAGAAAGTACTCTGCTAAGAATACAAAAAGTTATAAAAAGGCAATCATAAAAGATTAAACCTTGGTAGGCATGTAAGCTTCCTTTTAATAAAAACAAAAATAGTCACTGTCATCTAGTTAAATAAGTCTCTTTGTTGTAGAGTGTTCCAGTTACTGAAAAAGGGCCCTTGAAAAACAACCCAACTGCCTATATCTTACCCTACCCCTCTTGCCCCATAATACACATTTGAGGAGAAAGAGTCATTTAATGTGCAAACTGGCAAAACAAATGTGGAGGAGAGGGGACTTCTTGAAATGACGTTCCCAATCAATTCTTGGTTTATTCTTTTACAATATCAACTTCCAAAAAGTAACCAAAGTAGTCCTAAAAATACACAAAACAGACCTTCATCTTTGCATTCCTTTCCCAATAAACACAAAAAGTATGTACAGCATGTTTAATAATATGCAATATGCAAAAGCTTTGTGTTGCTGTTAGCAACATCTATACCCACCCACCCTCCTTATTCACAAAGTGTACCTCTACTAAACACAATTACATCACTAAGCCTGTTAGTTTGAAAGGGTCTTCAATTTGTTAAAACTGGAAAATCTTGGTATAGGGGCTCCACTCATTTGACTCAACGTTATAGACTTCCACCGTATTCAGAAATTCATTGCCATCAAATCCTCCCACTGCAAAAATTGTGTTCCCTACAGTTGTAATCCCAGCATTGCTCCGTGGTGAAGTCATGTTTCCCAACATCTTCCACTCATTTCTAGTTGGATCATACATCTCCACACAACTGATGGCATGAGAACCATCAAAGCCACCACCTACAAACAGTTTTCCTAAGAGAGAAGAGACAAAGTTAATCTGGAGAGGCTAAGAAAGAAACCCTTAAATCTGTCTTTTGCTAAAATCAGTGGTTCTCAGTAGAAAAGCCCGTTCATCCTAACTAAATGTGGCAAGCATTCCCTAGAAGCTGGGAATACAATGGAATAAAATTGATAAAAACCCATTTGCACATGTAAGTCAGGCAATTTAAAGGAAATGTAATTCTCACAACAGTTCTCTGAGGTGGTTTCTATTACTGTCATATCAGATGAAGAAATGAAGAGCCCAGAAGTTAGACAACTCGCCTAGAGTGCGCTGGAAGTTTTCTGTTAGTCCAGTGCACAGGAATGAAGATTACAGGAAAGAAGGCTTAAATAACTGAACATTTTCTAGACCTTTCCAACTATATAAAATGGTTTTGCTACAGAAATTTCTTCTTGGAAACAGGCAACGAATGAACTATTTTCAAATATACATAGGCAGTTAATTGTTAAATTATTTTCAAATAAAATGTTAGCATTAAATATTCTCTGTAGCTTAGGGAAAAAACTTTATTAGGGATTCTCAAAATCCTTATTTTCTCATCTGATTGTCACTTAGCCTACCTGTGTCCATGTACTTATGAGAGAATTGACAAGGCTCCCAAGGCCCAAGGCTGCACAGTGGGCTACTCACTGGTGTGCCTCCACACTTAGGCTCTTACCAGTAGAGCCACAAGCTTTGTTCCAAAATAAATATGTAAATCAATAAAATGGAAGCGAAAAGAAAGCTATCTATATAAAATGATTTGGAAAGACTTGTTTTGCTTTCAATTCAGCATGGAGTAAACTAGATGATTTGTATTTCCTTTGTTTTACAAATTCTTGCTCTAAAGAAACAAACTCAAACTCCAAGATGATGCATCAGGAGTATGATTTATGAAAGAAGGTGAATATATTTATGCTATATACCCAGTACCGAGTCTCTGATTATTAGAAACTTCTAAAAGACAAACCACCAACCTTCACTGTGTCAGAAACGATGGCTGCTTCTGAACTCTTAATTACAACAGTGCATAATTATTACTGACATTCTCTTGGAATTTTAAAACAAACTCTTGCCACTACCCATTCCTCAACTCTCCAAATCCCAACACTCACCGTCAAGAACAGCCACTCCAGCTCCTCGCCTAGCCACGTTCATGGATGCAATTAAAGTCCAGGTGTTGTTTTCAGGGTTGTAACGCTCTACTGTGTTCAGACAATTCCAAGACTCTGCGCCTCCAATTATGTACAAATAACCACCAAGCTCACAGACTGCAGACTGGTGTCTACCTATAAGATCGAGTCAAACCAAAACTATTACTGTACCTCCCAAAACTGTAAGTGTGCACTGCACATACCGCTGGCTCAAAGTCTTAAGGAAAAAAAACTTAAAAAGAAAATCAACTTACGAATGTTAAGAGGCGCACAGCTTGTCCATGACTTTGTTATAGGATCAAATACATCACAATTTTTCAGTCCTTTTTGACCATATGGATCTGATCCACCAACGATGTATAATTTCCCATTCAGAGCACACACTCCTATGTGAGTATAAAATACGGTTAAAAATTGATAACTTAATCATCATACTTAAGTACAGTTTAAGTATTTGATTATCTCAGCAGAAAAGTATTACCTGCATTACAACGGTTAGTTCTCAATTCTGGAACAGGAGTCCAGTCATCTATGTTTGGATCGTACATCTCTCCACAACTCAGGTCATCTGAGTGACCATTTGATCCACCTACCACATAGAGCTGGCCCTAAGCCAAAAGCAAGAGATTAGCATTTCTGCCATTGTGAAGTTAGCAGAAAATGCTAAATGTGGGCTGCTTCTTCCTGCAAAATAATATACTTACCATGAGTACGGCCATTTGAAATCGTGCTCTTGGTGTCCTCATGGGAGCAAGAAAGGACCAATGATCTGTGTGTGGATCATAGCATTCAACTGTTCGAAGACATTCCTCTCGGTTATAGCCACCTGGTATAAGAACCACAAACGGTTATGTTTAAAATATTAAACTGGCCCAGGGTTTCTGGTCTAGAATGTTTCAAGTAATCTGTACAAAATGAGGAAAAGAATTTTCATCTACAAACTTAATAAGGCCCCATTTTAACTAAGTGCTTGTTAGAGCTGAATGACAAAATTATCAGTGTAAGTAAACTGCTTTATCTTGGCTTGAAAATTAGGAGACAATTACTTACTTTATAGTTTTTTAAGGAATTAGAGACAGACATTAACTTGAAGACGAGGCGCTACAACAGTACTGAGTCTGCCATCTTAGAATGTGGCCAAGGGGAATGCCACAGAAGGAGGCATGTTAAACCTTGTCTTCCGAAATGTGCACGTCGTTAGCAAGCGTAAACATTTGCTTAAGAGACTTAGACAGTTAAAGCTTTTGGCTAAGTCACTCATCCTTCTGTTCTTACCTGCAGCTATGAGTTTGCCATTCATCTCTGCTGTCCCCAGACCAGATCGTGCATACTGCATAGGAGACATGGGCTTCTCTATGAGCTCATCTGGGTGCATCTCAAAACTTAAACTTTTAATGAGTTTTGGAGTACTTGTTGGTGAGCTCTGTGGGCTGTTTCGCCCATGAAGGAAAATGACACAGAAAATACCGTCCAGTACAGCCAGGCACAAGTAAGTGTTATCTGTAAGCACAAGAGTTCTGTGTTTAAAGATGCAATTTTTATTACTTTCGGTTGCTGTGGTGATCCTGCATTGGACTCCAGACTCCAGACAGGGATGACCTGTTACTCTTTTCCAAATTTAGTTGCTTCTGAATTTTTTCCTCAATCAACTTGATATGGTTCTAACTTAAAAGTCCTTCTTAAAAAGAAATAAACCAAAGGCAATCTGACAAGTGTAGTACACTTACTTGACGTCTTCTCCGAAGCAACGATTTTCCACTCATGCTTAGGGCTTTGTATTGTAGCATTTGGAGAAGACAGACATCCAATGGAACCGCTACTTATCTGCTTATGGCCATTCTCACGTGGTGGCTTTTTCTGCAAAATCAAAAGGCAGCTACAGAAACCTAGCCAAAGACCATACCTGGTGTACCTTTGCTCCTGAGCTAGTCCACAACACTGAAAAAACACTTCATACCCTTCACTTACGCATGACATTTACAGCACACCTAGACTGAACACAAACCAACACTTTCTGGCTGACACGTGTCACTGGCATTCTTCCACCTCCACTTGATAAGGAAACAACTGTACCTACCCTGATCAAGAAAAAGCTCAAGTTCAACAATGAAAAAAAAATTGCAGATCAAGTAGCAAAGTACTCAAGGGAAGAACAAAAGGAACCTCCTCCCTCATAATCCACATAAATAAGTATAGAACCTCCCGAAATATGTTATAAATCTAAAATAGCAAGAATTAACTAAGAGAACACATTTAACTCACTATCTCCATGAAACTGCTAAACTTAACTAAATCATATGTACTGGTATCATCCTTCATACAATGTTAGCAAAAAGTGAGCAGACATATCCATCCAATCTCTGAAAGTTATTTTATAGGAAAAAAGTGGCAACTACAAGAAACATTTACAACTGTATTTCTTTAGGATTGCCCTAAAGATATTATAGAGTGGTTTTTTAGACAAGTAAAAGTATGAGTCGTTCAGTTGTGTCCGACTCTTTGTGACCCCATGGACACATGACCCCACCAGGCTCCTCTGTCCATGGAATTTTCCAGCAAGAATACTGGAGTGGGTTGCCACTCCCTTCTCCAGGGGATCTTCCAACCCAGGATTTGAACCCAGGTCTCCCACATTACAGGCAGATTCTTTACCATCTGAGCTACCAGGGAAGCCGAGACAAGTTAAAACTACATCAAAACACAAAAGTAAAAAATGGTACTCAGAAATTAATAAAGCAGTAACACTAACAGAATCAAACATTCATAAAGGAATACACAGGAACATAAAAGAGGGAGAAATGGGCAAAGCTGCAAATTTCCAAATGACTATGATTACACTGTGCCCTAGTGTACGAGTTCCCTTTGATGGTTTTCTTCAAATTTCTTGAGCCCTAAATACTTCTAAGGAATATGATCACAAGGCATCAGAAGAATCAAGACTACCCTGGCAGGAAGTGCCTGCTGAATGAACAGGTACCACCTTCAATACCTGGCCAAGTTTGCTCATCTATTTTGGTCCCCAGGGCCAGAGCCACATGGGTAGGTAGGATCTCTAAAGGAAATTTCTCTTTAGAGTAGAAGAAGAAGGACATGTGACAATAGAGAAAAAGATTCTGGTAGCTACTTGAAGCTGGGAAAAAACTATCAAGTTTGGTGTGGGCAATTCAGCAAATGTGGTTGCAGTATAAGAGGCTATTTTGAGAGAAGACAGAGAATGTATCATGGTAATGGTTTTTATCAAATTCCATTTACACATTATGTACCCAGGTATTATTGGGTACTTTATTCACATCATCTTTTTTAATTCAGGAAGGGCAATACACTTATCCATCTGATAGACAAAAACACTGAAAATCAGAAGATATACAATGCCTAAGGCAATAAAACAATAAAAATTAGGAATTCTGAGTATAAAGCCACTCTTTTATACTATGATAGTCTTGTTTGTATCCTCTGCTAATAGCAGTTACAAGGTACATAAAACCCTATCCCAATCTGTGGGAAAAAGGAAGCCAAAGTAACACAAGATGATGGTTTTTACTGCAGTTAAGAAAACGGTTCTAATGTATGGCTTTGAGAGAAAAATCAATGTGAAAGAAAAAAGCATGGTAACAAGGATGACTACTCAGTGTTATTAACTACAAGCCTTATACAGAAATGCTGGTCAACTCCAGACATTTTCAAACCTAATTCTTTCCTTTATCTTCAAACTTTCCCATATCAGCTCTTCCCATCAGCACACCCATTGGCCTACACTTTGCCTCTGAACTCCCCTCCCCAAGGGGGTGGTCCCTGGTGGCTTTTTCAGCCACCATCACTTCTCAAGCTAAGGGTTTCTTAACCTTAGTAACTTTTGGGAAATTACAACCACTAAAGGTTACAGAGTGGCTGCCTTAAAACCAGTGTAGATGAGAAACCCCTGACCTTTTTACATCCCCTCTGAGTATGATTTAACATAGTCAACAATTCAGTCTTTCAGACTTTTTTCTCCTATGTTAGCTAGCTTGAACACCACTCTGAGGCTAATGGCTACTTCTCGAACTCACTTCCTATTTCTAAAGCCTAGTGTCTCCTCTTCCTTCTTACTTCATTATCTCTATTCATGGCACGTCCTTTGAATGAGTCACACTTGTCAGGATCCTGCTCACCCTCAAATTCTTCCTTTTCCTTGATTTTCCCAAACAGTTACTAAGGACCTTTGCAGTACTAGAAACATCTAGTCTACCCTTTTCCCTTCTCCTCAAATCAAGGCTCATCATCTTTTTTTTTTAACCTGAACTACTACTACTGCTTGTAATAGTCTACAGAGTGGTCTCACAAGCTTTCCTCTATCCTCTGTACCTGTCATAAAAATAGAAGGATTTGATGCTTTTAGTAAGTAAAAGATAAACAACCACCCCCACCCCACCCCCACCCCCGCCAAAATCAGGTGGAATTCCACAACCCAGAGAATGCCACCTACCAGTTCACTGTCTAAAATACGACTAATGAACTTACAGATCTCGGCAGTATGGAAACAAACCATAATTTGACCAGTCCGCCTGCTGCTGGACTGTTGCCCAGTTTTTCACTATTATTAAAGTTGTGAAATGTTGTTTGTTCAGATCACTCTACTCCCTTGTCTAAAATTCTTTGAAAGCCCCCCACTACTTGTAGAATAAAGTATGAAGCCCCAATCAGACTATATTTACTGACTTTTCCAGTTGTGAGACCTGCAACTCCAAGAGAATCTCCTTGTCCAGGTATCCTTTGCTACCTGACACACCTCTATCTGCAAACTCTTCTATCCTTAGACTGCTCAAATGTTGCCTCCATTGTGAAATTTCCCTGGTTTTTCCTCTCTTGTTCCACCCTCCCTGAATGTCTTTTGTAGGTAATGCTTATTAGTCTGTTCTGATTTACCTCCTCCTGTAAGGTCCTGGAAGCAGAAACTGTCTCTTACACATTTGGGGGCCCTCTTAGGTAACATCATGGCCTTCTACTTAGTAGGCATTCAACTACTGCCTGATGAAAGAGTACTTTAAAAAAAAGTCAACCTATGATGTTTGGAGACAAGGGGAAAGATAGCCTCAATGTTCAGAATGCACAAATTTACACCCAAAAACTTCTGTGAGAATAAAAATGTTCAGCCACTACTGACACAGAACACCTAATAACGTCACCATATAGGTTGTTTTCTGAGTCGACCATTTACCTTTTAATTACTAAAGGGAAACATCCATTAATTTGGGTCAACTCAGCCTACTTTATAGTTCACCCCTCACAAATACAATGCTGAGCTAAAGGCCAAACAAAAACAATACATACTATATAACCATTCACATAAATCTCAAACATGGGCAAACTAAGGTAAAGCTTCAGAGGTTCAGGTAATGGCTCCCCTTGGGGTGGTGCAGGGCAAGTGACCGGGACGCGCGCAAGAGGAAGGATTACAGAATGCTCGGAATCTTCTCTTCTTCATCCAAGAAGTTTTTAAACCAAGGGGTTTACCATGTGACACTTATGATCTGTACACTTTTCTCTGTTATTTACCCATAAACGAAAAAAGTTTGTACCTGGATTTATAAAACTTAGGTTTAACAGTCATTCCTCTGACAACTATTTTTTATGGTCCAACCAAAAAACCAAAGAATGTCTATGTTGCTTCATCTTATTGGCCCTTTTTCTTACTATTTGCAAATCCTATTTGATCGAGACACACACACAAAATTTAAATGGGGTTTCCTAGTTTGCTGTGCTAATTTCTTTTTATGTGGCAAAAGTGATAGTAATGCTAAGAAAGATAGGCCGGTTTTTCTCCCGCAAATGTTTCTGTCCAGTTATACCAATGACGTTCTTTCACTTTCCTTTATTAAAGGAAAATTTAGGTATACTATAAAAGGCTCTAATCAAACTTTAACCTGAGGTTACCTCAGATGTGCATTGTGTACCTGCACAAACTGAATGTGGTCATCATCACTGCCAAACACCTCAGCCTGTCCATCTAGTAGGTTCCCATCAAGCAGCTTGTGATCAGCTGAGTAGTACAAGGTTTGAACCTGCAAAACAGCAACAGAACACCCATGTGGCTACTGTCTCCATGGCTACTCCACTAGTATGCAGATCACACCACGCCTCACGGTAACCTCCAGTGTGCTTCTTGAATTCTTGACATCTTACTCTGGCAGGATCCCCAAAGTAAAGAA
Organism: Bubalus kerabau; assembly: GCF_029407905.1. Lineage (NCBI taxonomy): Eukaryota > Metazoa > Chordata > Mammalia > Artiodactyla > Bovidae > Bubalus > Bubalus kerabau. The sequence continues at coordinate 121,241,103 of NC_073628.1, forward strand.
AACATGTCATGGTGGTAAAAATAAAAAAAATAAAAATAAAAAATAAGATACAGAATCTTCTAATACTGGCTGAAGAGTCCTTGGCTTGGTTGGCTTGAAAGAAATCTTCATTTTTTTTCATAGCTTCCATAATACAGCATTAAGAAAAAAAAAGGGACCAGTACAATATATATACTCTTAAAGAATGTACATATTTACAATAAAGTACTAAATATGGTTTACACCCTCGAAGATAAGTGGTCTAATATGTATAAACATATTTCTGTCCTGCAGGCAATGTCAAAAAAAGAGATTAAAAAAAAAACACAAATGCAAGAGTTCAAACAACCTGCACAGCTGCCTCCCTTAACAGATGCAAACAAATGGCTAATGCATCTGATTTTCAAGTGGGAAACCAGATAGAATTTAAAGATCACCTCTTCGCCTTTTTAGAGTATAATGATAACCGCGTTTCTAAAGGCCTAACCGGTTTGGTAATAAGCCTTTCGTGTATCTGAAAGGCTTAAGTGGAGGGATAAACTCAAGGTCAACTCCACTGTTTCACCTGCATGTTTAATTCCCATCATTTCTCCGTCGATTTTTCCTTGTGTATTTTTTAAAAAGTAGCCCAAGTTAAGTGAGTGACTCTATGTATGAACAACACCATTGAAAGACACAAAGCTTTAAAGATAAGAATCCTGTAAAGGAGTAAACACCATTAAATCATCATCGTTCTCTGCCCACAGCGGATTTTTCTTAGGAGAACTGGGGCAGGACTGCTGCTTCTTTACGTGTCAATACACTTGAGGATTCTTCTTGTTTCTTCAGTCTTGGGTATCCTAGTTTTGTTAATAAACCTATGGGGAGATAAATCAATGGGGAGGAACAACCATTAGAAGCTTTTACCTACTTGTCAAATTTAAAGCAAAAACCTGTGAAGAAAAATTAAGAATCTACAGAAAATTTCAGTACCACCTCCCATGTCTAAAGCAAATTACATGCTACTTTAAAGAAAGTTAATAGCACATAATAAGCAAAGAAATAAAAAAAAGAAAAGCAGAAGACCAAACTGAACAGTTCATTCAGCTCACCTGGACACCCCCCCTGTTTCTCAGCTTAGGGGTACCTATAGCAAAATTTAAATTCTTTAGGGTCATTGTTATAAAATAAAAGTGACAGGGAATCCTTCATGTTATAGCAAAATTATTTTTAATAACTGTTGAGTCCCATTTACTTTAAAACTAACCTCTTCCATCAGCTCTTGCAGACTGTCTCCATTCTCCCAGATGCTACGCTGCACCCAGTTGATTACCTTTGTGTACAGTTTGCCATTACTGGGCAAGCAAACATTATCTTCAAGCATTACCTCCAGCTAGAGTGGGGAAAAAACAGAGAGACATGGATCAGTGTTGAGTCTCTTGATTCTCTGTTTCATAACAAAGCGGTCACAGATGCCCAATTACACTCCATACATTTATTCTAATTTATAAGAATTATAAACCAGTAGCCAAAGAAAGAAAAGTAAACAAACAGGTAGGCAGGAAACCATTACACTGCTAAAAATAACATCACTTCAATGGACCATCATTTTCATAATCATTACTCACTTGCTTGAAACATGAACAAAGATTGCATTCTTGGAACTAAATAGTTATATCTCTTTATAGATTTATCTTCACATCTTTAATCTTTATATATTTTACCTTTAGCCGTGGAAGTTTAAGAAACTCTTCCTCTTCTGAAATTTGTAACAAATGTTCCTGAATGTAAGCATCAACCTTATTCAACAAACGTGAGTCTCCCATACAACTTGCAAAATTTCGGTAAGAGATGCAGCTGGTAACATCCATTCTAGATAGTAAATAATCACCACAAACCTTGGGGAAAAAAATACAAAGTGTCAACATTTACACACACTTTATTTAACAAATATTTAATATTCCTTGTAAGTACTATGAGACAATATAAAAATCAATCAAAAAAACTCACTGCCTTAATAGAACAAGTTAAACTGTAGGAAGAATGAAATGAAGTGAAAGTCAATCAGTCATGTCTGACTCTTAGTGACCCCATGGACTGTAGCCTGCCAAGATCCTCTGTCCATGGAATTCTTCAAACCAGAAAACTAGAGTGGGTAGCTGTTCCCTTCTCCAGGGGATCTTCCCAACCCAGGGATCGAACCCAGGTCTCCCACATTGCAGGCGTATTTTTTACTGTCTGAGCCACCAGGGATACATGTATACAAACAATAACATCAAAGAAGAACATACAAATACATAAGTTGTTTAAAATGCAACAAATTGAAATGCTATGAAAATGTACATGAAATGTTCAGAGAAGTATCTCCCACTAGAATGACAGACAAGGCTTCATAAAGGCAATTATCTGAACTGGCCTCTAGAGGGGAAATGATGTTGACTGCAGATAGGTACTAGGCAAGATGCTGCAACAGTTTAGTTTGGCTAGAACAAAAGATAAGAAAATCAGGAAATATTTTGGAGGAATAGCAATTAAATTAGGGAGAACCTGGAATGCTAACCTGAAGGACATGTGCTACAAGCACAGAAGGGTTTTTAAGCAGAATGACATGAGAGGAGGGGAACAGGAAAACGTCTTCCTAAGGGGCCAGATGGTAAGCAGCTTAGGCTTGTGGGCCTTACTTTCTCACAACTATTCCACTCTGTCACTGCAGGTAGAAAGCAGCCATAGACCACCTGTACTGGAGAGCTCCGTTACAATAAAACTTTATAAAACCAGGCAGCTGGCCTAAGGCTTGCAGTTTACTGACCCCTAAACTACAGGATTAAAAGCTTTTTTTCTTCTATAAATTATTAATGCCACTTCTCAGTGGCATTAAATTCTAGAAAGAAAACTTCTAAAGAAGAACTGAGAAATGTAGAAGAATCAAGAATTAAGGGTATGAATTATATGATTAACTGAGAACTATCAAGACTGTTTTAATTCATGTTATCAGAGACTGACATGGATACCCCACCAGAGAAGGCTATTGAAAGAGCAAGACTGTAGCTTGAATTATCTAAGAGGAAGTGTGACCATTACTATAGCTAAACAGTTAAAATTATATACATACTCACATCTCTAGGGAGGAAAAGGGGATATTTTCAAGTTCTTGAGACCAACAGATGTCTTATGACAAATTATACAAACTAATTATATAAAGTAAGACCCCCTAGTAACATTACTCCTTGTATATTACTTCTTTTACTCTACCTGCTTTACACGGTCCATCTTCAGCTTTTTTGCTGCAGAATAAACATCTTTGACTAATTCCTTATCAGCTTTCAACCTTTTGGAAAAAAAAGGTTCTGTATCATTTATCATACCATGGCCTTAAAACACAGATTCTTAAATAAATTTAGAGGGACTTGGAATTTCATTTCCTAGTTATATGATGTACTTCAGAGAACTTACTGAGCAGTGTAGGCATAATTCAACAAGACTTCAACAGCTTCCGGATTGAGATCATCAAACTTAACATGAGAAACTCGGTGAGGATCACTGTCACTATTAAAGATTTCAAATAAATAGGGACTGCAGCAGGCCAGGACTGCTCTGTGTGCTAACATCTCATGGCCACAGACCTGCAACATCAGGCATTAAAATTAGAAGCACTGTGGACTATGTATTTCTCTAATTACTACATCGTATCCTTCATCTTACGTTTCTAGGTAAATCATTGCCTTTTAAATTTATTTCATTAAATGCCTCTTATGAGAAAGAAAATAAGTCAATCCAGGAACATACGGTTTTCAGTAATGAAAGATCAGTTCTGTAAGTTTCCAATTAAGTTTTAAATACCTGAAGTCGAACATCACAGAACTGCCCACTTTTCCTCAGGGCATTCAATTTGGCAACAGAAGATTCAATGAAATTTTCATCTTCGAACATTAAATATCCATTGGGAATCATTTTTCCTTTTAAATTTAGCTAAAGGGCAGAAATAAAGCCAAGTTATTTTTACTTATAAATGGTGATTTTTATAACATTTTGAAAAGTAATACAGTATCTTTAATTTTCAAATTCCATCCTATCAACAATACATATAAATTTATCACACAAGAACATTGCTAAAACAACGCTGGCTCTGAGTGTCCAAGCCTTTGTACCCCTATACTTTGGTCCTAAGTCTTTTTAGGAATTCGTACAGTAGTGGTATGATATCCTAGCAATTTTGGCCAGGTTTCTATTAGTACACACACTGTGAAGGGGAAGAAAATGGAAACCAAGCCCTCCCCAAATCCATACAACAAGCAACTGAAAAGTCTGGAAGGATGTGAAGTGGTCATTACATACAGATTCCTTGGATTAGGGCTACAGTCACTCCTTTACTCACAAATGAGAAAAACTGATATAAGACTAACTTAATTCTGTTCCCTTTGCTCTACTCAATATTCTATGATAACCCATAGGAGAAAAGAATCTAAAAAAGAAAACATATGTGTATGTATAACTGAATCACTTTGCTGTACACCTGAAACTAACAACATTGTAAACTGACTATATGCCAATAAAATTAAAATAGTTTAAAAAATTCTGTTCCCTTTCCATGTTTCATTTATTCTAAACTACTTGTCTCATAACAATACATGTTAGAAATGTATGTTCTTTAAAAAATTTTTCATTTCACTTTTTCCTGTGAACAAATGGACTAATGGCTACACAAAATACATCATCAAAAAGTGGTAAAAGAAGGGTTCAGTTTGAAGTAAGTGATTTATTTAAATTCAAAACAGTTTACAGAAAATAATAGAAAAAAGGTTTTTTTTCTACAAATACTATTGACTTCTCTGCCTTTTAAAAAAATTATGCAAGGATGCTGGTGTACTTGGCACAGTCTTTAGGAAAAAAAAATGTGTGCACTGACCACTGAATATTCACTTACCTGCTATACTGGTGAGAACTGTTATTTCTGGGATGCTTTAAATAATCCACGGACAAAGGAAACTCAGCACTTCGGCGAGGTATGAAGACAGGTGGTTGAAGTGAAGGCAGAGGAGTCTTAAGCTCTAATGGTGATTCCAAAACTATCAGGCTTGAAAATGATGTAATCAAGTCCTTTAAAGCTATAGACACGAATTTCTTCTGTGATAATCATGCATCATAATCTGTAATAATGAAAATTTTTGGATATTCAGAATGATCAAAGAATGTAATTGATCTAGGCAGATCATGCTAAGTCCTGATCTTAAAGACATTTCAAGATAAATGGCACAATACAGAAAATAATACAAATGTAACTATACATAAATATTTTCATTTAACTTGCAACCACTCAGGTGATTAAAAAAAAAAAAACAACTCTCCCCAGAGGGCAGGAGCTAGTAACTTATCATTTAAGTGAGATATACAAGAACAAATGTAAATATTGGTTAATTCTAATATTTGTTACTGTGAGATTCTAATTAATACACAAACACATGATCTGTCTGCTTTCACCAGCCAGCAGTAACTTTCATTATTTCCAGACGTGTATACAATGTTACAGTCAAACCAGATACACTGTTTCCCAAACATGCTTCTGCATACTTCCTCATCTCTGTACCTTTGTTCAAGTTTTATTTTCTTGGAATACCCTTAACACAGCCTCTGCAGATGACATCTTACCTTCATAGATCCCCCACCAGACCCCCCCAGCTGAGAACATAGTTTCTCTCCATCCTCCACATACTGCACCCTCTCTGAAAGTGTTTGTGTGATCTTCCAGCTGGTCTATTCTGGGCTGTGTACCTGCTTATCTTCCATGATTCAAGGTCCCTTGAAAGCAGAGCCTCTGTCTTGTTTATCTTTGTATCCTTCCCACCACGGCCAGTCACCCGCCCGCCCCCTCCCCCCACCCCCCGCAAAACAAGTAGCCTAGAAACCTGTATAAAGATAAGTAATTTGTTGAAACAAACTAAATAAACAAAATGGAAAATATTAATGTCTGTGCTTTATGTGATCATTTTTTCTCATATACAGTAATAAACTACCAACAGAAAGTTATAGTTCAAATCAAATCTGCAAGGAAATCACACTCAATCCTCCTACCTTCTCTTTCCCCCTTATTTTCACACCATTAACTAAAGTGTCAAAGTCAGCTGGTTCTTATTTTTTTAATTACCTGAAGAAGTGAAGTGAAGTCGCTCAGTTGTGTCCAACTCTTTGCGACCCCATGGACTGTAGCCTACCAGGCTTCTCAGTGGGTTGGAGTGGGTTGCCATTTCCTTCTCCAGGGGAATCTTCCTGACCCAGGGATCGAACCCGGGTCTCTGGCATTGTAGGCAGATGCTTTACCCTCTGAGCCACCAGGGAAGCTAATTACCTGAACTGCTATTATACCAGTGTCTAATTCTGCAAACCAGAACTAAATAAATTATTTGAAAGATGTGCATACTTTTAAAAATGGAAATCTTAAAATCACCTGGATTCTTATACATCAATCAAACCCACAACTCAAACAATTATGTTAATATGAATGGTCTCTTACCCCAGAACCCACTTAAAGGCTAATCCAGTTCTATTTCAACAAATTACCATATTAAGTTCAACAGTAGCACAACCTGAATCCTGTATGCCTTCACTGGTTTCTCCATAGCTTAGATTTTATCTCAAAGAAACCTGAGTATTCGGACCCTAGTTGGGACTGTTGTCAATGCTTATACCTGCAATGAAACTATTTCACACCATCGTGTAATACTGATTTCCTCTGCTGTTCACTTGCATCTAGATTAGTTAATTCAGCTCTTCTTAATTCTATGTACAGAGAGAACACACTATCTAAAAGAAACCTTAAACATTTCCAGCCAAGACCTAGCCCAAGTTAGGAAAATCTATGCAAGGGTGAAAGGGAGGAACCTTTCTACGCAAGTTATGTTAGAAATGATTTAAGTGTATGCCCTCTCAGAAACAAAACACAAATGGAGATTTGTAAGTATTTTACGCCTTGACTGGTTTTATTCAGTATTTCTTTGTAAACTAACCTTGATTTAATCAAGAATTAAAAAATGGCATCTATACACAGACACCTGGCTTTACTGCACTTCACTGGGCTGTATTGTGGGCTTCCCTTGTGGCTCAGATGGTAAGGAATCTGCCTATAAGGCAGGAGACTGGGGTTTGACTCCTGGGTCGGGAAGATCTGGAGGCGGGCATAGCAACCCACTTCAGTATTCTTGCCATGACTCCCATGGACAGAAAAGCCTGGTGGGCTACAGTGCATGGGGTTGCAAAGAGTCGGACACGACTGAGTGACTAAACCACCAAAGTACTGTACTTGACAAACACTGCTCCCCCCCACCCCTACCAACCCCTCCAAATTGAAGGTTTGTGGCAACCCTGCATTGTCAGATGATGGTCAGCATTTTTCAGCAATCAAGTATTTTTAAATTAAGGTATTTAAGTTGTTTTTAAAGATAATGCTTTGGACACTTAACAGACCCAAGTATTCTATAAACATAACTCTTATATGTACTGAGAAACCAAAAAACTCATGTGACTGCTTTATCACAGTGCTGTGCAATCACACTCACAGGATCTCTGAGGGTATATTTGATAACGTCCAAGTTCTACCTAAAATTCATCTTGGAAAACAACAACAGAAACCTAGATGGTTAAAAATCACTTTAGTCCTTTGGGAGAAAATAGCTCAGTTGGTAAAGAATCCGCCTGCTACGTGGGACACCCCGATTCAATTCCCGGGTTGGGAAGATCCCCTGGAGAAAGGAAAGGCTACCCACTCCAGTGTTCTTGGGCTTCCCTTGTGACTCAGCTGGTAAAGAATCCGCGTGCAATGCAGGAGACCCTGGTTTGATTCCTGGGTTGGGAAGATCCACTGGAGAAGAGATAGACTACCCACTCCAGTATTCTGGCCTAGAGAGTTCCATGGCTGAGTCTACAGGGTTGCAAAGAGTCAGACATGGCTGAGTAACTTTCACGTCACTGGAGAAAATCTGGAGCAACTCTTGCCATGCACATTTGTACAATGTTATTAGTTTTGCAATAGTGCGCTACTACATTAGTGCGTGTTTAGTCGTTGAGTCATGTCCGACTCTTTGCGACCCCACAGACTGTAGCCCGCCAGGTTCTTCTGTCCAGAGAAGAATGACGTTTTCCAGGCAAGAATACTGGAGTAGGTTGCTATTCCCTCCTCCAGGAGATATTCCCAACCCATGGATCAAACCCAGGTCTCCCACATTGCATGTGGGTTCTTTACCATCTGAGCCACCAGGGTAGTACTAGGTGATATTCTAGTAAAGCAAAGTCTCAATATGAACCTCATCTCTTTGATGTTTGTGATTAGTACAACCCTACTTGATTTCAAAAGCTAATTCAAGTTCACTTGACATTTGAATTAATGCAACAAACTTAATTACTGTGGCCTCACTGTGTGTCCCTTCTTTCAGCCACCCCCAAACTGGAGGAGGTCACATCAACTTCTGCCTGCAAAAAACCGTGTCTTTCAAAGTTCACATTCACTTTCACTGAAGTCAGCATGGGCAAACTAACTTTTAAGCCTTTCCAAAAATTCATAGATCTTCATCTGGTCTATGAAACTCGATGGAACAAGTATGTGGGGAGAAGGGGAGAATTTTTTTTTATATATTTGAAAAGCCAAGGCAAAAGCTCCAACATCCCAGGCTTATAGAAAAGTATAAAATTTAGAATTTTATTTGATATTTAAAAAATACATTTGACAAATCCACTTTTAAAATGAAAACTGAAGTCAAGTACAATATATTCTGGTAAATACACTGCAGTTTCTTAATTTGGTCAGTGCAAGGAAAGAGAGACAGACGACTCATATATAAATAATTAAACTGCTTTAGTAAAACCCAGGAGTTCACATGTTACCAAAGCTCCCCCAAAGATTAGCTTAACCCAAATACAATTCAGTAAGCCTTATCAAAGAAAAGTTAAAAAAAAAAAGCCATAGATCTCCCTCAACATTCTTGGGCTTTCAGTAAGAATAAGATAAAATGTTACCATCAAACTTTTAAAGCATCCTAAAAAAACCTCAAGGCAAATTACAAGCTTATTTAAGCTTCAAGGCAATCTTTTGAGGGTAGCCAACTTAAAGAACAGACTTTAGAATACAAAGAAAATCTACAAATCTTTTTAAAACTAGAAGTTATAGATTCCCAATATCTGAAATGATCCATCTATATACACCAAAACTCACCAGACTCACTCACCCACTCCATGCCATCAACCTCGTTGCTCTGTAGTTCTTACATCCCACATACACTTATGGCTCCAAACAGATGGCAGACACAGTTTGGAATGCGATGCTCATGACACAAGAGAGCAAACTCCATTCCCCAGCCTCGCACACTCCACGGACCAATCAGAAAGAGAGACAAGCCAAGCAGTGAAAACAGTTCACACAAAAGAGGGAAAAGATGGGAAAGCACAAATATTCCAGAAACTGCAACAATGTCTGTTTCAACAGACTGCAGTTTGCAGGATGCATATGGTAAATAGTAGGAGAGGAAGTAAGAGATCAATATTAAGATGATTTAGACAGAGCAGAATTTTTAGCACAGAGGCACAAGATACTAGCAGAAACGTGGAGGTGGTCTGGAGGAATGCGTAAAAAACATGGAAATTATTATACCCTTATTTATCCTACTAAGGCAACAATGATATTTTAGAGAAGATATTTGGCATCATTATAAAACTCAATATCAAACTTAGAACTCAAAAAGCATAACAGACATTTTTAGTTTACTGCATGCTTAAAGTCGGGAAGGAAAAGAAGAATTTGCTTTGGGATATTTATACAGCTGATGCATCTGTTGGGCATCCAGGTTGATGCCAAAAGTGTTAAGGATAGTGTGGTGTAGGTTTTGAAATCATTTACAAGGTGGTAATTAAAATTTCTACTTAAAGGTGGCAGAGGATGAGATGGTTAGATAGTGTCACTGACTCAATGGACGTGAGTCTGAGCAAACTCCAGGAGATAGTGAAGGACAGGGAAGCCTGGCATGCTGCAGTCCATGGGGTCGCAGAGTCAGACAAGACTTAGCGACTCAAGAGCAACAACAAATTAAAGTTCACCAGTGAATATAAGAATGTATTTTCTGTGATTCTGACAGAAAACAGAAATCACTCCCTTATTCGTTAATTCTTCCATTTACACTCCCAAGCACAAGATAGGGAGATTCCCAACCTTCTTGTAGATTTGGGTATACGACCATAACGTTGAAAAGTCAATGAAATGATTTTTAGGAGTACTTCATCTAACGTCAATGATTAAGACAGTTCCCCAAGAGAAAAACATTTTACAATAAAAAACCAGAACACTTATTTGCAAAACATATTCAACTGCCACCTAAAACATTCTTCAAGCAAGAAAAAACAAAACCCCACTCCAAAGTAAGTAGCAAAAAGACACTAATTTAAAACCCAAACCTGGAACGCTGTTTTGAGGGCAAGAGGTGGAAAAACAGAACTATAAGTTAAGATAAATTAAGAAATTAATATGTATTAATTAATGACAGATTTCAAATATTAGGAAAATACAGAGGAAAATCATTCTGGGTCTCTTTTAGGTCAGTGATGCTAGTTCAGTTTTCTCTCTCACTACAAATTACAGACATTTGACAAGTAGCCTGCCAGCTGGTATTAAATTATGGTATTCGCAACCCAATTCTAAATAGTGTACGCCTCACCTTCTGATACACAAATAATGACTGCTCCTTCAGCATCTTTCAGAAGTTTCAGCATGATTATGCCTAAAGCTGTTCATCAATATTTTCTTTTCCTTAACCGCCAGTGCTAGAATAATTGAAAGAAAATATTGTCTCAGTCTAGTCCCTGCTACACTTGAACTGTTTAGAGTAGTACTACGCCTGCCGAGTTGTTGTTTACTAGTGGACAGAAGGTCACCACACACACAGTCCTCAAAGAACAGCTTGATGCCAGGGTGTTCCAGCCCTCCATCACTGACAACAGATACTGGGTAACAAAATAAATCCTTTAATAGGCCTCTGATTTCTACGATTTCTACTTACTAGTTTTTGAAACGGCAGCGGCCTCAAACAATAGATCTAATTTGTATTGGGGGAAAAGTAAAATTTCTAAAGTATTTGTGGTTCAAGTTTCCCTAGGGCTAACCCTCAATCTGATCCTACTGCCTGATACTTTCTAACCATCAGGAGTTTACAACCAGAGTCGCTACGCAAAATGCGCAGGACGACGGAAAAAGAACAAACCTCTCTGCTGATTTTTTTTCGGGGGGTGGTGCGGGGGTGCGACGGGGATGGGAAACAAAGCGGCGAGGGCCCCAGAGTGACTGTCTGGAGAGCCCTGCAGTCCCAGGCCTTCATCCTAGCGCGGCTCGGTCGGAGACCACTCCGAAGGCCTGGAGGCAAGGCGCCCAGCGTCTGCACACCCCCGCCCGGGATTGGCCCGGCCCGCAGTCATTCAGCGCCGACACGTCAGGGCAGCAGCTCCCTCCCTCCTCCCGCCCCCTTCTCCCCGCGCTTGGCAAGAAAAGCGGGCAACGTGGAGCGGGAACAAAGGACCCCGCGGCCCACGGCGATCGGGAGCGCGGTGCCACCCTACCCCAGACCCGGGAGCACCGACTGGGCCCTGGGCAGGCTCCCCGCCCACAGTCGCCAGGTCTTGCGAGGGCTCAGAGGAGAGAATCCAGACCCGGGGCAGACACCCCACACACACACACTAGGCGGGGTTCCTGACAGCAGAAACGGAGATTCCCGCGCCCTCCTTCCGGAAGGTCTTGACCCAGGCCCCTCGAGGACCCCCTCAACCCAAAACTTCTCGTCCCTCCCGCCCTGCTTCTTCGGCCGCAGAGCTCTCCGAGGCGGCCCGCCACCCGCCTTTGGCCGCTGACGCGACCTGACAACCACGGCAGCGCCTGGAGCGCGGGGTCCGCGCGGCGCCGGCTCCTCGTCCACAAAGAGCAGCGGCTGCGGCGACTTGCCGTGTCCTGCACCCCGGGGATCCCGCACCGCTCCGCGCCTCCCACCCTCAAACCCCAGCCGCCCGCTCCATGCGCCAGCTCGGAGTCAGCCTGCCCTTCCTCCCCCGCCTCGTCAGTGGGACCAGCGCAGATTACCTGGTTCATCTCTAAAGAGATGAAAAAACTCATCTCTGGAGCTTCAACGGGGAGTAGGAGGAAGCGGGCGGGAATCGGCCCAACCGAAAGCGCCTCGAGGCCGCGAAGGAGGGAGTGACCGAGCGAGGAGGGGACGAGCGCACAGCCCCTTGGAGTCTGTGAGGCCGGGAGCGCACCGGGAATTCGCCGAGACCTGCTCGCTCGCTCGCTGGCACAGCCGCGCTGGAACCGCAGGCGGCGAAACTCTGCACAGAAGCCCCGAGCGACCGCCCTCCACGCGCGTCCCGGAGACACTGCCGCCGCGGCGGCCCGCGCGCGCCGCACCCCCGTAGCACGTCACCACGTGCACCGCCTTCGCCGCGGTCTCCGCAGCCGCCAACGCCTCCCCGACGCTTCCGGCTGGAGAGCCGACAAATGACCGGCGAGCGCAGCAATATCGCCCTCGAGGCCCCGCCCACCTATGGCCCCGCCCCCGCCGCCCCGCCCTTCTCCCCAGCCCTGTGCGGTTCCGTCCTGCGCAGCTCAACTAGGTCAGCGCAAGGTGATCCCTGAGAGAGGAGGGGTGCTTCGGCCGCGCCGCCTTCCTTATCGCGCCGTCGGCCCTCCTTTCCCTCACCCCGGCACCCTCTCTTCGCCCCTTCAGACAGTATGGGAACTGGTTCCCTCCAGGCGCCCTCACCTGTTCTGCAGTCCCTGGAGGCACAATAGCTTGACAGATCAGACGTGGGAGATTAGGTTTTTTCGGCGTCAAATGTCCTTATAGGCAACCGCCCTAGACCGGAGCTGGCCGCAATGGACCTAAGAGTCTGTAGCAGCCAGTCTGCCGTCACCTTTGTGGGTGGTGGTGTGAGGGGAGAGAGCGTGGTGATTGTGAGAAACAACAGAAGCTCGCTGACAAAGAGGGGCGAGAGGATTCAGTCACTTTTGAGAAAACCATTGGAGAGGTCAGGGAAGACATACTATTGTATCAGCGTTGCTGTGAAAATCTGTTTACATCTGCTTTTCGTTCCCGAGATCTTTTTTTGTCTGAGTGCAGCTCTCCTCTCAGAGACACTGAGTCAGTTCTTTGCTGGACTTGCCCTCTTGGAAAAAGAGAGTAACCTTGAGAACAGATAGCAGCCTTATTTCCACCGCCCCATCTTGCCCCCAGAAGGCGAACCTGTTAAGGGGAAGGGAGACACTTGACAGCAACTTCATGTGATTCTCAAAGGCACACTGGAAAGTTTCCTAGATTTGAAGGTGAGGGGATTTTGTGAGGTAAACTTGTTTAAGAGTTTGGCAAAGGCTTCCAGGTTAATGTGTTAGCTTATCCTGATTTGGCCAGGGCACTTAAGCCATCTACGCCTAGCCTTGTTTGTATCTGATCCCTGAGCTTAGAGGATATTTCTAGGAGCTCTTCGTCATCAGTCATCACTTCCTACTACTCTTTATCATTAACTATTTCATGTACGCTTATGGGAGCAGAAAAATGTAGGGGCCCTTCATCTGCAATAGAAGCTTTACAACTTTTATTCTAAAATATTGAAGCAAAGAGACTTGTTTCCAATTCAATTGTGGGTGGAAACGAGGACCTAAGATATCTATTAGTATGGTTCTTATATGGTTCTAGAGGAGAAAAAGACTGACATTTGCCACTGGGCTCTTGTTTTTGTCTTCAGATAATTGACAGAAGTGTTCACTTTTATTGCAAATGAAACAGAGTACGCACCTTTTACATTCTTTTAATACCATAGACTTTGTCCTTCCAGAGACAGAGTATGAACTGCCCACTTCAGGTAGGCACATGACTCTGTGGCCTGCTGCACACATGGTCCCTCTTGCTGTACTCTAAACAGTGCCTTTGTGACCTGAAACAGTCAACACTTTCTTAAAGCTACAGCCTGATCAGTCAATGCGTTTTTGCCTCATGTGGAATTTCACATTTGTGTAGTACCTTCTGTATGAATAATGACATAATTTATGCATTCCATTTGTCCTCCAGGCAACTCCAGATTTAAACCTATCTATCCAATTACTGTATAAACCAGATGAAAATTTAACAGTGGAACACCGTGGGCAATTTCAGCCTGGTAAAGTAACCAATTATAAGATTTCACTCAATATTTTAATTACACAAGATATATTTTGACAGTGTTTAATATAAAGGAAAACTATTGACTTCTATTTTATGTCATGCACTGAGAACGATAAATTAGGAATTGGTGCCTACCTGCAATCTTTCTATTTTCCTCTCTGATCCTGCTTTAAATGTTATGCTTGTGTTTTGTTCCTTATGTGTTACTTTGCTAGGGCTTCTATAACAAAGTACCACAAGCTGAATGCTTAAGCAACAGAAATTTATTGTCTCACAGTCTGTACTTCTAAAGTCACAGTGTTTGTAGGGTCCTGGTTCCCCTGTAGGCACCTGAGAAGGATCTGTTCCAAGCCCTTCTCCTGGCTTCTGGTAATTCCTTGATTTGTGGCAAAAGAGCTCCAGTCTTTGCATGGCCTTTCCCCCATGTGCATGTCTCTGTGTCCAAATGTCCTCTTTTTATAAGGATTAGAGGCCCACCCTAACCTGATATGGCCTCATCTTAACTAAGTCACCATTTCCCAATCAGATCATACTTTGAGATACTGAAGTTTAGGACTTTAACACAAATTTTGGAGGGGACATAATTCAACTCATACCACTTCAGTTCAGCGTTTCTCCAGATTTGGTCCACACGCACCACATTTATCAAAATAACCTAGATGTTTTATTAGAAATGCAGGTTCCTAAGCTTTACCCTAAGCAAGTGATTCTCAAAGGCCAGGAGTGATTTTTTTTTTTTTTTTTTTGCCCCCAGGGGACATTTGGCAGTGTCTGGAAACAGGACAGGAGAGAAGTATCTGATATCCAACAAACTCAGAATGCTGCTAAACACCCTGCAATGCACAGAACAGTCCACCACAACAAGAAAACAATCCCACTCCAAATGTTAATAAAGCCTGGGCTTCCCAGATCACAGTGGTAAAGAGTCCACCTGCCAGTGTAGGAGACACAAAAATATAGGTTCAGTCCCTGGGTCAGGTAGATCCTCTGGAGGAGAAAATGACAACCCACTCCAGTATTATTGCCTGGAAGATTCCATGGACAGAGGAACCTGGTAGGCTACACTCCCTGAGGTCACAGAGATTTGGCCACGACTGATCACCACCAAGAAGCTATATCCTAAAACTGCTAAACCAGACTCTCTGGGATAGAGGCCTAGAAGTCAACATTTGACAAGCTACTTTTACCCACACTAAAGTTTGAGAAGCACTTCAGATACAAAATCCTTTTCTTGGAATATATACATGCTCCATTTTGTTCCAGATATTAGTTACCTCTCTTATTTATTAGCCATGCTAATTATAAGATGTTAATCTAACTAAATATGACAACTTAGCAATTGCCTGAATTTCTGAGTCTTACTGTAACATTCATTTTAGATTGGAAAGCTGTTTGTATTTTAAAATTTCTGTTCCATATTATGTTATTTTGGATCAGCTATCTACATTTTCTAGATGCTCTTTGTCTAATCAAAATTGTTTTGAACAGAAAACTATTGCTAGTCTCTGGCTTGGCAAAGCAGTGCTTTGTCTGCTCCAGTCCACTGGTTTTTCCGGTAGCCAGAGTGACTGACTTGTCTATTTCATGTATTTCTCTCATCCCTTGAAGTAATGCTGCTCTCCTCTCAAATTTTTTCTCTTCTTTACTTTTGGCATTTGAAAATATTTTTAGGGTATATTAGTGGTGTCTTAAGAGCAGAAGCAAGAAAATGGTAGAGTCATAAAAGCCACCAGAAGCACAAGGGAAAATCTTAAAACTTCCATTAAAAAAGGTCATTGGAAATTATGTGTTTCAGTGTATAACAAATTGAGAACTTGCCTCTCTAAAAAACTGGTTTAAGTATTCTGTTTTAGAGAATGCTTAGTTGCTCAGTCATGTCCATTCTTTGAGAACCTTTGGACTGTAGCCTACCAGGCTCCTCTGTCCATGGGATTTTTCAGGCAAGAAATATACGTGCATGTGTGTGTGTGTGTGTGAAATATATATAATCCAGAGATTATAAAATCAAAATAATTTGGCTCTGCATTATCCTTATTGACCATTACATTATCCAAGCTGTTTTGCTAATGACCTTTTACTAGTTTTCTGAAGTCATCCCTGGTAAAATTTTGAGAACAACTCTAGCCTCCTGTTCCAACGACCAGAATCCCTGAATAGTTTCTTTCTCTTTCAACAGTTTCTTAGGAATTAAAACCTCTCATGTCATTCAAACATATTTTCTGTGACATTATATGATCTTTAAGCCTGCTTACCTCTTTGGACTGTGTGGCCAACAATCGTATGTTCAACTCTTAAATTACAAAGTGCAACCTAAGCTTTAGACTTCTCTGGTGACTCAGACGGTAAAGAGTCTGCCTACAATGCGGGAGACCCAGGTTTGATCCCTGGGTCAGGAAGATCCCCTGGAGAAGGAAATGGCAACCCACTCCATTATTCTTGCCTGGAAAATCCCATGGATGGAGGAACCTGGTAGGCTACAGTGCATGGGGTTGCAAAGAGTCAGACATGACTGAGCAACTTCACAAGCTTTCTAAAAGTCTTCGTTCAAAAAACCTTAAAAAACAAAACAAAACACGAGATTGCTGAAAATAAGCAAGATGTAGAGTAAGCAGCCTTTATACTGAGTTTTTAATACAAATGTTAAAATCAAATGTATAAACAAAAAAGTGGTAACATAGAGCAAAATCTGTACAGTTTGATCCAGAAGATCTTTTGTTGTGTTTGCATCCAAAACTTGACACCTGATGGCTGAAAGTCATACAACACAGTTTTCAGCTGGACTAGCCAGCCAGCTGTTGCCAGTGTAAGCTGATCACTTAACACATGAAGTTAAGAGGCTTCTACAAAAAAAAGCTAGGAAGGATAGAGAAGTGAGGATATAACGTCAGTTCTCCCCTTTTCTATCATGTTTTCTACTGTCTGGAGACCAGGGTGAAGTACAATGAGAAAATGATGGAATTTTACAAAATTCTTGTGAACTAGGCTTTCTAAATTACTGAAGAGTCATAAAGTTGTTATCTAAAAATTCCTCCCCTAAGAGTAATTCCTCGTAGCCATGCTCCAAAATTGGCACCCTAGCAAACAGAATGAACAGATAAAGTGAAATGTTATCTTTCCCAATCATCTCTAATGTCCTGCTATAGAGGAAAATGTGAGGGAAAAGAGATGATGGCAACATAATCCACCAATGGCCTCAAAGGTCACCGTGCCTGATACTGAGTGAAGTAAATCAGAGTATTCTTGCCTGGAGAATTCCATGGACAGAGTAGCCTGGTGGGCTACAGTCCATGGCATGACAGAGTGGGACATGACTGAGAGTTGGACACACACAAATCAGAGAAACAGAAACATTGTATTATATCCTTTATAGGCAGACTCTAAAAAGACATGATACAAATGAACTTATTTACAAAATAGAAACAGACTTACAAACTAAGAGAAGGAATTTATGGTTGCCAGAATGGGGAAGAATGGAGGGAAGGGGTAGTTAGGGAGTTTGAGATGGACATGTACACACTGCTGTATTTAAAATGGATAACCAACAAGGACCTACTGTATAGCACAGAGAACTCTGCTCAGTGTTATGTGGCAGCCTGGATGGGAGGGGAGTTTTGGAGAGAATGGATACATGTATATGTGTGGCCCAGCTGCTGCTGCTACCTGAAACTATAGCAACATTGTTAATTAGCTATGAAGTGAAGTGAAAGTCAGCTCAGTCCTGTTTGACTTTTGCAACCCCATGGATTGTAGCCCGCCAGGCCCCTCTGTCCATTGGGATTCTCCAAGCAAGAATACTGGTTCGGTTCAGTTCAGTTCAGTTCAGTCACTCAGTTGTGTCCAACTCTTTGCGACCCCATGAATTGCAGCACACCAGTGGGTTGCTATTCCTTTCTCCAGGGGATCTTCCCGACCCAGGGATGGAACCCAGATCTCTGGCATTGCTGGCAGATTCTTTACCATCTTGAGCCACCATGGAGGCCCAAAACCCCAATATAAAATAAAAAGTTTAAAAAGAAAAGGTCACCCTGCCTCTGAGATACCCTTTCTCTTCAAAGTTTCTCTCTCAATAGCTTACTTCCACCAATCCTTCAAGACCCAATCAGCACTTTGTCACTTCCAAGAAGTAGGCTTGTATAAATGAAAGAGTACTGGACTTGAAGGCCTAGGTCCAAAATCTTGGCTTTGTTGCTTAATTATTTAACGAAAATCTCTTGTCTTCTCGGCGACTCTGTTTTCTAATCTTCAAAATAGGAATTAATACTTGCCTTACAGAATTTTCTATACTTAGTACATGGAGGGTGATGAGTAAATCTTTATTTCTTTATTTGAAGGCCTCCTCCAATTACTCCAACATACATGGCTTCTGTCTCATTTCTCTGAACCCTGGCACATCATTTATAAAATTCACTTGTCTGTTAATCTACCTTCAGTACTTTGATGCTTGTAAGGCTGAGAGGTGAGTGGTTTGAAGCATATTAGCAACCCAGACCATAGGCATCTCTTAATTTTCTAGAAAGTGTGGAGCAAAAAAATCGGGATTAATTTTGTTATAGCAAAAAATAATTTTATATAAAAAATCTGAGCAACAGCTATATACTGACACTTAAGGTGGCTGTTCCTCTGCCCTCGGCCACCTTGAAGTGTTGGGTGAATGAGTGTCTAAACCACAGGTGCCTCTTGTGCTTCTTTCTGTCAGACTGATGTTTCCATAGTGAACGTAAGTGGTAGAGGAAGCTGGAGAGATGGAGGACTCAGGGAATAAGAAAGGAAGCGGTTATGAAGGCATATCACAAGCCAGAGTGGGTAAAGGCACCTCGGATGACAGACAAGGACAGTGGATCTCCTTGGCTAATTACCTTTCTCCTTCTCAAAGAGGTCTCCATTGTGCAGAAGGGAATGTAGGATTCTCAACTCCTTTCACTTAGAAAAGTATGTGAACAAACATCCTAAGTACTGCTTTGTCTGTCTTCCATGTGCAAGTGTCCTTATGTAGCTGTTTCTCAGATATTTTTTCTGTAAAATTATTCTTCACCGTAACAAAATGAATCCTAAGTTTTTGTTCTGCATTTCCTAGAAAGCTAAAAGAAGCCTATGATTTGAAATGATGGGGGTCAAGTTTCTTCCCTTTATGTATCTATGCCATGATGCAAGATGTGGCCTTAGCAAGTCTCACTGCTCATGTTGCTTTTCAGCCACATTGAACCCCTCCCTTCCATGAAACATCATGCTTTTTGGATGTACTCTGGCACTGACTGAAGCACTCTTTTGTTGTTGTTTAGCCTCTAAGTCATGTCCAACTCTGTGACCATAAGGACTGTGGACTCCCAGACTCCTATGTCCATGGGATTTCCCAGGTGAGAATATTAGAGTGGGTTGCCATTTCCTACTCCAGGGTATCTTCCTGACCCAGGGATCATTAATTTCTACTCATCCTCCAAACTTTGGTGTTGAACTGAAGAACTCACTTCTGCTACGCAGCTTTCCTGGATGGGCCTGGGCTGGGCTGCAGTCCCTCCTATGAGCTCACATAGTGCCCTGGGACATCTCCCCTCTTTGTAACATTAATTGCATGAGTAATGACAGAGGATGAGCCGGGTGGATGGCATCACTGACTCAATGGACATGAGTTTGAGCAAGCTCGGTGAGATGGTAAAGGACAGGGAAGCCTGGCATGCTGCAGTCCATAGGGTCTCAAAGAGCTGAAAATGACTGAACGACTGAACAACAACTATGCAAGTATCACTCGTCTGCATCCCCTCTGCACGTTGCACTCTGGGAGGACAGATGCCGTCCTGTTCATCGTCACATCGACACTACCTGCCCTGAGGCCAGGCACATAGAGATCCTCAAAACACATCACTGCAACAAGCAAAGGAGGGAATGATATGCATTACTGTTATTGCCTTGAGCTTTAAAAATGTGAAGATGTACAAGACAAGAAGTTGACTTTTGCCTTTTTGTAGTGTGTTGATTAATTTGTTTTAGCTTTAAAATTCTAACCTAAAGTAATATGTAATCTTCACAAAGCTTGTAGGTAATTCTCTTTTGTGTGTGCATGCTAAGTCACTTCAGTCATATCCGATTCTTTGCAACCCTATGGACCACAGCCCTCCAGGCTCCTCTGTTCATGGGATTCTCCAGGCAAGGATACTGGAGTGAGTTGCCATGCCATCCTCCAGGGGATCTTCCCAACCCAGGAATCAAACCCATGTCTCCTGTGTCTCCTGCATTGCAGGTGGATTCTTTACTGCTGAGCCACCTGGGAAACCCACTTGTCTGTCACTTTTCCGAAAAATCTATCAGCAGGGCCATTGCAAGCCTTTGGTGTGACTTTATTTACCTACTTGTTATGGCCTACATGTCAACAGCAAGTCAGACACACAAATTCTTAACAGATCGAATCATTTCATTTTCCAGAAGGTAATGTATCCACAATTTTGATATCAGTTAAGGGAGGGCCTCATTATTCTAATGTTGCACTTACAGGAAGCCTCTCCTATACTGTGGAGCCTGTTTCTGGGTTTCTTAAGCTCATCCATTGCGTCACAAGCTTCTTGCTTGCTTGTTTGGATTTTCAGTGCTACATATGGTTCCAGGCACAGAGCTGATGCTTGAGGGAATTCTGGAATAGCAGTTTTGAGTGTTACAGGGACATACAGTCACTTCTCATTTTACTTACTTCTCACAGAAGTCTCAAGAAGATTTATCATCATTATCTTATGTATAAGGAAATGGGAATTTAGAGATGTTAGGATGCTTGCCTGAAGTAATGTTACTTGAATGGTGGTGCCAGGAGTTTAATCCAGGAGAGTCTGATCTGAGGCCACCCCTGTTTTTACCACCACACCCTGCCTTTCAGTACATGTTTGCTAAATCAGTTTAGTACTAATTTCCATAGGAGACAAATAAATAGTTGATGCATCTAGGAGAAGGGTGAACAGAGGATATTGATAGGTTATGTAACTAAACTTTTTTCTTTAGTGTCAGTGAAATTAACCATTAAGGATAATCAGAAGCGCAATATAACCAGTATGAAGAGCTGTGAACACACCACTTTGGCAGGCAGATCTAAGAAATAGAAGAACTCTTCTTGATAAGCAACATCAACTTAGTTACATGAACAGGTCTCCAAGAGAAACAAGGTGAGGCAGAGATGGCTGGTTGCCTATGCTGTCCATACGTTTTCCTTTTCCTCCTTAGAAACACAGTACTAAAGGCCACAGTTCCTAGTCTCCCTTGCAGCTAGATATGGTAAGCTTGAAATACTATGTGAGAACGTCATAAAACTGTTCTTCAAAGGAAAAAAGAGTACCCTTTTGCCTTTCCTTTTCCTGCTGACTAGGATGCAGATGTGATGGGTTGAAGTCAAGTAGCCACTTTGGATCATGAGGTGATGGGCTAAGGATGACCAGAACAGTGTGCCAGAGGAAGTCTAGGGTATGATGACCTTTGAGCCATCATCTTGATCTGGCCTGCCAAACTCTAGACCTCCTCTATGTGAAAGCATAACAAACTTTCATTTTATTTAAGCCAAACATGGAAGTGGAAGAAGCCAGTTTAGTGATTTCTGTCATTTGCACAAGTGTCCCTCCTCCGGTTTGTCATTCTGTTTCTGTCCAGTTTTATTTCATCTTACAATACTGCAGTTGTTTATATTTCCTAGAACCTGCACTGCATGTTTGAAACTAGCAAGCAGCAAACATCATTTCTTTGTCATAGACTGGTTATTGGTACTATCTAACAAGTTCTCACTAAGTCCTTTGTAGGTGACTCTGATTAAAGGTCAGGAGACCACATGTAAGCTCTACAAATAACCTCAAGTTTTGAATTATATGATATAGAAGGTTAGGCCCCACCTCAGCTTTCTCTTATCTGACCATTGATCTAATACCACATCATTTTTATTTTTCCAAATGATATAATATCCCACTTGATGGTTCACTGCAAATGTCTACTGAATTTATGCATAATAACATGTAAAACATTCTGCTGTATACAATGAGTTCACAGATGAATCATAAAGGTTTTGTTCTTTAAGAAGAAAGTAATCAGTTGATTGAATGGAGATAAACTCCGTGGGGGTACAAATAGGGAATGGATTTATTTTCTCTAACCTTCAAACATTTCCCTGGTGGTCCAGTGGCTAAGACTTTGTGCTCCCAGTGCAGGGGGCCTGGGTTTCGATCCCTGGCCGGGGAACTAAAATCCACAAGCTACAACTAAGACTCAGTGCAGCTAAATAAATAAAGAAATAACCTTCAAACATGGATTTTCTCATTACAAATAACTTCAGATAGTCCCTATAGTTTTTTAGTCACTTGGGGTATTTAAGGCTTACTTTCAGGTATTAAAAGACAATACAGTTTAGTCTAACTTAAAACCTTACATCTGATTCTCTAACCCAGTTGCATCTAATCTCACATGTAATTCACAGTTTCCCATGGCCTACCCCACCCCCAGCCCAGACCTGATCCAAGGCTCAGGCATCCACAGTGGGCATGAGCCGTGAGGTGTGATCTTTTTATCACTCTGTCTTTACTCTCTACCCATTAAGTACAGAGTAATCTCAGCCCATTCTAATCTCTGTCCTTGTTTCCTGCCATGTGCCCTCTTCAGGCCCATTGGCCTCCTTTCCATCCCTATTAAACATGTTTCTGCCAAGGGCCTCTGAGTTTCCTGTTTCTCTGCTTCACTCTTCCCCCAGCCATCTGCATGGTTTGCTCCACAACTCTCAGGCCTTTTCTCAAATGTCTGCTCATCAGTGAGGTGGCCCTGACTCCTCTATCCCACACCTATCACTTCCCTACTCTGCTTTGCATTTCTCATCTCACCATCTGATAAATTCCACTTCCACTGGGAAGTGAGGTGCCTGTCTCTTCTCCTGCAGACACATCCCATCTTTATGAGGCAGGGCAGGAGGTCAAGTACCTGTCTCTGAGTATGAGAAGAGGAGGAAGAAAAGCCAGAACACTGTCTCCTCCTTTGAATTTCTGTTCTCCTTGACTTTCTTCAACCAAGTTTCACAATTTGGTCTTGTCGTTTAGAAGCTGGACGTGAGAGTTCCCTAGATACTGGATCGATCTCTTTTTTTACTGAGTCTCCATGGATGTGGCAGGCACTCTCTTTGGAATGCAGCGGCAGTTGTCTCATTATTCTCAGTTTTGGGGCTTCAGCTCAAGTATAGAGATGAAAAGTAAAACTTCATTCAATGTGCTGTTAACTAAAACCTTCTCACAATCTAATGTGTAGTGATTGCCACAAAGAGAACGTTTGAATTTGAGGTAATCATTGTGATATGAGTAGATGACTCCATGGATTCAGGATGTTCGATTTTTTGGAAATAGAAACCTAGGTGTGTTTGCACATTTCGGAAGCAATTAAAACTGGTTATACAGTGAGATTGCCCCTGGATCCAGCCCTGCCTGGACTTTTTATATGAGTCAGTTATTTTCCTTTTTTTTCCTCTTAAGCCAGGTGACTTGGCTTTTCATCACATGCCACCCAGCAGTCCTGGCTGTCGCCATGCCATCTCTTGCCTTAAACTGCTGCCTGTGTGTTGTCATCAGAGTCGCTACACTCCTGGCATATTTTCTCAGGCTGCACTTTTCCTTTTCCCAGGGACTACTGATAATTGAAAGGATTTATTAAGGTCCCACTCTGGGATTCTCCTGGCCACTGAGCACAATAGAAGAAATATTGTTAGTAACTATTTTGACAAATCCAGTAATGTTATGTTTGGATGCATAGTTGTGTTTGCAATTCTGAATGCTATTGCTCTACATATGGCTGAAGAAAATATTTTCTTATTGATTTTCCATAATAATCCAACATAGTAGGCTCGTATTCTTTGTAATTATCATTTGCATTAGTTAGTCTTTAGGTGAAGTATCCAAACATCTTTAAGTTATTAATCTTTTGTATTCAAATGTTATATGAGGGCTTCCCTGGGGGCTCAATGGTAAAGAATCCACCTGTAATGCAGGAGATGTAGGTTCTATCCCTGGGTCAGGAAGATCCCCTAAAAAAGGAAATGTCAACCCACTTCAGTATTCTTGCCTGCGAAATCATGGAGTCACAAAAGAGTTGGACACAACTTAGTATCTAAACAACAATGAGTTATATACCTAACTCCAAAGGTACTAAAATCCATTAAGGAACCTAAAGTCCTTTAACATTCATTCATTCTCCCTAGTGCCAGAGACATATTCCTCTAATAAAGAGACTTATAAAGTAATATATAACACAGTCAATGTGGTTTACATCTTTGAGAAGTTTTAGCAGTGTTACTGTTGGGAGAATTAATTTTCTGAAAGAAATCTGAAATTAGAAATAATTTCAGATTTTAGCCATAATTCAGAGTGTGATAAAATCAGGGTGTGATTTTATACACCCACCAAAGTTCTAACTTTAATTTCCTGTTCTTGGTATGAAAATAAAATGTTTATGAGAAGAAATACCAAAAATTTAGAGGGAATTTGAAATCAAATTCATCATAGATTCACCCAAAAGAAAGAACTTTGAGCTCCAGATAACATAAACTACTATACAGGGTTTGGTTATGCTTCCTTCTTCTGATAGGGATGTGGAAACAACAGATTCCTAAAAAAGAAAAGAAAAAAAGGAAAATACTAGGGGGTAGGATTGGTAAAATAAGACCCAGTACCTTTTTACTGTAAAAGAAAAGCTGATCTCAAATTCTTACATCTGCTTGTTTATAAATTAATTCATTAAACAAATGTTTATTACAAGTTTACTACATTCCAGACGCTATGGTGAGTTTTCATCCTACAAGTTCAGTCAGTTCAGTCGATCAGTTGTGTCCACCTCTTTGCGACCCCATGAATTGCAGCACGCCAGGCCTCCCTGTCCATCACCAACTCCCGGAGTTCACTCAGACTCACGTCCATCGAGCCAGTGATGCCATCCAGCCATCTCATCCTCTGTCGTCCCCTTCTCCTCCTGCCCCCAATCCCTCCCAGCATCAGAGTCTTTTCCAATGAGTCAACTCTTCGCATGAGGTGGCCAAAGGACTGGAGTTTCAGCTTTAGCATCATTCCTTCCAAAGAACACCCAGGGCTGATCTCCTTTAGGATGGACTGGTTGGATCTCCTTGCAGTCCAAGGGACTCTCAAGAGTCTTCTCCAACACCACAGTTCAAAAGCATCAATTCTTTGGCACTCAGCTTTCTTCACAGTCCAACTCTCACATCCATACATGACCACTGGAAAAACCATAGCCTTGACTAGATGGGCCTTTGTTGGCAAAGTAATGTCTCTGCTTTTGAATATGCTATCTAGGTTGCAAGTTAGGAGACAGATAATGAAATAGATGATGATAGTCATCTGTGATGATGGAGAGGGAATGAGGGAGTTCCTGTGGGACTCTGGAATAAGAGCAGGTGAGCCGGTGAAGGCAGTGACCAGAGAAACCTCATGAGATGTAGTTTGACCTGAGACTTGAAGCCTGAGTATGAGTTTTCCTGGTGGCTAGGGAAGGGTGTTTTAGAAAACACATGCAAACTAAAGTGTGTCTGAGGATTCCCAGGTAGGTTATGATGGAGGGTGTGTGAGATGGGAGAGGCCTGAACAATGAAACAAAGGTGGGTGTCTTGTTATTCTTTAGGGTTTGGAATTGTCTTAAAGGCCCTGGGGAGTGGCCAAGGGATGTTAATCTAGGGAGAAACATTACCATGTTTGCATTTTAAAAGGCTTTGTGGAGGGTTTTCCTAAGGAGAAAGCTAATGAGTTCCCCATACCTATAAGAGAGAGAATAAGAGGGGAAAAGCTGAGATGAAAGGATTGAATCCTCACAAGAAAGAGTTCGATCAGACAGAGAACTTGACCCTATAGATGATTAGACAGATGTTGTGAAGACCTGAAGATCTTTTATAAAGCGTGGTCATCTTTCACATTTTATTTTTTAGTTTTTACATTTTTTATGTATATGTTTTTGGCCACACTGCACAGCATGTGGGATCTTAGTTCCCCAACCAGGGTGGGAACCTGTGCCCCTGGCAGTGGAAGCAGAGTCTTAACCACTGGACCACCAGGGAATTCTCTACATTTTAAAATGTGTCTGGTTGAGGCAAGAGGTTAGATATGCTGAGATTTCCTAAAATATGTTCTTTAGAAGAGTTGCTGATAGATGTTTCATGAACAGAAAACAGAATTTTAGTGCTTTCCGAAAGTTTGGCTTGGTCACACTTGAAGAGGCCTAACTAATTACTGTGGGACTTTTACAGCCTTTAACATGCATGCCTTGTGTCTTTGACTGGGACTTGGATTCAGGGTTTCCAAACTTTATTGATCACAGGACCCCTATGATCTTCTCTTCCAAAGAGCACACTTGGTAAAATACTGAACTAGATACATTTGATTCTGTTACTAAGATTTTCCCCTGAGGTTCTGAAATCTTAAAAAGTATTTAAGACCTTGAATTACTTTTTCAGAGTGTTTATCCGTTACAAATGAGTGATCTTACAGTTGTTAAGCAAGTCTGTCAAAATTGAATAATAACTAGTCAATGACTACTTTTTAGATTCCTTATTTTATGATATAATTGGATAAAATATGAACATAACTAGAATCCTAAGGGCCAACTTAGACAATTCAGGAAACCAAAAATATACTCATTTCAAATAATTAAAAGAAGATAGGGGATAAGCTGTCCCTTATCCCTCTATGTGAAGATATTCTCTGATAATTTAAAACTCAGAAAGGGAGTTAGAATTCTAATGTGCAGTTTAAACAAAGAGAGATGGAATTTTGGAGTCATCTACAGAATGATGGGCTTCCCTGGTGGCTCAGTGGTAAAAGAATCCACCTGCAATGCAGGAGACACGAGTTCGTTCCCTGAGTCGAGAAGATTCTCTGGAGAAGGAAATGGCAACCCACTCCAGTTTTCTTGCCTGGGAGGAGCCTGGTGGGCTCTAGTCCGTGGGATTGCAAAGGAATTGGACATGACTTAGTGACTAAATAACAACAACAACAGAACGTTTCCATTGGGAATGTGACATTAGGTTGGCAGGTGTGAGATTAGGAATATTCAAAAATTTTATCATCTGAAAAATAGATATTCTAGTGATTTAATCTAACCCTTGAATTGCAAATAGACTTTAACTTAGATGTCAATTCCAATTAGTTGCAGTGTTGTTTGAAGCGTTAGGTTCTGAAGAGTTGAGAGTCTCCATGTAGTTGGACAAACATGGTGACTGATGAGCAGTATATGCCTTGTGTGGGGAAAGAGAGTGAGGCTCCCCATCCTTGCAGTTGCCATTCCCCTTTGAAGTCATGCTTGGAGGTATGGAAGTCATAAAGTGTTCTGGCGAGGTGGATTGGGTAAGAAACAACTATTTGAGATATTTAGGTTATTTAAAAATGATTTAGAAGATCTTGTCAGGTCACTCAGAATGTACATGACCTAGGTTAGAAAAGTGAACTTTGTGGAAATGCAGTACAACAATGGACCCCCGTAGAAAGGAGTCCTTGACAAGGAAGTTCAAATCTCTTTCAGCCCACAAAGTGTAAGAATTCAAATTTAGTATAGTGTCAATATGAGAATTTCTGTTGGAGCCTACATGATTAGTCTTTTCTGTGAGTACATTGAGTTCATATTCATTATTATCTTTTGCCAAGCAAGACTAAATCCTTCACAAAATTCTCAATATAAAGAACTTTCATTCCTTTAGCAAATGAGGCCTCTGTTTTCTATAGGGATCCCAGAGTCCCTGCAATGGACAACACTGTCAAAAGGAAGGAGACTTCCCTGGGAATAGAGAGGGAAAACAGTAGTATGTCCTTGTTGATTGTGCAGTCCCGGCAAATCCCGGCCCAGTCTCCCATAGTGGGCCCTCGGCCTGTTGGCGGACAAGCTGCTGCCCAAGCAGAGACGCGCCCCGTGAGTCAGGGCCACTTGCGGCTTCACACCCGGCTTCCTGCCCGAATCCCTGCCGAGTCTGTTTCTTAGCCAAATGACATCAAGAACAACTTGAGGAAAATATAAAGAAAGTTATGCCCTTTTGAGACAGTTTATTTCCAATAGTGTCTAGCCTGTGGCTTAAATTCTGGGCTTGAAATTAGGAAAACGGAGTACAGATTAGACAAAGTCAGAAATGGAAATGTGTCTGTGCCGTTCGTGAACAGGCACTGCCGCAGAACTCTGATGATTCCAGCTTCCCTGGGTCTCAGTGTCCTCATATTCTCAATTGGGATGAGAAGAAGCCTGGAGGTGGAGATGGTGAAGAAAGCAATTTTCATATTTCATAAATTCTAGATAATTTATCTAAAGAGTTCCCTGCTTTCTCCAGACAACAGCCAATCCCATCATGAGATCAGCAGTGAGATGACCCCACAAACTGGATGGAGTAGAGGGAACCCCCACCACCCCACCCCTCCCAGCTGCTGCAGGAAATCTCCAAGGTTTGTCAAACAAGTGATTTGAAACTTCTGTGATCTCTCTGGCTACATTATGGTTTTAGATATTGCCAGCACCTGTGGCTCTTGAGATGGGTATCATCATGAGTTGGTACCTCACTCCGCACTGTATCATAGTCCACTTTACAACACTGCCCACAGAGGTCTGGATCCTGTGGCCCCAGGTGACTGTTCACTGGTGCTACTGCAGGTGTCCTTTCCCTAGGAATAGACAGACATTTCTGAGAATCATGCTGTAAACAATCCAATTGCATTCAAAGTCACCTTTTTCCTTCAGAAGACTTGTGTACAGGGTTGTGTATAGACTGGCATAGGCTTCCCAGGTGGCTCAGTGGTAAAAATCCTCCTGCCAATGACTTGGGTTCGATCCCTGGGTTGGGAAGATCCCCTGGAGAAAGGAATGGCAACCCACTCCAGTATTCTTGCCTGGAAGATTCCATGGACAGAGGAGCCTGGTGGGCTACAGTCCACGGGGTCGCCGAGTTGGACACGACTGAGTGAGTGAGCACACACTTGCACATAGATTGGCATAGCACTTCTTTTGTGATTGTTGTCATTCAGTCGCTAAGTCATGTCCGACTCTTTGGAAAACTCAGCAATAGCCACAGGACTGCAAAAGATCAATTTTCATTCCAATCCCAAAGAAAGGCAATGCCAAAGAATGTTCAAACTCTCATACAAAATCAGGCTACTTTGGTCAGATATTGTTCATTATAAGGTGAGAGAACAAAATATCTGACCAAAGTAGCCTGACTTTTTTTTGTCAGGAGAAGGCTGACTTCATTTTTATTTTTTATTGCAATGAAGGGGGCTTCCCAGTTGGCACTAGTGGTAAGGAACCTCCTTGCCAGTACAGGAAACATAAGAGATGTGGGTTCAATCCCTGGGTCAGGAAGATCCCCTGGAGAAGGAAATGGCAACCCACTCCAGTACTCTTGCCTGGAAAATCCCATGGAGTCGCAAAGAGTTGGACATGACTGAAGCAACTTAGCACATTGCAATTAAGTGTGGTTAAATGCATGTCTATGCAATGTGACTCCTTAATTCAAGTTGAGGTTACGTTGAGAGAGAAGGTTTGGAGCCTCTAGTGTCTTTCTTCCCTTTGTTCTGTCTCTCCAGAAACCTGTGGACCACAGGTGTTTACCCCTGGAGCAGACACACCAAGGTTATATGCCCAGTGAGGGGCATATAGAAATAGCCTTCAATTTCTTTGTAAAGTGGTTGAAGGGTCTCTGGTTGGGAAAGAGAATGTGGGAAAACAACCGACAACCAAGGGCCAGGCCGCTGCAGCGTTCTCTTCAGTAAACCAGGGTTATGAGAGGACACATGGGAGCTCAGGATTTGAACATTGATTCTGTTCAAACAATCCCTGTCTAGGAACCCCTCTAAAGTCTTTATACATGTACAGATACGTACACACACACACACAACAATTAAGTGATGGGCACCCTGGTTGAAGACCACTGCCTTAACTCCCCATATTCACCCGAACTGGAAAATCTGGTTGCTCTTCTAAACTTAGGACTGCAAGTTTGTTGACTGTTTGCAATGTACCAGTCAACTTAGTTACCAAAGTTTATCTTCCTGAAAACCTTGCCATGGGTAATTAATTGTGCCATCCAAAGTCATGTAGCAAAAGACTTAGGAACCAGATTGAGGTTCTCTTAGTGCTTCCTTCCTCCCCCAACTGCCCTGAAGTCATTCGTATTAAACAAGACTTGGTCAGCTGAGTATTTGAATTAAGGGAAGGATTAAAAAGGAATCCTCGACCTCTGTAGACTATTTCTGATCAAAGTCCTCATATTCCACCAGCCCCCAGGTAATGTCTGGTCACCTGGTTTTGCCTTCAGCAAGAATCCTGTTTAGCCAGAACCCATTGTATTTGCTTTTAGTACTTTCTTCATTCTCCAATCCTCCCCCGCCCTGCTCCCCACCCCCACTCTGTTCCTTAGCTTTTCCTTGTGATTCAAGCCCATCTCTCTTCCCTACTTAAAAAAAACTTAAATTTTTTAGTAGTAGCCCTCCTTGAATAAAGTCTTCTTTACTGTCTTTAAAGAGGGTCAAGAATAACTTTTATCACTTCAGTAGGGCTTTAGATAAACTTTTGAAGCAGTCTGATTTACTTAGAGAACTCTACATAATAATATGGGCTGGTAAAGAGCCCTCCTGCCAGTGCAGGAGACACAAAAGACATGAGTTTGATCCCTGGGTCAGGAAGATCCTCTGGAGAAGAAAATGTATTAATTAGATATTATAATTCATTAAAAAAAATGACCTGTTAATTCACAGAACAGGTTTCTAATGTCTTTTTGAAATTTACCAAGTAGTAATATAAAAGATTCAACAGCTCTTAAATAGTTTTTATTGAAAAAAAAAGATAAACTATCTCCAAATTACTCCTGAATATTGTAAAAATAATTTCCCTTTAAAAATAACTGGCCAAGAATCCAGAAAAAGCTCTTTTTCCCCCCAGACTTTAAATTTTCTATTTTGTATTGGGGCATAGTCAATTAACAATGTTGTGGTAGGTTTAGGTGAACAGGGAAGGGACTCAGCCACACATATATGTGTATCCATTCTCCACTAAACCCCCCTCCCATCCAGGTGGCACATAACATTGAACAGAGTTCCATGTATTATACAGTAGGTCCTTGTTGGTTATCCATTTTAAATATCACACTGTGTACATGTCCATCCCAAACTCCCTAACTGTCCCTTCCCCTACCCCACAGCAACCATAAGTTCATTTTCCAAGTCTGTCTTTTCTGTTTTGTAAGTTCATTTGTATCATTTCTTTTTAGATTCCACATATAAGGGATGTCATACGATATTTCTTCTCTGCCTGACTTCACTCAGTACCACACCTAGAGAGGTCCATCCATGTTGCTGCAAATGGCATTATTTCATTCTTTTTAATGGCTGAGTAATAGTCTGTTGTATATATGTACCACATCTTCTTTTCCATTTGCCTGTGGCTGGGCCTTTAGGTTGCTTCCGTGTCTCGGCTGTTGTAAACAGTGCTGCGGTGAACGTTGGGGTGCATGTATCCTTTTGGATCATGTTTCAGAAAAACCTTTCATTTTAGGTTCTCCCTACCTTTTGCTTTTCTTTTCTCTTTTATCGGTTATTTTATTTGTTTAACTTGGGCAGTAAGAAATCAGTTTTTACTTTGAAATTAAAGACATTCATTTTTGTCTTTGAATTTTTTAACAATATAATTATGTAGAAGTATAGCTTATTTTTGATGTCTTAGGCTAACTTGACAATTTATAGTTTTTTGTTAATTAAAAATGATTAGTTTTACTGCCTCTATCCTGTTGGATATAAAAGCTGCTACCGCTGCTAAGTTGCTTCAGTTGTGTCCGACTCTGTGCGACCCCATGGTCTGCAGCCTACCAGGCTCCTCAGCCCATGGGATTTTCCAGGCAAGAGTACTGGAGTGGGGTGCCATTGCCTTCTCTGGGATATAAAAGCAACAGTATCTAATTGTAGTCTAATTTCCCCCTTTTAAAATTCTTGTTTATTTTTTTTCCAACCAAAAATTGAGATATAACTCACATAGGCGTAACCATTTTAAAGTGTACAATTCAGTAGCTTTTAGCATACTAACTTTCTTTTAAGATAGTCACCACTTTTTTTCTTTTTAGTTTTTTTGGCCACACTGAGCAGCACATTGGATCTTAGTTCCCGGACCAGGGATCAAACCCACATCCCCTGTCTTAACTACCGGACCACCAGGGAAGTCCAGGGTCACCTGTTTAAAGCGCAGACTTCTACCCTGGTTCTTTCAGTTTACATATGAATGGCTTTTCTGTTCTTGAAGCACAGAGCCCAGCATGGTGCTGGGCAATTTACTGGTCCTCAACAGACATTTATTGAGTGAATAAAAGAACTGAAATGTCTGCCTTTGGTTACTGAGCTACTCTTGAGCAAGCTTAGAAATGAAAAGCGTGGAAAGATTTCAACATCCCCTTGAACATAATGATTCGCTGCTGTTGATTCTTCATCTTGACCCATTTTTGTGAACCCCACTGGCAAACAGAGTACAGACAAAGGTTACTACCCTCACTAAAGTGAAAGTGAAGTCGCTCAGTCGTGTCCGACTCTTAGCAACCCCATGGACTGCAGCCTACCAGGCTCCTCCGTCCATGGGATTTTCCAGGCAAGAGTACTGGAGTGGGGTGCCATTGCCTTCTCCAACCCTCACTAAAGTTACATGCAAATCTGGGTGTTGAAAATGTCCATAGTAAAATGGTGGCTGTCACTCACGTTTCTTTAGTCATATTTCTGTTACACACCTCTTTACAGGTTTAAAAAATTTTCTTTGCCATTATAGATGTATCTGATCATGGAACTTGGGCCTGCAAAACACCAAGCAGCTTTCGGTGTGGAGTCTGCCAATCCACTTTGAGAGTGTGTATGCGTGTATGCAACTGCTTGCTCCTTCCTCTCCCGGGAGCCCTCCGGGAAGTCAGAGCCTGTGGACAATGGGGTCTTCAGTGTTTGCTGAAGAGAGATCAAAGCCATGGAATTCAGTTTATAGTGTACAATGGATGAGGCAGACAGGTGCCCTGAAAGAAGAAAATATTTTGTGTTTTGAAATAGTTTCGATGTGTTGGATTTATTTTTATTTTGTTTTCATTGGTTTATTTTTAAAAGCCAAATCATGAGTCTATATGGAAAATGTGTGTGGTTTAAAAAACACTTCCTGAAAGAAAGTTATATCAGCAATAGGGACTTTCAGTTTTCATTTTCATATCAAGTTCAACACAGCAAACATGTTCTATTGAAGCGAAGATGCACATAGAGCTTTCTTCCCACAATTACGTCCCTTTAGGACAGTCTGGCTCAGCGTTAAGGAATCTGCCGGGAGATGTGGGCTCGATCCTTAGGTTGGGAAGATCCCCTGGAGAAGGAAATGGCAACCCACTCCAGTATTATTGCCTGGGAAATCCCATAAACAAAGGAGCCTGGCAGACTACAGTACATGCGGTTGCTAAGAGTTGGACACTGAGCAGCTGAGCGCATACACGGCACAGCTGGGTGTTAGCTCTTAACTCCCTCTCTAGGGGTAAGTGTTCTATGAGATCCTGCAGCCCCCAGCTGAGTCACAGCAGAAGGTGGGACCCTCATGAATCAGAGCACACAGGTACATATCCTGACCCTGAGGGAGGAGTACCTCTATAGGAAATCGCTAAAGCTTCTAATTAATTCAAATTAATTGATTTAATTTTACAGTTTAAAAGTTGCATTTATAATCCACCTGTCAGTGCAGGAGATACAGGAGACCCAGATTTGATTTCTGGGTCTGGAAGATCCCCTGGAGGAGGAAATGGCAACCCAGTCCAGTATTCCTGCCTGGGAAATCCCATGGACAGAGGAACCTGGCGGTCCATGGGGTCGCAAAAGAGTTGGACACAACTTAGTGACCGAGCACACATACTGATCAAGCAAAGAATCCCTTGTGAAATGAAACACTGATTTTAGGGCTACCTCACCTCTTGCCTCTTGGATTGTTGTCATTGTATCCTAACTGGTGTATCTACCTCTGTTCTCAGGGCGCTTGAATACAAATTAGAATTGCCAGATAAAATACAGAGTGCCAAGTTAAATGTGAATTCCAGACAAACGGAAGGAATTTTTAGTCTAGGTTCGTCCCCAAATATTTGGTATATTTTGCCTCCAAATATTACATGGGATGACTGTAACATATGATGGAATGACATCATGAAATCTTTTAAAAATTCTATTAGTACTGACTGTGGCATATGATGGAATGATTTAAAATGAAATCTTTTAAAAATTCTTTCCATCTGTCAGTGCTGACTGCTTCAGATCTCAGCACCCAGCCTCATCATGTGCTCTTCTCTGCTTTATATTAATTTATTTTGCATATTTATTTTCCTTATTATCTATATCTCTCCACTAGGAGGTAAGACTTTTGGTGATAGGGAATTTTTTCACAGCTAAGTTCCCAGCATCTACAATAGTGCTTGGTAGGTGCTCAACACATTTATTTGCTGACTAAATGAAAAAGTGAAAGTGTTTGTCACTCAGTTGTGTCTGGCTCTTTGTGACCCCATGGACTGTAGCCCACCAGGCTCCTCTGTCCATTCTCCAGGCAAGAATACTAGAGAGGGTTTCCATTCCCTTCTCCAGGGGATCTTCCCAACCCAGGGATCCAACCCCAGGTCTCGTACATTGTAGGAAGATTCTTTACTGTCTGAGCCACCAGGAAATCCCATACATCCTGTATATCCACATTCACACCCCATTGTCTTCTTACAGGAGAAGATGCACATTCTGTTCATCAGTGTACCAACCGTATACCTGGAGCACAGTAGAGATTCAAAAAGTGATTTTTGAATCACTTCAAAAGTGATGGCAATGGAGAAGGAATAATGTGTATTGCTTTAAAATTGATTTTGTTTGTATTCATCAAGTTTATAACCCTGACATTACCATTCTGTACAAGAAAAATGACCATTGTATTCACTTGTTTACTGGAACAAATGTTAGGCTTACATTGTTTGCAAACACTAAAAAATTGGAGGGGCCTGTTATGTGAGAGCATTGTGGGAAAAGAATTTTGTTGGTTTCAGAGTAGTGACTTTGCTGCACACAGTCCGCCTTTTTGCTTTCATCATAATCAGATAGAATGATGGTCCACAGTACCTTATTGAAAACCTTTAGGACCAGCTATATTCAAGATTCAGACTTTCCATCCCAGGTTTTATTAATAGAAGGTAGAATGTACTTCCTTATTGATTACATACTCAGCAGACTCAGGCAGACTTGACCAACCATGTCAATACTTCTGCAGAGAGATGTCTGGATAGTCATGCAGGGTAGGAGACAGACAATGAACAGCCGACATAGGTTCTGTTCAGGTTTCTCTACAAAAATGACTTTGATGCCAAAAGCATGGAAAAAGTTGGTGTTCATAGCTTTCGAGTTGTTTTCTGCCTTGGAGGTGTTATTGTTGCTGGGTGGTAATCCTCAAGTTTGTATGACCCCAAGGACTGCTGGCTTCAGGAAAGTTCCCCTTTCTGTTCTGAGTTCCAACCCCAGTGATAGAACAAATGATACATGCTTCTAATTGAATGGCAATTCAGTGTCACCCAGTAAACCAGTCATTTAATTTTGAATGATTTAATCTATATTGCTGTTTAGTTGTTAAGCTGTGTCTGACTCTTTTGCAACTCTGTGGACTGTATTCTGCTGGGCTCCTCTGTCCATGGGATTTTCCAGGCAAGAATACTGGATTGGGTTGCCATTTCCTCCTCCAGGGGATCTTTCTGACCCAGGGATCAAACCTGTGTCTTCTGCATGGGCAGATGGATTCTTTACCACAGAGCCACAGGGGAAGATGATCTATTCTATAAATACAAATAATTCAAGCAAATAGATGCAATAAAGAAAATGTCCTTTTATATTCAATATCCTAGAAACATGGCTAAAAGAACATGGTTACATCATTAGTTGTGCAGAAATCAGGGTTTTCATTTAATTGCTTCTAATTTTAAATCCTTAAGGCAGAGATTCTGAAAGTTAGTGTTTAGGCTCTATAGCAGGAGTTGGCAAATTTTTTCCATAAAGGGTCAGATAGTGGTAGATACTTTTGACTTTGTGCGTTGCATATCTTCTCAGTATGTGAGTGTGTTATTTTTCACACCTCCTCTGTCCCACCAACTCCATTTTCTGCCCAGAGAAAACTGCCTGACCCTGAAATTGTCAACACGTTAGGATAAAACTGTCAAAGAAAAATCCTGTTGTCATTTGAATTTATAAAATGTTTTGTAGGAGTTACCCTTGATCACACAACCACTTTTCTCACTCTCATGGATGATAATGAAATCATTTGTTGCTGGTGAGAAAACAGCTTCTCAACGTAAAGGCACTCCTTGAAAGAGGTTCATCTCCAGAGGGAGATGGCCCGCAGGAAGACGGTGCGGGCAACGAGGGGCTGGGTGATGTCAAGCCTGCCTCCTGAGTTCCAGATGACCTTCTCTAGGACACTGTTTAGGTATCCTCTGTTGGATCCATAGCATCTACCTAAACAAACAAAATTCTTATTTTTTTTTTTCGTTTATTAAAAGTTAACTGCTAGCTTGGGATATTTGTGTTAAAGGGAAGTTTTAAAAATAAAAAATATTTCCGTTAAAGAAGTTAAATGTTACTCAGGAACAATAGCTAACATTGTACCATCTGCTGTTTTAAAGCACTTTACATCAGTTCTTTAGGGTAATCCTCACCACAACCCTGTAAAACACGCATTAGAAAACTAAGTCTTAGCGCAAATGACTTGACCGAGGTCACCTAGACAGTGTCAGAACTGAGCTTCTAACCCAGATCTACAAAGTCAGCCTTATACTCTAGAGTGTTATAGATATGGCCTTGTAAATATATCTAAAATTTTTTGTGTGAGAAGAGCAAAGTCCTGCTGCTTATGCCTTGATGTCTTTTTTCTTTTTATATTAATTTTAATTGGAGTATAATTGCTTTACAGTGTTTTGTTAGTTTCTACTACAGCAAAAGCCTTGATGTCTTTTGTAGATCATTTTATGAGAAAAATTTAAGAATTGGTTTTGCATGTAGTGCAATTGATGCCATTCATTTTGTCTAAGGAATGATGGATGACATAACTTTTTCTTTTTTTAGGGACACTGCTCTTTTCTTTATAGCATAATCTTCTAGCAGATTGTTGCTGACTTTTCTCACATGTGGTTTTTAAAAAATTAACTTGAATTTTGTCACAAAGGTACTTTTTCTAAAAGAAAGTTAAAACCCTTCTGATCATTTTTCCCATCCTAAGCCTTTAAGACAGTTGTAAGAAGGTTTGAAGCTTCCTTAATATGCATGAAAAGCAGTAAGGAAATAGAAAGGGTAGGGAAGTCATTCAGTCGTGTCCGACTCTTTGCAACCCCATGGCACTGTAGCTTAACAGGCTCCTCTGCCCATGGGATTTTCCAGGCAAGAGTACTGGAGTGGGTTGCCATTCCCTTCTCCAGAAGGAAATAGAAAATAGTTGTTAATTTAGTACCTATGGTATGACTAGTAGTCTTTTCTCAGTCCCAGGTGGCACTAGTGATAAAAAACCCACCTGCCAATGCAGGAGAGGTTAAAAGACCTGGGTTTGATCACTGGGTCGGGAAGATCCCTGGGAGGAGGGCATGGCAACACATTCCAGTATTCCTGCCTGGAGAATCCCATGGACAGAGGCGCCTGGGGGGGTGGCCATAGTCCAAGGAATCGCATGACTCCATGACTGAAGCGATTTAGCAAAGGCTTTACATTTCTTATTCTCTAGGTTTTCTGTATCTAAAGTAGAGAAGACACATTAGTCCTAATTATTTTAAGCTCATTGAAATCTTTGAGAGTCTGTATTTTATCATTAGTGCATGGGCTAAAGCCTATTTTTCTCATTCTAGAACTAAAGACTGGCTGACCCTAGAATAGAAAAGTAATAAACATCCCTATGGAGACTTTCCCCTGGGAGAGGAGGTAAGAGGCTACCTCATAAAGGTAATACAGTAATAAATACCCTGTTGGAGAAAGTGATGAAAGAGAAAGAAAGATCAGCTCTGTTCCTTTTGCCTTTTGTGCCTAATACAGGGGACTCCAGGTATCAAACCCAGCAGAAGGTATTCTCTAGCCAGACCTCCTTTTGCAGAGACAAATGGCTTAAGTTTTGCTGCTGATTTCTACTTCTTGATTTATCAATTCTGGGCAATATGTACTGACTTCTTGCTGTAAAGGATGAGAAGAATTCTTGTAGAAACTTCTATCTAAATTAATGCGTTTTGTCTCCTGATATTTGTAACCTCTAGTATTATATTCAGTTTTAGTGGTTGCCTTTAATGACTAGACAATATAGTTGACTTCTGTTTTCAGACTGGCTTTTAGATGTACCTGTTGACTGCTTTCCTAGGAAAGTTGAGGAAATTAGCAAAGGTATTCATTTTCTACTTTTTCCCTCCCAATTTTCCTTAGTTACATTTTTATTTTTATATGGCCATGGTTTACATTAATAACATGTTTCATTGTCTGCTGGCATGTCTATCAGCTCCTGATTACCCTCAGGATAAAGTCCAAATTCTGTCCTATAGTGAATAAAGTCGTTACTCACCTGGCCCCATCCTATCTCATCTGAGTACAGGAGTTCTCACCATCTTCAAGGCACCATAGGTTTTTATATCTCTGGGACTTTGCACATGTTATTGACTCTAACTTGGAAACTCCAACTGCTTTTCTTTCTGACAAATTTATACTCATGCTTCAAGACCCAGCTCCCATGGACCCTTTCTTAGAAGCCTTCCTGCTTCCCATTTTCTGGAGTGGTCAATCCTATGGGTCCCTGTAGCTCTCTTCAGCCCCATTCCAGCACTTTGATATTAATCTGGGATTTTGGGTTCATGCATCTGCTTTCTCTTCTTGAATATATGAACGTTAGTTTTGTGTATTCCATTTCTATGTCTCTGGTATCCAGGGTGGTTTTCTCACACAGAATGAATTAATACACAGAAAAGGAAAAGGTTTAACCCTAAAACAAATACATTTGGGATATTTCTGCTTTCCTAAATCAGTTTTATTCAGCAAAGTGGTCCTTTCCTGATCTGGTTTGTATTTTTCCTTATTTGAAAATCTTATCTACCTCCCTGGAGTGGGAATAATTGAAGGAGAAAATAATTTCTGCCTGTATTGCTGATAAATACTGATCTTTGCTACACTGAGTTCAAAAGTGAGGAAGGACAAGAGAAACATGCACCAGAACATGGCTTTTCATCAGCATATACCATTTTAGAAATTGAATGGCGGAACAAAGGGAGGGTAATATTACTTTGAAAGAGTGTTTATTATCAAGGGCTGTAAATAAAAATAATTTGTCTTTCATCCTTACTTTTTTTTTCTTATATTAATACTAAGTCAAGTGAAAAAAATCATTAAATGTACATGTGAGAAGAGAATCAATTCCCAGAAGTGTTATTTATTAATAACAATTCCTTAGAAACTACTACAACTCTATGATCTGTTTTGAGTAAACACAGCATGTGGCCACAGGTTCAGTTGAACTGACACAATTTCAGTTCTTTGTTGACTAGAATCAGCTCACTGTTTCTCATCTCTTGTTAGATTTTTGTTATGCTCTTAACTCCTACTGACATAAAATTGATTAATGCCAATGGTGAAAACATGCTAATAAATTGAGCACCTAGATATACATATAGTTCTGTATGTCCAGAAACAATATGTTTTTTTTTAGAGGAAGGTATTTATTTAAGCAGTACATGAACATACACCAGTGAATATAAAACTTGTAAAAGGAAGAATAGTGAAGTGTGAAGACCTGGAGCTTTACTGCCTGAGTTCAAACTCTGGCTCTCCCTTGCTTTCTGTATGCATAACTTTGAGCAAGTTACACAACTTCTCGGAGAAGGAAATGGCAACCCACTCCAGTACTCTTGCCTGGAGAATCCCAGGGATGGGGAAGCCTGGTGGGCTGCCGTCTATGGGATCGCACAGAGTCGGACACGACTGAAGCGACTCAGCAGCAGCAGCAGCAGCACACAACTTCTCTGAGATTCTTCAATGTGACTTAATACATATGACCTTCGAACAGTCTAGCACCTCATAAACGCACAGCAACTGCTAGTAATTTTTATTTTTGTTTGAAAGAATACTGAGGAAAAAGCAAACAGTCATTTCCCTATGGTGGTCACTACTAACCACTTGGGGTGTGTCCTCCCAGGGCATTAAATGTGTAGTTATAACCAATAAAATAGGGTTGCACGAGGAGTGTGAGTGCTACGTTAGCAATGACTGGGTTCAACAAAACCCAAGTATGTACTTCACCAAGAGTTTTTCTAAGGAAATTTACTGCAGAAGCCTAGTTTCTTTCTATATTACTTGCTGATTTTTCAGTAATGAGGAAGATGCTAGAAGGTAATACAAGGTGATATAGTTCACGGATCAAATGTATTTGGAATTCACACACTGTCATTATGAATGCATTATTCATGACAAACATTCTGGGCAAACAGACAAACTGTGAGTCTGGGTCTCTCTTTAACTTCATATGTATGTATATAATATGTTAAAAATTGGCCTTCTATGATGTCTGTTTCTGCTCATTGAGAGGAAAGCTGTTGCTTAGCAACCAGTTGTTTCTGCTTGACTGATGTGTAAAATGGAAAGCTATACAAATCAGAAGGCAAATAACTGTGTCTATTAGGAGTGAAGAGTTACTGGTTTTAGCAACTAAGTTGGCTCCCAACTTAGTTTGTATTTCTTTGTGTAGAAAAGATGAAATATGAGATAGAAGCTGTATCATGGTATTTACTAATTATTTTTAGAGAGCACATTAGTATATATGAAAAAGGAATATTTGAAGACTATTAAAAATTACCTACATTTTGAAGTATATGGTTAAAATTTCAGAAAGATAATATTTATATCAGAACAAAAAGGGAGAAAACTAGAACCCATACACTGAATTCTCAAGTTGTAGCCAACAAAAAACTGTGTTAATATCCTGTGAAACTGTGAAACATGATTTTACATATATTTTCTTCATTCATTTAGGTTTTAAACAAAAATTATTCACTAGGAAACGAGAGGTTAGGTCATGTGGTGGTAAGACATTCTGTGGCAAGGAGAGTACCTTGGCTGCTGCTAACAAAAGCTGACCCTGGCCAAGTGAAACTAAAGAGTGTTTACTGAAGCAAAGTGGTGGTACCGGTGGTGCTCAGAACTGATGTAGTATTGGAGAGCAGGACTTGAGAGCAGGTTGGGAACCCCAGAAAACTTCCTGTGATCTGAACCATTGCTGTTTCCTTTGTCTCTCAAATTTCAAAAGCCCCGGGGGTGGGGTTGTGAGGGTGGAGGTGGTGAGCAGCTGCCTGGTTGACTCTTCACTCCCCTGCTCCTTGGCTGAGATGGCTGGGTGGGATGGAGACAGGGAAGGGTCTGGTCTTCTCAACTTTCTTGGAGGTGTACATCTGGATTTATGGGATGGAGGATCACTGCTCAGTGGTTTTTTTCCCCAAAAGGAAATCTGGGTGCTGTCGGGAAGAAAGAAATGGATACTAAAGATGTATATGTAGATGGATACACACACACACACACACACACACATATTTAGTATAAGACTTACAGTGAGTGTCTTGAATCTTAACTAAACTCATCTGTGACAAACTGCTTCTTTCTTTTCATGTTCCTTACCTCTAAAGTGGATATAGAAATATAATACTTTATGTGTTTACTAGGTAAAATAAAATTTATTGTTTAGCTGGTGGTATCTAGATCATTTTGCAGAGGTACTATGTAAAAGTAAAGTTATAATTTATAAAAACTGAGTGTTTACATATCTTTATCTACAACTTATATAGAGTTAAATTTTATAATTTAAGTGCTTTATTCATCTTTTTTTCATCTTTATAAAATCTGTGAACATTAAGGAAGAAATCTATATAATCATAAAGTCTACATAATCATGAAGGTTAAGAAAGATATAAAATTAAACCAAAGTCATTGAGTCTAACTTTTTTTATACAGTGTGGAAGCAAGTCAAAAAGGCAAGAAGCCAAGTGATTCTTTGTACATAACTGGGTTTTTGACCTAAAGAAATAGTTCATTAGATAGTGAAAGAGTTCATCCATATTTCTGTGGCAGCATATTTTGGCTCTCATTTACTTGACTGTCAACACATTGTTTGTCCTTTAACCTAAAAAGTCTCTGTTAATATTTGAATCTGCCACTTGGACTATTTCAGTAGTGATCAGTGAAAATAAATGACCAAGTTCCCCAAATCTTCACTCTGTATTAGGCTACTAGGTCAGCTCCTGAAACAAAGGTCAAAATAACAGTCACAAACAAGATAGAAGTTTCTTTCTCACAGAATAGTCAAATTTAAATAGACTATGGCTAATTAGGTAGTTTAATGCTGCAAGGGGTAACACTTTTTCTATCTAGTTGCTCCGCCACCCTCAACATGAAGTTTCCATCTGGTGGTCTAATATGACTGCTCCCACAGCTACTACATGTCTGCTTTCCAACCAGTGGAAAGTGGAGAAGGATAGAGGGTAGGGCATACATCCCTCCAGCTTACTTGTATTGTCCAGAACCTGTCACATGACCACACTTAGCTGCAAGAAAAGTGGGCAGCATAGCTCTTAGTTGGGTGACTAACTTCTATTTTTATGGAAGGGTAAAGTGGAAGTTTTCTGCCATACCATCTCATGACAAACTCATTACTGCCTTGTGCTAAGACAGAAAATGTCTATATTAAAAAATAACGGTAGCAACCCAAATGTCTATCCAAAGAAATAAACCCTGGAGCAAATTAAGTAATACTGTAAAGTAATGAGTAAAATTCCTATAGTGTGCATTCTCTACATATAAATTAAATTGTTGTCTTTCAAACCATCAGTTAATATATATTGTACCACAGAAGTAATTAACCTACTGGGACCCCAGAGTTCTAATATCCTCAGAAGGTGGGTGATTAAGGGCACCTTTAAGTGTAGTTCTGCTACTTTCAGACTCCTTGTATCATTGGCATGTTGCTGAAATCCTATACAAGTTTTCCAAATGATTCTCAGAGAACTATGTGGCCTTATAATGAAACCCTTAAAAATATACATTCCCTTTGACTCAGGAATTTTACTTTTGGGAGTTCGTCCTAAAGAGAACAATGAGGGTGCAGAAGAAGATTCGTCTATAAGGATATTTATTGCAAATTTTTTTGTTGTAGAGAAAATTAGAAATAACCTAAATGTCCTCAGAAAGGGACATATATCATAT
Source organism: Bubalus kerabau (assembly GCF_029407905.1). NCBI lineage: Eukaryota > Metazoa > Chordata > Mammalia > Artiodactyla > Bovidae > Bubalus > Bubalus kerabau. Next base: position 121,284,469 of record NC_073628.1, read on the forward strand.
CCATACAAGAGAATATCAGGCTGCCTTCAGAAATGATAGATGGAGAAATTTATTTAATGATATGAAAAGTTGCTCACACATATCGTTAAATGAAATATACAGATTAGAACACAGTATACACAGTGTTATCCAAAGTTTATAAATTAAAACTATAAATCTTCTTTAAGAAGCCACACCAAAATATGAAAAGTGATTACATGTTTCTGGGTGGTGGTTCTAGAGGTCATTATTGTTTTATTCTTTTTGCCTCTTTGTAGTTTTGAAATTAGGAAAGAAAAGAACACTTATCATTTGTATAATCACAGGGTTTTTGTTTTTGTTTTTAACACAGGAAGAAATGAAAAGCTGTGTTCTCTTAACTCTGAGCCAGATTGAGAATGGTGTGGGAAGACAGAGGTTCTCCCAGCCTGACCTCCAGGGAGACTTTTACTCTGGAGACAGTCCTTCTCTAAAGCCTTTATGAAAGTTTCATCACCCAGGCAGCAGTCACATTTACCACAGACAGGGTCAGATTTTAGATGACCCTGATACTAAGAGCATGGATGGTGCTCTATAAGTAATGAAAGAGGCTGTAGGTTTTTAAGGAGTGATAAGGATAATTTCTCTTGGTCTTTCATTCCTGGTCCCTGAGCACAAAATCCAGAGTTATCTTTGACACTACCCCTTCCATCCAATCTTTGGCCATATCCTGACAATTTACTTCCACAGATCTGCACTCTAGGGCATCATAAACATTTCCCTTTTCTTTACCAGCTGAGCCACTAGGGAGGCAAATGAACCGCCTGCAATGCAGAAGACCTGGGTTCGATCCCTGGGTTGGGATGATCCCCTGGAGAAGGGAAGGGCTACCCATTCCAGTATTCTGGCCTGGAGAATTCCATGGACTGTATAGTCCATGGGGTTTCAAAAAGCTGGACACAACTGAACGGCTTTCACTTCACTTTTCACTTTCAAAGGAAAAGGATGTTTTTCTTCCATCAGTCCATCTCAAGATTTTCTATATTAATAGATGCTTGGAAAACCATTGTGAAATGAATACAAGAATGACCAGGTGGATAAGATAATAAAGAAAAGGGAAATGTTTATGATGCCCTAGAATATAGATCTGTGGAAGTAAATTGACAGGATATGGCCAAAGATTGGATGGAAGAGGTGTGGTGTCAAAGATAATTCTGGATTTTGTGCTCATGGACCAGGAATGAAAGACCAAGAGAAATTGGAAGTTAGAAGGATTAGCTTTTAGTTTTGAAATGTAATGTTAATTTTTAGATGATGGTGTGTGCTGTGCTTAGTCACTCAGTGTCAGACTCTTTGCAACCCCATGGACTGTAGCTGCCAGACTCCTCTGTCCATGGGATTCTCCAGACAAGAATACTGGAGTGGGTTGCCATGCCCTCCTCCAGGGGATCTTCCCCACCCAGGGATTGAATCCAGGTCTCCCACATTGTAGGTGGATTCTTTACCGTCTGAGCCCAGGGAAGCCCATGAATATTGAGACTAAATATTGGTAGTCCATGAATAATGAGACATCTAACATAAAGTTGAAAGTGAGAGTTTGGAAATCCAGAAAGAGATCAGAGATATTTATAGAGAATTAAGAATTATGCATAGGATGGTTGAAATTTGGGGGCATGTGCTTAGGAAGAAGAATTAAGAGCATTAAACTGACCTACCTTTGGGAGGAATGAGCACAAAAGAGAGCTGGGAAAGCAAGCAGAGACTGACTATGAGGTGGGAACTTCTGCTCAAGCTTCACATGCTGAAGTTGGCTCCCCTCAGGTGATTCCACAACATCTTATTCACACTCTATTGCCAAACTCTTCCATAGTGAACTGAAAATTAAGTGCTAACGGGGAAAATTTCACACATATCCAAAAAAATGAAAATATAAAAAATGTGATGTACTGATTACCCTCTGTATCAGTCAGTGCTCAAAAAGTTAAGCAGAACTACTAGAACATGTGTGAACGTGAATATGTGTGTCTAAATACACATTATGTGTGTATGCTTGTACATATGCAATTGTTCCTTTGTGAACCTGGTTTATCGGTTGCTGTAAGACTGTTCCCCTTGATTGATTGCTGGGATTTGAACTGCACAGAGCAGGTGATCGCAAGGGAAAGATGAGTCCAAAGTGGGAGAGAGTAAGAACCTGCTGGAGTTGGAAACTTCGAGGACAGGCTGAAACTCATCTTGCCTCGGACCTTGGTTTGTTGCGTCCAACAGAAGTCAGGGCCCTTCAACATAGAGCTCCACACCTTGCTGTGGAGTTGGAGAGGCTCAAGGAAGTTCTAGGAGTAGGCGGTACAGTTTTAGGCCATGCCAGGGTGCACCGATAGAGAAAGACAATATGCTTGGCCATAAAAGTGGCTGTAGCTTTACTTTCAGTCCCCAAATTCCAAACAAGAATGTCTCTTATGGCCCACCCATACCAGAAACATAGAGGAATGGAATTCTGGGACGTGTAAGCCAGCCTGGTCAAGTTATCACATTGCAAAGCCACTGTAGCTAATTTCAACCATTTTTATCCCACGGCAAGGCTTGTTTCATCTATTCCTCCATGCACTTCCTGTCCCCTATCCATTTTTTTTTTCTTTTGGAAAAAAATCCTAGGCAGCATATAATTTTATCTTCTAACCATGTTGTACTTTAAAAGTTCAGATTTTTTTTGTCTCACTGTATGAGCCTCTTGAGGAAAGAATCCTTACCTTATTTAACTTACACTTCATATATATAGGTATCTTATAAATACTTATTGACTGAATGATTTATGATTTTTTTTGTGTGACTGAGTAGAAGACTAGAAAGAGCTGATATTTTAAGGCAGTCTTTGTCCTGAGGAGCTCGGTTCAAGAGTTTCCACTCCCTAATGTTTTCAAGTCCTTTCTCTCATGGCTCTAGGTAGAAATACCCACTCCTCCTCTGTCCCCCCTGGTGTGTTGTGTATAGACTTCTACCACAGTGCCCATACATTTTATTTTTAATGCATTAACATGTCTTTCCCCTTCCATTAGCTTTTTAAATGACAGAACTGGGCTATTTGACCTTTTTGGGCTTTATCTTTTTAAACTATCAAAAGTGAAACTAATAATATTGGCCTCCCTCATGAAGATTCCTGTGAAAATTTCTCCTGAAAAGTTGAACTCTTCTCTTTTTATTGTTCTACTACTTTAGGTTCATAACAATGAGTTATACATAATTTTCCATTATACCCAGTACCTTCAAGGACAGTACATGGTCTAATATACACAGGGGGTTAGAAATTCTCATCAGGACAATGGAGGGTCCACTTTTCTTACAAGAGTTATTAAAGGATTACATGTCCTTCTACCATTCACATAGGCTATTAGTCAGGACTCTTGACTACAAGAGACAGAATCTAACTTGAAGCAAAGTCAGCAAAAATGGCAACCATGTTAGCTCATATAATGTAACTGCCAGGAAGGCAGGAACCACAGACTGTGGAAGTCTCTTACATGGAAGAAATGTTCAAAGGGGTTTGGGGAGCTGCAAAGAATCTAGCTGGGATCTATAGGCATGAGTTAAAATCATATGTTGGAGGCCTTTGAGTGCCAGGCTGAGGAATATGCACTAATACATTCTATACTTTCTCTTGTTGAAACCAATGAGAGCGTCAAATGAGTCCATGGAAGAAAAATTTTGTTCTCTGGAAATGTCTAACTACAGAGCTCTAATACAGAGAAGAAAGCACAGCAGACTCTATAAGAGAAAGAGGTGTCAGATGCACTGTTTCTGTCAACGTATCCAATGTTAGAATGTGCCTAGTTTAGTTCAGTCACTCGGTCATGTCCAACTCTTTGCAATCCCATGGACTGCAAAACGCCTGGCCTTCCTGTCTATCAACAACTCCTGGAGCTTGCTCAAACTCATGTCCATAGAGTCGGTGATGCCATCCAACCATCTCATCCTCTGTTGTCCCCGTCTCTTCCTGCCTTCCATCTTTCCCAGCATCAGGGGCTTTTCCCAATGAGTCAGTTCTCTGCATTAGGTGGCCAAAGTATTGGAGTTTCAGCTTCAACATCAGTCCTTCCAATGAATATTCAGGACTGATTTCCTTTAGGATGGACTGGTTGGATCTCCTTGCTGTTCAAGGGACTCTCAAGAGTCTTCTCCAACACCACAGTTCAAAAATATCAGTTCTTCAGTGCTCAGCTTCCTTTATAGAATGTGCACAAAGACATATAAAAAGTTGACAACAAAAATGGGAAAATTAAATGTGAATATAATTTTTAAAGCATTCGATAACATAAGTTAGTGATTCTCAAAGTGTGAGCTTCAGACCAGCAGCATCAGCACTACCTGGGCATCTGTTAATAGTTCAAAAACCTGGACCCCACTCTAGACTTACTGAATCAGAAACTCTGGGAGTGGGTCCCAGTACTTTGTTTTAACAAACTTCTCTGGTGATTCTGATGACTGGTAAAGGTTGAGAACAACTGTGTGGTAGGCTAAAAATTACACCCAAAGATATTCATGTTCTTCCCAGGTGGCTCTAGTAGTAAAGAATCCACCTGCCGATGCAGGAGTTGCAAGAGATGCCAGTTCGATCCCTGGGTCAGGAAGATTCCCTGGAGAAAAAAATGGCGGCCCACTCCAGTATTCTTGCCTGTAAAATCCCATAGGCAGAGGAGCCTGGCGTGGTACAGTCCATGAGGTCACAAAGAATCAGACAGGACTGAGCACACAATGCTATAATCCCTGGAAGCCAGAAGAGGAGAAGAAATCTGACCATGGAGGCAGAGATCCAAGTGATGCAGCCTTGAGCCAGGGAATGCTGAGAACTACACAGAAGCTGGAGTGAGCAAGGAATGGATTCTCCCCCAGAGCCTGTGGAAGGAGTGCAGAGTGGCCTGGCCAATACCTTGATTTCAGTTTAATAAAACTGATTTCAGATGTCTGTTCTCTAAGACTGTTGTTTTAATTAATAAAGTTTGTGGTAATTTGTTACAGCAGTCATAGGAAACTAATACACACTGAAATAAAGAAAGAAGACTTATAGGCTAAAGTACCTAAAAATTCATTAGATTCTTATGATAAAAATATGCTTGATATTATTTAAACAACTCTAAAAGTAGTCTTTTGTATTAAATAAATTTGCTGCACCTAAAAGCATTTTCCTAACATAGTTTAGTAGAGAGTGTTAGAGTGTAATAATTTTCATAATGTTAGCATCAAAGATGGCTTTTATTTACCTTGATTTTCCTATGATAGCTAATCCTGCAGGAAATGAAACAAATATTGTTGGTTAGAAGAAAAAAAACAAGAGACACTTTGCTTATAGGTAAGATTTGCATAGGTTAGAGAGCTGTCGTACAGCTTCCTTTATGGATAAGAAAGTGCTTTTGGAGAATAATAGTGGCATTTACTTATAGGAAAATGCTTCATAATAATTATGAGAGGACTTTTAATCTATAATCTATGCTACTTCATAAAATATTCAAGTTCTTTTTAAGATCTGGAACATCTTAACACTTACAATAATTCATCTTGTGCACAGTGCTTCTCAGATCACTTTCAAATGTACATATTCACACTTAATCCTTACAACTACTACATGAGTTGAGCAGAGTAGGTGTTTTTATTTTTCTTATTTTACAGATTTAAAAAATGATTCTTAGAAAAGTTAAATCACTGGCCCAAGGTTACAAAAAAAGTAGATATTAGATTTGAAAATTAGAACCTACCTAAATCTGCTGAACGCATCATTTCCAGGGACCCACATTTCCTTAGCTGCCCTCTAGAAGGTGTATTAATGTTGGTGGTTAATTATGCTATGAATAATTACACTGAGCTTCAGAGGTCCTGCGATCTGTTTAATTTAACCCCGGAGGTAGTTGCTGAGCTTGTATTGCATGTCTTAATCTGTGGTAGTTACTGTGAGGAACACAAAGAAAGGGCCAGACACTTGCACTCAAGTGAATTTCCATCACTATTAGGGAGGAAATGTCTATGTAAATGAAATGAATAAGTAGAAGAAATGAACTGTAAAAAAAAAAGTAGAAGAAATGAAGAATGAAAAGAATAAAATCAAATGCCACAATCTGGGTGACTCCATACAAAAGAAAAAAAAAAAACAACTTTGAAGAATAGATCCGATTCAGAGCATTCTAGGTGGCAACGGGTGTGTTTGTGTGTGGCAGGGAGAATGAACAAAAGTGTAGAGGCTGAAACAGCTGCAACCTACAGAGAGAGAGGGATCAGCTGAACTACTAGAAGCACCATGGATATGTCCTAAGGAACAGGAGCTGGGCTTCTTGGTGCCCCTGGTCTCAGACAATTAAACAGCAGTGAGAATCTCTAATATTTCCAGTGAACACTGTATCCTTGCAAAGTCAGGGAGAAGCACACAACTTGAAAATCCTCCCATTCTGTCCAGTTTTTCTATTCCATACCTATGGACGCTGCTCCCAAGAACTTACAGCTCTGTCTCTGCCTGTGTTTTCTGAGAATCCTAGTTGTATGTGTGTGTGTGTGTGTGTGTGTGTGTGTGCATGCTCATCTGTGTGTGTAGGAGTGTGTAAATATAGTGTTTGAACACCTGTCATAAACTCCCTTTTAGGAAAAGAGGTATGTTTGTTAGGAAAATGTTTTGAGAGTGCATGGTGAGGACACTGTTTACAAGGAAACAGGGAAATCAAAGCAGTATTTACATAATCAAGTGGCAGGAATTCGGGAGAAGGGCTTACCTAGAGAAGGAGGGGAGATTATGGCCAGAAGAGACCAGAGCTTGAGGGAAAGGACAATGGGTAAGAAAGAAATTTCTGGGACCGGGATGGTTGAAAGGCTTTTAAGAACAGAGATCTTTAATTTTTCCTTTTTTTGTATATATTTTTACTTTTAGCCTCCCCCACCCCTCCACCCCACCTCCACCAGTGGCTCAAATGGTAGAAGAATTTACCTGCAATGCAGGAGACCCAGGATCAATCCCTGAACTGGGAAGATTCCCTGGAGAAGGAAATGGCAACCCACTCCAGTATTTTTGCCTGAAAAATCCTATGGACAGAGCAGCCTAGCAGGCTACAGTCCATGGGGTTGTAAAAGAATTGGACACAACTTAGCGACTAAACAACAAGAACAATAATATCCATTGTACCACATCTTCTTATTTTTGTTACTTCCATGTAAATTTTCTCCATTGCCTTGTCTCTTCCATAAAAGTAGTTAACACCCAGAACTTTGAGTCAGTGGTATTTGGGGAAGTACATAAAGTGAGGTGTATGTGCAGGAAGCAGGGCCATGTGCAACAAGGGGCAATAGCAATGGTTGTTCTCATGTACCAGCAAGGTAATCATAGACCAAACTAAGTTAGAGCCATAGGTGACAAGGAAAAATCTAGGTACATTGTCTTCCTCCCCTCCAATCCCTGATTAAAGTGAGAAGGACATTGAGTTTTCCATTTCATGTAGCCTGGGGTTCTAGCCAATTTCATTTGAATAATCTAGGACATGGTGACCCCTGCATGTACCTGGGCTTCACCAGCTTGTGGTCAGTCACTCACAGTGACATTTCAGTCTCTGCCTCACTGGGCTCCTCTGTCACCACAGAAAGGCCTGTCTGTTTGCTGAAAATCGCCAGCTCCTGGAGGAGGAGGTAGAGTTAGATTGGCTGAGGGTAGAGTCTCCAGAGAGTGACTCAGGTTTGGCTTCTCCTGGCACAAGAGCCTATTTTCTGTTTACCAGGGGATTAATCATGGTTTCCAAATTGGTCCATCAGGACGCCGGCAGGACTGGTGAAAAAAAAAAAAAAAAACACAGAGGTGCTGGGTTTGGGGTTTTTCCATGCCCTGGTCAGTGATGGTCAGCAAGAAAGGAAAAGATGTGATTCCTCCTTTAGAGTCTTGTAATAAATTATCAAGTGCTCTGTAACTCATCTGATCCTGATCCTTGTCCCTGTGTAAACACAGATTTATAGCAGCTAAGGTGAAATGCCTCTGTTCTTTCTTTTTTGATCAGCAGAAGAGGGAATTCAGTGTTTGATTAGCCAGGTGTGGTGGGTATTTGATTTAATTGGATGCAACATCTATTTAATGTATAACCAGCATGTGCTAAGGTACAGAAACCTAAATTTGATATTTATAAGATAATCAGGAAGGACTTGGAAATAGGTAGAAAATAAATAAGTAAGTAAATAAATAAATGTTTTTTAGTCCTCAAAATAGAGGTTTGAGCTTTTTTGCTGGATTCATTACAGCCCTGATAGGATATACATTATCCAATATAATCATATACAAGCAATGAATCAACACAATATCTTTTTTAACTTGTCAGTGGTATCATAGAGAAGTCTTTTTAGAAGCTGAAGCAGTAATGGTTTTGCTGTCCTTCATTGGGTTGTTTACCATAGAAGGTGGTTTGATGTTTTGAATTATAACTATTTCTACAAATACCCAGACAAATCATATTTTCCCGGTGAGGGAGAAGAAGGTCTTGAAAACATCACAGATCATTTTAAAATGGAGAACTTGTTTTTCAGTTAGCTGAAATTACTTTAGATAATTTGTGAGTCTTTAGAGTTTAATTTATGGGTGCTTATATTCTTATATTAATAAGCATAGTATTTATTCAGTTGGGGAAAGTTGTATTAATCTCACAAAACAAGACTTTGTGAAGCAAATTGGTAAAAAAAAAAAAAAAGTGATAGGTCTGTTATGGTATTTGTTTTCCCTTATCAATCTTTCTTTTGGAGTCATAAAATAATTAGAATAGAAACAACTTACATATTGTAACATAGTGGTCTTAGGTCCTGATTAATTTCCATCACTTCAATTGTTTGCTCTACATAAATCTGCATTTACAGCAAGTGGGAACTAGCATTATTATGGTATATGATATGATTAGAAAATGGACAGAGAATGAACACTCTTCCTAACTTAGTCTTATGATATATGATATGATTAGAAGATGGACAAACAGACAACAATGAAACACTCTTCCTAACTTAATCTCTAAACCCACTGATGCCTGAAATTATACTTACTCTGTACAGTGGTTTAGTCACTCAGTCGTGTCCTACTCTTGCTACTCGATGGACTGTAGCCTGCCAGGCTCCTCTGTCCATGGGATTCTCCAGGCAAAAATAGTGGAGTGGGTTGTCATTTCCGTCTTCAGGGGATCTTCCTGACCCAGGAACTGAACCCGGGTCTCCTGCACTGCAGTCAGGTTCTTTACCTGTGTAGTATTAGGCATCATCAGCTTCCTGTGCCTCAGAGAATGATGACACTGCCTTAAGGAACATCAATAATCAGGAAGTATGACATTCAAGGAGCATGTTTTCAACTTTTCTGACACAGTTTTCTTTTCTGTGCCATTAATCTGGCACTTAAAATTATTGGGAAAGAATGGCAGTACCCCAAAGTCCATTCAGTATTCTCTACAGACAACAAAGAGAAGACAGAGCAACAGTGACAGCTATGAGAACAATCATCCTCAGGCTCTCTCCTGGATCTGGTTTACGCTTGGAGAGATCAAGCACACAGAACAGGAGAGTACAAACCTGGCTCATGAACTTCTGAATCTGGGGTTGGGAGCTGAGAGTCCAGGTGCTAATTCTGTGGGCTTGGCCTGAGCCATGGGCCTCCATGTTGACTAAGTAAAGTGAAGGTGGGATTACATCAAAGTTAGATGGCTTCTGCGGTACATTCCTTAGAAGCTATAAACTGAGGAGGTTTTAGTCAAGTGGTTTGGAGAAAAAGCTTCTAGAGTTGCTAGCTATAGGGGCAGAGTCTATGGAGACAGTAGTACAACAAGATTATTCACCTAAGGTAAAACAATCTAAAATTCATTTCAAAATTTACAGTTGGAAAAAGCTTTAGGGGGCATCTGATCTACCTCCTTACCTGCTATATAAATTCCTCTACAGCTTCGCTAAGTTTTATTACACACTTTCTGCTTAAATACCCACAGTGACATGGAATGCATTTAAATATCCATTTAGGTACTAACCTTTCTAGGCCTTTTTACATAGCCCCACTGTTGTCTGTTGGGGGGCTTCCCTGGTGGCTCAGATGGTAAAGAATCTGCCTGCAATGCGGGAGACCTGGGTTCAATCCCTGGGTTGGGACAATCCCCTGGAGAAGGAACTGGCAAGCCACTCCAGCACTCTTGCCTGGAGAAACCCACGAACAGAGGAGTCTGGTGGGCTACAGTCCATGGAGTTGCAAAGAGTCGGACACGGCCGAGCAACTAACACATACACACTCTTGTTTATAATCTTCTAAGAACAGCCCCTTTGGCTTGCCAAGTCACTTTTTATTTCTAGCGATAATTATTTGAGATTTCTCTATTTTTATACAAAACTGCCATGTTGGGTGCCATAGAATACAGGATTGAGTGATATAGAGCAGAATCCTCGGTTGTCTAAGACATTTCAGTCTAATGGAGGAATGTAAATACCACACACACACACACACACTGCCTGGTAGGAATAATCAGAGAAATTTCAGGAAAGAAATAGGTTGTGAGCTTGGCCTTATATTGTGAGTAGAATTTGTAAAGACTTTTCCAAGAATGGCCTAAAAAATAAACAAGGGAAAATAATTCAGTAGGGGTCAGGTCACTTGCTTAAAGCCCCTGCTTCCCAGAAGGCAATAGTGGGCAACTTTCCATGAAGGGACTTGCTATGGGAGTTTAGATTATTGTACTCTATGATTTTTCAAAGATGAGATTAGTAGTTCTCCTTTTTCACAGAATGTTCCTACTAAACCATATTTCCTGTCCCTGAAATAATCTTATACTAAATAGAATAAAGGAAGTAAATGGAGTTCCAGAAAGCAATCTTAAACCATACCCACTTTGAAAAAAAATACCAAAGGAGATATTTTTAAAGGTACTTTTATTTAGAAATTTTAAAAAGGAATGAACAACAAGGTTTTCATTGTTTGTCCTGTAGAATACAAAATCCCCCAGATTTTGTCCTGTAGAATACAAACGCTAAGAGTTTTCAAAAATTTTGGCAAACTGGAACAGCAGAGGTTTGAAGGCTGCGGTTCTTTGATTTGCACTTCCTGGATGCGCTGTGTAGGTTACTACTGCCTGAATGTAAGCTCCCTTGTTCATCTCCCCCTACGCTGGGCTAGTCCAGACCCAGATCTGCTCTGTCTCTCTGGGTTTGCTTACCAGACATGGAGGAGGGATATGGGCAGTGGCTAAACCACAGGCTAGAATGCAGCCTTTTCCCACTACTGACTCACAGGATGACAGGGCCAGATCGCTTCCCCTTCTGATGTTTCTGTTCATTTGTGTTTACTGGAGCCCTAGCAATTCTTCATTCCACAGAAATAAATGCATATATTTGTGAGTGTGCTTTGGGACAAGGATCGAAAGAAGATTCGTTCTTGTTCTCTCCAGGCAAAGCACAGAATCATTTTCCCTCTTACTGTTGCACCACCACCACCCATGGGATATTCCATCAGGGATACACAGTGGCTTTCTCAGTGTTGCTTGTTTATTACAGGGTAAAGACAAAAATCTTGGGCTAACCAAGCTACACCCCGTGTTGACTCATATCCTTACCTTCCTCCAGCTGCTGGAGTAACAGGGTCTGTTGCCAGAGGGCTAATTTTACCTTCCCTTGTTGTTTCATCCTTGTATTTCATACACAGGATGGATTCTTATTCTTCTCTAGACACAGAAGTGCATTGCTTTATGCTACAAGCTATCTATTGGATGAGCTTTGTGGATATCAAATATTTGTACACAGATCAGATTTCTCCCCCAGCAGAAATCATTATCTCATAAGGGTTTTTTTGTTTGTTTGTTTTGAGTTGACTTCTCAATGGGATACAGTGGAAAGAGCATCGGAATAAGAAATAGGAGATTAAGCTTCCTATTCTGGCTTTCCTCCTGATTAGTCATGTGACTCTGGGCAAATTACACTCTGAAGTCCCACTAGTGTTCTATTTTGTCATCTCTACTATTTTGAAGTCAGGTTAGATGATTTTTATGATCCAATTTTGGAATTCTTTAGGCAGTCTCAGTAATCCATGATACGGTTGCTTTAAATATCTTATTTTTTACCTTTCCTTAAGGACTTTGTAGTAATAATTATCCACTCTCGAGAATTAATGTGAAAGATGAATATATGAAGGGTAAACAGCATTTTAGGAGCAGGTTTCCAGTTTATAATTATAGCTAATCTTTTCTAGCAAAATATTTGACCATATAATTTAAGCAGTTTGATAAACATTCTGCACGCCTCTGGACCCACCGTGCTTAGCTTTCCAGTCCTTAGATATACTTCCTTAGTGAGTTTTACACCTATGCTTTAGATATCATCTACTATTGACTCATAGATTTACATATTCAGCTCAGACTTCTCTCCTAAACCTCCAAACTCACATTCTGCAGTCTGTGATATCTCCATTTGGATTTCTAGTAGGTGTCTCAAACTCAGCATGTCCCACATAGAATGCCTGATTTCTGCTGCCTTCCAATCTGCTTCTCCCATCATTCTCCCCATCTCCATGCACAGCAACTCACACTTTTCACTTCTTCCAGAAACTCGATTATCATCCTCACCAACTCACTTCCTCTCACCATCCACTTAAATGTCACCTAATTGGTCTCCCTGCTTTCTGTCCTCATCCTTGCTTTCTCTCCTCTTCCGCTTATGGATCATTTCCCAAACAGCAGCCAGAGTGACCCCTTTAAAAGTAAAGTTAGAAGTCGTGTCTGACCAAACTTTTTAAATTGATCTGAATCAGTAATTGATTCCTGATCACTCAGAGCAAAAGTCAAAACTCAGCCCCTGTGACCTTTTTATTTTCATCTCTGCTCCTCTCCTTTTTGCTCACTCTGCCCTTGCCACATGGTTCTCCTTGCTCTCCTGGGTCTTGCAAACATGTTCATTACTAAGACCTTTGTACTTGCTATTCCCTGTCTTACTATGATTTTCCTATAAATACCGCATGACTACTGATTCCCTTGCCTCTTTCAGGTTTTTGTTCAAATGTTCATATTCCTAGTGCATTCTTACCTAAACCGCTCCTCACCCTCTGATGCCCTGCCCCTGGGATTTCCTTTCATCTTTCTTTGTTTTTCCTCTATAACTCTCATCATCTAATACAAGGTTTCTTGACTTTGGCATTACTGACCTTTTGGATTAACTCTTTCTTTTGGGGATCGCCCTGTGCCGTGCAGGATGTTTAGCAACATAGGGATGTTGCCACCTTCTACCCACCAAATACTAGCAACCCACTTCTTCCTCCCTAGTTGTGACAACCAAAAATAACTCCAGATGTTACCAAATGTCCCCTGAGGGGCAAAATAATTCCAGATGGAGAACCACGAGCTAATATAATATGTGTTTTACCCATTTATTTGTTTATTGTTCCTCTCCTCCCCACTACTAGAATAAAACCTCCATGAGAACAGGAAGTTTTGTCTCTATCGTTCACTGCTATAATGCACCCACCCAGAACTGAGCCTAGTGCATAGTAGGTGCTCAACAAATAGTTAATGAGTGAGTGAATAAATGAAATAGACTCCTCCCTTTTCCCTCTGAGCTCATTAAGCTCCAGTCACACAGGACTTTTATCTTTCTCTTGTACGTCCTGAGCTCATTCTCACCTTTCTGCCTTTTTCTTTTAGAGCCTGTTCTGGAAGGCTCTATTCACAGGTCATCACATGGGTGGATCCCAGCTTGTTACTTAGGTCTCTACTTAAATGTCAAAGAGGTCTTCCTTCCTGATCACACTATCCAGCATGAGACCCCCTCCACCATCCTCTTCCCACCTCCACTGCTTGCCAGAGTTACTATCATTTACTCTGATTTCATTGCTTCATTACATACATCTCTGACATGAGCTTATTTGTTCACATGGTGAATTTCTGTCTTTCCTCCTTAAATGAATGTTGTCTGAGCACTCAACCTTATATTCAATATGTTTATTTATCATGGTATCCCCACAGTCTAGAACAGTTCCAAGCACATTGTCTATGTACTGATTGAACAAATAAGCCTACCTCCTACTAGTCGATTTCAGAGTGGAAGAGGTTTCAATGGTTAGGAATGAAAGGTTATATCTGTTAGGGTTCGGTTGCAAAGAAGAGGATCCACTTTAGCTAGCTTAAGCTGAAAGGAGTTAATTGCAGCTTTAATTCTGTGGCTCACAGAATCACTGAGAAGGCTGAAGAAATAGCCTCCATGTTGAGCTTTCACGGACAACCATGAAAGCCACACAATATCTGTCCTTACTGAAGGAGAGACTGCTCTTCAATCAGGAAATCTCTAGCTGAACAGAAGCTGAGGTGCCAACCACTGGCTCTGAGACCAGACCGCTGCTGTCAGTATCAGAGAGCTAGCACTGCCCCAGAAAAACCAGATACCACCCCTCTCGGGTTTCCAGCAGAAAGAGCAAACATCGAAGCTTGCCCACCAGCAAACTTGATTTTCCAGCTCTCATGGCTGTACTTCTGATTAATGTTTATTAATTCAAATAAAACCCTGGCTTCTAGGAGGTCTGGGAGCTGTGGGTTTTAGTGTTCCAGTGTCTGCAGCTCAGGAAGGCCCATTGGAAAGAGATTAGAATGAATGTGGAAGGCCAGTTTACCATATGCAGGTATGGTAATAAGGATGGAGAAATAGGTTATTAAAAAAAAAGAGTCTTCAGCATCATATCTGAAAGGCAAAATGGTCACCCTAAATACAAATAAAATAGTCAAGAGTGTCTTATGCAGAGTACTGATGAGTAGCGTTCATACAGTTTCAGGAAATGATTATGTTTTGTCAAAGATGCAGCAACATGTGATGAATAGCATTTCAGACAAACCAAGCTCAGCAAAGCCATGATCTGAGCTCCCCTGCAGAGTGGAACTGTTTATACCTATAGCTCTACAAGAAAAGTGTGAGATCCATCCGGCTGAGCACTGTTTTTCATAACTGGTCATGGACATTTTATTTTCAACTTAGGACAGCAGTCAAACTCAAATCTTTGGAAAGACTCATTAAAAGGATGGAATTTCAGATTTGTGCTGGCTAATAAAGAAATTCATTACTAGATTTCATTTTTATTGTTTATTGTTTGAACAATAAAAATGAAATCTAGTAATGAATCTATTTTTATAAAATCTAGTAATGAATCTATTTTTATAAAATATACTGTCAACATTTACATCAGATCACATAGTGCAGTGTGTATATATATATATATATAAAACTTAATTCACTTTTTTGTAAAGATAAAATCCAGTTTTTTTATTCTTAACCTTCCATTTGCATGCTTTTAAATATTTAATTGTTGCAATTATACATGCTGTTGGTTTATCTGTTTTACGCACTAAAAATCAAACTATAGAATCTGTATGAAATGATAATTGGGGAGCCTCTGCTCAACCAAAAATACAGAGATATAGACAAACCTAAACACAATGTAAAAATGTAATTTTAAGAATAGTATTTTATCAAATTTGGGAAACATGAAACTGTCTGCAACTTTTAAATTCTTCCTTTTAAGTTCTTCATGCTTAAAATAGCTTAAGGATTTCTTCCATTCTTTCTCTCCAATATCCCTTGCAAAGGACTTTTAAAATAGCTGCTCTTTATTGCGAACCTTCTGTGTGCTAGGTCTGGAACATTCTCTCTTTTAATCCTCATAGCTTCCCTACAGGGCATAGAAATTTCTGCTGTACCAGTGTGGACTCTGAGGCTCAGAGAAATTACTTGGGAGAGGCAAAGCTGGGATTGGAAATTGAGATTTGACCTCATATCCTCTTCACTTCAAAACTTATTCTTTCTCCGGCAACATTCATTTATTCAGTCACTCATGTATTCAATTAGTGCTACTCAAGGGCTCACTATGGACTAGGCATGTACTGGTTTCTGAAATTAAAATAATGAGTTCAGAAAAGAGCATCATCCCTGCCTGTATGGAGCTGAGAACCTCTGCTCCCTCTGGTTGGTTGGTTATTTGTGATTTATAGATGAGAATTAAATTCCTGAAACACAGACAAGAATGTAAAGTTTGCCAATTTTTTTTAAAATGTAAGAGATGGCATTTTATAAATATTCCCATGTGAAACAATATTAAAATGGATTACCAGCCCTAGGTTATATGTGTTTGCTTAGAGCCTTGATGACTTCAAGATTAATGAAGCACAAAAATTAATTAGAGAAGCTGAAACTCAAGAAATCCCTCATGAGGAAAATAAGGGTTATCTGATTTTTACATGAGGCAGAAGCAATGACAGAAATTGAGTTCCTGTCAGGAAGGATCAAGCATTTCAGACACAGTTTAATAATGTTTCCTAGTAGTTTGAGCACCTTAGCCATCACTGCCAAATTCTCGAGTCAAGATACTACTAACGTCACCAGCCGTCAACTGTAATATAAATGACAGAATCCATTGTGTGTGTCAGGACTTCAGTGCCTGGAGGGGCCGGTAGGTTGTGTACCACATGTGGAGGGCCAGATCTATTAACAGGTAGGAATATTCTTCACTTCCACACACAAAAATTTGTTTTCTCCTATTGGTAGATCTTTCATTTTTTGCTCCCTCTGATTGAGATATAGACATAGGAAGTATTTCATTTTCCACTTTACTGTAGGAAAAACAACAGCCTGAGGGTTTTGATGAAGGTCTGGTGTTCACCTCACTCTGGGGGAATAGTTTGGAGTGGCAGGGCAGTGGGGCCCTGGAAATAACATATCTTGTGTGTCAGGGCAGTAGTTATTCAGCTCCTGCTGATGGTTGCCATGAAGGAGGACCTGGTGGTGCCAGATATTTCATTTTTTTAAAGAGAAGCCAGAAATATGGATTTTTCTGTGAAATCACCTGACATTTAAATCTTGGCAACTAATTTAAGGAAAAAAAGAAAAAAAAAAAAACTCTTGCACCAACATTTTTGATAGAACGATCAGTCATCTTGGTTGGTCCAGGACCAAGGTGTTCTTTCATTGCTAAAACAGAGAGTCCCAGACAAGCTGGGATAGTTGGCCCTTCTAGAATTTGGAGGATAAAGAAGATATCTCTGTAAGCCACAGAAAGACTGTAGATGGTCAGTTTGTGGCCTCTGATGAATAGGACAATGGACTGGAATCCTAATTCACAGTGTCACATTTTCAAAGGAGGGAGAACATATTTGATGAACAGAGAATGGCTATGTACATCCGGTTATCACTTCTGCTCTCCCCACAGTCCAAATCTGATGTCCATAGCCAGATTAGAAACTACCATAGTATACTGATTGCAGTGCTTTAGTGTTCTTTGTTTTCAACTGTCTATCCAAAATTTGTTCAATGAAGGAACACATATAGAAAGTGGGAGATCCAGAGGCTGAAGGAAGAGGCTGACTTCTCTGAAAGGCCACAACTAATTAAAGGAAATGTTGATAGGTTATTGGGAAGTATCTTGGGCCAGACTATTTTTATTCTACCTAAGTTTTATAACTAAATATAAAGGTTAATTTTCACAAGTTTTTCTTAAATTAAAAAAAAAATTATAGAATGTTATCATAGGAAAGCATCTTTAACACCGTGTAGTCCAGAACTTCCAATACAAAGTTGGGGAAATTGAGGCCCAGCATCCCATAGCTAAGTTACTGGTAGAATGGTTCAACCTGCATCTGTTCGAAATGGTGTTGTTGCTATTTAGTCGCTGAGTCGTGTCTGATTCTTTGCAACTCCATGCGCTGCAACCCATCAAGCTCCCTCTGTTCGTGGGATTTCCCAGGCAAGAATACTGAAGTGGGTTGCCATTTCCTTCTCCAGAGGATATTCCCGACTGAGGGATCAAACCCGAGTCTCCTGCATTGGCAGGCAAATTCTTTACCACTGAGCCACCTAGAAAGCTCTTGGAATGGTGTAGATGGGTGTCAGTGACATGATAAGGGAGGGCAACATGGCTTCTGTAAGATCCGGTTCTAGCAATTAAGAAAGTTTCGTGGTACAAAAAAACCCATTAAAATCTAAAACAACAGAAGTTATTTCAAACTCTGCGTTTTGTTCACAAAATTAAAAAACAGTGAATCCCTAAATGCTCATATTGTTGAAACTCAATGCAAATTGCATGCAGTGAAGGACAGTGAAATGGAAAAAGGCAAATCCACTATCAAGAAGATTACTGTATTGTATCTGGGCCATTTCATGTGCAAGGTACACATTTCAAACTAAAAACCCATGATTTGCAAAATATAGACAAGGAAGTTTAAAAGAAGTCTTTCTAACCATCGTTATCTACTTGCATTGTTTAGTTTCATTCCATTCGAAGTACGTCACTTCTTCACAAAAGAATTCTCTTTGAAGTCGGAGAATGATCTCTGCAGTGAGAATATGCCCCCGCCCCCCCAAGGCCCACATGAGCAAGTGAAAAACAAGGCTGATCTTTATCTTACTACATTGGCGTGATGCACCAGCCAAAGAACTTACTGGTCATATTTACAGTCACAAGAAGGTGTCATTAGGGTCCAAAGAACCACAGATTCCTTGTTTGAATAATTAGAATTCCCCTTACTGCCACCTGGGACAATACAAAATACATAGTTTATCTTTGACATCTGTTTATGCTAATTCCTGAGTATCTCAATAGAATAAAATAGAGACAATGGCCCAGTAACTTGAATATCACACCAAAAGACCACAAAGGCCAACTTGAGTTTCTTGCAGACTCTAAGAAGCTCCTCAAGCTTGGAGGTTGGTTGGTGCTCACACTGTCTTTATTGTGGGTAGATTACATATAGCTGTAGGCTACTTAAACATAAGCTTGGTGAATAGTTCAGAGTCAGAATGATCCTGGTCAGTGTAAGAGGCCAACACTTAATGAATTTATGGTTACAGCTGCCCCAGCACTTGCCATACCCCTCCTGATTAGATCCGGAAATGCAGTAAGAAGGGAGAAGAATTTTAATTCTTTTTTTATTATTACAATATTTTAAAATGTATCTATTTATTTTTGGCTGCACTGGGTCGTCATTGCTACGCATGGGCTTTCTCTAGTTTCAGTGAGTGGAGGCTCCTCTCTAGTTGTACGTGGGCTTCTGTTCCAGAGCATGGGCTCTATGGTATGCCAGCTTCAGTAGTTGAGGCTCTTTGGCTTATTTGCCCCTTGGCATGTGGTATCTTCCTGGACCAGAAATCGAACCCAAGTTCCCCTGCATTTACAGGCAGATTCTTAACCCCTGGACCACCAGGAAAGTCCACAGTCAGTCAGTCAGTCAGTCAGTTTAGTTGCTCAGTCGTGTCCAACTCTTTGTGACCCCATGGACTGCCTTGGGGAGGCACACCAGGCCTCTCTGTCCATCACCAATTCCTGGAGTTTACTCAAACTCATGTGCATCAAGTACGTGATGCCATACAGCTATCTCATCTTCTGTCGTCCCCTTCTCCTCCTGCTTTCAATCTTTCCCAGCATCAGGGTCTTTTCCAATGAGTCATTTCTTTGCATCAGGTGACCAAAGTATTGGAGTTTCAGCTTCAGCATCAGTCCTTCCAACGAATATTCAGGACTGATTTCCTTTAGGATGGACTGGTTGGATCTCCTTGCAGTCCAAGGGAAGTCCTGGGGTATGTTAATTCTTGATAACTATTTGGAGGTTGATTATATAGGAACAGGAAGCAACAAAACAGAATTATAAAATATTGTTTTGGTGGTCAGGCCAGATTCCCTTCCAGGACAAATTTTTAAGAGGGTGATTTGGGCTTTCTCTTTCAGAGGCAAGTCCTAGGAGTGTTACTGCTGGGTTGTGTGTGTGTGTATGTGTGTGTGTGTGGTTAAGCTTTAAAGCACAAATATTTGTCATACATAATTTCTGAGGGTCAGAAATCTAGAAGTGGCTTCACTGGATGCTTTTGGGTTAGGTTCTCTCATGTGGTTGCAGTTGCAGTGTCTTCCAGAGCAGCAGTCATCTGAAGGCTTGGCTGGGGCTCAAGGGTTTACCTCCAAGATGGTGCATCACTGGCCTAAGGTAGCTCATTCACACGGCAGTTGGCTGGAGGCCTCAGTTCCTTACCTTTTGCCTTCAACCTGTCAGTGGGCCTTCTTGAGTGACCTAACAAGACAGCTTCCTTCAAAGTAAGTGATCTAAGAGAGAAGATAAGACTGTCATTAACATGGCTTTTGGAAATGGATTTTTGAGTTTACATGATTTGGTAGTACTAAGTTACTTCTTCATGCCTTAAAACCACAATAGTTGAAGGTAGTATGGATTTCACAAGAGTGACTAAGTTGCTTTAACATGGGAAGCAGATGAGTCCACGTTGAAAGATGTGGAAGGTGGAAGACAGCTCTGGCACTGAGACCCAGAGGAGTCTTTTATTTATATATATATTTATTTATATTTTGGCTGCCTTGGGTCTTTGTTGCATCTTGTGAGCTTTCTCTTGCTGTGCAGCATGGGCTCTAGAGGATGAGGGCTCAGTAGTTGTGGCCCAGGCTCTTTACTTGCTCTGCAGCACATGGGATCTTAGTTCCCTGATCAGGGATGGAACCTGTGGTGTTCCCTGCACTGACAGAAGGATTCTTAACCACTGGATCACCAGGGAAGTCCCCCAAGAAGTCTTTTAAATAAATGATTCTTATATTGCTGAAAGCAGTGGTAAATTATCCTTTTTTAATATTTGGAACAGACGGATTTGAGCACATCGTTAGCCCAAACCTTCCATTTCAAAGATGGTAGTTGAGGGCATGAGAAGGATAATTTTACATAAATATTTCAGAGCATTTGTATTTGAGTCATTTTCTTTAATTAACCTTTGTTTATGGTAGAGTGGAACTTCCCTGGTGGCTCAGCAGTGAAGAATCTCCTTGCAATGTAGGAGCCACAGGAGACGAGGGTTCGATCCCTGGGTCAGAAAGATCCTCTGGAGGAGGTCATGGTAATCCACTCTAGTATTCTTGCCTGGAGAATCCCATGGACAGAAGAGTCTGGTGGGCTACCGTTCATAGGGTTGCAAAGAGTCGTATATGACTGACGCAACTTAGCACGCACACACGTGGGTAGAATACTTTGTAGAGTATAGAAAAGCCATCTCTGGACTTTCTGAGTTCATTGTGAACAAAGACAAAGTAGTGGCTGGCAATGAGGAAACCAGAACTACCATTCTTAGCAACCTTGATTCATGTGAATCTGAATGTAAACAGAGCTCAAGATTTTAAACCCAATTCTCCCACGCATGAGAGGGACAATGGGTTGTTGAAAAATTGTAAAGCTTCTTCTGAGTCTTAAAGGTTTTTGAAAAAATAATGGAACATCCTGGGTAACTGGCTTAATGTTGTTAGCAAGACCTATTTCCTCTTTTGCCAAATGAGGCTGATGATAGCAACCTTGTAGGATTATGGCAACTAGAAATAATCTAAACTGAGTGAGTGCTCAGTAAATGGTAGCTGATTTTATAATTATTACCATCATATTTTTTTCTTCAAGGCATTAAGCTTATGACCAATAGGCTTGGAGAACCTAGGAGAACCTTTATCCCTTTGGTTCTCAAAACTGTATCAGGGTATCTGATAAGTGATGAGGGGAGAAGGGGAGAATGCCTCAGTCCACCGCAGCCATGTGGCATAGTGCTTGCCCCAAGGCCACTTGTTGCAGAATTACCTGGTTGTTTGTTAAAAATACAGATTCTTGGATCCTGCCACAGGTCTACTACGTCAGTGTATCTGGGGTTGGAACCATATAATCTGGCTTTTTTTTTTTTTTTTTAACCAAGCCACCCAAATGATTCCTGTGCCCACTAAGATTTGAGAACCACAGGAAAACATGTTTTGAAAGTCTTGTGGGGCTCACCGAAGGCAAAACAACCGAATTGATCTCGACCAGAAGTTTCCAACTTTTACAAAATTATGTACCCCCATCAAGAAAATCTTTTGTATAATGTAATCCTAATGTTTGTATGCTCATACTTATACCTTAATTCATAAATTTTCACATATACCACTATGCTAAATATCCTGTACATTATAAGACAACAGAGACATTTAAAAAAAGATGATATAAAAACTTTCTGTATAAACTTTAATATTTTCTTTTCATATCCTAGTGGATCATATGGTATAACCCTTGGGATTCATACTACCTAACGTGGAGACCACTGGTTAAAGCAAAGTGGTCCCTATGCTTGTGTTTATTCAATCACTTAATTAAGCAAACATTTACAATGTTCTTTCCAAATGTGAAGCCTGCTGTAAGCTCCAAGGGCTCGAGGTGAGTGATTGGCTTCTTCTGTCATACTGAAGCACTAATAATATGACTACCTCATCGTGTGTAAACACTTTGTTATTTCCAGGGTCTGTGGGTGGGAGAGTTCAGTTCATCTCCTTCGGGCAGTAGAGTGGTGCTGCATCTAGTCACAAATATATAATTTAACAGACTATTTGGGAATAGGGGAAAGAGTTTTGCCAAGAGAACGCACTGGTCATAGCGAACACCCTCTTCCAACAACACAAGAGAAGACTCTACACATGGACATCACCGGATGGTCAACACCGAAATCAGATTGATTATATTCTTTGCAGCCAAAGATGGAGAAGCTCTATACAGTCAGCAAAAACAAGAGTGGGAGCTGACTGTGGCTCAGATCATGAACTCCTTATTGCTAAATTTAGACTTAAATTGAAGAAAGTGGGGAAAACCACTAGACCATTCAGGTATGACCTAAATCAAATCCCTTATATAGTGGAAGTGAGAAATAGATTTAAGGGCCTAGATCTGATAGACAGAGTGCCTGATGAACTATGGACAGAGGTTCGTGACATTGTACAGGAGACAGGGATAAAGACCATCCCCATGGGAAAGAAATGCAAAAAATCAAAATGGCTGTCTGAGGAGGCCTTACAAATAGCTGTGAAAAGAAGAGAAGCGAAAAGCAAAGGAGACAAGGAAAGATATAAGCATCTGAATGCAGAGTTCCAAAGAATAGCAAGGAGAGATAAGAAAGCCTTCCTCAGCAATCAGTGCAAAGAAATAGAGGAAAACAACAGAATGGGAAACATTAGAGATCTCTTCAAGAAAATTAGAGATAGCAAGGGACCATTTCATGCAAAGATGGGCTCAATAAAGGACAGAAATGGTATGGACCTAACAGAAGCAGAAGATATTAAGAAGAGGTGGCAAGAATACACAGAACTGTACAAAAAAGAGCTTCACAATCCAGATAATTGTGATGGTGTGATCACTGACCTAGAGCCAGACATCCTGGAATGTGAAGTCAAGTGGGCCTTAGAAAGCATCACTATGAACAAAGCTAGTGGAGGTGATGGAATTCCAGTTGAGCTATTTCAAATCCTGAAAGATGATGCAGCAAAAGTGCTGCACTCAATATGCCAGCAAATTTGGAAAACTCAGCAATGGCCACAGGACTGGAAAAAGACTGTATTCTTGCCACCTCTTCTTAATATCTTCTGCTTCTGTTAGGCCCATATCATTTCTGTCCTTTATTGTGCTCATCTTTACATGAAATGTTCCCTTGATATCTCTAATTTTCTTGAAGAGATCTCTAATGTTTCCCATTCTGTTGTTTTCCTCTATTTCTTTACATTGATTGCTGAGGAAGTCTTTCTTATCTCTTCTTGCTATTCTTTGGAACTCTGCATTCAGATGCTTATTCAGATTCAGATGCTGCATTCATTCCAATTCAGATTCAGTTTTCATTCCAATCCCAAAGAAAGGCAATGGCAAAGAATGTTCAAACTACTGCACAATTGCACTCATCTCACACGCTAGTAAAGTAATGCTCAAAATTCTCCAAGCCAGGCTTCAGCAGTATGTGAACCGTGAACTTCCAGATGTTCAAGCTGGTTTTAGAAAAGGCAGAGGAACCAGAGATCAAATTGCCAACATCTGCTGGATCATGGAAAAAGCAAGAGACTTCCAGAAAAACATCTATTTCTGCTTTATTGACTATGCCAAAGCCTTTGACTGTGTGGATCACAATCAACTGTGGAAAATTCTGAAAGAGATGGGCATACTAGAGCACCTGACCTGCCTCTTGAGAAGCCTGTATGCAGGTCAGGAAGCAACAGTTAGAACTGGACATGGAACAACAGACTGGTTCCAAATAGGAAAAGGAGTCCGTCAAGGCTGTATATTGTCACCCTGCTTATTTAGCTTCTATGCAGAGTACATCATGAGAAACGCTGGGCTGAAAGAAGCACAAGCTGGAATCAAGATTGCTGGGAGAAATATCAATAACCTCAGATATGCAGATGACACCACTCTTATGGCAGAAAGTGAAGAGGAACTCAAAAGCCTCTTGATGCAAGTGAAAGAGGAGAGTGAAAAAGTTGGCTTAAAGCTCAACATTCAGAAAATGAAGATCGTGGGATCTGGTCCCATCACTTCATGGCAGATAGATAGAGAAACAGTGGAAACAGTGTCAGACTTTATTTTGGGGGGCTTCAAAATCACTGCAGATGGTGATTACAGCCATGAAATTAAAATATGCTTACTCCTTGGAAGGAAAGTTATGACCAACCTAGATAACATATTGAAAAGCAGAGATATTACTTTTCCAACAAAGGTCCGTCTAGTCAAGGCTATGGTTTTTCCTGTGGTCATGTATGGATGTGAGAGTTGGACTGTGAAGAAAGCTGAGCGCTGAAGAATTGATGCTTTTGAACTGTGGTGTTGGAGAAGACTCTTGAGAGTCCCTTTGACTGCAAGGAGATCAGTCCTGGGTGTTCATTGGAAAGCCTGATGTTAAAGCTGAAACTTCAATACTTTGGCCACCTCATGCAAAGAGTTGACTCATTGGAAAAGACCCTGATGCTGGGAGGGATTGGGGGCAGGAGGAGAAGGGGATGACAGAGGATGAGATGGCTGGATGGTATCACTGACTCGATGGATGTGAGTCTGAGTGAACTCTGGGAGTTGGTGATGGACAGGGAGGCCTGGCGCGCTGCAATTCATGGGGTTGCAAGGAGTCGGACATGACTGAGCGACTGAACTAACTAACAGGACAGTCAAGGTGAGCCACAAGTGAAGTGGGTAGAGCCTTCCCTGAATTAAACAGAGCCTCATCTTTGGAGATGTGTGACACTGTGGATACAACACTGCGTTTGGTTCTGGAAGTCCTGTATGTCTGCACTTCATTCCTTATAGGCTGCATGGCCTTCTGTAAATTACTTACCAGTTGAGCTTCTGTTTACTCTTTTGTAAAACAAGGATAATAACATCTTTTCTGCTTACTTAACACAATTGCTATCACAACCAAACTCACCTCATCTTTGATAATAATCCTACTGAATGCCAGGTTTAATCAATCAGCTGTCAGTCACTGTTTTATTGAGTGCCTGAAGGGTATTCCAAAGTGCCACCAGGTAAGTAGAATTTCACTTTCCTGATTTTACTAGAACAAGCAAGTTCTTATTTTCCTGAATTTAATAACTAACTCACCTTCCATCTGTCACCCTTCTCCTCCCACAGAAGTTAAGAGAAGTGACTTCAAAGCTTGGCTTTGCTACTTTGATGTCTCATTTCCTTCAATATAGTTTTCTTGGGGTTCCCTAGTGGCTCAGATGGTAAAGAGTCTGCTTGCAATGCGGGAGACCCAGGTTCAGTCCCTGGGTTGGTAAGATACCCTGGAGAGGGAAATGGCAACCCACTCTACTATTCTTGCTTGGGAAATGCCATGGACAGAAGAGCCTGGTGGGTTATAGTCCATGGGGTCGCAAAGAGTCCGACACAACTGTAAAATGAGGATAATGATATTTACCCCCTAAATTATTGTGAGGGTTAAGTGAAATAATTTATGTAAAATGTTTGGCACAATTGGAACATAGTAAAAATTGAATAAATGATTGTTACTTAAATGGCAAATATGATGAGGTACTCTTTTAACATTTCGGTAAATGCAGACTACAACCTAATACATGGTTCAGAAATGGATTTCACATGGTGATTCTGAAAGAAAAAAAAGTGATTTGCCCTTACGTTTTGTGTATGATTAACCTTCTTAGCTGGTTATTGTGGATGAAGCTAAGAGATAGATATCTTTTAAGATTCAGTTGGAGAATGAATAATGACTAGCTTGACAGAATGGAAATTTTTACTGTGTTTTAGACTGGCCTGGATTTAAGAACTGCCCCAAACATGAAGACTTAATATTTACTAGACATAAAAATAAAAGGAAAAAATTTTTACTAGTAATCTTATTTCAGAGAGATGTGCTCAGGAAATAATGAACTGGTAGTCTATAATATGGGCCACAACAAGGCTTTGATTCTGACTTTTAAATTATGTGATACAAATCTTTCCCTATTGTTTAATAACAGTGGATTTTTTTTTTCTTATTACACAAGCTATTGACATAGCCTAAATCACTTAATGACTCATGATGTAACAGACTGGCATTTCCTTCATCCTTACTTATACACAGATGATTTGATTATACAGGAACATTTTAACCTACCTTCCTAATATACCTGCAGTTTAAAAAACACACAGAGGACAGACCAGTATTTGTTCCTATGTGAATTTATATGCCAGTTTCCCTTAAATGGCCTAACTATAAACCTAATCTTTAAAATGGGGGTTCTTCTCCTTTTGCCCGAGTTTGAAGCTGATCTTCTGTGTTCTGTTTTCTCTTGATAGCTTAGTGTGCTTCCCTAATCATTGTAGACTCACAAGACCATCAGGTATTTGAACAGGAGAGAACCTTGAAGATTTTCAACCTCTCTTTTCTCATTTTTTAGATGTGAAAACTATGACCCTGGCAAGTCAGTCATTTTCATCAGTTTCAGAGTAGAGAACTGATTCTGGGTCAGGGCTCTCAGCTCTGTTCCTGGTTTATGTCTCCTCAACTCAGCTTCTTTCCATTTCTCTGGCTTCTGGTATGATTGTTTCTTTCAAGTATATAAAAGTGTGGTAAAATCAGATTTGTCTGAAACATTGTGTTCATTTCTTTCCCTAGAACAAGCCTTGGTATGTGAGTGGAAACACTGGTATTTCCAGGTTTTAACCAGTGAGGTGTGGCACACTGGAATGTGGATGTGTCCCTGGATCTGGTTGTATTCATTCCATTGTGTCTTTAGTATTGTGACTCGTAAATTGAGTATAACATTATCTACATTTTTAGTGAATATTTGCATGGAGAAATCACGTTTATTTCTCCTTTTCCACTGTAATATGACTTAGATGAAGTACTTCAGGATTTTACATATTCTAAATAGGTTTTTGAAAACCTAAAGTATTGATTAATACATTAGATATTGAAGAACCGAAACTCATTATTGAGCTTTAATTGAAGAGAACCATTATGAATGTTAATCTGATATTCTGGGAGTTGTAAATATTGTTTAATGATAGTATGTTTCACATTATTGAAGCAGGAAATCTATTTAACACAAGTAAAAGTAATTAATTTAGCTGAAAAGGAAAAGTAGTTGTAAGAGATGTCATCAGAATAATGTAAGACAGGCTCCCAGAATTATCTGTGTTTATCGAGAAAAACCGTATAATGGCAATTTGGATATACCAGAAGGACATAACCAGAAGCTGCAATTTCAGGATGCATAATTGTGAACAAAGACATAATCAGAACCAAACATGCATTATTATATATTAGGGAGAGGAGTGAAGTGAGAGGAATCTTACATTTTTAGAAATATGTAGATTGTATCCATTTCCTTATTTCCTTAGTCTCTGTGTTTAAGTTTCTGCTCCATCATTCTGCTGAAATCACTTGAAGGAAAGTCTCCAGTGAATTACAATATGTCAAATCAAGGAATATACCTATCTCAAGGAACATGTCTATTATCTTCCTGGACCTACTCTTCTTTTTAGTGTCCATGATGACGCCATTGAAAGTTTTCTGCTGCTCCTCCCCCTTCCTTCCCTGTTCCTTGAATATCAATATCCAATATTCCAAAATCAGTCCTTTTCCTTTTCATACTATCAGAAATGATGAACATACAGTATGGACCAAATCATGCATGCCCATAACAGACATTGCTAATTGATTTTGACAATTTTCTCTGATCCTGGATGCTATCCTAGGATTCTCAAAAATACTTCGGGCAACAATCACATGATCAGAGTTTGCAGATGAGAAGAATCTTTTTATACAAGACTTTATAATTATTTTCAAATAAGTAAACTTAACATCTGCTCAATAATAAGAAACACCCAAAGGAACTGTGTTAGCTTTCATTTGGGATTTGAGGAGTTGCTAGCAAGTTAATCTATTAGGGTATTTTCCTCAATGTTATAAATTTCAATTCAATGGCTAGTGAGAATAAAACGTGATTTCTATTTATTCCTAGCCAAGGTTAAAGTGCTGCTGTGCTGTGCTTAGTCACTAACTCGTGTCCGACTCTTTGCAACCCCATGGACTGTAGTGGAACCAGGTTTCACTGTTCATAAGATTTTTCAGGGAAGAATACTGGAGTGGATTGCCATTTCCTTCTCCAGGGGATCTTCCTGACCCAGGGATCAAACCTGTGTCTCCTATAGTGGCAAGTGGATTCTTTACCAGTGGAAAGCTCCAAAGTTTTTTAAAATAGTAGCACGTAATTTTGTACTGTACTTTGTAACTGTTTGAAATAATAATAAATCCTCAATAATCAGGGTTGCGGACTGATATGTTTTCTGAAAATTAGTCAACAAATCTCAACTATTTACTACAAAGATGCTTTCAATAAAAATTGTTATGAAAGTAGAAAACTTTGAGCTTGATTTTTCTCCTTCCTCATTTTTTAAATTTTATATTAATCTATGAAGGAGAATTATTAAGTAACAAGGAAGTATTTTCCACTAACATAATACCGCCTGAAAGTTATTTATTTATATATCACCTTTACCAATTTTTCTGTATTCTTATAAAAACACAATAGTACCTAGCATACAGTGCTAAATAAATGTTAGCAGTTATTAATTGTATATTATCAAAGATGCTTGGCTTAAACTGAGGATAAGAAGTGTACATTTTTCAAGGCATGTAATAATGTGACTCAAAGTGTGATCTATCAGCTCATACAGCATTTATGGCAGTGCACATTCAATTTCAAGGTGGAACAGGAAACAGCTGGACAGGAGGGCCAGCTTGTTTATAATGGATCTATTTTCTGGAGCAGGTATTGGCCCCCCTTAGTAAATATTTGGGGCTTTTTAGCTACATGGATTTGTTGTGACTACTCAGCTTTGCTGTTACAGCGCAAAAGCGACCACAGATAATACATAAATGAATGGATGTAACGGTGCGCCAGCAACATTTATAAAACTAAGTGGTGTCCTGGATCTGTTCCAGGGATCATAGTTTATAGACCCCCTATTCACTCTGGTGGTAGTTTTGGCGCTCAGTTAGTTTTTTTCACCCTGCAGTTTCTTCTCTCATCTTATTTTATTGTTTCATCCTCTGTGAATGTGTTTGTGTATTGGCCATTGCAATGTGATTCATTTTTATCTCATTCATTTTTAATCTGGACTGAACTTCAGTTTGCTCTGATGTAGGTAAGTTCTTTTGGACACTTGCCACCTTATCTGAGATTTGTTTTTCTTTCATCGAATATGGTTTATAAGCTGCATATTGAGATGGGAGCTACATGCAGTCTTTACTGGAAGGCCTGAGCTCTGTGCTATAATATAATATTGTATAATAAAGAGCAGACTCGTTAGGAATGTATTTTATTTTTGAACATATTGTCTCAGGCTTTAATTCAACTTCCCCTTTTTCACAGATCCCTGGAAAATGCTAAAGTTGGGAATGTTACCTCCTCCTGACATTGCCTGTGCACTCCTTTGTTTCACTAATCACCAGCTTTCTTTGTTGGGGTGTGAGCAATAATTTTCTGGATTTGTTTGATTCAAAATGTTAATTCAGTATTGTTTCTGGTAAGTGGGAATAGGATTAGAATATATTCTCAATCCTTTTTATTTCTTTCTTAATATTTTTAGATGCCTCTTTTCAAAGTTTATGGCATAAGCTTAGATTCTTTCCTTGAATGGCAACTGAGGACTTTTTTTCCTCTTGCTATTCACATTGCTTGTTCACCTATTTTGTCTGTTTGTGAGAAGAATAGTATGGTGGTTAAAGACACAAGCTCTGGATTTAGACTGCCTGTGATCCTATCTGAGGCCTACCAATTACTAGTTAAAATCTGTACTTCAGTTTCTACATCTATAAAATGTGATAATAATAGTATTTTTTCATAAATGTATTATGTTACTGAATAAGATAATATGTATAAAGTTCTAAGAATAACACATGGTACATACTAAGCACTATTTAAATTTTAAATATTACTGATATATGTTTTTGATTTTTGTTTTCTCAAATATTGGGATAGGTGATTTTGCTACTTGGTTTATTTTGCCATATTGACCCTCAGCTATACAATTTTTGCAGCTCTATAGTCATTCTTTATTAGAAATTAAACCTAAAAAGCTTACAACAAACTATTTATAATCACTTATGGACAGCAGTAGAAGCAGAAAGAAAGGGGCATTTAATATACTTAATAAATAAATATGAATGAGGTAGCCTTGCAGCTCTGTTTGCAAATGAAATTGATTCATTTTCAGCTCCATGTAGACTTGACTTATTCTGCCAGCCCTGACTCACTTCAGACCATTCACTTTCTACTTTGTCTGTTTGTCTCAGATCAACTCTCTTCCAAATCCTCTTTTCTGACCTTGTCTTTTGGCCACAAATTTCCTTTCCTCATCTCTTGCACCTGGAATGATGTTGGTTCCACTTTTCCCATTATTTCCCCTGTAAAGGAAGCCTTTGTGCTCCTAGCTCTAAATGGCAGAGAGGTTGGTCATTGCTTGCTTATGTTTTCACCTAGAGTTTTAGGTACAGACTCTGTCTTTCCTTGGGCTTCCCTGGTGGCTCAGCTGGTAAAGAATCCACCTGCAATGTGGGAGACCTGGGTTCGATCCCTGAGTTGGGAAGATCCCCTGGAGAAGGGAAAGGATACCCACTCCAGTATTCTGGCCTGGAGAATTCCATGGACAGTATAGTCCACGGGGTTGCAAGGAGTCAGATGCGACTGAGTGACTTTCACTTTCATTTTCTGTCCTTCATTAAATTTGAATGTGGTGAATGGATTCTATACAAATCAGGGGCACTGGCTCCTTAGAAATCCTTTAACTTGTAAAGATTAATGAAAGTTTTTCAACTGGTTGCCCTGGGGCTAGGGATTTATGGATAGGCCTAGTTTTGTGCAGATTTTTTTTTTTACAATTCCTACAAGAATCACAAAATATTCACTTAACATCCAAATTCAACATATTTAAAAACAGGTAAAAAACTGCACAGTATTTGATTACTCCTGGTTCTTTTTAAAGATGGTAGTTTCACTTCTCCTGAGACTTTCATTGTCTCCAAAAGAGAGGAGTCCTTGCAATTTTGGATAGTTTTGGCTTCACTCAAATGGCACAGAATGAGATTTTTTTTTTCTATTCCAAGTAACTGTATACAAATTAGGAAAAGTGATAAGGCAGAAGTTTGGCCTCAACTTCATATTTCAAAGTTAAATCATAAAAGGCCTTCTTTCTAATTTAAGTTAAAGTTTTTTCTCTTTAACTTTTAATTTTGTATTGGTGTATGCTGCTGCTGCTGCTAAGTCTCTTCAGTTGTGTCTGACTCTGTGCGACCCCATAGACAGCAGCCCACCAGGCTCCTCTGTCCACAGGATTTTTTAGGCAAGAATACTTGAGTGGGTTGCCATTTCCTTCTCTTGTATTGGTGTATAGCCAATTAATGTTGTGATAATTTCAGGTGAACAGTGAAGGGACTAGGCCATACATACAATATGAGGTTGTTTTTTTTTTTAGATTTTGGGATTATATTGCAACAAACTGAAAATAATTCTGTTCAATAAAAGCAGCATCACTGGATGGGATGCACAATTAATTTTTTGATAAAGTGAAGATCAGCTAGAAACACATTTTATCTCAGTCTTTGATGAAAATATTTCTCAAAAATGTACAGCCATTTTCCTACCTTGATATTGAACTTGTGAAGATTATCTTGACTTGGCGCCGACCCCAGGACTTCGTCTAAAAATTAAAGAATATCTTTGATAATAGTTTGTTTTTGTTTTCTTTTAAAAATAGACTTTTTCCATGAAACAAATTTGTTTATTGAGTTCTGATTAATTGAGGGCTTGATATTTTTCTTAACTCTTGTTTATATGCTACTACAGATGAGGTGTAACCATAATATTTGGTCAGTCTGAGTTAAATGGCTCATGACGTCAATTACAAAAGTCTAGATCTAATATTTCCACATTTCTGTGTAGCCAGTCTACATGAGAACCACATGATGAACCAGATCTTTTAGTCATGTCTCAGTTCAGTTCAGTCCAGTTTAGTCGCTCAGTCGTGTCCGACTCTTTGCGACCCCATGAATCGCAGCATGCCAGGCCTCTCTGTCTATCACCAATTCTCGGAGTTCACCCAAACTCATGTCCGTCTAGGCGATGATGTCATACAGCCATCTCATCCTCTGTTGTCCCTTTCTCCTCCTGCCCCTAATCCCTCCCAGCATCAGAGTCTTTTCCAATGAGTCAACTCTTCACATCAGGTGGCCAAAGTACTGGAGTTTCAGCTTTAGCATCAGTCCTTCCAAAGAACACCTAGGACTGATCTCCTTCAGAATGGACTGGTTGGATCTCCTTGCAGTCCAAGGGACTCTCAAGAGTCTTCTCCAACACCACAGTTCAAAAGTGTCAATTCTTTGGCGCTCAGCTTTCTTCACAGTCCAACTCTCACATCCATACATGACTACTGGAAAAACCATAGCTTCTACCATATTCATATGACAAAAAAGGAAAGAATGGTAGCATGCTTCTTTAAACCAGTTAGGCAATATTTCAGATTAATTCTAAAAATAATATAACAGACCCCTGTGTTACCATTGTCCAGATTTATCATAGGATTTGAGGACTTCTAAATCCTGAAAAAAGTAAGTGTAAAAGGTGAAGGTGTCTCCCACCCCTTCATGGTCTCCCTTTCCCTCTCTCCTTTGAGGTCATTATACTGAAGATAACATATGCATCCTATATTTACTGCTGTACAGTAAAATTACCCCTAATTCTTAGTGATGTAAAACAACAACCCCTTGTTATTGCTCATGAGTCTACAGGTCAGCTGGATGATGCTACTGACCTGAGATAGGCTGAGCTGATCTGACCTAGGCTTGCTCATGTGTCTGTGGTCATTTGGCAGGTCACATGAGTTCTCGTTTGTCTTACTACAGCTCTACTCTTGTGTCTAGTGGTTAGCTGATTGTAGCCAAGGGAGATAGGGCTGACTGCACCATGGAGTGCTCATCGCTCAGCAGACTAGACCAAGTTTATTCTCTAGATACTAGGAGGTTCTGAGAGAAAGAGTAGAATGGAAGTGCGTTTAGCCACTGGCAAACTATCGCTTCTACTGCATTCTGTGGGTGAAAATGAGAGGCACAACGCCATGAGATTCCAGGGGTGGGAAAACAGATTTCACTTCTTGGTGGAAGGAGTGGTAAAGTCACACTGTAAAAGTGGATCTCTAGGAGGGGTGGGAAGTTATGGCTATTTTTATGATTCACTGCAAATCATGTATTTTTTCTACTTATGTAGTTGTATTTATATTTTATTTTTATAAAAATTAGCATAGTTAAAAAACTCATTAAATATATGGCTTTATAGATAGTTTTTTTTTTTAAATTGTAATTGTGTTTTTGAAATTTACTGTTTTGATAAATTTATTATATCACTACTTATCTATACCTTCTCTTGGTGCTGGGCATTTAAATTATTTTCCATTATTTTTTGCAATCACAAGCAAAGCTGCAGTGAACATGCTGTACACAGTGTTGTGTGCATATAAGAGGGTTTCTCTAGGTTAGTTTCTAAAAATGGATGGATTGTGTGGTACAATATGTGCGTTTTCAACTTTATTGGATATTGTCAAATTGTTGTCCAAATTGTTACACACCATCAGGGACTATAACAGTTTCATTTCTCCTAGATTCTTATGAATTACAATTTGTATTATCAGACTTTATATTTTGTGGAGCCACTAGGAGAGTATCATCATTTTAATTGCATATTCATTTAGCAAGTTGGAATATATTCCATATGTACACTGGCCAGATAAATTTCCTTTTCTGTGAATTAATTGCCCATTTATATATTCCAACATTTAAATTTTATTTTAAACCTTGAAAGTGTTTCCATAAAATTGTTTGTTTTTTAATTATTTCTTATGGTTAAAATACGTATAAATAGTGGAAACCAGTCCTTTTCCAATTATATGTATCATCTTTTAGATGTTGGCATTCATTTTAAAGTGGTTTATTGTGTCTACTACTATACAGATGCTTTTATATAGTAGTATAGTCAAATATTTCTATATTTTCATGGTTTGTATGATTTTTTGTCCTGTTTTTAAAAACTTTTCCTACCAGGATGTCATAAGCATATTTTCCTATATTTTCTCTTAAGGTTTAAGAGTTTCTGTTTAGTTTCTTAATCTGTCTGGGATCTCTTTTGTGTGTAATGTAAAATAGGGGTCTAATTTTATCTTTTTCCAACTAGAAAGCCAGTTGTCCTGGTACAAGTTATTAAATATATAATCTTTTCTTTCTCAATGATTTGTGATGCTAGCATGTCATATCCCGAGTTCCTATGTCGATGTACATTTATTTCTGGGCCCTTTATTCTTTTTGATTGGTCTCATTTTTCCATCTCTGCACCCTTTTGCATTGATATGCCCTTTTAATGGCTCCAGCTTTACAATAAGTTTCCTGTTCAGTGGGGATAATATCCTTTCTCATTCTCTAATAAAATTATTTGGCCCTTTGCTCTTTTATATTAAGTTTAGAAGCAGCCCTTCAAGTTAAAGTTCCACATAACAAGAAGCAGCAGAATAAGGTAAGAGGGATTAAGAGTGGTGGGGGAAATTTATAGCCTTAAATAGGGTGATGAAGATAGGATTCATTGAGAAGTAGGTTTTGAGGGAAGACATGTAGGAGATAAAGAATTTAACCAGTTTTCTGGGAAAGAATCTTGTAGGCAGAAGGAACAGTCCTTGCTAAGATTCTGAACCAAATGTGTCAGAAAGAACAAGGAGGCCGGTGAGACTGAAGCAGAGTGAACAAGGAAGAAGCTAGTAGGAGTCAAAGTCAAAGCACTTATGGGGGCAACTAAGAAAGCTGAGCACCGAAGAATTGATGCTTTTGAACTGTGATGTTGGAGAAGACTCTTGAGAGTCCCTTGGACTGCAAGGAGATCCAACCAGTCCATCCTAAAGGAGAATAGTCCTGAATATTCATTGGAAGGACTGATGTTGAAGCTGAAACTCCAATACTTTGGCCACCTGATGCTAAGAACTGACTCACTAGAAAAGACCCTGGTGCTGGGGAAGATTGAAGGCAGGAGGAGAAGGCGACAACAGACGGTGAGATGGTTGGATGGCATCACTGACGAGACGGACATGAGTATGAGTAAGCTCCAAAAGTTTGTGATGGACAGGGAGGCCTGGTGTGCTGCAGTCCATGGGGTAGCGAAGAGTCGGATGTGACTGAGCGACTGAACTGAACTGAAGCCATTGTAAGGATATTGGCTTTTGTTTTGTATGTGGTGGGAAGTCATTACAGTTTTTTTTCCCCCAGGCAAGGCTTTATGGGGGACCCTGCTTCGGGGGAGCCTGGTGGGCTGCCATCTCTGGGGTCGCACAGAGTTGGACACGACTGAAGCGACTTAGCAGCAGCAGCAGCAGCTACAGCAGGAGTAGTGAGAACAAATAAGAAGGTCCCTTGCTTGCTCACTCCCTGGGGGAGGGAGAGCTTGTTCCTCCCGTGGGGTGATGGTAAGAGTGTGTCCAGGTGTCAGGCAGAGGAGTGGCTTAGGTGTTTTGCCCACCCCTCTCGCGGGGTTGAGTGCAGACGGCATACACTATACCCTGCTTTTGCTCCTAACATTCAGTTTTTGCTCCTGGCTCTTCAGAAGTGGCAGCAAATTTTTTTTGGTCTTTTGGTATCTTTTGTCTGTAATTCGCCCCAATGCTTCTCCTCAAGCAACAAAATACAAAGAAACTGTATGGGACTAAAAATAGCTGCATTGTAGAATTTTGAGTATAGTTGTGACACAACCTGAATAAATTTTATAAGAATTACTCTGGCTTCTGTGTGGAGAATAGAAGGCAGAGAGTAAGCACAAGAGCAGGAGACCCATCAGGGAACTACTGGCAATAACCCAGGTGAGAGGTGTGGTGGCGTGGACCCAGGTAGTAGCAGTCTGGGTATGACAAGTAGCTGGATTCTGCCTCTGTTTTAGAGGTAGAGTCAACAGGATTTCTTGATGGATTTGGTGTTGGGATATGAAGACAGACAGGAGTTGAAGATGACTCCAGGGGTTTTGGCTTGAGCAACTGGAATAAAAAATTGCTATTACCTGGCTAGGGAAGACTGGAAGGAACAGTTTTAGGGAAAGATCAAAACTCAGTTTGGAGCATACTGAGTTTGAGATGCCTATTAGATGTTTAGGAGATGAGTCTGGAGTTCAGGGGAGAGGTTCAGAGTGGGGATGTCAATTTGGGACTTGTTAATATATATCTGGTATTTAAAATATAGAGACCAGATGAGATCATCTAGGAAGTGAGTATAAAGACAAGTGGTTCAAAGACTAAGCTCCCAGCTAAGTCAAAGAAATACATACAAGGGACCTTTTCAGGGAAATGGAAATGTTCTAAAACTGTATGGCAGTGGTGTGGTTGTGCGACTTGGTAAATTTACTGAAAATCTTTGAACTGTGCACTTAAAACGTGAAGTTTGTGCATAGTCGCTCAGTTGTGTCCGACTTTTTGCCACCCTATGGACTGTAGCCCACCAGGCTCCTCTGTCCATGGGGATTCTCCGGGCAAGATTACTGGAGTGGGTAGGGGATCTTCCTGACCCAGAGATTGAATCCAGGCCTTCCACATTGCAGGCAGATTCTTTACCAACTAAGCCACCAGGAAAGCCCAGTGAAGTTTATGGTATGTATGTTATGTCTCACTTTAACAGCCTTATTAATATATGTTTTTTTTTAAAAGAAGTCAAAGAGATGAGAAGGAACTAGTAAAGGCTATTTGAGGAGTGGCCAGTGTTAAGGGAAAAAAAACAAGAAATTGTGGGCAAACCAACTCACTATAACTTCAATTATATTTGTTTGTTCTTCCCTGTATTATTTCTCTACTGTATTTTTTCACAGCTAAAGTTGAATAAAAGAAATGAAAAGTCATTTGCTTGACTACATTCTTAATACAGGTTCACATCCCTGTTCTGTCAGCTTTTTTTTTTTGGATCAAGTAGCAAACTTTAAAGTTTTGCTAGACGGGATTTTCTCCACTCAAGAATTGATGAATATTGGAGAACAAAGGTAAAGATGAGGGGAAAAGGTGACTTCACACAGAAGAATCTTTGCTAAGATGAGCTCTGCAGGTGTAGAAACAACAATGTAAAATGAAGTCATCTGGTCCTGAGTCCCGAGCTCTGGGCATTCTCCACAGGGGTTGGGGTGGGCTTCTTGGTAAGGTGAGAAGCAAAGTTCACAACGGGTTAAAATGACATTAAACAAATGTGAAAATCCTGTGGCTTTTCATGCTGTGATATGGAGCCTAAGACATGTGGGTCGTACTTTGTGGCTTTAGGAACTGATCGTGTAAGAGGCAATGGCAGATGGCTATCTTCTAATATAAGGGCTCTGGTTGCATTATGCAGAGCAGTGTAGGGTTTAGTCATCATCCCATGGAAGCCTCCCCTTTATTTAAAGGGTGTGGTGTGTTGCAAGAGGCATGAAGTCACTTCTTAGAGGTGTACTTAATAAGGGAGGATTAAACAGAAGCAAATACAGTTCTCAGGATCAGAAGAAAAACTTGTGAGCAATTAAAACATATTTTAATCGTTTTTTTCTTCATGCTGAGAAATTATGTAAAAATCTGAGGCCCAAATAAGGAAACTGAAAAATTAACTCAATATATTGAAACATAAAATGTAGTAGGTGAGGGAGTAACATATCATAGGTAGCAAATGAAATCAGAACAAATTCACGCCAGCCTTTTATATCTTCTACTAGATAATGTGCCTCAATATGTTTCTTGAGGATGAAAATAAATCGGCTAAAGATCTCGAGTAGGAGTTGGATAAAATACCTATGATAGATTGGAGTTTGGGGCATTTTGCTTTCACTGCTGTATTAGCATGAAAGATAATTATTTGTTTTAGCACTTCTCATCCAAAAAGCTTGTAACTAATATATGTGGGTCATTTTGGTTAGAAAAAACATTATTTTTTCCTAATAAACTACAGCTTATTAGACATGGCTAATCCACAAATCACAGAAACCTTTTAAAATTACTCTGAACACATTGCCATTTCATTTTTTTCTGGTGAAGAGGACCTACTATCAGGAAGGAGCAGGCGAGGTGGTCCACTGGCCTCTTGGGAAGGAGTTGGAGGGATTAAAAGGCTCAGCAGTGTTTCTGATAGAATGGTGGGAGTTGCAGAGAGCGGGTTCCCCTGGCGCGTGGTGAGTTCACTCCTGTTTCTGTAGCTGAGAGAGGGACAGTCACCGAGAGGCTGCCCAGAGATGTGGCCCTTGGTTTACTGAGCAACAGTCCTTCTAGTGGCACTTGACTCATAAGTAGAATGTCTTCTCTGTGCCAAGCCGTAGGAACAATGAATAAACCGTCCTGTTGTGCAGGCTGCCGCTGACCATGAGTGAGTCGCCTGAGGCAGTCAGATCAGGCAGCATGAGCAGCCGGATGGATGGGAATAGTAGCCGTTTGCTCACGCATCCATTTAACACGTTTTACTGTGTGTCATCTAGATAGCTTGGTAGTAGATGCTGAAATGTAACCATGAGCTAAGTAGACATGGATCCTGCCTCCATTAGTTTAGTAAACTGATACAGAATTAGAACCTGTGCTCAGTATAAAGCAGAGGCACAGGAGTCTGTGATAGAGTGTTACGGGGTGGAGTGGAACGGACAGGAGCTGAGGGAGTAGGGTGGTTGGGGTTTAAAAGGAAAGAGAAAGGGAGCAGTGAAATGGCCTGCTGGTCCAGCAGTTATGGTGGCATTGCCCAATTTTCCAGGAGCCAGAGGCCTGCCCTGAAGGAGCAGGAGGCCAAGAAGCAGGGCCAGTTTGAGAGTGGAAGCTCCCCTGGGCCAGTGGCAGAAGGAGCATGGGGCTGGGAGTGGGGTGGTGCTGGTGAGGGGGTGGGTAGTGGGGATGGAGGTGAAACCCGTCCTCAGAACAAAGCTAAGGTTCAAATGCATGGGGCCAGAGGGAGTGCTGTCATCCATGCAGCCTCGGGGATATTATAAAATGAAAAAAGCAATTATATGCTTACTTAGAAACAAAACCAACCCTTAACAAAATCAGCAGTCCCCCCCTTGTCCACGATTTCTCTTTCTGCATGTTCAGTTACCCGTCGTCAATTTCAGCCTGAAAATGTTATGTGGAAAAATTCCAGAAATAAACAATTCATAAGTTCTAAATTGCGCACTGTTATGAGTAGCATGATGAAATCTCTCGCTGTCCACTTCATCCCACCCAGTGTGTGAATTGTCCCTTTGTCCAGCATATCCAGTCCTTTAGTCACTTAGTAGCCATCTCTGTTTTCAGCTCGACTGTCTCGGTATAGTAGTGCTTGTGTTCAAGTAACCTTCATTTTACTTAATACTGGCCCTAAAGCAAAGAGGAGTGATGCTGGCAGTTTAGATATGCCAAAGAGAAACTAAAGTTCATTCTTCAAGTAAAAAAGTGAAAGTCCAGATAGAAATAAGTCCCAGTGTCTCTCTCCCTAGACAGGGCAGGATCAAATCAGATACACCCTTACTCTTGGGTTATCATTTTCTTTAACTCATCATGAATCACCATCCTTCGATTAGCGCATTTATAATACATTTCCCTTTAAAATGACCAAATACTTGGCTTTGTGGCTCTGTAAGGCAGTTTTAAAAAGTCAAAAGTAAGCAATGACTTGAAATCATTTCTTTAAAGAAAAGGAATAAAAAGTTGTAGCTGTTGTTGAGTCCCTCAGTTGTGTCTGACTCTTTGTGACCCCATGGACTATAGCAAGCCAGACTCCTCTATCCTTTACTATCTCTTGGAGTTTGCGCAAATTTATGTCCGCTGAGTCAGTGATGCTATCTAACCATCACATCCTCTGCTTCCTCCAGTGAATATTCAGGGTTGATTTCCTTTAGGATTGACTCATTTGATCTCCTTGCAGTCCAAGGGACTCTCAAGAATCTTCTCCAGCACCACAGTTCAAAAGCATCATTGTCTTTTTAATTTTAACTCTTCACCCCCCTTTCTTTCTTCACTTCCTTCCCAGCTTTAACTGACTGCTATTTTTATGTAGGCATTTGGTTGGTGATGGACAGGTGTGCTGCAGTCCATGGGGTGGCAAAGAGTCGGACATGACTGAGTGACTAAACTGAACTGGACTGCAAAACTCAGTTGGGATGTTTTCCTCTTTATTATTTAAATATTGTACTGTGCTTCCATCTTTGGCTTGTATTTTCTCTCTTATTTTTCATAATTTGTCTCAAATCCCTTTGATACCTCAGACCATTCAGGACTCCCACCCTCTCTCCCTTTTTACTTTTTGAATTACTTAATGAGGTTTCACCAGTCACTCCTTCTTCCTCCGCAGTGGTCGTGGTACCAGAGTGGAGTTGGACTTTGAAGAATTCACTGGTGCTTGAGTGGCAGTTCTCCTGAAGGACAGTGGTCATCTTGTGCACTTCTCATATTACTCAGATGCAGAGTGAGGGCATAGTCTTTCTCATGTTTTATTGACAGATTGAAGTGATAAAAATTAAACAGTTTCCTCAGGAACAATGAGTCAATGATAAAGTGTTTTGCCAATTATCTATTCATTAGAAGTTGGTCCATTGCCAATATTTTTCTTCTATAATAAATCTCAAATAAACATAATAAATACTCTTGTAAACACAAATAGCAGCTTTGTGAAGATCTCAGTTGCAGGCTCTTGGAAGGGGTCCCTGTTGCTCTGTGCTCTATCCCCCTGAAGCACCCTCTTTTTCTCAACAGGCTCAGATGTTCAACCCGACTGCTCTCCAGCCAAGTCTCCCCTCTAAGCTGAGATCCTGTGAACTATTTCTCCTCCCCTTTAACAAACGAAATATCAGAGATTAGAGTTTCCCAAAGGTTACTGAGCACTTAACTTGTTCCTACATGCTTTGCTTAAGGTCTCTGCTATTATCTCCAGTTTATTCATATTTAATACCATATATTTAAGGCTTGATTCAATCCCTGGAACTGTATCTCTTGGTCTTCTTGTTCAAATGTATAAAATCCCATAGAATATGCCTTCAGTTAACGTGTTTCTGGTTTAGATGTCTTGACTCTTGGTTGAAGTCAGTTCAGTTATATCTGGACCCTGGATATTTATGTGTGGCATGATGGGAATGTTGTCTAAGGGCTAGATGAAGCCTTCTCTCCAAACATCTCTGGATGGTTCACTGCAATAAATTATCTCCCTTCTCCCCAAGAAGCCCACAAAGAAATTTCCCTTCTCTGTTCACAATGCTGAATCTATTTCTGCTGCATGGCATGAGGTTGTTTTATAAATTTAAAAATAGCCTCTTCCTTTTATTCTCATTCTTCTGTTACTCCACCCCGCTGTTTGTTTTATCCTTGTTTCTGCTCTTAGTGAGTTGTTGTATTTGCTGAAGGATACAGAAGTCCCACCATGGGGGTGGGGGGCAAGGAGGTAGGACTATAAATTGGAAACAGCTGCAAAATGGAGGGAGGTGAGGACAATGCTTTTGTCTAATTAGAAAAACAAAACCATTTCAAGTTTTCGATGCTCAAATGGCCTTGCTTATTAATCACCATCACAATGCAAATAATAGTTAACAAAGTGCCATGTGGTTTTACATGTATTAAATACTGTATGATTTTTAAAACATGTTCTTCTTTTTTTTTTTTTTAACCTTCACTTTACAGGTGAAAAAACTGAGGTTAGAGTTTGTACAGGTTGCCCAAGGCTATGCTGGCAATAAATAATGCAGCAAGCTTCAAACCTAGGTCAGGATGACACCCAAGTCCACA
The DNA here is from genome assembly GCF_029407905.1 of Bubalus kerabau. NCBI lineage: Eukaryota > Metazoa > Chordata > Mammalia > Artiodactyla > Bovidae > Bubalus > Bubalus kerabau. The sequence goes on from NC_073628.1 coordinate 121,326,471, forward strand.
TGTGCTTCTCCTCTGCATTCAAATGTGAGAGGTCCAGTGGGAAGAATTTGTTGCTATAAAATAAAACATATATGATAAAAACACAAAATCTGTGCAGCCTGCTGTGTTGCAGTACCAATGTAAACGGAGTACACACAAATGGTTCTAATCAGTCTCACTCTTATGCAGTCGAACCAGTTTTTTGCTGCTTATTTCCTCATTTTGCTAGTTTTCACATATCTCCAACCGCTTTTCCCACATGCCTAGAAGGTCATTTCCTGTCCTCTAATGATGTGCGTGTAATGATGAAATCAGAGGGTCCCTATGTTTGGGAGGTCCTGGGTGTTGCCAGCAGTTCCTAGTTCATCCTTTCTAAGATCGAACTGTAAATAATTATCATCCCTATCCAAATGTATTAGGTTTTTCATGCTACCAGAATTTTATAGTGCAACGATTTAGAGGTTGAGCTTTGGCATTTCATAGGTCATTGTTTTAGATTTGTTCTCTGCCATTTTCTAGTTTTGTGACCTTGGTTTTGTGATGCTTTCTAAATTTCAGTTTTCCTCTCTATAAAAGGGATATAGTGAGAGTACTTGGTGTGGTTATTAGGATTAAATGAACTAAAGCTAAAAAGCACCTAGTACAGTCCTTGATGTAATAAACAATAAATGTTAGCTGGTACTATTAAGAGTAAAATACTAATTTCATACTTTTCTTTATTATGCAGTGAGAGAACACAAGAAATGGCTTAATGAATCCTCTGAACTGTATAATATTAATTTAGATTGTTTACAGGGACAGTACAAAGTTCTATAAATCTTATAATCTTTCTAAATTAGGAGACTGAATATATTAGAAATAGCATTTAGATGGATTCAGTTCATTTGTTTTTTTGTATTTGTTTTATTCATCTTCCCCCAGTTTTAATATGCTGCTGCTGCTGCTGCTGCTGCTCAGTCACTTCAGTCGTGTCCGACTCTGTGCGACCCCATGGACGGAAGCCCACCAGGCTCCCCCGTCCCTGGGATTCTCCAGGCAAGAACACTGGAGTGGGTTGCCATTTCCTTCTCCAATGCATGAAAGTGAAAAGTGAAAGGGAAGTCGCTCAGTCGTGTCCGACTCTTAGCGACCCCATGGACTTTGACATATAAAATAGTATATACTATATATTATACACTACAGATACAATGTGATTTTTTACAGCCATAAATTCATGTTGTTTTTTGTGCACATTTATTAAGGTTTAGTTGACAAAATAGTAAGATATTTACAGTGTACATCATGATGATTTGATATACATGGTAAAATATTAACCACAATTAGGTTTATTAATACCTTGTCACCTCACCTAATTACCATTTTGTGTGTATGTGTGATGAGAACATTTAAGATTTATTCTCTTAGCAAATTTCAAGTACAAAGTACAGTATTAACAACTTCAGTCACCATGCTGTATGTTACATCCCCAGAGTTTATTCATCTTATAGCTGAAGGCTGGTACTGTTTGACAGCATCTGTCTGTTTTCCCCACCCTCTAGTAACTAATGGTCTACTCTCTGTTTCTATGAGTTCAATATTTTTTTAAATTCCACATATAAGTGGAATCATGCAGTGTTTGTCTTTCTCTGTTATGTCTTATTTAACTTAGTGTAATGTCCCCCATGTATATCCATGTTGTTGGAAATGACAAGGTTTCTTACTTTTGTATGGCTGAGCAGTATTACACTTAATACATGTGTGTCTATGTATCTTTGTCACATCTGCACCACATTTTCCTTAGCCACTAGCCTGTTGACGGACACTTAGGTTGTTTCCATATGCCGCTCCTGTGGATAATGCTGCGATGACTGCCGATGTCTCTTTGAGATACTGATTTTATTTCCTTTGGATGTATACCCAGAAGTAAAATTTCTGGATCATATGATAGTTTTTATATTTTTAATTTGTTGAGGAACCTTCATACTGTTTTCCATAATGACCAATTTACATTCCCATAAGCAGAGTACCGTCTTTCTGGTGCGTGTGTCAAATATTTTCATGTGAATGTAAGAGGATTTAAACTCAGTTTTTAAGTCTGACTGAGCACTGCTCTTCTTCCCAGAGTTCAGGATTAACATGAGAAGAAACTGTATTTTCTATTCTGGATAATTTTTTTTTTTTTGAGATGTTTCCAGAATTTGTTTCTGTGATTCAGAACCAGCCACAAATGTTGTCTTTCTACCCTCACAAACCAGCAGACGTCATTTCCCAGGCCACCTCTAAACAGGGACCTAGTGGACAATTTTGATGAATAGCTAAGCTCAACTTATTTATGTGGAAATACGCTTGAAGCTTTCAGGATGCTGTAGGAGGCACTTAAAACACAAAACGTGGATGACTAATGCGATGAGAAGGCTGGCCCTTAAGCAGAAAAGGGAAATCTCTCTTCTGAATTGCACTGATTGTTTTCAGTGTTCTTTTAAAAAAAAAAAAGAAATTTTTATTTATTTATTTTATTTTTGGTCGCACTTGGTCTTCACTGTGGCGCCAGACTTTCTCTAGTCGTGGTGAGCAGGGGCTGCTCTTCCTTATAGTACTTGGCCTTCTCATTTCGGTGGCTTCTCTTATTGCGAAACACAGGCTTTAGGTGCACGGGCTTCAGTAGTTGCTGCTCGCAGGCTTTAGAGCACAGGCTCAGTAGCTGTAGCCCATGGGCTTAGTTAGTGCCCAGCGGCATGTGAAGTCTTCCTGGACCAGGGGTCAAACCTGTGGCCCCTCTGTGGGCAGACAGATTCTTATCCACTCTACCACCAGGGTAGTCCCTCAGCGTTCTTTTAATTTTACCATCCCAGATACTTGAAGTCTGTAAGTTCTGCTCGTCTAATACCTGAAAATGGTTGTTATAAGCATATTTGTGTCTGGTAAAAGATCACAGGCAGATCTTGAGATGAACTGGCAGAAGGGCATAACTCGATAAATTCTTTTGAGATATTTGTTCAGAATTGAACTGATTATCTTAAAGTTGTTTTTTAAGGAAACACGGGCAACAGTATTCTGTAAACTTATGTACTCTGTAAAGTTATGAATAACTCTTAAAATATGCTGTAAGATGGTCTTAGCCTTAAATAAATGATTAAACTTATTCTGAATAATCTTAGGGAGAACGCATAAGACTAATGAGAGAGAAAACTAGCATGGCCAAGATAGGAACTCTATAGAAAGGTTTTGGAGAGAGCAGTGGGCTTTCTTGGGAACTAGTGAGTTTCCAGTCACTGAGCATGTTTAAGCATGATTGTGCATCTACTTGTCACGGGTGTTACAGAGAATGCTGACAAATTCTTACTCTCTTCCAAGGGTATAGTGGAGTTTACAGAAGCTATAAGATCAGTGGTTTCACAAGTGTTTAAATAAAAAAGTAGATGTAAGAATAGAGCTATCTTCCATTAAAGCAGACATAAAGATTTGTAAAGCTGTAAAGTGATGCCATTCTTCTAAACAATTTTTGTTTGGAAAAATATTTTTCATAAAATATTATTTATGCTGACATACTATATTTATTAAGATTATTTTAAATGAATTAATACACAAATATTTTGAACTTCTCACTTTTTATTTCTAATACAGTAAATATAAAGAGTTATGATTCACATAAATACAAACTATCTACGATCCTCATACTTGTTATCTGTTGCTATGTAACAAATCATTCCAAACTTAGTGGCTGAAAAACAACAGATATTTATTATCTCGCAGTTTCTGTTGGTCTGGAATTTGGGAGCAGCTCAGCTGGGGAATTCAGGGTCTCACGAGCTTGCAGGCAAGATCTTGGCCATAGTTGCCATCATCCGAAGGCTTAACTGGGGCTGGAGGGTCTGCTTCTAGGAAGGTCCCCTCCCTGGCTGTGGGCAAGAGGCCTCCCTGCATTGTCTTATGTGCATGCTAAGTTGCTTCAGTCGTGTCTGACTCTTTGTGACCCTGTGGACTGTAGCCCCCCAGGATTCTCTGTCCATGGGGTTTTCCAGGCAAGAATACTGGAATGGGTTGCCAATTCCTACTCCAGGGGATCTTCCTGACCCAGGGATTGAACCTGTGTCTCCTGCCTTGGCAGGCAGGTTCTTTACCACTAGGGCCACCTAAGAAGGCTTGTCTTATGAGTCCTCACAATATGGCAGCTGATTCCTCCAGAATGGGCAATCCAAGATAGGATAAAATGGAAACCATGGTATATTTTGTGACCCAGCCTCAGAAGTCAGGCTTTATCATTTTCCCACATTCTCTTCATTAGAAATGACTAAGTTAAGCCCACACCCAAAGGGAAATGCATTAGGCTCCACAGAAGGGATGAGCGTCAGAGACTTTGTGGACGTATTTTAAAACTGCAGCAGTCCTCTTTAAGAACTGCTGGACTGGATGATCCTAAAGGGTATTTTTAACCCCAAGTTTCCGTGGGGAAGGGAAGTGAGGTAAATGTTTAGGTCAGAATAATGATCCAAGAGGCCTTCTTGAAAGGATTTCCCTTATTAGCCACCTGGCAAATTTCCATCAATTCTTTAAAACTAAATTGGGAAATTACTTCCTTCCGAAAATATCTAGGCCTCTTCCTCTGTACTATCTCTGCACTTATGTATTATGTCTGATATTATGCTTTTTCACACCGTATTGCAATTATTTTGTTTCTTATTCTCTCTTCTTATCAGACGGTGAGATTTGGAAGTCAGAGATGTTATCCTATGTTATTCTTTCTCCGGTATTTAGCACCACGTCATCCTTATCATCTTCTGAAGTCACATTTACTCTTGTTTGTTCATTTATTCTTTAATACCATTTCATCTTTAGTGTCTTATACTGTGTTAGGGGTTGGGACAAGATTCCTGTTCTTATGGTATATTTTACTAGGAAGACAGACAATAAATAAGTAAACAAACCAAGCCAAAAGATAGTTTCAGAAAGTGACCCATGCTATGAAGAAAATAAATGCAGACATAACTATGGGGTTGCGTGGAGTGGGGGTTACTTTAGGTAGAGTGGTTGGGGAGCACTCTAAAGTCTACAAATCTGGCCCTCACTGTCCCAGCCCAGTTCCCCCAGCATGAGACAGACCTCAGAGTTCTGGGTGTAGTGGCCTTAGGACATTCAGAAAATGTCAAATCCAAGCTGCCATGTAAAAGCAAGAAACAGATCTGAGGTGAAGATCTGTAGGGTCAGTGTGGCCAGAAGGGATGCATCTGTTACTTGCCTGTGGCTGTTTCTTCAGCCACAGAGTTAGCAAGGTTCCTTGGGCAGAAATGTGAGGACAGAGGAGGTTGCCAGTCACCCAGGGTCACTCAGAGCCCACAGTATACGTAGTGAAGTTGAGCCTCAAACCCAGGTCCAGCCATGGACTCAATACAATTACAGTCTTGCTGGGAAGAAATAAGTTCTTCCCAGTTCCCATAAATTCTGGGAACGTTCTGGAGGGAGAGGAGACTTGCCTATTTCAGAGGACCAGAGAGCACAGGTGGAGGTGTCATTGCAGTGCATGTAGAACACAGAAATGCAAGGCAAGGAGTTGAGTGTGGGAGCGGCAGGGATGGTTCTGGCCTTTCGTGCTCACACTTGCCCCATCCCTTCAGGCCAGGTACCCTCATGTTCTTTTGCTCCCCTATCCAAAGTTGTTCTTGGGAAAAAATTCCCAGACCAGGAAATACTCAGTTGGTGCGTAATTCAGGTGTGGTTCAGCAGGTTTCTACACATCAGACTTGCTCAGTTCTTGAAATTTACTGGGAGAAAGATTCCAAAGATTTCTTGTGAATTTGCAAATATTTAAAAAATTTAGTCTTAATATCTAAAAACCCAGTAATTAACAACGTAACTAACAAAAAACGCTCCAAATTCTCAGATGTTGACTCCTCCATGAAACTTCCCAAGTGGTCAACACTGTCTACTTTTTATGGTCATAGCATTTTGTATATGCCTCTTTTTAAGTCCTTATCATGTTTTATGCAATTAATTGTTTACAGGTCTCTCTTTTGAGGGCAGGGACTGCCCTTTACTCACTTCTGGTATATTTCACTGGGGTCATATTCTTATTTTTCTTTTTTTCTCCTGTGCTCATTTTATCACTGGCATGCGTGCTTGTGTGTGTGCTTAGTCACTCAGTCATATCTGACTTTTGGTGACCCGGTGGACTGCAGTCCGCGAGGCTCCTCTGTCCATGGGGATTCTCCGGGCAAGAATACTGGAGTGGGTTGCCATGCCCTCCTCCAGGGACTCTTCCCGAGTTCAATAAAGGAAAAGGGAATCTAAAGCCATGAACATGAAGGTGCAAGGGGCTGGTGACTTCTTGTGATATTGTCCCTTCCCGCAGACAGTATCAGTGTACTGCAACAGTGGGCTTGTTGGCTGAATGATGGCTTATCTTTCTTACAAAATATCCCTACTAAGGGAAATGCTTATAATATTAAATGATAATAGAGCCAATTGAATTGAATGTAATATATACTAAGGCTTAAGAGGAAGATCTGGGAGGAAATGAACGAAAAGATTGAAGTCATAATCTCTAATTAGCAGCATTATTTATGATTTTATTTTCACCTCTTTAATTTTATGTATTTATCTGAAGTTTCTAGAACAAGTATGTGTTAATATATGTAAGATAAGGGAATTTGATGCCCCCTCCCAAATATCTCTCAGGAAAGCGGGAGTCTCTTTACATTCTAGTTCTTCCAGAATCCTTTGCATTGTGGAATGCTCTCTCTGACATTTTTTGATCCACAAAATACTATCTGGGGAAGACACATTAGCTTTAAATGACCTCAAGAAATAATAAAATTTTAGATGATTATGGTGATATTCTAAATTTAAAAAAAGAGCAAATACATTTAACATCAATTTAATGAATTATTTCTTTGGGATAAGATCCCCAAATTGCAAGCCTTAGATGTCATTATAAGTCAGTTTTTTAGAATTCCCTTTACAAAGCAATACTGTAAGTGGTCAAATTATTAAGATTATGAATATACACTTGTACAGTAAATGGAAAAACAGTTGTCATAGTGTTTTGTGAATAAGTACTTGTGGCTTGAGATAAAAATTCCAGTGGCAGCATCATAGTTAAAACACACTAGATGAAAGAAAAGATTATGTCTGGAAAACTGTCAGATGGCTCAGAAGTGTCTCTCATAATATGAAGGAGGCTTGCCGCTAAAGACACATACAGCAACTTTGAATCTATGCCTTAATGAACGGAAGAGTAGGATAAACAGTATTTCTAAATCGAATATTATTTATATGATTTAAAATATGTATGCTTAATTAAATTAAATAATTTAAACATTGAAATTAGATACATAACTATTTCATCTATATCCCTAAATGTTTATATTTAAGTTAGTCAAAACCATTCAATTTTTTTTTTTCCTCTTTGGGAAAGTGACCTTATGTTAAGGTCACTTTCTATTCCTGTACACTTTTATAATAAGAGGAAAATCAAAAGCACAAACTTGTTATCCCTTCCAGGGACTCTTAAAATTTAATAGGCATTTGTGCTTTTATGTAAGTAGTTAAACTTTAATGGTGAGAGCTCAGTCATCAGCTGGTGGATGGGGAAGGGATTTAAGGATGCAGCTGGGTCTCAGTGACTGCAGAATAACACAAGGCAGGGCATTGACTTAAACCTGAGAGAGGCTGGCTTTGCAGAGAAAGTTTCTACTAGGGGAAACTTGTTGGAGGAGTGGCTTTGGAGCTCACTCTACAAGCGGATGGAGGACTTCTTAGAAAGAAAAGAATAAAAAGGTATGTGTTAGTGATCTACTGCTGCATCACAAACCACCTAAAACAACACTCATTTATTTATCACTGTTCTTTGGCTTGGCAATCTTGGCAGAGCTCAGCTGGGACCACGTGTCTCAACTCTGTTTGCAGCCTCTGGTAGTTCAGCGGGTCATGGACAGCCTCGTTCACCGCTCACAGTCTGGGGCCTTGGTAAAGGATCCTGTGATGGCTGGGGCGCTGGGCTTCTTTCCCCATGGGGTCTCTTTCAACCTCACAGATGGGCTGGTTCATATGGCAGCAGTGTTCTAAGAGCATGAAAGCAGAAGCTTCAGGGCTTTTAGAAGCCAAGGCTTGGAATTCATAGGACGTCACTTGTGCCACAAACTATTGGGCAAAGCAAGTCACAAAAGTCAGCTCAGATTCAAGGCACTGGTGAAATAGTTTCCACCTTTCAATGGGAGTTGCTGTAAAGAATTTATGGCCATATTTAACTTATTAGAGGGCATTATATGAGCAAGGGAAGCTTCTAGAAGAGAATAGAGACAAGAAAATGTCAACTGTGTAGTCGGAATTTTAAGGAGTTCAGCCTGATTGAAATAGAGGAAGCTTTTTAGTGAATAGCTTGTAATGATACCAGGTAGGCATCCTGAAGGGCCCAAGGGCTGTAAACTCAGAACCAAGACTTTGGTGTGAAGGTTAGCAAACCTCAGTGCATGTGCCCTGTCCACTGCTTCAAATGATCCCTTTTGTAATTTGTCTTCAGTATTGTTTTCGCTTGAGAAATACTTTTGCTTTGAGATCTTAGAAGACCCTTGTCCTTAACGTGCCGTGTCCAGGAATGGGCTTTTTGGTTTTAAAAAAGCTTAATTGTTTGTTTGTTTTTGGCTGCGCCGGATCTTTGCTGCTAGGCAAGGGTTCTCCCTAATTCCAGCAAGTGGGGGCTACTTTCTAGTTGCAGTGCAGGGACTTCTCATTGTGGTGGCGTCTCTTGTCGAAGAGAAGAGCTTTAGAGGAGAGTAGGTCCTAGAGCACGCTGGCTTCAGGGGTTGCAGCTCATGGGCTTAGTTGTCTCGTGACATGTGGAATCTTCCTAGACCGGGGATCTATCCAATGTGCCCTGCATGGGGAGGCAGATTCTTAACCACTGGACCACCATGGAAGCCCCAGGAATGGACTTGACCAAAGCCCTTATGAACTTTCAGAAGACAAGAGAGCACAGAAGCAGTAAAGGACCTGAGCTCTGGAGCAAAACAGACCTTGGTTCAAATCCTGTCTTCACCACTTGGAAACCGTATGACATTTGATTTGTCATTTCACCATCTGAGTTTCCTCCAATATTAAATAAAATAGTACTTACCTCACAGGATGGCTGTGCTGATTAGATAATAAGTTTGCAGATTTTCCTTAGGGTTTTAAGCATTAAATATGCTTCCCTGGTGGCTCAGACAGTAAAGCGTCTGCCTGCAATGCAGGAGACCCGGGTTCAATCCCTGGGTTAGGAAGATCCCCTGGAGAAGAAAATGGCAACCCACTCCCGTACTCTTGCCTGGAAAATCCCATGGACAGAGGAGCCTGGTAGGTGATGGTTCATGGGGTCGCAAAGAGCCGGACACGACTGAGCAACTTCACTTCACTTCATGTAAGTTCTCAATTACTATCAGCTATAATTACTGCCTTTGGATTTTTACTCTTCATCTGTAAAATGAGATACTACCTCTGAAATTCTAGAGTCTTATGCGTAACATAGCTAATGAAATTGAGCATGAAGAGATTTGCAAATATAAGGGGCTATGCCCATTCCTGAGGAGAGTGCTCTTTATTGTGATCTGCATTTGAAGAAGGTCTGTTTCAAACTAATTGCTTCTCCTCCCTGAAAGAAAACTGACTTTATGGCAAGTGTGTTTTACACAGAGTTGATACTTTGATGAATAAATGCATTTATTCTCTATTTGAATGTATTATATAAGATGATCAGGAAGCTGGATCCTGCTTACTTTTAACCAAATAGGTTTCCCCTATTTAACAAATATTTAAAATCTCCTACTATGGTACAGGCACTATGCTGGGTATTGAAGATAAAACAGTGAGAGAAATCAAAATCATTTTTCTCAACAGTGCTGCATTAAATAAAGCCTAAGTGAAAAAATATACAATTTCCACCCCCCTCCCCAGGGAATATTTACAAATAGATGCCTTAATTTTTTTGTCCTCAATCCTAGGCCATTATTCATATTTACTAGAAGTAAGTTAACCTATTTTGAAAAAACCACAGTTATTTTGATAGAAAATTCTAGAGCCATCCCCTAGTCAGACAGTCCATCTGTTTGGCAAGTAGAGTGAAAGCTCTATTGACTAAAAAGTGTATGGCTTCCCTGAGTCCATTAACCAGGGAAAGAGGAGTTTCCCCAAGGCTGGTTGGACCTCTTATCATTTTGGTGGCACAATATATAGTAAGGAAGATCTTTAACTACAGGTACATTAAGAAAAATAATCCATACTCATCCAAGTCAAATCAATGTCTCCAGACCATGTGATTTGGAATTTATGCTTGGTTGTATTCATGTTTTTCACATATCTACAAACATGAATAACCTTATTGACTCAATAAATAGAAATCGTCTTAGTCACATGTAAGAGGCTCAGTTTAAGTTTTAGAAGACTTGAAAGTCAAGCTCAATGTCAATGAAACATAAACCATTTGATTGATTGTGGAACTAGCTCCAGCAGAAAAATATGCCATGTCTGCCTTCATTTCTGTTCCAGGAAAGTACATGGTACCTAATTGTGGATGGATCTTGGTCCCAAACTGGAGGTCACAGCCAGAGAAAAGTGCTCCACATCTTCCTGATTATTTCATTTGGAGCATCTGGAGAAGGCATGAGAAATATCTTGTCTCTCCACTCTGTCTCACTATCACTTAACTTTCCAAGCATCTGTGTGTGTGCTTAGTTTCTCAGTCGTGTCCAATTCTTTGTGACCCCATGAACTGTAGTGCACCAGGCTCTTCTGTCCATGGGATTCTCCAGGTAAGAATACTAGAGTGGTTGCCATGCCCTCCTCTAGGGGATCTTCCCCAACCCAGGGGTCGAACCCAGGTCTCCCGCATTGTAGGCAGATTCTTTACCGTCTGAGACACCAGGGAAGCCCTTCCAAGCCTCTATTTAGAAGCATATACCAACCATTCTTCCACTCTTCCCTGTACGCCTGCTGCTGCTGCTGCTGCTAAGTCACTTCATTCGTGTCCAACTCTGTGTGACCCCATAGATGGCAGCCCACCAGGCTCCCCCGTCCCTGGGATTCTCCAGGCAAGAACACTGGAGTGGGTTGCCATTTCCTTCTCCAATGCATGAAAGTGAAAAGTGAAAGTGAGGTCGTTCAGTCATGTCCAGTACTCCTGATTTACCCCTATAATTCTCCTTTGAACCACTACCCAGGAAAATAGTTGAATCAGTTACATTATCTTATGTCATATGTTTTAATTATAATCCCAAAATCAGGAAATGGAAAGTTTTGGCATACAACTAATTATCAGACAAAAGAGGAATGTTTCTTCAAATGTGGTGAATAGAATACCATATAATCTACTGTCAATTAGCTATGAATGTGCCCACTCCAGCATTTAAATGAGTCCCGCAAGAAAACGGAGAAATACATTTTTAATGGAGCCACTTGTGCCTCCAGGCCTTGGGAACTTTAACAAGGATCACTCTATGAAAAAAAATTGCTATAGGCATGTATAATAAATTAAACATGAATTTAAAATTATCTACTGAGTCTTCCTAAAGGATTGAGAGGCTGTGGGGATAATGAAAATGCAATGTTAATAAGCAATCAGTAGTGATTTTAAAAAGGGACTGAAAAAGAAGGGCCCATATAAATTTCACCTTTGCTGAAAAATGAACTCAAAGGATAACTTCAAACTAGTAGTGCTAATTAATGTAAGCTTGCAATGCAAGGAATTACTTTATGTATTAGTGTAGTTTAATTGATTCGTGTTATTACATGTTTAATCATGTAAACAATTTTAAGAAAGAAAATAATAATAATAATAGTATTTATGAGTTACTTTGATGGGACTTTTTGTAAATTATCCCAAGATTGTATAGAAGACAACTGAGTATAGAGACATTAAATAGCTTGCCCATGGTCATTGAGCTAGGATCCGAACTCTGGCTTCTGTAAATATTCCTTGTGGTTCCTTCCAGCTACGCTATTCTAGCCAAATCCTATTGCCTCTTGAAGGTGGATTGATGAAGAGAAGTAGCTAAGGGCTCTGGTATCAGAGTTCTTAGTTCTAATACAATCTCTTACTCTTGCTAGCTGTGTGGTCTTGGATAGTTTCTTCCTATTTAAAATAAAGGTAATAATGTAAGGGTTGCTGTTGCTGCTGCTGCTAAATCGCTTCAGTCATGTCTGACTCTGTGCAACCCCATAGATGGCAGCCCATCAGGCTCCGCTGTCCCTTGGATTCTCTAGGCAAGAACACGAGTGGGTTGCCATTTCCTTCTCCAGTGCATGAAAGTGAAAAGTGAAAGTGAAGTCGCTCAGTCGTGTCTGACTCTTAGCGACCCCATGGACTGCAGCCTACCAGGCTCCTCCATCTATGGGATTTTCCAGGCAAGAGTACTGGAGTGGGGTGCCATTGCCTTCTCCGATGTAAGGGTTATGTGGACTTAAAAAATATTAACAACCTAAAAGTTGAGAGTTATGTTTTATTCAGTGGGAATTTTTAGAACTTCAAACCTGGGAGATAGTATCTCAAGTAACTTTGAGAGAGCTACTCTGAGGAGGCGAGGAGAGGAGCCAGGTTATATAGAAGTTTTGTAACGAAGGGCAGGTAGTCTGATCATCAAAAGTTTATTATTAAGTAAAGAAAACCAGATATCCCAAGTTAAAGAATTTAGCACTTTTCTATGTATAGAAAGCTGCAAGAATCTGGGTTCACTGAAATCATTTCTTTGATATGCACCTCAGCGATTTGCAGCCAGTATCCTGTGTTTTTACATCCTGAGTTTCCTCAGGGCTCACCAGAGGGAGTGGCTGCTCTCTGATGGATGCTCAGTTCAGTTCCGCTTAGTCATGTCCGACTCTTTGCGACCCCATGGACTGCAGCACACCAGGCTTCCCTGGTCTATCACCAACTCCCGGAGCTTGCTCAAACTCATGTCCATCGAGTCAGTGATGCCATCCAACCATATCACCCTCAGTCGTCCACTTCTTCTCCTGCCTTCAATCTTTCCCAGCATGAGGGTCTTTTCCAACGAGTCAGTTCTTCGCATCAGGTGGCCAAAGTATTGGAGCCTCAGCTTCAGCATCAGTCCTTCCAATGAATATTCAGGACTGATTTCCTTTAGGATTGACTGGTTTGATCTCCTTGCAGTCCAAGGGACTCTCAAGAATCTTCTCCAACACCACAGTTCAAATGTTCACATTTCTGATGGTGGCTAGTGGCAGGTATTCTTTCCTTCCTGAGTTCCCTCAGGGCTCACTAGCTCACCTTCTGTTGTGGCTGCAATTGCAGATGACTGTGATATCCTTTGTTTACTGATTTGGCAGGAAATACTCCATTTTTCAGTAAAGTGAGAAAATGCATACAAAGCAATCAACCCCATGCCTGCTATGCAGTGAGAGTTCAATATGGGTTATAGTTATTGTTACGGAAAGTAAACAAAAGGAAAAAGAATGGTGTGGCTGCCTTAGATGACAACCAGCCCCAAAGTAGTGCCATATGTTTTTTCTGGGTGTGGGAAAACAGCAGACTGCTCACTCTGTTGAGTCATCAAGCCTGGGTGATCACAGCCTGTCTCACTCACGGTTTAGGTCTGAAGTCCCTAATGCATCTGACTGGATGGTGCTCACATCCTGCACTATCTGGTGACAATGAAGGAGACCCCTTAGCTCCCTTTGGGTAGTGTCATGGCAAGTTCATGGTCAGGGTGGTTTCTTGTTTTCTTCTCATGTTCTCCTCCTGGAGCTGAGTCAGCTGGGAACTTTCCAACAGGTTTCTTCTTTTTGAAATATCTCTTCCATCCCTTAGTTGCTAGGGCTTTTCCCTGTAAAGGAAGCCTGATTTAACATTCCTAGCTATATTGAAGAACAACAGCTTGATAGTGGCTTTTTGAAATTCTTTTCTGAAGATGTTTTAAGAAGAGTAAGATGGGTTGAACTATGTTCTTTTTTTCCCATTTCTGTTTTTAAATTTATTTTTCAATTGGAGGAAAATTGCTTTACAATGTTGTGTTGGTTTTTGCCATACAACACAAATCAGATATAACTATACATATATGAACTGTGTTCTTTCAAAACTCATATGTTGAAGCCCTAGCTCCCAGGACCTCAGAGTGTAACTGTATTTGGAGATAGAGTCTTTAAAGAGGTAATTAAGGCAAAATGAAATCATTTGAGTGAGCCCTAATCCAGTATGACTCATGTTTTTATAAGAAGAGAGAGGTTAGGACAGGGAGATGACCATGTGAGGACACAGCAAGAAGCTGACCATCTATAAGCCAAAATCTCAAGAAAACAGACCTGTCAACACCTCAGTGTTAGACTTCCAGCCTCCAGAATTGTGAGAAAATTAGTTTCTGTTTAAGTCACCCAGGCTGTGGTGTTCTGCAATACAGCCCTGACAGATGAATACAGGTAGAATGGTCCTTAGGTGGTCTTAAAGCAGGAGATCCTACTCAGGTGCTCTCTGGTGAAGTCTGGGTCCGAGGAGGAGCGCTCACTGCCAGGTCACTGAGGGTCTCCGTTTGTGAGGGGCAGTGGAGGGACAAGATGCTGGGAACTTTGAAGTGTCTCTCTTGAGAGGGTATTCCATCTTAAATATCTTTCTCCACAGGTCTGGAATTATATCATTAGCAATTTTTGTGGAAGTTTTGAAACTCTTTTTTTTTAGTTCAATAATCTCATGAAAAAATAAGAATGGGATCACTGGGGACGCTGTTGGTAGACTACGGATGTGGGATGTGGATTTTGGAGAAAGGTTCCAGGAAAGGGGCAGTGAAGGAGAAGATGGAAAGGCACAGATCATCAAGTCCTTTCCCTTCCAGCTCTGCCCAGGGCCAACCCCTCTGACTGGGCTTACAGGAAGAACGGGGGAGTTTTGTTCCTTCCATGGTACCTCATTCCCGGAAAGTGAGGCTCTCTGGGCTGGGGGCACAGGGCTGCGGTGATTGCTTCATGGTTGATGGTTGAGATGACCATCCTTCGAGAACCTTCCTTTGACCTTGTAGGTGCTGCAACATTTTGATCAGAAATTTCTGCTTTAAGTGTAAGGGATGTGTTACAAATGAGGAAGTAGGAGAGCAATCAAAACAAAACATTCTGGCCCCAGTTCAGTAAAGCAGAACACATTCCTGCCTCCTGCCCTCCTTCAAAGTGTTTAACAATTTTCCCTTTTTGTTCTTACTTCTGACTCTAGTGTGGTATCGTTTATAAGCTTGGTATTTTTGTCATCGTTTTTCCTTAAACATGGGCACAAAGAAGACTTCAATAGCAGTAAATAGTAGCTTGTGGAAATGCTTTTGTGTTTGAAGTCTGATTAATTTGTCCTTCAATAAGATTTCTGCTCATGACCACTCTCTCTCTCTTTCCTTTCCCGAAATTTCCCCTCCAACACTGCAGCCCATCTCCACACCCTCAGGATGTTAGCAGATTTAAAGGAACAGAATGTACCTTTTTATGACTGCCAAGACTGAAAAAAGCCATTAAGACTGCATGATGAATTTCTAAGGATATAGTTGATCAGTAGGGCAGATTTTGTGAGGCAGGAGCTGTTCCAAAATTTCCGATAGGTTAGTCTCTGTACACATTGAGAGTTTTGTGTGTGAGATGGGAAATTAGGAGATGTTACTTTTCTTTTTCTGCTTATTTGCATATTTTAAATTGTATACTATAAATAGAGCTTCCCAGGTGGAGCTAGTGGTAAAGAACCCACCTGCCTAATGCAAGAGACCAGGACTCAATCCCTAGGTGGGGAAGATCCCATTCAGATTCCACCCATGGAGAAAGACATGGCAACCCACTCTAGTATTCTTGCCTGGAGAACCCATGGACAGAGGAGCCTGGTGGGCTACAGTCCATGGGGTCGCAAATGCTGGACACAACTGAAGTACCTTAGCATGCACACAAGTACATACCATAAATAATCACTGTTTCCTAACACGTATGTTCAATTCACATTTAACCTTATAGCAAGGACAAAAGACAAAAAACCAGCCCTATACCTGTTATAAAAATTATCTCATTATTTGTTACATTATTTTAAATGAATTTTATTTCAGTTCATATACCATACTTTATTTAACCATTTATGTCCATTTCTTAACATTTCAGTTGCTGTCATTGTTTTTGCCATTGTGCCTGTAGCACCCACAACTGTGACTTCATGGGGGTATTGACTGCATTCAGGTAAAGGGGAAAGCTTGAGTCTGGTTTGCAGATGGCTCTTCTGATACCAGCTGACATGGACTGCTGAGGTGCCTGGAGGCAGCTGGAGGTTGGAAAAGGCAGGTGAATGATACCCTTGGATTGGGCTCCAAGGTGAGACCCGCATGTGTGCTGTCCAAAGAGCATCTACTTCAAAAGAGACTCTCTATAAAAGGGTGGATGTGGTAAGCTGCTGTATGGATGTCTCTCAGCCTCGTCTCCAGCTATACCAGTGTGTTGTAAGGAAGGTAGGAATAAGGGCTGAAGACTACGAATAACTGCAACAACAAAATTTCCCCTTATAAAGACTGACTTGGTCATTGGCCACTTTGAGTGCCAAGTTTTCTAAGCAATGTCCAGTCCTGAACATTTCATATCGTACCATATACAAAGTGAGGCATGGAGGGGTTAACCACAGTGTGAATCCTTTCTGACCCGGCATCAGCTCCAGTTGTAGAATTCTGAACTACCAGGACCTGTATCACTATTTGGAAACAGTGGCAGGGCTCACTGAATGGGGTGGCTTGGTTTTCTAGAGGGATTTATCTGTTGTCCTGTTTGATTCTGCTCTCAAGAGCCATTCCCAGAGCAATAGAACACTCTGAAGAATCTGTAGTGGATTCCAACACCATTCTGTAGGTGTTCTGCACTAAGTGAACTGGTGATGACTTTTGACTAATAGGGCTAAGAGATGAGTTTTGACCATCATCTCCTATGGGTTTCTATTTACTCTTATCCAGGTTCACCCTTGTGGGAACGATTGTGTCTTTCTCTAGAGCATGGATGACTAACTATAGTGATGTCTTAGGCTATGTATATGTTCTTCCTCAAAGAACAGGCTTGGAGGGCAGAGGATCAGTTGATTTCTATAGAAGGCTTTGATTTTTTCTAATGCACCCCACACAGTGCTGGTTCCCTTGCACAATATTGACTTGTTAATCCGGGAAATGGTTACATATTCTTTGACTTAAGTTTTTTTTTTATTGTAATAAAATACACGTGCCATAAAATTTACCATTTTAACTATTTCTAAGTTTATAATTCTGTGACATTAAGTCCATGAATTTTTGCTTCTAAACTTGAGCCCACCTTTCCTTTCTGTCCCTTGGACTGCAAGGAGATCAAACCAGTCAGTCCTAAAGGAAATCAGTCCTGAATATTTATTGGAAGGACTGATGTTGAAGCTGAAGCTCCAATACTTTGGCCACCTGATGCGAAGAACTGATTCATTGGAAAAGACCCTCATGCTGGGAAAGATTGAAGACAGGAGGAGAAGGGGACGACAGGATGAGATCGTTGGATGGCATCACTGACTCGATGGACATGAGTTTGAGCAAGCTCTGGGAGTTAGTGATGAACAGGGAAGACTGGCATGCTGCAGTCCATGGGGTCACAAAGAGTTGGACACGACTGAGCGACTGAACTGACTAACTGACTTCCTTTGTGTATGGAAGCTTCATTCTCTCCAGTTCCATGACAATGTGTCCTTCATGCCAAGCCGCCATCAACTGAAAAGGTTTCTTAAGAGAAACATTTCTTTAAAAAAGATATTCCTGGCAAGTTTCTGTGAATATCACTTACAAGCCACATTCCTATTTCAGAAGTTAATATGTAGAAAATGCAAATGACAGAATGGAATATATATATATATATATATATAGCTTCTCTGTGTCCTGTGGCAATGACAGAAGTTTTAAAAAATGTTTTGGTGGGGAAGGACACTTTCTGTATGGCTTCTATGACAATCAAGCTGGAAACCCATAGCTTACTAGGGAGTGACAGGTGCACCATGACACCTCTGAAATAAAAGGGGTGTTTAGGTTTGTGGAGAAAAACAGTCTGTTATGACAATCACAGAAAAAGTTTTTATTGAAGACTAAATAACCACTACCACAGGAAAAGGTTTCATACTTACTGAACAGCTACTTTCTGCTGAGAACTTTACATACATTTCTCACTTTGCCTTCAATACAATCTTGGGAGGCAGGTTTGATCCACATTTTACAGAAGAAGATAAACAGGCTCAGAGTGTTTCAATAATTTCCAAGATCTGATGCCTGGCAAGTGGTGGAACTGGGGTTTGATATTTGGTCTGAGCGACTCTAGTGCCTGCACCATTTAACTCCTGGGCTCTCGCCACCCTGTAACATGATAGAAACAACTGAATTCCCTAGTTTCCTTCTAGGCTTGCAGTCTTAGTATGATCTTCTGCTTTAAACCCTCTGGTGGCCATTCCTATAGAATCATTTGTTGACTGATCAGATACTACTTTGTGATGTGTTTCTATTTTTTGACCCACATTTTAAACTCTGTTATTAAATATTCTACATGTTTTTGTCATTTCTTTTTCATAGATTATAAACCCTGAGAGGACACTGACTTTGACTGTTGTATCTCTCACAGCATTTTGTGAATCACTGATGCTCAGTTACTACCTATTGACTTGATTTTAATGAATATTAGGGAGACATTTTCTGATATAGTTGATCTGAAATAAAAGTCATTGTAAAGATCATTTAAGCAATTAAAATATGGTTCATGGGATTTCTGACAATTCTTATACCCCCAATTCAGAAGATTCAGGGAGATTGATGAGTGAATAAATGGAATTTTAAAATTTGAGGATGGCTTTTTCATTAAGGGATTCTAGAAAATATTATTATTGCTTTCCATATTTGCTGTTAAAATTGCTTTAGATTTCAGTCACATTCTCATTATATTCATATTTTGTTGTCAGTTGGATTATACTCCACCTCATCAGGGAAACTTCCCTTACCAAACAGACAACATTATCATTATTATTATTTTTTTTTTTGGTGTGGACCATTTGAAAAGTCTTTACTGAATTTGTTACAATATTGTTTCTGTTTTATGTTTTGGATTTTTGGCCATGTGGCAGGTGGGATCTCAGCTCCTGAACCAGGGATTGAACCTGCAACCCCTGCATTAGAAGGTGAAATCTTAACCACTGGCCTACCAGGGAAGTCCCTGTTACTAATATTATTAATTTTACCTTTGAACTTTACCTTTTTGAATATTTCAGAAAACTAGTGCTGAAAATTTTTCATGCTGAAATATCTATCAATATCAAAGGAGGGCAGGAAAGCAAAAGCTAATTTTATTCAGAAGTTTCTGTTCTCTCTTGGCTTTGGCCATTGTTTCCTCCTTGGGACACTTCCCTTGAGAGGGAGACACTGGGTAGCAGCCTTGAGTGTCAGTGAGAATTGTCTCAATGAACAACAGAAGAGATAAGCAAACTTTCTTTCATTCCATGGTAGTACTTATTTTGCATTGGAAAAGTACATGTAATTCAAACTACTATAATTCCCATTCTTATGCCAAATGTAATCCTGGAGGAGACTGTTGCTGGCATGAGGTTTTACTGCCTCAGAGCCAGTAGCTTGGTTTTTCCATCTGGGCTAGGCATAGATTTTGTAAGCTTTCCCCGCACCACCCCCTGACCCCGCCTCTGCCAGTTACTTATTCTCTGGTAAATTCCAGTGCTGGGCTACTGTAGGATATATGCAAGGCTTTGGCCCAAGAGCTGGAAATGTACTATGGCCCTTGTTTAAAAATGTTTTGCTACTGGAAGTACAACTAGTTCTACTGAGGTTTGTGTTGGCCACCTCAGGTTTGTGGATTCAGTTCAGAGTTTTGATTTAGCTCTACAAGGTTTTACGGCTTGGCTACCTGAGTGACTGGCTCTCACACTATTCCTTCCTCCAAACTGGGAAGATGTGTTGGAGTACTTGGCTAAAGAGTAACACATTTTCCTGTGGAACAGTCATAAGGGTGGCTCAAGCGTCCTTGGAGGGTGTTCGTGTTTGGAATTCCCCTGTCTGGTCTAACACTTCTCCAGTGGTTGCCTTTTCCTGATGGGGAGGTGTTTAAGTACTCTGTCTTATGTAGTATCTGTTGCACTGAATTAATTTATGTAGATTTTCTCAAAGTTTGGAGCCTGTATTTGGTCCCTGTTGCTACAGCAACAAATTACACAAACAGTGCAAATTTATTTTCTGGTGTTCTCGTGTTCAGAAGATCAAAAGACATCTAAGAGGCTAAAAGCTAGATGTCAGCAGTCCTGTTTTTTTCTGGAGGCTTCAGGAGAGACTCTGTTCCTTCCCACTTTCACGTCTCGAGTACCCTAGCATTCCCTGGATATATCGCTTTAAACTCTGCCTTCAGGGTCGCCATGCCCTTTCCTCTGTGGGTGTGCTTAGTGCTCAGTCATGTCTGACTCTTCACGACCCCATGGACAGTAACCCAGCAAGCTCCTCTATCGATGGGATTCTCCAGGCAAGAATACTGGAGTGGGTTGACATTCCCTTCTCCAGGGCATCTTCCTGACCAAGGGATTGAATCCAGGTCTCCTTCATTGCTGGCAGATTCTTTACTGTCTGAGCCACCAGGGAAGACTTTTCCTCTACTGTAGACAAATTCTTTCAATTACAAGGGCTCTGCTTACATTTAGGGCCCACCAGTAATCCAGAATAACATCCAAATCTCACATCCTTAGTCACATCATTTTTGCCATATAAGGCTCTGGGAGGTTGGACATGGACATTTTGATGGAGGTGGGGGTGGGTGGGGGAGGGGCTCATTATTCAGCCTACCACAGATTCTGATGGATCTGAACTTGAATCCTGTCTCTAACAATGTTAAGCTTTCTAAGCTTAGATTGCTCATGTCTAAATGTTGATAATAATGCTTATCTCTTACTAGGTTGATGTTAAGATTTTGATGAGTAAAGTAAGTATGGTAGGTATCAGGGACCCCATAGGCTTCCAGTAATTTTTTTTCTTGTCTCCTCTTATAGTATCTGAAAAATTAAAGATTTCAGTTGAAGGCAAGCGACTCAGCTTTATAAATACTGTAGTACCCATACAAAATACTAAAATTAATTCTGCTGAAGTGATTATCATGCAGACAAAATACTGGTTAATATCTAGTTAGATGTCCAAGTCAGCTTGAAACTGTAATAGAACCCAAGAGAGAATGTATTATGTTGAGAGATGTACATATTGTAATATGAATGAAATTAGAAGCTCTCCAACTGAAATACCACATTGAGGATTTTCCCCTTTTAATATCTACTCTGATTTGTCTCAACAGATCAGCCTACTTTGTGTTCAGGGGACAAGGAGTGAGAGATATATCATTGAAGTGTATGATTCTTCAAATGCTAATATGGTTTTTATTTAGGTACGGGATACATTAAAGCAATGATAATTTGTTTAATGAGTATTAATTGAGCATCTCTGATAAGGTCAGACAGTGGTCAAGGTGTTGATAATGTAAAGCTGAAAAGCCATGATTTCTACCTTTAAATGGTTTATAATCTAATGGGAAGACAGAAATAAATAAATAATTTCCATAGATTAGAATAAGAATTGTAATGGGTTCAATGGAAGCACAGGGGAAGAAGCACATGGAGGAGAGAGATTCTTGAGCTGACTCTTTGTTTGTTTACTTTTATTTGCATTTAGTTTTTGCAGCATTTATTCCTGGGCCATAAGTTTTGTTTCCTCAGTTTCTTCTGGGGTATCTTTTTCTTTTGTGAAGATATCTTCTGTGAAGGCTCCTCTTCTGGTTTAGGAAAAATCTGTTCTTTTTAAGGAAGGATCATCTCCATGTGGCAGGGAGAGCTCATGTATGGGTTGATCCGATGATGAGCTCTGTAAGTCCTGCCCTGCATCGTAGGGGTTTTGTTCACCTGGATGTGCTCAATGACTAGAGAATCTACATCTAAGCCCTTAAGTTCATCATTACTCTGCATTTTTGAGCGTGTGTAATAAAAATTCAGCTCTCTTGCTGGGCCACTGACCCTGTGTCCAGCCCCACTGTTTGGCCTGTGCAAAGCTATCAACTCCACCATTGTAATGACGGAATGGCACATGTTGCTTCTTTAAGGTGACATCCTTCAGATACTTGGTGGCTTTTCAGATTGCATATTCTTAATGGCCTGGGCAGTTTCACAAGTATTCTTAAAGTGAACATGAAGATTTGAACTTCTTGATTTGCATGATTTTGTGGGATTTTCTGGGTCAAGTGAATACTGTATCATTTTTAGAGGTCACCTCAGGTTGCTTACTAGAAAAGCTTGAACCCACTCTTGAGGAAGGGAAAGGCTATTTTCCAGGTGAATATGGGGATAGATTAATCTAGGCAAAGGAAGCTGTATCTGAACATGTATGAAGGACCATAATATTACATGCTCACAGAACCATCACTAGCTTAATGTGGTAGCAGCAGACAGGTGTAGAAATTTATTTTAATAAACAAACATCTCTGACATTGAATTCAAGGGAGAATTCAGGTTCATTTTGTGTGGGTAACCCTGGATAACATATATTCATTTATTCAACAAATATTCCTTGGGCAGTTACTATATGTTCTGGGCATACAAAGTTTAGAGGAGTACATTCTTCTTGTTATTTAGTCAGTAAGTCCTGAAGGTCTAATATAAGAGCTTGTGATCAATGTGTTCAGACTAGAAATTTGAAGAATTTGCAGTTAAATGCAAGTGGATATTTCTTATGCTGAACCTTTATGAAAGTTGAGAGTTATGAAAACTGCCCATTTGCTTTATTATCCGGGGCAGTAGTGGCAATTGACTCTTCACCAAAGATTTGCATTCCCTTTTCAGAGTGAGGAGTAATTACTGGGCAGTGGCTTCTTGGAAGGGCTGCATTTCCCAGTTCGTCTTACACTTCACTGGGGACATGTGACTACCTCTCACTAATGGAATCTGGCACACACAGCTTGTTGGCTGAGGTGGTTAAGAAGTAGGTACCTTTTCCATCTTCTGTTTCCTCCCTCATCTCTGGCTGGATTACAGAAAACAAAAATAACCCTCTATTTTTCCGAGGATGGTGATAGTGGAGGCACAAGACCGGACTTGGGTTTGTGGTATGGAGGAACTTCCTTATTACATCATTGTAGAGGGAAGAGTCGAGTTTCAGAGGCCAAGTCAAGCAGGTAGACATGTTACCTGGTAAAGGATTTAAGAGAACAATCAAGCTGAGGACAGTGTGGTCATAAACAGAGACGGTTTTGGGAAGGGCCATCTAAAAGCTCAAAGTGAGCCTGTGAAGGTCAAGAAGACCCTTGTGTGATAAACACCACAAGACTGAGAGTTCGCCTGAATTCAGAGATAGGCTTGAGGGACTATATGTATCTTTCCATGTATGGGGAGCTTGTTTCCTGAAGGAATCACAGTAAATGAGACAGTAACAATGGAAAATAATTTATCCTTCTCTTTATGTCCTTCTTCAGTTTTATCTTTTCCAACCTAAGCAAACCCTCCTTTCCCTTGTTTTTCTTGTAGAGTTTATAAAATTATTTTTAGTTTCTTCTGGATTCATTTTAAGTGTGTAGAATTAAATATAGTACTTCTTGTGTAGTGAGTTTACTGCAGAGGTCAGTGAGATAGTTATTCTAATATCTGAATGTTATACATTTGATGGTAGTGTTAGGAGGCTGAGCTTTGAAATGAAATAGTTTGGATTTGACTTCCCAGTTAGACTTAAAAATTTGGTGCTTTTGGGTAAAATACTTTCAGCCTCAGTTTTTGCTTTTATAAAACAAAAAAAATAATGCTGTGTCATATGACTATTGCCATGTTAACAGCTCAAAACTTAATGACTAAAGCAATAACCACATGTTATTTCTCAAGAGACTGTGGTAGGGTTGGCTGAACTTGGCTGAACTCTCTTATATATATCTGAACTCAGTGGGTTGACTGATCTAGGATGACTTCAGCTGTGATGACATAAATGGTCTCTTATCTTCTAGCAAGTGAGTCCACACTTACTCATAGGGTGACTAGCAGGGTTCCAAGACAGGCAGCATGGAAGCACACAGGGTTTTGTGTGACATGGAGTCAGAACTGGCGTGATGTTGCTTTGGTTGCATTCTTTGGCCAAAGAAAATCCAGCTGAAATTCAGAAAATGAAGATTCTACCACTTGATGGGGCAGCAGGGGGAGGGGAAAGGAAGGAAGAGGTACAAAGTCACATAGCAATGCATGTGGATGGAGGGGAGCCACTGAAGCCAATGATGCAACCAGTCTCCCACAGATCCCTTCCTCCAAGAGATTTAATTGAGATTTATATGGAAATGACAACCCACTCCAGTATTCTTGCTTGGGAATCCCATAGACAGAGTGTGGCAGGCTACAGTCCATGGGGTTGCAAAAAAGTAGGATACAACTTACTAATTAAGCAACAAACTCTATATAAACTACCTAGCACCCAGTAGACAATCAATCAATTTTAGATTTTTTCCCTTTCATTCCTCTCCTTTACTTCTTTTCTCTTAATGAAGTCTGAAAAATTATTAGTTTTCTTATCTGCTACATTTTTATTCTTGGACTTGAAATAAATCCTCAACTAATTTTTTTCTGGCATGAATCTGTCTCTCTCACCTTCTATATTTATTTAACATCTTATATTTTCTGGTCCTCAATTTAAGGTTTAAAACTTATCCTTGCTGTTGTTCAGTTGCTAAATTGTGTCTGACTCTTTGCGACACCATGAACTGCAGCATGCCAGGCTTCCCTGTCCTTCACTGTCTCCCAGAGTTTGCTCAAACTCATGTCCGTTGAGTCAGTGATGCCATCCAACCATCTCATCCTCTGTCACCCCCTTCTCCTCTTGCTCTCAATTTTCCCCAGTATCAGGGTCTTTTCCAGTGAGTTGACTCTTCGCATCAGGTGGCCAAAGTATTGGAGTTTAGCTTTAGCATCAGTTCTTCCAATGTGTATTCAGGGTTGATTTCCTTTAGGATTGACTGGTTTGATCTCCTTGCCGTCCAAGGGACTCTAAGGAGTCTTCTTCAGCATCATATTGGAGAAGGAAATGGCAACCAAATCCAGTATTCTTGCCTGAAAAATTCCATGGGCAGAGGAGCCTGGTGGGCTACAGTCCATGGGGTTGCAAAGAGTTGGACATGACTTAGTGACTAAACTGTGACAGCAACAATGGTCCATGTATTGTGCAAGGTGTTGTACGTAATAGTGTGGTGACCCACTCAGGAGACAGACTTCCTGGGATTGAATCCCAGTTTTGCCACTCAGTAGCTCTCTGACCTTGGGCAAGTCACTTCACCTATTCTTTGTAAAGTGGGAATAATAAGAGGATATTGTATCATATGATTATTGTGGGAAAAAAATGATTGAATATTTCTGAAGCCTTTAGCATGGTGCTCGCACATAGGAAACTCTGTATGAGTAATTGTTAAATAAAAATGAGTGAATAAAGAAATCTATTCTTTCACCTTCAGGTTTTCACAGTTAGTATGTGATCTCAAATGTACAGTTCCAACATTGTTGAACGATTTAGCACTTTCCCCCTGAATACATAGGCTTCCCTCATAGGTCAGTTGGTAAAGAATCTGCCTGCAATGCAGGAGACCCGGGTTTGATTCCTGGGTTGGGAAGATCCCCTGGAGAAGGAAATGGCAACCCACTCCAGTATTCTTGCCTGGAGAATTCCATGGGTAGAGGAGCCCCGCAGGCTATAGTCCACGGGGTCGAAAAAGTTGGACATGACTTAGCAACTAAACTACCACCAGCACCCTGAATACATAGGAAAATTATAATATAAATAGTTATTAAATAAATGAATGAGTGAATAAAAATCCTTAACTTCAGGATATTGTAGCAGTACACTGTTGAATGGATGTAGCCACCAGATATTGTTGACTGAGTCAAAGCTCTTCTCCCTGAGCCCTATGTACATTTTGAATTCCTCTCAACACAGTATTGCAACAACTTTTACAAATGATTCCACACAGATACCCAAGGAGCAAACTGTTTTTCCTACCTAGTCTTCTGGGTTGCTCCTTCTTTTATGGAAGAATGCTATCCATACTGATTCGTAGCTTAAAAAATTTTTCTTTTTACTTAGCAGTCAATTATTAATATATTCCTATGTTATTAAATATTCTTCCACAACATCATTTTTGATGGTTGCATACACCTTTGTTGTATAAATGTAACATAATTTAATTAGCAATCTCTATTTTAGGACACTTGTTTTTAGTTTTTTAATATTATATGCTGTGCTGTGCTTAGTCACTCAGTTGTGTCCTACTCTTTGTGATCTCATGGACTGTAGTCCACCAGGCTCCTCTGTCCATAGGGATTCTCCAGGAAAGAATACTGGAATGGGTTGCCATGCCCTCCTCCAGGGTATCTTCCCAACCCAGGGATCGAACCCAGATCTCCTGCATTGTAGGAGGATTCTTTACCTTCTGAGCCAATAGGGAAGCCCTTTTTGATATTATAAATATTGCCATTTGAACATTTTTATGGATAAAATTTTGTGTACAATAATGATTATTTTATTAGAATGGATTACAAAAAGTAGATTTGTTGAGTCAAAAGATGAATCATTTTTAGCTTCTTAATAAATTTGTCAAACTCCCTCCCCCCAAATATTATTGTTGTTTATATCTTACTGTCGTCTGTTCTAGGCATTAATATTAAAATTTTTTAGCAACTTTGGTAGGTACAATGTTTTCTAGTTCCTATAATTTGCATTTTATTTGACTAATAATGTGGTTTAACTTTTAAAAAGTAAATATGGCCCTTTTAATTTTCTCTTTTGGGAATTTTCTACTTATTTCGCTTGTCTGCTTTTCCATTACTGTAATCATTTTTTTCTTATTATTTGTACATGCTTTATATTTTAATGTCAGTAACTCCTAGTCTGTCATTTATATCACCAAATTTTAAATTGTATGTAGCCAAATCTAGCTACCACTTGGAAAAATTGTCTTTGGTGTTGTCTTCCAGTAATTTTGTATACTTAAGTAGTTAAACCTCCTAAAATTGATTTTTGTGTGTATTATTGAATCCAGGACCTTACTGGATTGATTTCTATTCCCATCCTTCCACATTCATGCCAGTGAGAGCAGTCATGCTCAGGGCAGGAGCCTGAATTGGAAATACTATTGTTCGTCTAGTCAAGGCTATGGTTTTTCCAGTAGTCATGTATGGATGTGAGAGTTGAACTGTGAAGAAAGCTGAGTGCCAAATAACTGATGCTTTTGAACTGTGGTGTTGGAGCAGACTCTTGAGAGTCCCTTGGATTGCAAGGAGATCCAGCCAGTCCATCCTAAATGAGATCAGTCCTGGGTGTTCATTGGAAGGACTGATGCTAAAGCTGAAACTCCAGTACTTTGGCCACCTGATACAAAGAGTTGACTCATTGGAAAAGAGTCTGATGCTGGGAGGGATTGGGGGCAGGAGGAGAAGGGGACGACAGAGGATGAGATGGCTGGATGGCATCACTGACTCGATGGACATGAGTTTGAGTGAACTCCAGGAGTTGGTGATGGACAGGGAGGCCCAGTGTGCTGCAATTCATGGGGTCGAAAAGAGTCGGACACGACTGAGCAGCTGAACTGAACTGAACTAGTGCAGAATCTACAGCATATATATCAGTGAAGCCAGAGGAACATTCTGATAGACTTTGTGTTTGCTCTGGTCTCATCTTATTTTCTTCTGCGTTCTCATCATCATTGTTTTTTGCAGCTGAAATAACCACTTCCTTCCCTTTTCTCTGAAGTTCACTTTAGTAAGCTCAGTGCTGCTACAAATTGACTAAATTGAGTTTAAAAAATCTAGCTGAGTGCACAAGCATTCCTTCCTATTATAATGACCTTAATATTTTTTATTATTTTAGCTCAACAATATTTTTTTTTGCTTGTTAATACTAGTTTATGGGAAATAGTCAATTACCCAGAATACAGGATCAGAACTAAAATTTGTTTTCAAAATGTGAACTTTTGACACTTGGAGGATTTCATTCCAAACTCTCAATTAAAACATACTGAATATTAACATAAAATTCATGTCACTTATCACAAAGTTAGATAGTCAAGAAAGGACAAACAACCAGTGTTCAAGCTATTTAGTCAATTAGTTCCCTATGAGTACAAAATATCTAGGAATCACTGAAGGGGACACAAAACAGTAGCAGTATTTACAAATTTAAACTACATGAGACATTGAGAAGAATCTTTTGTTAGTAAACAACACAATAGATATTTTTACAAACCGCCCCTCAAAAATGATGCATCTGTGAACAGTATGATAAAGGTCATAGTGTTGAAGACTTAAATTCAAGGTTGGTAGAGTTGAAGACCAAATTCAAGGTCAAGTACTGATAGACTTGAAAGCAAGGTTGTTGGGATGAAAACTCTAAATTCAAGGCCAGATTGTCTAAGAAAGGACAAATAACCAGGTATTTCTGCTTCATTTTAAATCCTTATTCAAAACAGTTTCCTCCCACTTATATGTTTATATAAGTATAAAATTTTTAAACAAAGAAATGTCTGTTTCTTAGTAGAGAACTATTTTCCCATTGACTTCAAGAAGAGAAAAAAAAAAAATTTCCATTTCCTCCTCTACCTCAAAAACACAAATCCAATTCCTAAAGTAGTGTTGCTTAGAACCCAAGGCCTGGCACAATATTTCATGCTAGTTTTATTGCTATAAGCTGAGAACAATTTATTTACATTACCGAGAATTCACCCCGGGTCTTCCATCAGCAGTGGAAGTGTTAGCGTTAATTGCTCAGTCATGTCCGACTCTTTGCAACCCCATGGACTGTAGCCCACCAGGCTCCTCTGTCCATGGAATTCTCCAGGCAAGAATACTGAAGTGGGTAGCCCTTCCCTTCTCCAGAGGATAGTCCCAATCCAGGGATCAAACCCAGGTCACCTGCATTGCAGGCGGAATTTTTACCATGTGAGCCACCAGTGAAGTCAATTTGCTTAAAAAAAAAAAAAAAAAAAAGGAGTGAGAACAATGATGTCTTCAAATGATAACATCAAAGACTTTTGTCTGTCTCTCCTGGTCATCTTCATAAAATTCATCCTTAAGTGCTGATTCTTATCATCTCTTCCTTCTCCCCCTCTTCTTCCTCTTCCATCTCTTTATATTCATCAGAACCCATTTCCAATTGAGCTATACATACCCTGAATGTCAGACATGCCATATGTAATCGGGGAATGACAACATTAAAGATCTTGTTCTTCAAGTAAAGAAAATGGAAGGTATAATATCTCTTCATATAGCCTGATGTTGTAGAGAATGTGGTACAGCTTGTGTATTCATATACCTGGCCTGGACTGATGATTGGAAATCACCAACTACTCCAGGTCCCTGAACTTCTTCCACATCACCTTCAGCATTTGTTGTTTTCCAGTAGCAATGATCTAACTGACAGGCCTTCTCAGGAAGTGCGTCTTTTGACATTTCAATCCTGATTTGGTACATGAAGAAATAATGGGGTGGATGTAAAGAACTAAATTCTGGCAGAGACAATGTGGAAACTGAAACTGTAATATCCCAGTCATTGCTACACACGCTGGGTCATGAACATACCTGAAAGTTTGGTCTCTGATGATAGGGAAGCCCTCTCCGCAGTACAACATTGTTAACATAAGAAGTAAACCAGTCAGTAAAAGTCGCACTTAAACATGTCAATAGCAGCTGGATTCGGAGCCATTTGGTCTGGATATTAGCAGATTTAATTTTTGTTTTGGCCCTCTGCAGTTTCCATTGCTATATGTACTGACTGAACCCAGTATATATGCAAAAAGTTAAAGGGAGACAATATTTCAGTCCCTATCTCTGGTAAAAGCCTCCAGAAGCTGTATCAAAGTCTAAAAAGCCTCAGAATAATAGTGATTAGACAGCACCATGTTTCCCAACAAACCAGGAACAACTGACTTCTGCCTATTGTGGATGATGAGAATCAGGAAGCTTGCAGCTCATCTGAGTTTCCACAGCATCTATTTCTTGCTTGTTAAGTTGCTTAATCGTGTTTGACTCTTTGCAACCCATGGACTATGGCCTGCCAGGCTCCTCTGTCCATGGAGCTTCTCCAGGCAAGAATATTGCAGTAGGTTGCCGTGCCCTCCAGGGGATCTTCCCAACCCAGGGATTGAACCAGAGCATCTATATCTTCCTTTTTGATTACCCGCTCTCTTTTAGAGAATAAACCATCTG
Source organism: Bubalus kerabau (assembly GCF_029407905.1). NCBI lineage: Eukaryota > Metazoa > Chordata > Mammalia > Artiodactyla > Bovidae > Bubalus > Bubalus kerabau. The sequence goes on from NC_073628.1 coordinate 121,356,634, forward strand.
GGGACATCTGGGTTCAAATATTTCTTGAGACCATCCCAGGCCTTTTTAATAGCATCATTATGGTCATTATACCTTCCTACATCAAAGCAAGTATCAATGAAGAGGAATTGCCAACACTGACTCTTCTGTTTTGTCCTCCTCAGATATCAGCCACTATTTTTTGCAGTGTCTTTTCCACAGCAGATCATGACTTGATAGCTAACTAAGACTTTGACTGACGTTGGAACAGTTGATTAGGTCCCTGTAGTCCAAGAAGGATAAAATGAAGAACACAGGATCATCAGCAGGCAGCGATACCAGGATCAGGGATACCAGCTTGGTCTCCATGCCTGCCATCTTGCCTGGCCTCTGCCCAGCCCTGGCCCATTCCCACTGCCCCCACTGCCTCAACAGCATTTGTAAGCTGTGCATTCTATCCATGAAATGGATGTAAGATGGAGGTTCTTATCATTAGCTCCAAAGTCCTAGAAATCTTTTTGTCTGTGAAGAGGCAGTACATAAGTGAATACTCTTGTGAGTACCCACGTGAATCAGTAAGCAGTTGTGATATGATAGAATCTGCCACTGATTCCTGATTTAAATTTATGTAAGGGAAAGGAACTAACATTTATTGGGAACCAGATACATACATGTATTTACATAATTAAGTCCAGACTACAGTTTTCCTGAGGTTACTTACCAGCACTCTGATTTTCAGAAGAAGAAATTGAAGCTAGGGGATTAATCAATTTGTCTAAAGTCACATGGCTGGTATAAGGTGGAACTGACATCTTAAAACATTTAGGCCACTCAGGATCATGACTGCCTTTATCATATTAACAGTCCACTAATTAACTGAACTTGTGGCTTAAGAATATACCTTAAACGCCAAGATCAAGTAGCAAATCGATGTGGTACTCTGGACAAGCCTGTGTAATCTGTATCTGTAGCCTGTGTAATCTGTATCTATTAGTCTGTGTCATCTAGACCCAAAGTGGGAACATAGTTTCTGTGGTACCTTGCTCTGTGCCTAGTTCAGTGATGGTCAGTTAGGCTCAGGAATCTGAGTGCTCCAGTACTTCTTTCTTATGTAGTCTCAGAATTTCTGATAAAAAAGAAATTAATACTTGCTAGCCACAGATCTGATGGACATGAATTTGAGCAAACTCTGGGAGATAGTGAAGGACAGGGACGCCTGGAGTGCTGCGGTCTGTGGAGTCACAAGGAGATGGACACGACTTAGCGCATGAACACACACATGGCCACAGATCTGTAGTCCTAGAACCACTGACTTCAGTAGATCATCTAAATAATCTCACTTTTAATTTCTAACACTTTTAATTTTTCCTAGCCTAACAGGAAAAAAGTTTACCTTACCAAAATTCACTGCAAGACATATTTCTTGAACAAGACGGTAATGAGGCAATGTCTGGTTCCTGTTAAAAATCATAAATAAATGAATCATAACCCAAACAAAAGTATAGACTTCATCATAAACATAATTACTGCCCAAGGCATTGTCAGTAGAACATGCTTTGAGAAACATGAAAGGAGACCTTTCTTTACACCTTATTTTGGTTTAGTTGTCACTTGAATCCTTCCTGACAGTTTAGAATCTGACCTTTTTAAAGTGGCTAGAGAAGGAGAGATACATTACTCACAATTTGAAAGAGCTGCCAAATGTATCCAAAGTTCACACCAGGAAGGGACCAATGTGTTGTTTGTTTTGTTCATAGTTACATAGTTTTGTTTCCATAGAAGTTTGAATTTCATGCTCAGGATTAAAAGTAGTAAAGTGCCAATAACAGTCACTGTTTCTGGGAAAGCTATGTAAAATTTCAAATCTAAACCTTGTTTCCCTTGACCTGTTTTCCCTTCCTGTGGAAACTAGCTTTTGTTTTGAAATCTGACATAGTAATAGATTGTTGTGAAGGAAAACAGGAGAAAACAAACCTTGTTTTAAAGTATTGCTGATATGCATGAGTATAACATGTTTATTATTTTTAAGCCAAGCTTTTTGTTTTACTTGTTTAGAAAAACAAACTCTATGCCACAGTGCATAAGAGTGTTACGGAGCCATGTGTGGGTGGTCAGTTATTTTGGTGGGGAAGGGAGGGTGGTGGGTGGAGGATAAGAATTTCATGCAAAAGACCTACATAAAGTAGCATAAAATGAAACTTATCAGTAAGAGTCTGAGAGGCAGCTTGACATACTAGAAAAAAATCCTGGATGCCGAGTCAGGAGATCTGTGTAAATTCGAAGTGGCTGTGTTGGGTTTAACTTTGAAATATTCTGTGAGAGGAAGTAGACTTGGGAGAGGAAGGAAGAGGTACTTCCGGAGCTTCAGAGTGGAACCATGAACACTAAACAGAAAGGATAGCTCTAGACAAGCCTGTGTAATGTCCTGACTGAGGAAAGACTATTACTCAGGGAGAAGTGGGCGTGTGGATGAACCTGGGAACTCTGTCTGGTTTTGGTGGGGAGTATGCTTAAGTGCAACCTAATTTCTGCCTGGAATCATCCTTACTTGTCTCTTTAAAGACTATGAGGCCAGTCAGGGATCTATACTCTGCTGGTAAACATGACTAGAATGAGAGACTCAGGTGAAATCACCTGGGAAATAAATGTAGATAAAGAAAAGGGGAAAAAATCCAATATCATTCCAAAGTTCAGAGATTGAGTAGAAACAAAGGGGTTTAAGAGTGGAATAAAAAAATCCAGTGAGGTAAGATGAAAATTAGGAAAGTAGGTGACACTAAGGACAAGAGAGGAGAGTGTTTCAGGAAGTAGGTGTTGCTCAATAAAGCTAAGTGTTGCTAAAAGTCCCAGTAGGATGGAGGCACAGGTGTGTCCATTGGATGTGGCAACATCAGATTATTGATGACCTCGATGAGAAAATGGAAAAGTTAGAAGCTTGATCGAAGTGGTTGAGATGAGATTGGGAGGTAAGAAAGTGGAGACCAGAGATTACTCAATAGTTATTCTTTTGAAGTTTTTGCTCTAAAGGGAAGGAAAAAAATGTGATGAATATTAAAGGGTATTTTGGATTGGGAGGGTGAGTTTTAAGATCAGATGAACTGGACATGGAACAACAGACTGGTTCCAAATAGGAAAAGGAGTACATCAAGGCTGTATATTGTCACCCTGCTTATTTAACTTATATGCAGAGTACATCATGAGAAACGCTGGGCTGGAAGAAGCACAAACTGGAATCAAGATTGCCGGGAAAAATACCAATAACCTGAGATATGCAGATGACACCACCCTTATGGCAGAAAGTGAAGAGGAACTCAAAAGCCTCTTGATGCAAGTGAAAGAGGAGAGTGAAAAAGTTGGCTTAAAGCTCAACATTCAGAAAACGAAGATCATGGCATCTGGTCCCATCACTTAATGGCAAATAGATGAGGAAACAGTGGAAACAGTGTCAGACTTTATTTTTCTGGGCTCCAAAATCACTGCAGATGGTGATTGCAGCCATGAAGTTTAAAGACCTTCCAGCCCAGCGTTTCTCATGATGTACTCTGCATATAAGTTAAATAAGCAGGGTGACAATATACAGCCTTGATGTACTCCTTTTCCTATTTGGAACCAGTCTGTTGTTCCATGTCCAGTCTCCTTGGAAGGAAAGTTATGACCAACCTAGGTAGCATATTCAAAAGCAGAGACATTACTTTGCCAACAAAGGTCCGTCTAGTCAAGGCTATGGTTTTTCCTGTGGTCATTTATGGATGTGAGAGTTGGACTGTGAACTGTGAAGAAAGCTGAGCGCCAAAGAATTGATGCTTTTGAACTGTGGTGTTGGAGAAGACTCTTGAGAGTCCCTTGAACTGCAAGGAGGTCCAACCAGTCCATTCTGAAGGAGATCAGCCCTGGGATTTCTTTGGAAGGAATGATGCTAAAACTGAAGCTCCAATACTTTGGCCACCTCATGTGAAGAGTTGACTCATTGGAAAAGACTCTGATGCTGGGAGGGATTGGGGACAGGAGGAGAAGGGGACGACAGAGGATGAGATGGCTGGATGGCATCACTGACTCAATGGACGTGAGTCTGAGTGAACTCCGGGAGTTGGTGATGGACAGGGAGGCTTGGCGTGCTGCAATTCATGGGGTCACAAAGAGTCGGACACGACTGAGCGACTGAACTGACTGACTGACTGAAACTAGATCAGATGAGACTGATTCAGAAGAATGAGAGAAATGGATGATGTAGCAGAAAGAAGGCATAATTGCGAGATAATGATACAACATGGTTCAGAAGATCCCAGTGGAGCAGGCAGTCTTGTTTAGAACAGACACATCAACCTTAGTAATGGCAGGAAAGAATGTAGAAAGACTCGGTACAGAAGGAAACAGACTAACAGAAAGACAAAGGAACTCCATTTAAGTTGCTTCTAATTTCTCAAGAAAATATGAGGTAGGGTCAAGGGTTAAGGTGATGTTTGAAGAGAAAGAAAGAAGTACAAAATAGTTGCCTATGTGAGTTGGAAAGCAAATGTACTGGGGAAGTGTAAATAGAGTTAGGGTTAGGAAGTGTCAGGTATCCATATGTGACTGAGTCATGAATTTATTGTGGGACTAATTAGGGATATTATATGGTTTTCTTTCTTTTCTTAATATTTATTTATTTGAATTGGGTCTTTGTTGTGGCACGTGGCATCTTTTGTTGCAGCACACAAACTCTACTTGTGGCCCTTGGGCTCAGTAGTTGTGTGTGAGCTCCAGAGCGCGTGGGCTGAGTTGCTCCGAGGCAGGTGTGATCTTCGTTCCCCGACCAGGGACCAAACCCGTGTCTCCTGCATTGCAAGGCAGATTCTTAACCATTGAACCACCAGGGAAGTCCCGAAATGGCTTTCTTTATCAAACTTTAGTTACTAGAATATGGCCAGAGTTGAGTTTAAGGAGATTTGGTGATGTTCCAGGCAAGTAGGAAGGAGGAAGAGAAGGGGAGAATACAAAAAGGAATTTGTATGTGAGTGATTTTTCTGGGCATGGAGGATAGTGAGGACATCATGAGTGATGGACTGAGAATAAAGTCATTGGTAAATGGGGGAGTGATCAGGACACTGATATATGTGCTCTCTCTGGAGGTGGAAGTGTAGTCCAATGTATGTAGTCCAATGGTATGGGCTTCTAAGGAGCTGGATGTTTTGAAGAAGGAGAGGCCAATGGAAGCTTTGAAAGTGGCACTGAGAGCTAAGAGGACATCAGCCAGGATCTGAAATTCACAGGCTGCAAAGGAAAAAGTAAATGTTGCTTGTGTCCTTAGGAAGAATAACATTTCAGTTAGAGAAAGAAGGTGAAGGAACCATTCAGAGAAAGGGAAGACAGACTGGGGGTTCCATATCGTCCTGTGAAGAGGAGGGTACAGAAGGATGGAAGGGGTGGATGTAGGACTCTGGGATCTGGACTGGAGGGCAATGGGTGGATGAATGATAGGGTGTGAGAGTTCTGAGAGTGGTTGAGCAGAATGGGATATAGAGTGTGAGAGGTTAGGCTTGATGGCCTCTTAAAGGGAGGACCAGCAGTTCAAATTTCAGTCTTATAACTAGAAGGAACAAGGAACTGCAGTCAAAAGATTCTGTACAGGCTTCCTTGGGTTTCTGGACTCTCTTGGTGTTCTTATTACTGCTAACTAGCTGCATACCTTAGTTCTGCATGGGCAGGTTCTTGTCTGGCTCTCTTTTCATGTATAAAGTGAGTCACTTCCCAGGCTCATGTGATGTTTTCATTTTCTGAAATGACCCCTACTTCCTTGCCAGGCTGTTGAAATCCTTCCCATTCTTTAAGAATCCTCTCAGAAGCCATCTATACTGTTAGATTTTTCTCAGTTTAATTACCCATTTCAACCAGATGTGACCTTTCTGTTCTCAGAATCACTTTAACACTGTCTGAACCATCCCAATGGCAGATATCAATCTTTCGAATAATACAGTTACTTATGTTTATATCATCCTTGTCAACGGAGAAGGCAATGGCACCCCACTCTGGTATTCTTGCCTGGAGAATCCCAGGGACGGGGGAGCCTGGTGGGCTGCCGTCTATGGGGTCGCACGGAGATGGACACGACTGAAGCGACTTAGCAGCAGCAGCAGCAGCATCCTTGTCAAAAACTCCATGAGAATAGGACATGGGATGCATTCTTTTGCCCAAATAGGTGCTCAGTAACTAACTTTTGAATGAACTAGTAAAGCATACTTCTGGAGGATGAAACAGTATTGAAGTAACAGAGACTATTAGATAAAGAAAAAGTGAGAAATACCTTGTATGGGCTTCCCTGGTAGTTCAGATGGTCAGGAATCTGCCTTCAGTGCAGGATACCTGTTCTATCCCTGGATCAGAGAGATCCCTGGGTCAGGAGGAACCCCAGGAGAAGGGAATGGAGACCCACTCCAGTATTCTTGCTTGGAGAATTCCACGGATAGAGGAGACTGGTGGGCTAGAGTACATAGCATCCCAAAGAGTTGGATGTGACTGAGTGACTCACACACACACACGAGACTTCAGATTTCTTGGGACATTTAGAAAAGTAGACAATGTGACTTTATTAGATCTAAGAGTAGTCTGGATGCCTCTTACTTCAAACTTGAAGCAGTATCTGTAACGATACAATAAAGCTATCCTTAGAAGATTAAGGAACCTGCTCATGTTAAATGGAAAATAACAGAGGAAGAACGGAAGAGGTGAAAAGTAATAGATTTAAAAACTGTTGAAAATACAAGGCAAGTTAACTGAAAGAAATAATATGATTCCTAGACTTTAAAAAATGCAAATGTAAAATTTGTACTAATATGAATTAGTGAGGAATTTCTCTGGACTAATGGTTGCCTTAAAAATATCTTTATTGGGAAACATATTAGGTATTAAGGAAGTGTATTAGTTGTTAAGGAAGCCTGGTGTGCTGCAGTCCATGGGGTTGCAAAGAGTCAGGCCTGATTTAGTGACTGAACAACAACAAATTAGTTATTGGTCTATGAAACAGCATGACATGATTTGAAATGTGATGTTGCTTTGTCTGTTAAGTAGAGTGACTTTTAAAAATATCTATTAACAGTCTACATTTAAAAAATGGAAATATATATAATTGACAGTTAAAATAGCATGTTTATGGCATATGATTTGATGATATAATATACATGTACATTGTTAGATAATCATTATAATCAAGCTAATAGCATGTCCACTGATGCAGGCTACCCTTGAGCCAGGGCCAAATCTATCTTTTTCGGAGGAGGGTTCAGTTTGGGCTTCCCTGGTGGCTCAGACAGTAAAGAATCTACCTGCAATGCAGGTTTGTTCCCTGGGTGGGGAAGATCCCTTGGAGAAGGGAATGGCAATCCACTCCAGTGTTCTTGCCTGGAGAATCCTGTGGACAGAGAAGCCTGGCTGGCTACAGTCCGTAGGGTTGCAAAGAACTGCACATGACTGAGCGACTAACACTTCAGTAGGCTTAATACTGACAAAAGTAGGGTTAGACTATGGAAATTTTTATACAATTTTTAAAGGTTACACTCCATTTACAGTTGTTATAAAATAGTGTAAATGGAGTATTTTAGTAGCTGCATTTTTTAAAAACCCAGCATTGAGTCACATGATCTGACTAAAAAATAATGTACTTATTGGGGCCATTGAGACATCATATTGGAAATTGGAGGTGTTGGGAAATTCCAAAAGTTTGTTATGTAACAATTCTACTACCTTCACTACCACCACCACAAACAATAAAAACAGTAACAAAATCTTTCTGAGCCTTACTATGTGTCAGTCCCTATTCCATAGTTTTACATGTTGTACCAGTTAGGGTTCAACCAGAGACACAGAACCTGTAGAAGATATCTATTAAGAGATTTATCTTGGGGAATTGCCATATCCAGTTGTGAGGGTCCATAGGCTGGGTTGTTAGGAAGGACAAGCTGCAGCTTGGATATAAGCTGAAGCTACATTCCACAAAGTTTCTTCGTCTCTGAGATGACTCAGCTCTGCTCTTAAGGCCTTTCAATTGATTAAATCAGGCTCATTCAAATTTTCGAGGATAATCTCCTTTTCTTAAAATCACTTGGTTATGGGCTTCCCTGGTGGCTCAGCAGTAAAGAATCTGCCTGCAATGCAGGAATTGCAGGAGATGCAGTTTGGATCCCTGGGATGGGAAGCTCCCCGGGAGGAGGTGACAGCAACCCACTCCAGTATTCTTGCCTGCTGCTGCTGCTGCTGCTGCTGCTAAGTCGCTTCAGTTGTGTCCGACTCTGTGTGACCCCAAAAACGGCAGCCCACCAGGCTCCTCTGTCCCTGGGATTCTCCAGGCAAGAACACTGGAGTGGGTTGCCATTTCCTTCTCCAATGCATGAACGTGAAACGTGAATGTGAAGTCGCTCAGTCGTGTCCGACTCTTAGTGACCTCATGGACTGCAGCCTACCAGGCTCCTCCGTCCGTGGGATTTTCCAGGCAAGAGTACTGGAGTGGGGTGCCATTGCCTTCTTCAGTATTCTTGCCTAGAGAATCCCATAGACAGAGGAGTTTGGTGGGCTATGGTCCATAGTGTTGTAAAAAAAGTTGGACATGACCGAATCGACTGAGTATGCATGCACGTATGGACTTTAATCATAGGTACAAAATGACCTTTAGAGCACCATGTAGATTGTTTGCTTGAATAACTGGACACTGTAGCCCAGCTAAACTGATAGATAAAACCTATATTGTCTGATTTAACCCTCTAAAGAATCCCTCTGAAGCAATTCACATGAATGATAAATCTTGGGGCAAGAGTTTGAACCCAGGAATTAATGTAGGACCCAGGGATTGTGCACCATGCTGGAGTGCATTGTAGGAGAGAAACTAAAGCCATGCCTGGTTTCTCCTCTGAAGCATCTCCTATGACAGGCCCCTTGTATTTCCTAGAGGGCCATCAATCCCTTATAACTAGGATTGCTGGATGCGCTCAGGCTGTCACATGGAGGGTATGATCCCACACCCAAGTGACAGTGATAAAAAGAAATTAAATTCATTAGCTTCCTAGAAAATTGCTTAGTCCCATTTAGTTTCATTCAAAGAGTAAAAGGGGAAACAAAGCTGTTTGTCTTTGTCATTCTGTTTACCCCTCAATACATTTTATTAAGACCAGGAATGTAAAAATTGGTATTGAGAAAAGTATTAAACTGAAGTCAAAACTTAGGTGATGACTATAGAGGGTTTATTTTAATCTAAATATTTCTTAGCAATGATAACAAAGAGCATGGGACTCCCCTGGTGGTCCAGTGGCTAAGACTGCGTCCTTCCAAGGTGAGGGATGTGGATTTCATCCCTGGTTGGGGAACTAGGATCTCACATGCCTCACATCAAGTGTTACTATCAAGTACTTCTGTACACTCTTAGTTTGAATAAAACAAAAAGAAAGAGCAGATCATCTGGTAGAAAGAATAGAGCGAGATGGAAATGCAACTGAATTGTGAACAGAAAGGGCTACTGTAACTGAGCTGCAGATGGGGATCAATGAATGTGTTGTCATGACTGTCTCGGTTTGAACCTCTGGTTGCACTTGAGTCCTGGGGCTCCTGGTGGAGAGGCTAAGATTGCTGATGTTGTGGCAGACATGACGAAACCCATAGGCAGATTTTGGGAAGTACTATTGGTTTCTAGCCAAGGATCCTGCTGAACCTGGGATCTCTTGTCCCTGGGCTTTCCTGGGACCACACTCCTGTCTTCCAGATCCTCTGCTGATTGGATTTTACCTCTCAGTGCATCCTCCTTCAGGCTCTCAGTCAGAAACTCTGACAAACAAGAGCAACAAAAACACAAACATTTTGTTCCTGTGTCTGTGACAAACTCTGCATGCCTTACTTAAAAAAAAACAAACAACTTTTTATTTTATATTGGGGTATATCCGATTAACAGTGTTGTGATAATTTCAAGTGAACAGCGAAGGGACTCAGCCATACGTATACAGGTATTTATTCTCCCCCAAACTCCCCTCCCATCCAGTGCATGCCTTACTTCAACTGCAAGCTTTCTTGAACATTAGCGTACATGCTAAGTAGCTTCATTCATGGGCCACTCTTTGTGACCCTGTGGACTGTAGATCCCTAGGCTCCTCTGTCCATGGGATTCTCCAGGCAAGAATATTGGAGTGGGTTGCCATGCCCTCCTCCAGGGGATCTTTCTGACCCAGGTATCCAATCGGTATCTCTTATGTCTCCTGCACTGGCAGGCAGGTTCTTTACCACCTGGGAAGCTTTATGAACACTGCTCTCCCCCAAAATGTAAGAATTGCATGAGTAGACTGAATGGGAACGCCCAAAGAAAGAAGATCCTAATCTCTGGAACCTGCAAATGTTACCATAGATGGAAAAAGGGTCTTTGAAGATGTGACGAGAAATAAAAGATCTTGAAATGTGAGTTTCTGGATTATCTAGGTGGGCCCTAAATCTGATCAGAAGTGTCCTTATAAGATAGAGGGAGATGTGAGCCAGACACGGAGAGGGCAGGGTGAACACAGACAGATAGGAGGGATGCAACCACCAACCAAGGAATGCCAGCAGCCATAGGAGGCTGGACAGGCAAGGACAGATTCTCCTCTAAAGTCTATGAAGGGTTCTAGGGGAGATTTTGCTCGAGTAATAATAATTTTGAACTTCTGGTCGTCAGAACTGTGAGCGAGTAAATTTCTGTTGTTTTAAACTGCCTCATTTGTGGTACTTAGTTACAGCAACCACAGGAAACCAATATAGTATCCTAACTTTTCCTTCAGATGACTCTTAATATCTCATCATCTCTGTTAAGCCCTCTGTGAAAAATATAAAGAATCCCTAGTAGCAATGCTATACCTCATCCAATGCTCTATTTACTTGATCTTCAGAAGAAAACTCAAATATTTATTGGTTTGTTATATTTATTCTTGGTTTGTTATAAGCTAAACATAGGAAAGGAATTGTTCATTTGCTTTGTGAAATAGCCAGCATAATGCTCTATAGATGCTGTTTTAATGATTAGAATGTATAGAAGACTTTAAAAGAGAAAGAATTATGAGAATAATGGTGTTTGACCTTCAAATCAATATCTGGTTTCATTAATGGGACTCAAAGGCCATCTGTCTCCTTATTTTCTTATTGTTGCTACTGATTCCTGGCTTTGTAATTTATTCTGATGGAAAGGCTTCTATTGTTCATCAATAATTACTGCTCTTCTGGGTTAATGACTTGTTTAGTGTTACAATTCTCTGTATTAAAGGCCTTGAATCAGTTTTTAGGCCAATGACCCAATGATAAGAATAACCACCATCATATCAATAATGTGGAAGTGGGTTTTATATTGTTTTATGTCATTTATCAGGGACTTCCCTGGTGGTTCAGTGGTAAAGAATTTTCCTGACAATGCAGGAAACTCGGTTTCAATCCCTGGGTTAGGAAGATCCCCTGGAGAAAGAAATGGCAATCCATCTTGCCTGGGAAATCCCATGGACCGAGGAGCCTAGCACTACACCCCACTGGGTTGCAGAAGAGTCGGACACGACTTAGTGACTAAACAACAACAGCAACAGTGTCATTTATCACAACAACCTATAAAGGAAGTGCTCCTATAGATGAGAAAACTGAGGTTCAAAGCATTTAAGTGACTTTTCCAAGGTCAGAGCTATATGCTTAACAATGACATGATGCAGTTTTTTAATCTTAAATCATTCAATATCATTCAGTAATAATCACAAGATCCCAGATACAGGTCAGGCACTTCAAATCTCTCCACTGGAAAAATGGTCCCCCAGTATCTCTTTCCACCTCCACTTTCCAGAAAGGCTCAGGGAGCCCTCTCTGAGACCTAAATCAGGTTCCAGGCCTGAGGTCTAGAGAGCCTTGAGATAATTTGTAGTAACTGGTCCAGTCCTCCCCTAACCCTCCTTTTCGCAACTCTGCTTAAACCTCTTTTCCTGAGGATTTGCATGTATCAGTGTACATCATGATTTCACTTGGAGTGTTCTACAGCTGAATTTAGAGCTAGAAAAGGTCTTAAAATATCTAATTCAACCACTTTCTTTGAGAGATGAGAAAGATCATATTTGAAAAACACATAGAAGAGTTTCAGAGAAAAAGAATTATGAGAACAAAAAGTTAAAAAAAAAATCCTCCCCTCTTTCATTTACTGCAGATTTGGGATTAGAATGGCTTGCTTGTCTAGTTGCTAAAGTAAGTTAAAGTGGTAAATGCAAAGTAAGCAAGGTTATTCTATGACATTCAGGGTTTTCTGATTATCAGTACAATTTTTTTTTTTTTAGTGCATTTTAGTATTTTATTACAACATTTGGAGTGTATGTCGATCCTTTTAATTATTGAGCTTATCTTAAGCTCTTAGGCTTTCAGGATACAGATCTTTAGAACACCTAATTTGTACACCAACAATTTGGTTAGAGTCTTAATTGAGAAGATAGGTTCATTTGAATTTCTGATTTACAATTTAAAGTGTCTTAGTTGGTAAAATTCGTGATACTTTGGCTTTTTTATTCTCCCATATTAAATAATTCAGAAGAGAAGGGAAAGACAAAGAGTATATGTTAAATATACAAGACAATATTAAAAATCAGTTCCGTTTAACAGTAACATTGAGAATTTATAGTATCAGCAAATAACATATGTTATTTTTCTCAAATCTGGATTTGATAACTATGTGTACAGAAAGTCTTACATAAAAGAATAATTGCAAATGCTAGGAAATTGCCTGAGTACTCATTAATAAGGAACTGGTCAAATATAAATCTATAAAATGAAGCAGTCCATTAAAATGCAGTAGCTATATATATGTATATATGATATGTATGTATACATACATGGTGTCATCTTTAAGACGTATTTTAAGTGAAGAGTGAAAGATGAAGAATAATGTATACAGAACCCTACTATTTGTGTTTTTAATTAAAAATTTACTTTTCATTTTGAAATAATTTTATATTTACCAACATTTGTAGAAGTAGCTCTGGAATTCCTGTTTATTCTTCACCTAGTTTTCCCCAGAGTTAACACCTTATGTAACTGCAGTGCAATGATCAAAACTAGGAAATGAGCACGGATATAATCCTGTTAACTACACTGCAGACTTTTTGCAATTTTTTTTACAATTGTTCCACTAATATCCTTTAGTGTACTTTGATCTGGGTTGGCACCTCCAGTTCATCAGTCTTTGCCTTTCATGACCTTGATCCTTTTGAAGAGGATTCATCAGATATTTTGTAGAGTGTTCCTCAGCTGGGTCTTTCCAATGTTTTCTTATGATTTGACTCGGGTTTCAATTTTTTTGGCCAAAATCTTGTAGAAGTGGTGTTGTGTAATTCATAGTGCATCTTGCCTATCAGGGACACCTCTCTTTGCTGGAGGTGTCAACTTGTTTACTTGGTTAAGGCAGTGTCTTGCAAAATTCTCCATGATCAAGTTATTATATTTTCCTCTTCTAATTAATAAGTATTTTATGGGAAGTTAATTTGAGACTATGTGAGTATCCTGTTACTTATATTTTCTTGTCTACTAACTTGAGCATCCATTGATTTTTGCCTGAAACAATTGTTACTGTGATGTTTTCATTTGTATTTTTAGAAATGACATATACAGCTATGCCTGTGTCTGTGTAAAGTGTCTTGGAATGATATATCAGAAACTGCAAAAAGGATTAGCTCTGGGGAAGAGGACTGGGAAAAGGGCAGCTAGACAGCCAAGTCAGGGAGATGTTTCTCCATGTAAACTTCTCTGTGATGTTAATTTACCAGGTTCATATCTTATGATTTGACCGGGAAGAGAGGTGGGATCAAGTTTGTTGATTTAAAAAGTAAAATTATCTTTCATGTGACACAAGAAAACCTTTTGCCATCAAACTTTTGATAAAAATTGCTGGGAGAAAAGCAAAATTCTGTTCAACAAAAAGGATTTTGCTATTTTTCTTAAATCAGATGTGTTCTAGAGCTATGTCTAACTGGTTAATTTTATCCTTAAAATATAAGTTTTAAAATTTTACTTATTGCAACTTGTGATACATTTTTAAACTAGGTTTGCATTATATAATCTGTCATTTGGCATAAATATTAATTCTAAAGAAACATCAATTCAGCAACAGAATATGGCACTCCTGCTACTGAGAGAATTATGCTGAGCAAGTGCATTAGAATTTTACTTGAAACGTTCTGATATATATTTTTTAGAACTAAGAGAAAAATTGCTTTAAAAATTCCAGGTCTTAACATCAACTATGATTTCTTATCACAATCACTATTCTAAGAGAAGTTTTGGAACTTTTCAGAAAGTTTTGGAAGCACTGTACCTTCTCGAACTCTTCTGGTCACATATGATATGTCTGTGAACCTCTTCATGAGGGTGAAAGAGGAAAGTGAAAAAGCTGGCTTAAAACCCAGCATTCAAAAAATGAAGATCATGACATCTGGTCCCATCTCTTCATGGCAAATAGAAGGGAAAAAAATTAGAAGCAATGACAGATTTTATTTTCTTGGGCTCCAAAATCACTGCAGACAGTGACAGCAGTCACCAAATTAAAAGACGCTTGCTCCTTGGAAGAAAGCTATGACAAACCTAGACAGCAAATTAAAAAGCAGAGACATCACTTTACTAACAAAGGTCCATATTGCCAAAGCTATGGTTTTTCCAGCAGTCATGTACAGATGTGAAAGCTGGACCATAAAGAAGACAGGATGCCAAAGAATTGGTGCTTTCAAATTGTGGTGCAGGAGAAGACTCTTGAGAGTCCCTTGGATAACAAGGAGATCAAACCTGTCAATCCTAAAGGAAATCATCCTTGAATATTCATGGGAAAGACTGAAGCTGAAGCTGAAGCTCCAATATTTTGGCCACCTGAGGGAAAGAGCTGACTCATTGGAAAATACCCTGATGCTGGAAAAGATTGAATGCAAAAGGGGAAGAGGGCGGCAGAGGATGAAATGGTCAGATAGCATCACTGACTCAATGGACATGAGTTAGAGCAAACTCTGAGAGATGGTGAAGGACAGGGAAGCCTGGTGTGCTGCAGTGCATGGAGTCAAAAATTGTTGGACAACGACAGAACAAGAACAACAAGAATGCTGCTTATATGGGCTTCCCAGGTAGCTCAGTGGTAGAGAATCTGCCTGCCAAGCAGGAGACTTGGCAGGAGCCATGGGTTTGATCTCTGGGTTGGGACGATCCCCTGGAGAAGGAAATGGCGACCCACTCCAGTATTCTTGCCTGGGAAACCCCATGGACAGAGGAGCCTAGTGGGCTACAGTCCATGGGGTGGCAAAGAGTCAGACACGACTGAGTGACTAAACAACAACAATAACAACATGCTACTTGTATAGCTGATGGGATGCCAGTCTTCTCAGCTTGTGAGCAAAATGTGTCACTTTTGTATTTGTGACTTGGATATCCATGCCTTTCTTCATCAGAGGGTTTCCCCTTTAACGTGTGAAAGTAAGGGGGAGGCTGGATCTTACAGAGTTCTTGAGTTATTCACACAGAAGTCTCTTCAATGCCTTATGTCAGGAGTCCCCAGCCTCCGGGATCTCATGCCTGATGATCTGAGGTGGAGCTGATGTAATAATAATAGAAATAAAGTGCACAACAAATGTGATGTGCTTGAATCATCCCCAAGCCATCCCCCTTCTCTGGTCTGTGGAAAAGTTATCTTCTACGAAACCCAGCCCCTGGTGCTAGAAAGACTGGGGACTACTGTTATGTGATTTCCCACCATTCCAAGTTCCTCCGTGATTCTCAGAGGTGATCCTGTTGACTTTTGTTTTGTTCTGTTTCTCTCCTGTCATGCTTGGCTGAGATGATGCTCAGCTCAGTAAAACCACTAGAGAGAGCTATGAGGGCAAAGTGTGTGTGTGTGTGTGTGTGTGTGTTTAAGTTACTTTGTTTCTTTAACCTTCCTGAGACTTGTGTACTAGTTCCAATAGCACCGTCAAATAGATTTTTCTGCAGTGATGGAAATGTTCTGCATCTGGCACTCCCTGATACAGTAGTCGCTAGCCACATGTGACCAATGACACTTAAACTGTAGCTAGTGCAACTGGGAAAATAAAAATTTAACTTTATTTAATTTTAATTAAACTCTAAATGGTCACTTGGGACTGGTGGTTACTGTAGTGGACAGCACAAATTGAATGCCTGGTTTCTGGAATCTGATTGTTGCCAGCTGTGTGATCTTGGGTCAGCCTAATTTTTCTCATCTGTTGGATGGAGGTAATTATGTACCTCTTTCATAGGCTTGGTTTGAGGATTAAATGATATATGTGGAGCACCATGCTTGCTTTATGAAAAGGGATCAATAACACTTGGCTGCTATTTATTATACAGTTACCATGGCTCCAGTCCTTTTTATTTGCAGGAGTGTTTCATCTTTTTTTGAAAATTACCTGCTCTAAGTATTTGTAAGGTTCCCTTTGATGCACACGGTGGTCAAGAATGAATACTTTTAATGCTTCTTTGCTACTACCTTGCTGGTGGGGGTAGGACAGGAAGTTAGTGAATGATTCTTAGTGGACTGACCCACCTGCAGGTCCTGGTATTTCCCAGGCAAAAATACTGTAGTGGGTTGTCATTTCCTCCTCTAGGAGATCTTCCCAATCCAGGGATATACACTTCCTCTCCTGAGTCTCCTGCATTGGCAGGTGGATTCTTTACCACTTGAGCCATCAGGGGAACCCTACCAAGCATACAGAGGTAAACTAAACAGAAAGCAAATGTCTATGAGAGGATGAAAGCACACAAACAAATAACTGTTCCAGAGTATGCAAGTAGAATTCCTTCTATCCACCCTGCTCCTTTTAAAGAGGCTGTGGAAAATAAATTATGTAGATGTCAAAAGGTGTATTGTTACTCACCTATGTCTAATATTGTAGTTCTTACATTAGGAAATACACTTTAAATAAATAATTCTTGGTTTCTGTCCACAAGGAGCTTATAATCTTATTAAAGAAAATATCAGTGCTTCACTTATCTATGAAATTCAGTCACATGGAACCATATAGTCCATTAGGTTCTCAGAGTCTGTATTTTCACTTTGCCAATTGCTAGTTGACTGACTTTTTGCTGATTATTATTCTTGAGTCTCAGTTTGTTTATCTGTAAAGCTGGGTAACTGATGCACCAGTTATTATGAGACTTGTATAGGGAGATTTACCTAACCCAGGGTCTGTCTAGCATGTAATCAGTTCAGTTCAGTTCAGTCGCTCAGTCGTGTCCAACTCTTTGCGACCCCATGAATCACAGCACGCCAGGCCTCCTTGTTCATCACCAACTCCTGGAGCTCACTCAAACTCACGTCCATCTAGTCGGTGATGCCATCCAGCCATCTCATCCTCTGTTGTCCCCTTCTCCTCCTGCCCCCAATCCTTCCGAGTATCAGGGTCTTTTCCAATGAGTCAACTCTTCGCATGAGGTGGCCAAAGTTGGAGTTTCAGCTTCAGCATCAGTCCTTCCAATGAACACCCAGGACTGATCTCCTTCAGGATGGACTGGTTGGATCTCTTTGCAGTCCAAGGGACTCTCAAGAGTCTTCTCCAACACCACAGTTCAAAAGCATCAATTCTTCGGCCCTCAGCTTTCTTCACAGTCCAACTCTCACATCCATACATGACCACTGGAAAAACCATAGCCTTGACTAGACGGACCTTTGTTGGCAAAGTAATGTCTCTGCTTTTCAATAAGCTATCTAGGTTGGTCATAACTTTCCTTCCAAGGAGTAAGCGTCTTTTAATTTCATGGCTGCAGTCACCATCTGCAGTGATTTTGGAGCCCCCAAAAATAAAGTCTGACACTGTTTCCACTGTTTCCCCATCTATTTCCCATGAAGTGACGGGACCAGATGCCATGATCTTCATTTTCTGAATGTTGAGCTTTAAGCCAACTTTTTCACTCTCCTCTTCAGTTCAGTTCAGTTCAGTCGTTCAGTCATGTCCGACTCTTTTAGACCCCATTAATCACAGCACGCCAGGCCTCCCTGTCCATCACCAACTCCCGGAGTTCACCCAGACTCACGTCCATCGAGTCAGTGATGCCATCCAGCCATCTCATCCTCTGTCGTCGTCCCCTTCTTCTCCTGCCCCCAATCCCTCCCAGCATCACAGTCTTTTCCAATGAGTCAACTTTTCACATGAGGTGGCCAAAGTACTGGAGTTTCAGCTTTAGCATCATTCCTTCCAAAGAAATCCCCTCTTAGGCACCAATATATGTCTCCTCCTTTCCCTTCCTTATTTCTTTGCTGGGTGGATATTCTTTTCCCTTGTTTTATGCATGAAGTAATTGAAGTATAAAAAAGATACATGACTTATCAAACTTCACTTTTTTTTTTCCACACTGCTCAGCATTCAGAATCTTAGTTTCCTGACCAGGGATAGAACCTGTGCTCCCTGCAGTGGAATTCCACTGGACTGGACTAGCAGGGACTTCTCATTTTTGTATTTAGGAAAAGCACTGGAATTAGACTCTGTCTCTTGACCTCCTACTCATGTTTCTGCTATTTGACCATGCCATCTTGTGTTTATCTAACAAAGTCCATAGATAGTTATTGGATTTAGGGACTCAAGCCCAGATGAAGCAACAGATAACAAATTTCAAGCAAAAGACAATGAGGATTTCATGAATTGATAACAATGTTTTTTCATTGTAGGCTCAGTAAAAGACCTCTAATCTTAGTCTTAGTAAAGTTTGAGTTGAATGCGGCACAGTTATTGCTTTAAAGAATCTACAGATAGTAGAAATAAAAAGACATAAATCCAAAGGATGATAATCTGGGACTTCCCTGGTTGTCCAGTGGCTAAGAATCTACACGACCGATGCAAGGGGCCTGGGTTCAATTCCTGGTCAGGGAACTAGATCCCACATGCCGCAGCTAAGACCTAGCACAGCCAAATACATACATACATACATACATAGGATGATAATCCGTTGCAGAGCCTCATGAGCACTGTAAAGCACAAAGGGAATTCAGGGAGCTGGGAGGGGCATATTGATGGCAATATGCTTGGGCAGGTGTAAATATCCCCCCTCCATCATGGTGAGTAGGTTGAAGGGGACTCCAGTAATGCTCATTTTCAAGTTCTTCTGCCAATGGTACTTACTTCTTGTTTTAGGTGCTGTCATCATAGGAAAACACCTGGATTTGAGTCCAGAGACAAAACTCTTTACTAAACCAGTTGTGCAGTAGTTTTTGCTGTCTTGTCCATTGTCTGAAACAGCTGTTCTGGAAGGTATTGCCTTTGTTTCCCACATTTAATTAGTCACTAATGACCAATATGGTCCATAAATGAGTTCTTTGCCTATTGTTGATGATTCAAGTCAAGAATGGCAGATGGTTCCTTATGCTGAATTCTCCAACAAGCATTTATTACAAGAAGATGGACGCCTCAAGTTCAACAGAACAGCCAAGAGCAAACAGTTTGCAGATGGCCAGGGTTTCTAATGTGGGGATACTTCACCACAGGATGCTTCACTACAGTGTTCAGCCTTCTTTTGAAGCTGGCCTTCCTTTTTGCTTTCTTCATTCTCCTTTTTTCCTCACTGCCTCTTCCCTCCCTTTCTTTTTGCTTTTTGTTTGTTTGTTTTTAAAATTTTTTGTGTTCCTACCCAAGAGGAGTATACAAAAGAAATAGAAGCTATGATTTCCTCCCAGGTGGAATTGACAATAAATTTAAAGAGATTAAAAACGTGAAACATAAAAAGATGTATGTGTGAGGCAGACCAACCTATGTACTTAAAAGTAGAGAGAATTCACAGTAAGTGATCAATTTGAGGTGGGGTTTGCCAGGGAAGTTTCTTGAAGTTGATTTGGTTGATTTGCTTGCTTTCTTTCCTGCTTGCTCCAAAGCAAGTTATGTCAGGTTCTAGTCATTTGATTTCATATGCATTTTGTTCTTTATCTGCATCACCAGCATATCTACATGTTAGGGGGTTTATCATCCAAGCTGAGTGATGCGTAGTGTTCTTGTCTTGTTCCTCACGGTTTATATAGTGGTCGAACTTAAGGCCAATTTGTGATCAGTCTTTATTCTCTGTATATTATTAGGTTGGTCTGCAGGATTACAACTGTGATGTCCAGGTGATGGTGACAGTAAGAAGGCTTGTTTTGAGCACCATTTAATTCCATATTCCAAATTAAAACTTCCCATTGGTCAAACATTGCCAGGGAAATCTTTGGGGGGCGCAAAGGCACAGAACTAATATTTACTGAGGACACGCCAGCTATATACTGTGCTATGTATTCTAGACAAATCCATTTAACTTTTGTTTATAATAACTTCAGCATACAGAGGAAGGAATTGAGGTATACAGAGATATGTCAACTTGCTGAAGATCATATGACTGGTATATGCTGGAGCTAGAATTCAAACCGAAGTCTGCCAAATCTGTACCGTTTCCACTATGCTTAAAAGCTGCCTCACTGTAGGACTTCTAAAGGGTTTCCAGATACTGGGAATGCAGCGGAATCCCAGACATGCCACTGCCACCAAAGCCACCACCACCACCCCTGTGGGAAGAACTGGAGTCAAGGGCTCATGGGTGCTTCCAGGAAATGCTGTGGAAACTGAGTGATGTGTGTGAGGAGGGGGCTGGGGAAAGGGGGATGGATAGTGTGTAAAAGAGGTGATGTGTGTGAGGAGGGGGCTGGGGAAAGGGGGATGGATAGTGTGTAAAAGGTTTCTCTATCATCAGTTTTATGTTCAGCTCTGAACACTCTGCAGTGAAGAACGTGGGTGTCCCCAGAGTTACAGCTCTGTAGTTACATTGGTCTCTCACCCTGCCTACTGTTCATAGTACCAGTATTGTCTCTGTGGAGTCTAGGTGGTGTCATTCACCTTGTAGATCCAGAACCAGCATCCCCCTCTGATTGTCTTAGGGCAGGGACCAGTCATCTGATTCAGTCTCAGTCAACTGTTATGGTGTCTCATTCCCTCAAGGGTCTCTTTGCCTTTTTGGCATTCAGCCTTGGACAAAGCCAGTGCAGGCCAATTCAGTTCATCTCATTAGCGTGTTTAAAAAAAAATTTTTTTTTACTTATATGGCTGCATTGGGTCTTAGTTGCGGCCCCTTTGATCTTTGCTGTGGCATGAGGAATCTTCAAGTTGTGGCATGTGGGATCTAGTTCTCTGACCAGGGTTTGAACCCGGGCCCCCTGCCTTGGTACCATGGAGTCTTAGCCACTGGACCCACCAGGAAAGTCCCCATATCATTAGCTTTTATAGCTTTAAAATCTCTGGGTAAATACATAGTAATCTTAGTTACTTTTCCTTAGAAGGCCCTGGGTTCTTTATATAAATTGCACACCTCATTTCCAGAAATCTTCATATCCTCTTCTCAATGGTATGAGAGAGGAGTGGCTTGCCCTCATCTGTTAAATACTACAGCTTGCTCTCTAATTTACTCAAAATGTAATCTCTGTTTAATGTCAGAATGAGAGTAACCAAAAACATGCTCCTTTCTAAATGAGGTGACAGTACTCTCTGTGGCCTGGGTATTTCTTGAGCTCAGCCGCAGCTTTGCATCCCTTCACTTGCTCATCCTGTTGCAATCCATGAACCAAAGTGGACTAGAGGTCAAAGAAAGGTGGTAGCAGGAAAGCCTATTTAGAACAAAACAGACATACCAGAGCTGAAGGAGGGAAATACCTGAGTGATGGATGGGGAGGGAAGTGAGGGAGTGAATTTTTAATACAGAAGGGTTTTGATTTTGAGGCAGCTTCTTCCTTGTAACATAGAGAGATATACCATTTGAAACTAATTAAGCTTAAGCTTCCAGCCTCTCACTTGCATGGGACTCTTCCAAGGCCCTGAGAGGGATTCTACAAATTATTGTCTGCAATTTTATATTCTTTTACTTACAGAAGTTCCTCTTCTTTTTGGGGGTTTATCATCCAACCCAAGCTGATGGTTGCTTAGTGTTCTTATCTTGTTTGCCACTGTTTATATGGTGGTCAGACTTAAGGCCAATTTGTCATCTGATCTCAGGTCCCCAGCCTCCAGAGCAGTCAGAAATAAATTTGTGGTAAGTCACCCAGTCTCTGGTACTTTGTTATGGCAGCCCTAGAAAGCTAGTATGGTGTGTTTGTGACATTCCTTCAGGATTATGTTCTTTTCCATATACTGAGAACTTTCACATATTTTCTGTTTTCTGTTGTATTCATATTGAAAAGCTCTCCCCTCATTTTTCCTTTTTTTTTTTTCTTTAACCATGAAAGCTCTGGGCAGAACACTTAACAGTGGTGATTTTTGCCACAAGCTAGACTGACTTGATGCTATTTCTGTTTAAACTGCCAGCAAGATTTATTAAGAAGCTGGTGAAAAAGGAGGACAAATTAATTTTGCTGAAATGTACCAGAGGATGTAAATAACCCTTGGCTTGAAAATCTGGTTTAACAGACCTGTCAGTCCAGAAAAAAATGTTGCTGGAGAGGGAATAGCAGAAAAGGTTATTAAAGTACAGACTTATCATGGAAAGAGTGGTTTTGATCTATATTTTGAATAACATGGTTGAGGTTAATAATATGTTTATTTCAGAAACAAGATGATGAATTTCTGTAATTATTTGGTGTGTTCATAATCAACTGTAGAGTCAGAAAATGATGTGCTCTGTAACACTCAAAGGCTGAAATCAAAGGGGAAAAAAAAACCCCACATCTTGATTAGCCATAATGCATTAACCAGAGTTCATTTACAATCTTCTCTTAGGAGAAAAATGTATGATAACAAAAAACAAACACAAGGCATTTAAAAAACAAATAATCAAATTTCTAGAGTGTTATCCTAGGATTCAGTATAAATTCAGGCCAATCTCATGTGTCATGTACATCTATATCCAAATGTGAATTATTGGCAAAAATTAGGATACTGAGGTAATGCAAATCTTCAATCATCAGAAGCTGAGTTAAAAGTTTGTTCATTAAGCAGCATTTACTAAGGCAAGAAAGTAAGCTGGTTATGGTAAGAAAGCATTTTCCATAGCAAGGGTAAAAACAGATGAGCTTTCCTATTTGTTATCTAAACAAGAGCTTTAAAGAGTAAACATCAGTCCTTAGAAACAGAGGTATTGTGTTTCCAGTTCTACTAGCAACAGCCTTTTCCTACTAGTCACTCCCATGTAAATGCTGACTTGGCTTTCAAAACTTCCTAATATTAAAGACAATATTTTTTTTAATTTAATAAAGGCTTTTCTGAGAAAATATGACTGTCAGTCCCTGGCACCCATCTGCAAGAACTGCTGGGTGGGCAACCATTTGCAAGGGGTCTTTCTCCATGCATACTGCAAACCCCCGGCCTGAACCTCCATCCTCTCTTGCTTAGACCACTTCAATAGACTCATTTAAAGCCTGTGTGCATGCTAAGTCGCTTCAATTGTGTCCGACTCTTTGCGACCCCATGGATAGTAGCCCACGAGGCTCCTCAGTCCATGGGATTTTCCAGGCAAGGATACTGGAGTGGGTATTCCTCCAGGGGATCTCCCCAACTCAGGGATCAAACCTGTGTCTCTTATGTCTCCTGCCTTGGCAGATGGGTTCTTTACCATGTGCACTACCTGGGAAGCCTCCTATAAATCCTGTCTTGTCTTTATCCTCTGTAGTCTGTGCTCAATACAACAGCCAGTGTGATAATATAAAATATGTGTGTCATTTCATGGTTTTCCTTATTTCAAACCCCCTATGACTCAGAGTAAAAACCAAAGTTCTAACAGTGGCCTCCATGATCTGCCCTGACCTTCTGTCCCTTCTGTCACTGGCTTGATTTATCCTGCTCACCCCCTCTGCTCTGGTGGTGGTGGCCTCTTTACTATTTCATAATCCTGTCAAGCCTGTTCCTTGTGTCTGGAATGTTCTTTCTACAGGTATTTACCTGACTCCTTCCTGCATGCACCTTTGAGCTTTTGCTCAAATGTCACTCTTTCTGAGAGTCTCTTCTCTCACTTTAAAGCAACCAGCTGGACTTCCCTGGTAGTCCAGTGGTTAAGAATCCCCCTGCCAATGCAGGGAACAGAGGTTCAGTCCCTGGTCAGGGAAGATCCCACATGGTGTGGGGAAACTAAGCCCATGGACCACAACTACTGAAGCCCACAGGCCCCCTAGAGCCTGTGCTCCCCAACAAGAGACGCTGCTACAGTGAGAAGCCCTGCAACAAAAAGTAACCCCTCTTGCCTCAACTAGAGAAAAAGCCTGTGTGCAGCAACAAAGACCCAGTGTGGACATTATTAAATATTGTGGACAATATTAAATAAATTACTAAAATTTTTAAAAAGAATAATAGCAAGTTAAAAAAAAAAAAAAACAACCAAAAAACCTGCCAGCCCTCCACAGCAGCATTTCCTATTCCCTAGCCCTGATTTGTTTTTCTTTATCAGTCTTATCACTGAGGACTTAGTCTCTACTTATATGTATGATTGTCCTTCTTCCTGCACTAGGATTTAAACTCTGTGAAGGCAGGGATTTTAGTCTATTTTGTGCACTGTCTAGAATCCTGTTTGGTCCATAGGAGAGCCAGTAAATATTAGTTTAAGGAATGAAGGACTGGTGAGGACTTTCCCCAGTAACTTATTTATTTACTTGTCAAAGGGGCCAGAAAGAGAACTAAGAAAGAAACTAAATGAAATTCTAGCAATGGATTAGCATTCTTAATGAAATGGAATTAAACAGAGGAAAATATTAAGTATTTTGTTTAGTGCCATCTTGCATTCTGTGGAATTTGACAATAACATAAAAAAGTAAAAAGAGATAGATTGATATTTCCATAATAATATCTCCTTCTATATATTAACACCATAAAAGAAACAGTAGGCTACAAACATTCTCTTTCAAAATAATATTTCTTCCATTATTTTTTGTTTATCTAATCACATAATTTATAAAAACTGAAAGATGATGCTGTGAAAGTGCTGCACTCAATATGCCAGCAAATTTGGAAAACTCAGCAGTGGCCACAGGACTGGAAAAGGTCAGTTTTCATTCCAATCCCAAAGAAAGGCAATGCCAAAGAATGCTCAAACTACCGCACAATTGCACTCATCTCACACGCTAGTAAAATAATGCTCAAAATTCTCCAAGCCAGGCTTCAGCAATACGTGAAACCGTGAAATTCCAGATGTTCAAGTTGGTTTTAGAAAAGGCAGAGGAACCAGAGATCAAATTGCCAACATCCGCTGGATCATGGAAAAAGCAATAGAGTTCCAGAAAAGCATCTGCTGCTGCTGCTGCTGCTGCTAAGTCGCTTCAGTCGTGTCCGACTCTCTGCGACCCCATAGACGGCAGCCCACCAGGCTCCCCCGTCCCTGGGATTCTCCAGGCAAGAACACTGGAGTGGGGTGCCATTTCCTTCTCCAATGCAGGAAAGTGAAAAGTGAAAGTAAAGTCGCTCAGTCGTGTCCAACTCCTAGCGACCCCATGGACTGCAGCCCACCAGGCCCCTCCACCCATGGGATTTTCCAGGCAAGAGTACTGGAGTGGGTTGCCATTGCCTTCTCTGAGAATAGAATCTATTTCTGCTTGACTATGTCAAAGCCTTTGACTGTGTAGATCACAATAAACTGGAAAATTCTGAAAGAGATGGGAATACCAGACCACCTGACCTGCCTCTTGAGAAACCTATATGCAGGTCAGAAAGCAACAGTTAGAATTGGACATGGAACAACAGACTGGTTCCAAATACGAAAAGGAGTACTTCAAGGCTGTATACCGTCACCCTGCTTATTTAACTTATATGCAGAGTACATCATGAGAAACACTGGACTGGAAGAAACACAAGCTGGAATCAAGATTGCCGGGAGAAATGTCAATAACCTCAGATATGCAGATGACACCACCCTTATGGCAGAAAGTGAAGAGGAACTAAAAAGCCTCTTGATGAAAGTGAAGGAGGAGAGTGAAAAAGTTGGCTTAAAGCTCAACATTCAGAAAACGAAGATCATGGCATCTGGTCCCATCACTTCATGGGAAATAGATGGGGAAACAGTGGAAACAGTGTCAGACTTTATTTTTTGGGGCTCCAAAATCACTGCAGATGGTGACTGCAGCCATGAAATTAAAAGACACTTACTCCTTGGAAAGAAAGTTATGACCAACCTAGATAGCATATTCAAAAGCAAAGACATTACTTTGCCAACAAAGGTCCGTCTAGTCAAGGCTATGGTTTTTCCTGTGGTCATGTATGGATGTGAGAGTTGGACTGTGAAGAAGGCTGAGCGCCGAAGAATTGATGCTTTTGAACTGTGGTGTTGGAGAAGACTCTTGAGAGTCCCTTGGACTGCAAGGAGATCCAACCAGTCCATCCTGAAGGAGATCAGTCCTGGGTGTTCATTGGAAGGACTGATGCTAAAGCTGAAACTCCAGTACTTTGGCCACCTCATTGGAAGAGTTGACTTATTGGAAAAGACTCTGATGCTGGGAGGGCTTGGGGGCAGGAAGAGAAGGGGACAACAGAGGATGAGATGGCTGAATGGCATCACTGACTTGATGAACATGAGTTTGAGTGAAGTCCGGGAGTTGGTGATGGACAGGGAGGCCTGGTGTGCTGTGATTCATGGGGTCGCAAAGAGTCGGACATGACTAATTGAACTGAACTGAACTGAATGAGTGGTAGCCACTTTCCAGAAGTTTGAAAAGTGAAAATCCATTGATGCCTTTTTTATTGTTGCTGTTGAACAGATTTTTAAATGAAGCTTAATTTATTGAATTTTATCACTGCAGGTAGCTGCTGATTATGGCTACTCCTAGGAAGTGGATTAGAATATACTTTTCTCCTTTCTTCTCAAATGAAAACCTGACATAAAAATAGCCATTGATGATTTGAAGATGATGATTTCAGTATTTCACCATTTTGTTTCCCAATGATTCAATATTCAGAATCTTATAGAAGAGTACTTGCTTAACTTCTCATTGGCAAAAGTAAGTGAGGCACTTAACCAGTGTAAAATGATGGATACGATTTACATATGCTCTCAAAGTAGTAACCTACTTCCTGGGCAAGAACATCTTTCATAATAGTAAAGTACCAAAATATGTGATTTTCCCTTCAGATAGTGATATAGAAGACATGAGTTTCCTCATGGTGTATATTCTTGTTTTCTCCACATCCCTCAACAGCTCTAGCATCTATCAAAAGCTTGGCTTGGAGAAGTAATATTTTAATACATCAAAGGAAAAGAAAGTAGAAGGCAGTGAGTATTTGCATGTTAATAATATTTTCTCCATAAGACCAACCACAATTTCTTACCAGTTGTGTTTTCTTTTTGCTGTGGCTGCCAGGAAGTTCCAAGCCAGGTTTATTCATAATTTTAGTAACAAAATTAGCACTTAAGGCTAGCATATTTGCTTCTTCCAGGTACTCTTGGCTTTCAGATAATTGTGCATTTTCATTTCAATTGCATTACTGTGTATGTCTGTGGTGAGCATCTGAACATCATTTTATAAAATATATAGATTATATAAGAAACAGAATCTTGTTCTAGTCCTGAATGGCTTCTTTGTTCCTTTTCACCTTTCTTCCTACTCCAATTTCAGCAGCAAGATAAAAATTTCACAAGATGAAAAATAACAGAATTACTTTGTTTATATTGCATTATGTTCTAGGCCTATGTCACTAACAGTACTGACAGTATATAGAGGCCATGTATTAATAATCGGATTGTTGTACTGGATTACTGAATTATAAAGACAAATGAAACAACCAAACTGAAGATTTTGCAGTCTGAAGGGAATCAAAACCAGTACAATATTGTAAATAATAATAATAAGTAAATAAAACAAAATTAGCAAACTGTAGTGTGACTTTGATGCTATGTTCTTATGTCTGTGAATTAGAAGGTCAGATGCTGGAGTGTGAGCTCAATGAGCTTGTTAAGGGGGCTTGTCTGTTTTAGTGAGCTTATCCCCAGTGTCTGAAATATAGTACAGCCTCAATGAATATTTGTTGAATGACTATTGAATAAATACAGTTTACCATGTAGGATCTGTGTATAAAGTATACATGAGTAGTGAAGCCTCATTCAGTTGTGTTTCTAAATGAAACATGGACTGAGTGGTGATGGGAGGGAGGAAATAACAGAGATGTTTCTATCTAGAGCCTGCATAGTTACAGATTTGATATTTTCCTTCCTTGGATAGATCTAGATTTCCATTTGGTGTTGTTTTCCTCTGCCCAAAGGACTCTCTTTAACATTTCTTGTAGGGAAGGTTTGCTGTTGATAAATTATTTCAGCTTTGTATGTCTCAATAAATCTTCATTTCACCTTCATTTTTTAAAGTTATTTTTACTGAGTATAGAATTCTAGGTTGACAGATGTTTGTCTTTCAGTGCTTTAGAGATGTTGTCCCATTGTCTCTTGGTTTTGTTGTTTACAAAAAGAAGTCTGCTGTCATTTTTATCTTTGGCTCTCTGTACTTAATGTCTTTTCACTGGTTTCTTTTTAAGATTTCTCTTTATCAGTGGTTTCAAGAGATTTGGTAATGATGTGACTTGGTATAGTTCTATTCATATTTCTTGTATTTGGAGTTTTAAAGTTTCTTGGCCCTTTAGCCTTCATTTTCATCACATTTGGAAATTTTGGAAAAAATTATTTCTTTAAGTAATTTTTTTCTCTTTCACCTCTCCTTTGGCAGCTTATTTGCCCAGATATTAGGCTGCTTGAAGCTGTCCCACAGATCATGATACTCTGCTCATTTTTCCCCAGTCTTTTTTCCTCTGAGTTCCACTTTTGATAATTACTGTTGTGGTGTTTTCAAGTTCAGTAATTATTACTTCTGCTTTGTTTAACTTGCTATTAATTCCTTCCAGTGAATTTTTCATCTCACACATTATATTTTTACATCTCTAGAAGTTTCAGTTGAGTCCTTTTATATCTTGCAAGTCTATGTAACAATCATACCACTTTCTTCTAACTTCTTGAACAAGCAGAATACAGTTTTTTAGTAATGCCTCTAATGGCTTTATCAAATACTAATTCTATTGTCCCTATTGCTTCATTTCAATTGATTGACTTTTCCCAGTATGGTGTATATTTTATTGTTTATTTGAGTGCTTGGTGTTACAGACTGAATTGTGTACACCCTCTCCCCTCCCCACCCTGGCTTATATGTTGAAGTTCTAACCCCCAGTACCTCAGAATGTGGTTTTATTTGGAGATAAGGTTAAAACAGAGTTGGTCAAGTTAGATAGAAGTCATTAGGGAGGCCCTAACCCAATATGACTGGTGTTCTTCCAAAAAGGGGAAATTTAGAGACACATACATAATTAGTCAAGTGAAGAAACACAGGGAGAAAGTGGCCATCTACAAGTCAAGAAAGAAGACCTGAAACATCCTTTCATTCCTTAGAAGGAACCAACTCTGCCAACACCTTAATCTCAGATTTCTAGCCTCAGAATTGTGAGACAATAAATTTCTGTTACTTAAGCCAACTAGTTGGTGTTACTTTATTACCCAAACCCTAGCAAACTAATATACTTGGTAAGTTTTGATTGGATGCAGAAATGGTGAATTTTACCTTTTTGGGAACTGGATATTTTTGTATTCTTAAACTCAGAGTTACAGCTCCTTAACTCAGGCATATTGTGGGTCCCAGCTGGAAAGGCTTGGTTTTCCCCTGTGTGTTTCTCATCTACTCATCAGGCTAACCTAAGTGTGTTCTCATGGTTAAGGCCAAGCAGCATGATTGGAAAGAGAGCAAGCTAACTGAATAAATTACATGAGTGAACCCCAAATCAAAAGATATAATAATAAAGGACCATTACTGTAATAAATCTTCATAACCAATTTTATGGCCCTTGATATATGAAGTCAACGTACACTTTAGAAAGAGTATACAATGTTACCAGCAATGTATATGTATACTTGTTTTTTATATTGTCTATTTGTCCTTGTTCTTTTGTACAGAAGAACTGTACAAAAAAGATCTTCACGACCCAGATAATCACGATGGTGTGATCTCTGACCTAGAGCCAGACATCCTGGAATGTGAAGTCAAGTGGGCCTTAGAAAGCATCACTACGAACAAAGCTAGTGGAAGTGATGGAATTCCAGTTGAGCTCTTTCAAATCCTGAAAGATGATACTGTGAAAGTGCTGCACTCAATATGCCAACAAATTTGGAAAACTCAGCAGTGGCCACAGGAATGGAAAAGGTCAGTTTTCATTCCAATCCCAAAGAAAGGCAATGCCAAAGAATGCTCAAACGACCGCACAATTGCACTCATCTCACACGCTAGTAAAGTAATGCTCAAAATTCTCCAAGCTAGGCTTTAGCAATACATGAACCATGAACTTCCTGATGTTCAAGCTGGTTTTAGAAAAGGCAGAGGAACCAGAGATCAAATTGCCAACATCTGCTGGATCATGGAAAAAGCAAGAGAGTTCCATAAAAACATCTATTTCTGCTTTATCGACTAAGCCAAAGCCTTTGACTGTGTGGATCACAATAAACTGTGGAAAATTCTGAAAGACATGGGAATACCAGACCACCTGACCTGCCTCTTGAGAAATCTGTATGCAGGTCAGGAAGCAACAGTTAGAACTGGACATGGAACAACAGACTGGTTCCAAATAGGAAAAGGAGTCCATCAAGGCTGTATACTGTCACCCTGCTTATTTAACTTATATGCAGAGTACATCATGAGAAACACTGGACTGGAAGAAACACAAGCTGGAATCAAGATTGCCGGGAGAAATATCAATAACCTCAGATATGCAGATGACACCACCCTTATGGCAGAAAGTGAAGAGGAACTAAAAAGCCTCTTGATGAAAGTTAAAGTGGAGAGTGAAAAAGTTGACTTAAAGCTCAACATTCAGAAAACGAAGATCATGGCATCTGGTCCCATCACTTCATGGGAAATAGATGGGGAAACAGTGGAAACAGTGTCAGACTTTATTTTTTGGGGCTCCAAAATCACTGCAGATGGTGACTGCAGCCATGAAATTAAAAGACGCTTACTCCTTGGAAAGAAAGTTATGACCAACCTAGATAGCATATTCAAAAGCAGAGACATTACTTTGTCAACAAAGGTCCGTCTAGTCAAAGCTATGGTTTTTCCTGTGGTCATGTATGGATGTGAAAGTTGGACTGTGAAGAAAGCTGAGGGCCGAAGAATTGATGCTTTTGAACTGTGGTGTTGGAGAAGACTCTTGAGAGTCCCTTGGACTGCAAGAAAATCCAACCAGTCCATTCTGAAGGAGATCAGCCCTGGGATTTCTTTGGAGGGAATGATGCTGAAGCTGAAACTCCAGTACTCTGGCCACCTCATGCGAAGAGTTGACTCATTGGAAAAGACTCTGATGCTGGGAGGGATTGGGAGCAGGAGGAGAAGGGGACGACAGAGGATGAGATGGCTGGATGGCATCACTGACTCGATGGACGTGAGTCTGAGTGAACTCCGGGAGTTGGTGATGGACAGGGAGGCCTGGCGTGCTGCAATTCATGGGATCGCAAAAAGTCAGACACGACTGAGCGCCTGTACTGAACTGATTCATCTTTGTGGTTTACATATTGATTTATATTTTCAGTACTTGGCTATATACCTGTTTTTTCTCTTGAGGAAACTGGTTCTGAGCCATTTATATCATATTAATCTTTTGTTTATGAATATATATATAGTATAATTTCCTTATTGATTATCCTTGAAAGTAATTATCTAAATTCCAGAAATATTGATTAATTTTTTCTCTCTCAATCAATCGAATTATATTAATGCCTTTGGAGATATAGTCAGTACTGGCCTTTGTTTTAATAGAAATTTCCATATGATAAAGTCAGTTTACTTAGAGATGAGTGTGATTAAGTTAGAATATGGAAGTTAGAAATGGATTTAGAAGCAAAGACATTTAGAACTGCAAAGGACTAGAGAGCATCTGGTACAATGTCTTCTCTCTAAAGTTATGAACAAGTAAGAAAACTGGAGCATAGAGCAGTTTAGTTACTTGTCCAAAGCGGGGAAAAATAAAGTGATGCAGAGTCTGGTACTTAACAGATATGTAATAAGAATGTTTTGAATAAATAAAAAAATACAAGACTTGAATTTAGGTTTCCTATGTTTGGCACTCTCTTAATTGTTATCACCATCAAGGTATAATGTTTCTAGGATTGAAAACTAGCCTAAGCTACAGGACAGAGAGAGGCAAACTGGCTCCATTTAGGGAAGCACAACATTTCAGGGCATTAAACATTTTTTTTTTCCTTAGTAAGAGATGGTGATGGCTTTCTACCAACATCCAAGTAGAGGATGTCTTCCTATTCTCCAGAGATGTGTGGGCCAATGAGTGAAGATGTGACTGAGGGAGAATGTCATGCCATGGTGATAGCAAAGGTGATACTAAGGAGGCAGCTCCTCAAAGCCTTTGAAATATGGAGACAGACTAGGTTTGGGGAAAATAGTTTATGACAAGTCCCATAAATTCATCTGTATGAAAAATGAATGGATTGAATACAAAAAAAGTATATCTATTCCCAAAGTGAGGATGTAATAATTGTGTGGAATTTGGTTTATTTTTAACTTTATGATGCTTTTAAAGCCTAGGATGTCAGCTCATCAGGAATGTTTGGAAAAGTTTATCTTTTTGTAAATTAACTCTTTCTCAAGTGAGGTACTAGAACTTTTACTAAATGACTAATCTGGTACCAGGTACAAGCCTGAGGTCTTAGCAGTGTTTTGACACAACACAATGAAAAAACCAATCCTAGACTGAAGCGACATAGCAGCAGCAGCAGCAGCAGGTTGTTAACTACTGGTTTACCACAGATCAAGAAAGGTTATCACTCAGCACAGCTATTTAGGCTCCTGGGAACCAGGAGAGGGATTGGACAAAGTGGTTATGCAGGAATGGATGGCTCAGCTCCCAAAGAACTGGGCTAAATCTCTTGCAATCTTGTTTAGTAAGTATTTTATGGCTGACTGACTTGCAAAATCTGTTTTCCATGGTCTGTTGGTGTTAATTATCAACAGGTATTGCTGGGTATTTGCAACTCGTCCTGATAGGAATGCTCTGGAGGAAATCAAGACACAACAGTCCTGGAAAGTTGGCCATTGTGGTGATAAGCTGTTGCTGCTGCTAAGGGGGATAAGAAACTCATCTTATAGATGTGATTTGCATGTTTTAGTCCACAACAATTAAGATTGACAGGATTTATGTATAAATTTTATAAAGTCATGAAGACAGAGGTGAACTCTCCAAGGGCATGAATGCCTTGGTCTTTTTTTCTACCTGAAGACCCTGCATTCACTATTGCCTGTGCCTGGAACATGCTTGCTTGCTTCTTGGTGTTCAGGTCTTAGCTGAGTGCCATCTTCTCAGAGGGGTCCTCCTTGATAACTCAGTCTAAACTCATTTCTCCTGTGCCCAATCACTTCATTTTCTCACACATCATTTTGTATGGTTTTCTTCACAGCACTTATTATCTGGAGTGAAATGCTATATGTTTATTGTATGTCCTATTCTGGTGTTAAAGCTCCCAGAGAGAAATAATAGTATCTGTCTTGGTCGCTGTTATATCCCAGAGCTCAATAAATGCTTGTTGAGTAATTGAATGGCACACGCATAGTTATTTAGTGAGTCATAGAATCATGTAAGAAGTAGGGGATATGAACAGTGAAAGTGTTAGATGCTCAGTCGTGTGCAACTCTTTGCGACCCCATGGACTGTAGCCCACCAGGCTCCTCTGTCCATGGGATTCTCCAGGCAAGAATACTGGAGTGGGTTGCCATTCCCTTCTCCAGGGGATCTTCCCGACCCAGGGGTCGAACCTGGGTCTCCCACATTGCAGGCAGATTCTTTACCGTCTGAGCCCAGAAGAGGATATATCTTGACACAAAAGTTAGTTTTCATGTTCATTAGAGATATTATAGAACATCTATAAAAGTTTCTACCTTGATAGTATTAGTTAATTCCCAAAGGCATGAAATATTAGTGAGTGATATATCCATTAAAGTTCTTTAAAAGGCAATAAGAATTGTGGCATGCAGCTATAGATGTCTTTTTAAAAACATATCTTTATTTACTATTATTAATTTTGGCATGCCACACAGCTTTCGGGATCTTAGTTCCCTGACCAGGGATTGAACCCATGCCCCTGCAGTGGAAACATAGAGTTGTAATCACTGGGTCTCCAGGGAGCTCCCTGGAGGTGTCTTTTACAAAATGTCCTTTGTTTTTTTCTGCTTTGTCAGAAAGCAGAATACTGTGCTGAGCAGTCTGAAGTCTGATTCAGAGTAATGGTTTTAAATGTTTCTGTATCACACTGTTATTGGAGACACCAAAGAGCATGCACATTTCTCGGTTAGAGAAGGGATAAGGCAGGAGGAGACTTTGGGATATGACACGGAGAGATTTCTACCTGAGAAACTACCTAATTGTGGTGACACGTGGGTGTGGCAAGAGGCAAGTATTTGACATCAGACAACATAAAGAAGAGGAAGGGGAGAAGGAAAAGAAAACAGGCTGTGACTTCACAAGAGTTTATTTCACCTGAAAACACGCTTCATGCAGAACCCAAAATAGACACTGGGGTGGCCTGAGGTTGAGCAAAGAATCAAGGAAATTTACCAAGCGTTGGCCCCCTACACTGCCCAAACTTGAATCCTGACTCTCTCTTATAAACATTCTGAGACTCGGTTTGCTCGCCTGTAAAACGGGGATAATAATAGTAGCTTTCTTCAGATTTTTGTCATGAATGTTAAATGAGTAATACCTTTGAAGTATTTAGAATGGAATGGGGCCTGGCACATAAATGTTAGTTTTTTGCTTTTTTTATATAGAAGGAGCCAAGTAGCCAGTTACATAGGAACTGATAATGGAGGAGTGTCAAGTATTTAATAGCATTAAAAAAGGTATTAGGAATGAGAGTTGAGGGGAAAACAAAACAGGACTAGAATTGTTCAAGAAGCCTGAGGGAGTTAACAGAAGAGGCTGAAAAAGGGTTCCACTTTGGACTGTGGAACTGCAATTATGGGTGGTTGGAGGCTAAAAAGCTTTGGAACAAGAAGCTGTCATGGACCCAGGAGAGCCACATGGACCCAAGTACTGGAAGTGGGATTGCCGAATGCCTACTTGGTGATACACACAGTGTGGTTTATCAGAGAATATCTAAAGCTTTTATCCTCTCAAGTATCTATGTGCTTCCTTGTTCTGGAGACCATGTTGAAATTTAAGAGTTGGAGTCAATAGCACTGAGCTATAGGATCAGATGGGCGTCCAACACTTGGACGCAGATAAAAACACACCTTCTGGCAGAACCTGGATTATTTGCCTCAACGCCAAAGGAATTTACAAGCAGCTTTATTAATTACAGGATGAGAAACTAGAAGTCTAATGAGCAGGGAGTGGTAATTGGAAAATAATACCACAGTAGTTATAATGACTAATAAGGTCTAAATGTCATTGACATTGTTTTTATTTAGCAAGTTGGATTATAGTTTCATTTTACTGAATTTAAAACTGTTCAGGTTTAATGATGTCCTTAGTTCTCTAATCTTATTTCCTCTATAATGTCTAAAGTTTCTCAACTGCAGATTTTCTTACCATCAAGGCATTCAGAGACTTTGGAAGTACTGCTATGCTACAGCAGAGATGAATACTTGGCAGGTGAGCTGAGAGGCTTCTCAGAATAGCAGGGATTTAAGTTGGGTCTTAAGAAAGAAAAGAAACTGGCATTTATTGTATGCTAAGTGCCTAACACCTAAGCATACCAGGAACTTTGCACATATCTCAGTTTTCCCCCACCATGCATTAGGGGGACTATCCTCATTTTACAGAGGGGAAACTGGGTGTCATAGATATTAAGTGACTTAATAAGCTGTTATTGTCAGAGTCTGAATCGGAGATGTCTAATTCCAGAATCCAGGTTCTTCCTTCTATACCATCTTCCTTCCACTGTTGCTTTAACAGATGAATGTGATGAGGGGGTGGGCAGAGATTTGAGGTGGGACAGGAAGGAAAAGGAGATGTGGAAATAGCAATTGACATAGGATAATTTGATCCAATGAATAGAAGTAGAAAAACTCATGTCTTCACAAGTCTAAGGCAGCGCTTACATTGTATGCAAGACTGTATAAAAGTTAGCTGATTAGTAAGCCGAAGAACATCTGGGGAACTTTGGTTATATGGCTACAGGGCACGTGATCAGAGGATGGGGGACTTTAGGTGACTGTGGCTTGGAAAGGCGGTAAGAAGGAAAACTGGAGGGACTTGGGAGTACACAGAGCTCTAGCTCTGTCCTACATTGCTTTTGGATTTGATTTGGCCTTCTCTTGCTTTTCTGGTTATAGGCAACCGGGAGTCACTTGAGATTCTCTGGATTATTTAGGGTGATCTTGAACCTTGAAAAACTCAAAGTAGCATTGACTTTTGTTTTAAAGGTAAGTGGGTGGTTGAGCAGGTTACCTAGAGCTGGTGAAGTCTGTTATTCTTTCTCTTTTAAAAATCTTTCTGGGTCTTATGACCAGTTGAATTAAACACTAAGTTCCTGATAGAAAAATACGTGGTTTTAAAATGTGTCTTTCAGGAAAGCAGTTGAAGAATGGTAGTAACCTCTCTCGGAGAAGGCAATGGCACCCCACTCAAGTACTCTTGCCTGGAAAATCCCATGGACAGAGGAGCCTGGTGGGCTGCAGTCCATGGGGTCGCGAAGAGTCGGACACGACTGCGCCACTTCACTTTCACTTTTCCCTTTCATGCACTGGAGAAGGAAACGGCAACCCACTCCAGTGTTCTTGCCTGGAGAATCCCAGGGACGGTGGAGCCTG
Source organism: Bubalus kerabau (assembly GCF_029407905.1). Taxonomy (NCBI): domain Eukaryota; kingdom Metazoa; phylum Chordata; class Mammalia; order Artiodactyla; family Bovidae; genus Bubalus; species Bubalus kerabau. The sequence goes on from NC_073628.1 coordinate 121,393,328, forward strand.
ATAGGCTGCGGTTTGTGGGGTTGCACAGAGTCAGGACTGAAGTGACTTAGCAGCAGCAGCAGCAGTAACCTCTCTTACTTTGCTGTTAGCACTGTTGGTATCCCTTTCAGCTGTGTAACCTTAGTTGGATGATTGCTATTCTTCTTTGCTTCTCTTGAATCCATTGTGTTCTTCCTGCTTTTATTGTGGCAGCTATCACAGTTTATTAAAATTATTACCTGTTTGTCTTCACTATTAGGTTGTTAATTTATAAAGGCAAGGTAGGGCTTTCCAGGTGGCTCAGTGGGAAAGAATCCTCCTGCCAAGCAGGAGAAGTGGGTTTGATCCCTGGGTCAGGAAGATCCCCTGGAAAAGGAAATGGCAACCAACTCCAGTATTTTTGCCTGGGAAATCCTCTGGACAGCGGAGCCTGGTGGGCTACAGTCCACAGGGTCATGAAAGAGTGGGTGACTAAACAACAGCAACAGAGGCAAGAATTGCCTTTAATTGTCCCTGGTCCAGTTCAGTGCTTGGAACCTAGTAGGTGCTTAATATGTGTTTGTTGAGATAATTTAAAAAATTACAAACCTGTCAGACAGTTTGGTAATAACATTGAGTAGTGCAGGACAGCCTAAGCTTCCACCATAAGTAAGTCTGCTTTAAGTCCTGAGTGGTGGACTTCCCCGGTCGTCCATTGTTAAGACTCTGCATTCCCTGTGTTGGGGTGCGGGCATGGGTTCAGTTCCTTGCTGGGGAACTAAGATGCTGCATGCCACCTGGAGTGGCCCCTCCATAAAAGGGTAAATATGTGAGTACATCTAAATGAAATCTTGACTGTTTAAGTGCACCTTGTTGTATTGGGCAAGTGCAAATTATCAGCTATGGCACCTTGATTGAGCTAGGTAGTCCCCAAATGTGGAAAAGCACATGAGACTTATCTTTTCATCAGTACTAGTATGCTGGTAGTGTGTGTTAGTATCCTTTTTCATTTTCAGTGGCATTTTCCACTGAACCACACGACACCTCTGAGCCTTGAGCAGCTCACACAGGGAACGGGCACTTGTTTTGAACTCTAAGGCATCCACAGCTTTGTAAACCACTGAACCGAATAAATGCACAAAGTCCTCTGATGCTGCCTGAGGAAAATAATCTTTCTCAAAGTTCAAGTTGTTTCTGTTTTTGTCTGGAAAATCTTATCTGAGGGAGTGTGCTACATGTATCTTTTTATTTTGACTAGAAATTTTGCTTTTAACTTCTGGGCATCAGTCTTTTGGAAACTTACTGCTGTTTACCCCAAGTATGTCTTTCTTTTCAACTGGTCCTTGAAGAGAATCTTCCTTTCCGCTGTAGAAATTTAGGGATATTGGAGATTTAGGTGTCAGCAGCGTCCTAGGAAAAAGGAATAAATATTTGACCCCCGGTCAGAATTATTTTTGAAATAAAAATGGTTTTAATGTCATGCCGACCCAACTATTTGAACTCGTAGCCCAAATTTATTGTGTTTATAGAATGAAGAACACTTAGATAATTTCTTATCACAGTGGCTTCCTACACAGATCCATTGGAAGTGACACCAAAAAAATTTAGTCTTTTCCATCTCCCCTTTGAGAATAGTCAAGAATTTTGATGACTAGGTAGCTTTGGGTGGTAATTTTGTTCTTTACTCACTTAAACCATGTTACTAAACAATTAGTAAATAGTAAGCATTGACTTTTGTCGAGTGCTGTGCCAGGAAGAAAGACACAGAAAATCCGAGACTACTCTTAAGGAACTACTTGCAATCTAGTTGAAGAGAAGGGGCATTTGAAACAGTACATATATTATAAGCATCAACAAGACACATACAGGATGTTTGAAAAGAGCTATCTAAATGTAAGATTTTAAGGCAAAACATGATGAATTCCCAAGTTGTATTTTGAAGGAAGAGGAGGGCAAGGGACACGGTAGGAAGGATATTTCCAGTGGCCTTTGGTGAGGAGACAGAAAAGGCCAGCGTGACAGCACTTAGAAAAGTGGTCAGTTTTCCTATTTCACACAAAGTGAAGGGCTTGCATAGAAACATGTTCTTGCAATATTGATCCAACAGCTCAGGGACTACATACATGCAGTTACCTCTGCTTGAGAGTCATTCCCTTACTTTTCCCACCTTTCCATCTGGCTAGGTTTTCTCATCTTTAGATTTCATCTTAGACCTCACTTTCTCTCACCAGCAATCCTCTAGCCACATCCATTAAGTGGTTCTCTCTCTCTCTGTTTTTGGCTGCCCCGCACACATGTGGGACCTTGGTTCCCCGAGCCAGAGATGGAACCTGTGCCCCCTGCAGTGGGAGTGCAGAGTCCTAACCACCCAACTACCAAGGAAGTGGTTTTCTTGACCTGCAAACCAACACTGCTTGCACGCTAAGTTGCTTCAGTCGTGTCTGACTCTTTGTGATCCTATGGACTATAGCCCGCCAGGCTCCTTTGTCCATGGGATTCTTCAGGCAAGAATACAGGAGTGGTTGCCGTGCCCTCCTCCAGGGCATCTTCCCTACCCAGGGACTGAACCTGCGTCTCTTTTGTCTCCTGCACTGGCAGGTGGTTTCTTTACCACTAGCACCACCTGGGAAGCCCAAGCCAGTACTGCCTTCCTTTAAATTTCAAGTGTCTTTTCTCCTCAACTAGGTTGTAAGTTCCAATGTTAGGCCATGTATCCCCCTGAGCTCCAAATATGTCTCTTTGCATTATAATTGACTGTTTATTCATTCCTATCCCCACAGACTCTAAACAGGCTGAGGGTAAGACCAAACGTGTCTTCCTGACTGTTAATCGCCCTAGACTAAGCCAAGTGTCTCACACCTACTAGGGGCACATAACTTGCTGTCAAGTACACATTACTATATTTAAAATAAATAACAAACAAGGACCTACCATGTAGGCCAGAGAACTCTGATCAATATTATGTGGTAGTCTGGATGGGAAAGGAATTTGGGGAGAAATGATACATGTAGTTGTATGGTTGAGACACCCCGCTGTGCACCAGACACTGTCACAACATTGTTAACTGGCTATACTCCAATATAAAATAGTTTTTAAAAAAGAAAATAAAGTATTCCATTTACAAAATATATCTTAAAACATACAAATCTGAATACATTTTTTCTTTTTCCTCTCTACAAATAAAAATATGAGTTAAAGTATTATCTTTTGTTTCTTTATAAACTTTCTTTAAAGTTTTTTAAACACCTCTTCTAAATGAATTTCCACTTATTAATCCTTATTTTCAGTTTCCTCTACAAATCTAAGTGGTTGTTTAAATTTGAATAATTTTTTTGAATATTTCAATTGTAACCCCAAAAGTAATGGATATGAAATATGCTTGCCTTGATGAATGTAAAAATAAATATATCAAGAAATATTTTATATGCAGAACAGAAACATAATTTATGATAAAACGTACCACACTGGATTAAAATGATACAGAAGCACATGAGTCAGACTGTACAAGAGAAATGCATCAGTTACATGTTTATTTAAAATTAAAATTTAGATACATTTACTTTAATATTTGCATTCTTATATTTTGTTCTGTTTTAAAGAAGTTGAATAAAACATACTCTGCCAGTAAAAAAAAAAATAATTCAGTGACGAACAAAGAATTGAACAGACTTAGTCCCCTGAAGGTGTCAGTGTTACTAGAATAAAAAGAATGAAGGGCCATTCCTTCTTTGGAAGCTCTGAGAAAAAAATTTTCAAAGGACTAGTGGTTAGGGACATGGTATGGGAGAAGAGGGAAGAGAGGTGATTAGCAGATAAAGAGTGTGGGGTAAGGAAGGAGAAAGAATACTGCGTTATAGCCTGATTTCTAGTCAGTTACCTTCTGAACAATTTCATTGAGATGATAGCTCATTGTATATCAGTCATCTCCCAGTCATCAGTTATCTTGATTTAAATTATATTTAATGTCTATACTCAAAGCATATTTAAATGTTTTTAATTCTTGCTATTGAATTTCATTTCCCCTCTTCTTTTCGTCCTTTGGCTGTCGTTCACTGGTTAACTCATCGAACGAATGTTTGAGAACCTACTTTATGCTAAGCTCATAAAAACTTTGGTAACTGGATATATTGTTTACGTGCTTTAATTTTTTTCTCTTTGCAATTTAAGCCCAAGCAATTGTTTTCACCCATTTGGGTTTTCTTAGCAGGATACAAGGATTTAGATGGAAAGTCCTGGCTGCCATGGCTATATTAGTAATGGTAATCTGAGTCAGGCCCTTTGAAGTTTTCTACACAAGGTCACAGGGTAACTTTTTTTCATCTTGGCCAAATTCTCATCTTCTTCAGCTATTACCAGGGAGTAAATGGCTGAGAAATTGAAGTACAAAAAGATGGATTTCACATTGCACTAATCCATAGCAATTTCCAAACAGGAAGAATAAAGGCAAAGTGAAAAAAGGAGGTTTTTCCTTGTCATTTTCCATTTCTGTATTATATAGAGAGAAGCAAAGATTTTTACTCTTAAATCTCAGCAATTTCAGAGGCTGCCCTTAGCACTAAATGATATACAGTGAGTACTTGGGTCTGCCACAAAACCCCACCGTGGTCTGATTTGGTGTTACGTGTGATGCCGAACATCCCTTCTCAAATCAATGACTGGGATGGTGTTGGAGTTTGCCCTTCCTTGTGTCCACTGATAAACCTCAATAAATGATGCTGCTACTGCTATGTCGCTTTAGTCGTGTCCGACTCTGTGCGACCCCATAGACGGCAGCCCACCAGGCTTCCCGTCCCTGATACTAAAGGTTATAATAGTGATGGACTTTGTTCTAGAACTGTGGTATGATCTGGGACCTGGGAAGCCACTGCAAAATCCACTTAGTGACTACTGGATGGTGGTCAGTGTTTCAAATTATCAGACAAATCAAGTTGGCATAATTCAAAATAGTAGATTATCTGTTAAATACAAGCACACTGATGGACAAAAACCTCGAGAGAGATGTTAATAATGATTAAGACATGTTAATATACTTCCCATGATCCTTTCTGATCCAGTTCTGGAACTCTCTCTCATTTTGTTCTGGCTAATTCCACCATCATTAGGTCTCAATTTATAAACAACTTCTCCTGAGTCTTCCCTGACTCTCTTGTGAATAGGTTGACTGCTTGTTATGCTCACATCTGTTATAATACTAAATGCATTCCTTCTCTTTCCTCCCATTCTCCCCCTGTCTCCTTTCCTTCCTCCTTCCCTTCTTTCCTTCCTTTTCCTTTTCTACCTTCTTTTATAGAATCTTCTACCCTGTTGAGAAGAATCTATTAGACTGGTTCTGGTTAGGGGGATACTGCTGTGAGCAGTCATGCCAGTTAATTTTTCCTACTCCTACTAGAGGTTAACTCAGGCTCCATTGAAATTCTTTGCCATCCTCTCTGAAATATGTTAATACATGATTCTCTTGGCCAATTAAGAAACATTGTACAAACAAGTGTTTTTAGTATATGGGAGATTTCATAAGTCAGTGAAGTATAAATATACTATCACTCTAAATATTATATGAATGCAATTAATCTAATTTTCTTCTGTTCACTCCTGCTGAAGAAAACTTTCTAATACACATGTAAAATGACCGTTTTTGAGGTTTCATCCTATCTGACTACCTTGTGGTGGTCTTTTGGTCTCAAGTTGGCTTTCCTATCTAAGCTGCTTTTCTGGTTCCCTAACAACAGCTGTTTGTTTCCTCCATTGCCCCTCTTCTTCCATTTGCTTTTTGAATGCTGTCTCAGCTAGGATTGCGTTTGTTTGTATGTATTGAAAAACCTTATAGCAGTGCTTAAATATTAATAGATTGGAATTTGTTAACAAGTGACAATAGGTGAGAATTTATTTGCTATTAATACATCCTGGGGCAGTTCTTTTCCACCTAGCAAGGATACGCTTTAATTTTTTATTTTATTTTATTATTATTATTTTTCCGCTTTAATTTTTTAAAAACTTTTCCAAATATAACATATATAGGGAAAAGTGCATAAAATATAAATATGCCAGTTATCAAAGTCCACAGTAAACATCTGTGTTACCATCACCCAAGTCCAGAAATAAAACACTGTTTCAGTATCCCCCAGAGACACCCTATGTATTCCATTCCAATTCCTGCTGCCTTTCTCCACCCCAAAGATCAACTGTCTCCTAACTAGTTGCATCCTTACATTTCCTTACAGTTCTACCACCTCTGTATTATTCCTGAGAATATGAAGTATAGTTGAGGTTTTCCCATTGCTGGCTCTTTTATATAAAAACCATATAAAATGTGTTTTGTGAGTTTGGTTTCTTTCGTTCAATGTTTACTTGTAAAATTCATTCATATTGTTTTGTGTGTTATTTGTTGATAAATGAATTCTATTCCATAAGTATGCCAAAATTGATTAGTCTAGTTTGCTTTTGTTGGATATTTGGGTTGTTTCTAATTGTTGAGTATTATGAATAGAGATGATTCTTGTTTGTCTCCCGAGGTGTGTTTTTTTAGACGTACAGGTAGGAGTTAAATTGTTGTGCTTCCTTTTTGTACAGGGAAGTTCTCTTCAGTGATGTGACAGAACTGGCTAATGCTCATTCAGCATGACCCACAGAGTCACCTCTCAGACAGATTCCATCTCAGAGCAGGAAAGTAAAGCGAGGCCGACTCCTGTGTGGGTGGGGTTGCAGTTGTCTAGCTCTTTTGGTTGTTGAGAAAAGCAGCTGCTGAGAAGGCGAGGGAGGGGAGTCAGTTTAATGCTAGTGAAAGGAATCCTTCTACCTCTTGGTGTTGCTGGGGAAGGAAAGAGAGGTTCAGGATTGGCTCTATTTGGAGACCTCTTAGCTGTTCACTCAGGACTAAGTGAGCATCAGTGGTACGCTAGAATCAGAAACTTGGGCAGGTGGTCGTGGAAGACTTTTCTCAGAAGGTGACATTTGAAGAGAAATCTGGATCATTTGAGGGGAAGACCATTCTAGTGAGGGAAGAGCATGTACAAGGCCCTGGAGGGAGAACATATTTGAAGATGTTAAGGAAACACAGATGGTCAATGAGACTGGAGCATAGTGAGCAGGAGGGAAGAGGGGCACAGAGCAGGATGGGGGGAGGCAGACCAGGGGCAGGCTCATAGCACTGTGGCCCCACGGCAGGGAGTTAGTGGACCTCAGTGTAAGGAAAGGAGTCTTGGACGGTGAACCTATCTGGTTCATGCTTGAAAGAGATTACTCTGGCTGGATTGCAGTGTTGGCAGGAGTGGCAGCTGGGAGACCCATGGAGGGCTGTGCCTCAGGGAGAGACGAAGGTGGCTTGGACTAGAGAGTGGTGGTGAAGGGATGGGTTAGAGCTGCAAGGACTGAAGCCAGAAGAGAAGTTGACTATGTTTTTGTGGCTTGAACATTGAATGGATGACAGTATATGAACTGAGACAGGGAGAGCAAAGCTAGGAATCATTTGGGATAAGGGAGGAAGGGAAGGAAGCTGTACCAAAAAAAGAAAAGTTTTGTATTGGCCATGTCAAGTTTGAGAGGCCTATTAGATATTTCAAGGAGGCATTCAGTTACATGAATCTGGAGCTGAGAGGAGTGTTCTTTATAAACTTTGAGCAAATCTTTATACCTCTGGGCCCTATCACATGGCATGGTATGTGGTGGGCACTCAATACATATTCAGTGTGTAAATTTATTTAAAAAATATGCATGGAGCTCTTACCCTGTGCTAGGTACTGTTCTAGGAGCTGAGAATACAGCAGTGAGCAAAAATCCCTGTGGCCTCCCTAGAACTTAAAATGATTAAATGCATATTTGTGTACATGAATGAATGAATCAATGAAATGTATATCCGGGTATTAAAGTGTCTCTTAATTTATTTTTTCTCTATGTCTTAAAAAAATCTTTGAAAATACTATTAAAAACAGAACTCTCCAGCAGGATTGATGACAAGAGTCATGTGTAGAGAGACTTTATGAGAGACATTAAAGAGAGACTTTAATAACCCATTTTGCTTTCTCTTTCTCTTCTCCACTTGGTTTTCTTTACCTTTATATGCCTGAGACCTTTGTATCAGTTGGTGGTACAGTGATTGTGGTAGATGGGTGTTATTTACCATTGCTCCAGAGTCGATTTCTAATTTTCCCTTGAAAAATGTTATTTACAGGCACACTATTTTTGCTCACAGGTGTGAAATGGCTCTGTGACACATGAGGAAACAAAATGTCACTTCCGAGGTTTGTGATAAAATTTCTTGATAGATGCTTCAGGTAGCGTGAGACACCTTTCTCACTGCTGAGTTACTGTGTTGCCAAGGCTGAGAAGCTGAAGAGAAAATGTGTGCTTTAGTGGGGAATGCCTGTGGTCACACCACTGTGCTAAATAGAGTTCCAAGAAGTTTGGTGTTAGTTTATATTTTGTAAATGGAATTAACATCTTCTGAGCTTTCAGGGAATTTATAACTTATAACAAGCTGCAGTTATTTTTTTTCCCCCAATGAGGTTTCCATTAAGTAATACAAAAAATTTGTTTCAGTGACTCGTCCTTATGTATTTGGATTCTTATATATTAAATATCCATGTTAATTCCCAGAACAGATTATTCAGTTTTCTATCCTAAGCCCTACTCAACATGATGTTAAAAAAAAAAAAAAAAAGTGTGTTGTGTTTTTTTTGACCCTGTGTTTCATTGATAACAAAGAGGAAGCTCAGTAGCAGGGTATTCATCTTTTGCCTCATCAACAAGATAGATATTTCTTAGAAAGTTTATTTTCAACCTGGATTTCCCTTTTTGATTGCCTTAATCGGGGAAAAGATAACCTCTCTAAATGAAATACTCCAGTCTCATTAGAATTAGGAAAGACAAATACTTAAAATTATGTTTCAAAAGGCCTGAACTTGAAAAGGAATTAGTTAAAATGTTTACACATTAAGGGATGTGTTCCTTAATCCATAGTACGTGCTTGCCAGAGAGTTGATAGATGCTGATTTGGGAGAGCTTGGAAAGGATTTTTCCAAATGTGTGTTTTGTGATTTAATGTATGTTCTCTGCTGTTCTTCTTCCTGTCCAATGTATTCCCATTTGAATCCTTGGACTCTCTGAACTAAGTCCTCTCCAGAATAAGGTTAGAAAGCTGGTTCAGAGACATCAGAGTCTGCAAAGAGGACTCTGCTGGTGCAGCGAGCATCCTTCCCTTTCCAGTACACTACATAGCCGGTGGGAAAATATGAGCTTTCAAAGGTGGGTAGGTTATGAAGGGCGTGGAGTCCATGCTAAAGACTTTGATTCACTTACTGTAGGTGACAGCGATTAGTTGGAGGATTTTAGGGAAGAAGAAGAGAATCATGTTTATCTCTTAGAATGTGACTGGTGATGGTTGGGTGGTGGGATGTTGGTGGTATAGCATGAATCTGGGAGCTGGAGACCCACCCTTTAGGAAGCTGAGGCAGGAGATGGTCATTTTCCATTCCCGCCCTAGCTTTGTGTTGAGTGTTCTCTGTATGTATGCTTCAGTCTCTGCTTCTAGCAAATAGTTTGTAGTGTAAAGAAGTTGGAGCTGTTGATGCAAACAAAGCTTATTCATCTTCCCAAGAGGGAAGCCTGCAGCCCTGGTCCCATTTCCCCTCCTGGTTGGTAGACGAACAGTCTTCACTGGTGTTGCCTTTCTTTCCAAGTTCAGTTATCTTCTACTGTGACAGAGTTTAGTGCCTTAAAAAAAAATCAGCAGAATTGGGAAATCTCACTTTGGGAGATGTCCTGGTCCTTCTTTATAACCTGTTCCTCCTAGCAAACTTGATTTACTTGTTAAAATAAACATGAAGTAGGGAACGTACATGTGGACACAGGGGAGAAGGAGGGGACAAACTAGGAGAGCCGCATTGACATAAAGACACTACCGTGTGTAAAATAGATAGCTAGTGGGAAGCTGCTGTGAAACAGGGAGCTCAGCTTGGTGCCCTGTGGTGACCTAGAGAAGTGGGATGGGGAGTGGGAGGGAGGGAGGCTCCAGAGGAAGAGAATATATGATTGACACACAATATATGATTGACACACAACTGATTGCTGGTGTTGTACAGCAGAAACTAACACAACATTGTAAAGCAATTATCCTCCAATAGAAAATATTCTCAGGCAAAATAAAAAACAAACAAACAAAAAACCCCACAAAAAACTTATTTTCAAGCCTAACTATAAAAGGGAAAACTTTTTCAGCTTTATTGAGATATACTTTACATATATGGATGTGAAAGTTGGACTGTGAAGAAAGCTGAGGGCCGAAGAATTGATGCTTTGGAACTGTGGTGTTGGAGAAGACTCTTGAGAGTCCCTTGGACTGCAAGGAGATCCAACCAGTCCATTCTGAAGGAGATCAGCCCTGGGATTTCTTTGGAAGGAATGATGCTAAAGCTGAAACTCCAGTCCTTTGGCCACCTCATGCGAAGAGTTGACTCATTGGAAAAGACTCTGATGCTGGGAGGGATTGGGGGCAGGAGGAGAAGAGGACGACAGAGGATGAGATGGCTGGATGGCATCACCGACTCGATGGACGTGAGTCTGAGTGAACTCCGGGAGTTGGTGATGGACAGGGAGGCCTGGCGTGCTGCGATTCACAGGGTCGCAAAGAGTCAGACATGACTGAGCGACTGAACTGAACTGAACTGAACTTTACATATAATGTTGTGTACAGGTGGTTGTGGAGAATAATAAATGAATTCTCTCTTTTTATGAATAATTGTCAATACTGAGCCACCAGAACATTTCTGCTATATCTCTCTTTCACCACTGTAAGAATTAAATGACAATTCCTTCTCAAAAAAAAACAAAAAAAACAAAAATAGATAAGCATGAAGAAGCTCTTCTGTGAAGCTTCCTTTTCAGTCTGATGTGTACTAAAGGCTGTGTGTTCGGAGAACTTGGCTGTGATCCTCAAACAGGTACACCTCAGCCCCCTGCCCCCGACCCCAACCTGGCACCAGCTCTTGGTGCCATCAGAGCTTCCTGGGGGAGGGGCTCTTGAGGGGCATGGTCTGACACCTAGGGTATAGATTCTTCTTTGGGCGTGAGCTGACTCTTTTCTTGGGGTGGAAAAGAAGTGAAACTCTTGGTTTCTTTTTTTAAAATAATTCTATTTATTTATTTTTGGCTGTGCTGGGTCTTCATTGCCTCTCGGGCTGTATCTCTAACTGTGGCAAGTGAGGGCTACTCTGTAGCTGCGGTGCATGCATGGGCTTCTCATTGTGGTGGGTTCTCATTGTGGAGCATGGACTCTAGGGCTCATGGGCTTCAGTAGTTGTGGCTCATGGGCTCTGGAGCACAGGTTCAATAGTCATGGTGCACCACCTTACTTGCTCCGCAGCATGTGGGATTCTCCTGGATCAGGGATCGAACCTGTGTCTCCTGCATTGGCAGGTGGATTCTTTACCACTGAAACACCAAGGGAGCCCGGGTTTATGCATTTCTTAAGCATGTCTGTATCACTGGAGATTTGTCTTCCTATTCTAGGATTGAGTGTCATGTCAATGTAAGAGCGAGGCAGGAGATGATATTTCAAGCCAGTCAGTTCACTCAGTCAGTCAATCAGTTCAGTCGCTCAGTCATATCTGACTCTTTGTGACCCCATGAACCGCAGCACACCAGGCCTCCCTGTCCATCACCAACTCCTGGAGTTCACCCAAACCCATGTCCATCAAGTCGGTGATGCCATCCAACCATCTCATCCTCTGTCATGCCCTTCTCCTCCTGCCCTCAATCTTTCCCAGCATCAGGGTCTTTTCAAATGAGTCAACTCTTTGCATCAGGTGGCCAAAGTATTGGAGTTTCAGCTTCAACATCAGTCCTTCCAATAAACACGCAGGACTGATCTCCTTTAGGATGGACTGGTTGGATCTCCATGCAGTCCAAGGACTCCCAAGAGTCTTCTCCAACACCACAGTTCAAAAGCATCAATTCTTCGGCCCTCAGCTTTCTTCACAGTCCAACTCTCACATCCATACATGAATACTGGAAAAACCATAGCCTTGACTAGGCGGACCTTTGTTGACAAAGTAATGTCTCTGCTTTTGAATATGCTATTTAGGTTGGTCATAACTTTCCTTCCAAGGAGTAAGCGTCTTTTAATTTCATGGCTGCAATCACCATCTGCAGTGATTTTGGAGCCCAGAAAAATAAAGTCAGCCACTGTTTCCACTGTTTCCCCATCTATTTGCCATGAGTCATGGGTCCAGATGCCATGATCTTCGTTTTCTGAATGTTGAGCTTTAAGCCAACTTTTTCACTCTCCTCTTTCACTTTCATCAAGAGGCTCTTTAGTGTCTCTTCACTTTCTGCCATGATGGTGGTATCATCTGCATATCTGAGGTTATTAATATTTCTCCCAGCAATCTTGATTCCAGCTTGTGCTTCCTTCAGCCCAGTGTTTCTCATGATGTACTCTGCATATAGGTTAAATAAGCAGGGTGACAATATACAGCCTTGATGTACTCCTTTTCCTATTTGGAACCAGTCTGTTGTTCCAGTTCTAACTGTTGCTTCCTGACCTGCATACAGGTTTCTCAAGAGGCAGGTCAGGTGGTCTGGTATTCCCATCTCTTTCAGAATTTTCCACAGTTTATTGTGATCCACACAGTCAAAGGCTTTGGCATGGTCAATAAAGCAGAAATAGATGTTTTTCTGGAACTCTCTTGCTTTTTCCATGATCCAGCAGATGTTGGCAGTTTGATTTCTGGTTCCTCTGCCTTTTCTAAAACCAGCTTGAACATCAGAAAGTTCACAGTTCACGTATTGCTGAAGCCTGGCTTCGAGAATTTTGAGCCTTACTTTACTAGCGTGTGAGATGAATGCAACTGTGTGGTAGTTTGAGCATTCTTTGGCATTGCCTTTCTTTGGGATTGGAATGAAAACTGACCTTTTCCAGTCCTGTGGCCACTGCTGAGTTTTCCAGATGTCTATATCACTGGAGATTTGTCTTCCTATTCCAGGATTGAGTCTCATGTCAATGTAAGAGTGAGGCAGGAGATGATATTTCAAGCCAGATTTCCTCCCTAATTACTGCTTCAAGTAGAAATAAAATTGGGCTGGGAGTTTAGAGAGCTAAGTTTTAAATGTACTCCATTACTACTTGAAATAAAAATTAAATAGTATTTTATAGTACATAATTTTTTATACAAATTCTTATAGCTGACTTCATTTATTTGATTTCCCCTTTGATTTTAACATAGAGACATACCTCAGAAAATCTTCCCATTAACCTATCCATATCTGTCTTTCCACACAATATCCTCAAGCTTTCTTTGACTAATTAAAAAAAAAATGGCTTGAAGGACTTCCCCAGTGGTCCAGTGGCTAAGACTCCATGCTCCCAATGCAGGGGTCCAGGTCAAATCTCTGGCTGGGAAATTAGATCCCACATGCTGCAACTAAGACTCAGCACAGCCAAATAAATAATAAAAATAATTTTTAAAATGGCTTGATATCTCATGCACTGAAAGAGCTCCAGAATTGTTCCACTTCTCTGAGGGGATAGAAGGTATGGTAGTGAGTCTGTCTTACAGCCAATAGTCTACATAAACAAGGTAATAGAGAGTGCTCCCTAAGTTGGATCCAGATTGCCTGGGATTAAATCCTGATTCTGCTGCTTTCTTTGTGACCTTGGTCAAGTTACTTAACTTCTCTTGTCCTTAGTTTCCTCATCTTAAAATAGCTATTGTGTCTGCCCCATGGGCTTGTTCTGAGGGTTAAGTGAGTCAATAACTTGCAGGGTTGTTAGTAAGATTGAATAAATTAATATATGTATAAAATACTTAGCACAGTGCCTGGCTATAGTGAACATTATTTAGCTGTTTATCATCCTTTCACGGCTCATTTTTCCATTGCTCACTGGCTCCTGCCTTCTACTGTCTAACCTGCTATTGCCTGCACCGTATTGCCTCATGCAAGACACCGGCCTTCTTCCTTCATACTCCTGAAGGCATTGCACAGCTAAGGCTGCTGTGAGTAACAGTAACAGGTAATAATAACTTACACTCACTGAGAGCTCTCCTTATGCCAGTACTGTAATTTGTACTTACGTCTATTCACTCATTTAATTCTCATACCAGCTCTATGAGATAAATATGATCATTTTACAGATGATCAGCCTAAGGAAATATCTGGAGTATAGTAAGAACCAAGTGTGTGCAGCCTTTGTGTGTGGCATTCTCTTAAGGAATTCTCACAGCCACACTCCACTTTCTTTCTTTTTTTTGGGAAGATTTTTTTTGGAGGGAACTTTTTTTTTTTTTAGTTCTACCAGTTTATTGCTACCAACCCATCTCCCTCCATCCCCCTCATGCCTGCATGCTCAGTCATGTAACCCCATGGACTGCAGCCCACCAGGCTCCTCTGTCCATGGACTTTTCCAGGCAAGAATACTGGAGTGGGTTGCCATTTCCTTTTCCTAATTTGGACCATTTTTAATGTCTTTATTGAATTTTTTTTAGCAATATTGCTTCTTCTGTTGTTTATGTTCTCGTTTTTTGGTTGTGAGGCGTGTGGGATCTTAGTTCCCCAACTGGGGATTGAACCTGCAAACCCTGCATTAGAAGGTAAGTCTTAACCACTAGGCAAATCCCCACATGCACTTTCTATTGTCATTTACATAGTTTTAGGAAGGTAAGGACTTGCCTCAGGTTGCACATTGTTCATGTGTTGTTAAGACAAATTTGAACCCAGGTCTCTCTGGCCCCAGAACATCATAGAGCATCTTTTCACCATACCATCCTACCTTCATCAGAGTCCGCTGGAGACTTTATGCCTTCAAGCACTCCATGCTGTGTGACTTTTCTTTTGGCAATCCTCTTCTCCCCCTTTTTTAAAAAAAAACCTCTCTGATTTAGCTTTTCTTTTCAACAGTTTAATCATATGAACAAATATTTGAGTGTCTACATTGTTAACATTAGGTAGAAGTACTTAAGTGGATTAAGGATGCTTATTGAAATATTTAACCTTATCATCCGAAGGGGCTGTAAATGTGATATCAGTAAATGTCATTAAGATTTGTTCATCTCAATGGCAGCTGTTATTATAGTATTATAAGATGTTAAAGCAAAGTTTCTGCCCTTGAAATGGTCACCTTGGGTGGGAGGTGTGTGTGTATTTGTGTGTGTTGCATACAGGTACCATTTCTCATGAAGTATGACAATAAAGACCCTTCCTAGGTTAATTCAAAGCAGCCACCCTGTGGAGGTGCTTTGCCTGCTGTTCGAAATTATTCTGGGATTTTTTTTTTAGTAGTAATTATTTATTTAGCTGTGCTGAGTCTTAGTTGCAGCATGTGAGACCTAGTTCCCTGACCAGGGATCAAACCCAGGCCCCCTGCATTGGGAGCAGAGTCTTCGCCACTGGACCACCAGGGAAGTTCCTGGGAATGTGTTTTAAGGGTTTGTGTCAGACAATTAAGACAGTCTATAGCCTTGAATGTTTTTTCTTTTTGCATGGCTTATCAACTTAATTGTATGGCAGTTATTGGATGAATGTTTTTATCCTTGGTGGGGGCATGTTTCTGGAGAACTCTGGATTGCCTACTGTTAAGCCACATACACTCAGCTGTTGGGTTTCTAGAACTTGCTGGTTGGCCATAGTCAGCTTCCCGAAGCTGATGGATTATAGTCATTACTTTCATGTTAATGTGCTCTAAATGTGACTTAACTTTAACCTTTTTGAGTGATATATGAAAAAAAAAAGTGTGCAAAGTACTGTATAATAAATGACCACAAATTTTGTGGTTTAAAAGAAACACCCATTCATTTTCTCTCAGAGCTGCAGTTCAGAAGTCTGAGCAGGCTTGACTAGGTTCTGTGCTCAGGGTCTCACAAGGTTGAAATCAAGGTTTCATGAGAGATTATATATAAGAAATATTTTTGCCCCTCTGAGCTGTAAATTAGATGACCATTTTAAGGACAGTCTCGTAGGACTTGATACATCAGACAGTTTAGCTATAGAGATTTGAGAGGATGAACATTTTGGTATTCCATTTAATTTGATATAACTGGCCTTCAGTACTTATACAAGCAACATAATTTCTTCTCTCAATCAACCAGTGACCATCTTTTCCCTGACTAAAGCACTGTATTGACAGCCAGAATACCCAAATTGAGCTTTTAGTTCTGCCACTCGAACAAATCATTTTTCTTTGTCCCCATTATTTTTCTCCTTAAGAATATTTCATTTAGGAAAGCCCATGCTCAGCAGAGGTCCAGCAGGTGGTATAGAGCTTCATGATCTCACTTTCTTCTGTAGCCAGTGTTCCTCTCCGACTTTTGTGCTGGGAGAAGAAACCTCTTTGTGAGGTGGCTGTGCATGTGTCCCTCCCGTCTATTGGTCTCTTGGTTAGCTGGTGCAAGAACACGTAGCGTTTGTATTGTCCTTTACAGTTCCCAAGGGGGACATGACCTGTTCATACTACAATGTGCTGAATGTTTATGTCCCCCCTAAATGTATGTGTTGAAATCCTCATCCCCAAGGCAATGGCATTAGGTGGAGGGGGTCTTTCAGAGGTGATTAGATAATGAGAGAGAGCCCTCATGAATGAGATCAATGCGCTTATAAAAGAGACCTCAGAGAGATCTCTAGCCCCTTCGACTATCTGAGGTTATAGTAAGAAGGCATCTGTCTGTGGGGAGGTGGGCTATCACCAGACACAAATCTGCCCAAGCCATGATCTTGGACTTCCCAGTCTCTAGAACTGTAAGGAATACATTTCTGTTGTTCATAAGCCACCCAGTCTGTGGTAGTCTGTTATAGAGCCCCAAATGGAATACGAGTGTCTTTCCAAAATTCTGTAAGATAGATACTGTCACCACTTCTGTTTTATGGGTAAGATGAATAAGATTCAGGAAATTAAATGATTTGTTCAAGTTCACATAAGAAACAGAGCCAGGACTGGCACTCAAGTTTCTGGTTTCAAACCAGTGCTCATTCTTCCTCACCTCAGCTGAGCAATAAGAGAATGCAGAAGAATATAAAGACCCAGCTGCACATGAAAAAAGTTCAGACTTCAACTTTTGGTCATTCTTTTTGCTTGTGCCATTTCAACTCTAGTTTTTGGCTCTTTTGGTTTTTTTTCTCACATGTATTTTCCCAGAACCCAAATCTGCATATTGGCATTGTCCTGCACGGCCATCAATGTACACCCTGGGGGACAGCTGTGCTTGGTATGGAAGACAGTAACTGGGAACAAAGGGTTATCTATAATGTGGCTTCAAGGTCAAAAGGAGTTGTACCATTCCCATATTGGCCTCAAATGTTTACAATTCAATATGTTTTAAGTCTGAAAAGGGAGAAAATTTAATTGTAGGAGATTCTCAGGTATATGGTGATCTCTAGGATTTATATCTTTGAGACTCTGAATCCTCTTCATGGAACAGTTAGCATAAGAACTTATATACAAAACTTTCTATACAATTTAAGGAATTTATTCATCTTTAGCACTGCCTCTTATCTATGACAAACCTAAACAGTGTACTAAAAAGCATAGACATCACTTCTGACAAAGGTCCATGTAGTCAAAGCTATGGTTTTTCCAGTAGTCAGTGTTCTTGCCTGGAGAATCCCAGGGACAGGGGAGCCTGGTGGGCTGCCGTCTATGGGGTCACACAGAGTTGGACACGACTGAAGCGACTTAGCAGCAGCAGCTGCAGCATGTATGGATGTGAGAGTTAGTCCATAAAGAAGGCTGAGTGCTGAAGAATTGATGCTTTCAAATTGTGGTGCTGGGGAAGACTATTGAGAGTCCCATGGACTACAAAGAGATCAAACCAGTCAGTCCTAAAGGAAATCAACCCTGAATATTCATTGGAAGGACTGATGCTGAAACTGAAGCTCCAATACTTTGGCCACCTTATATGAAGAGCTGACTCATTGGCAAAGACTATGATGCTGGGAAAGATTGAAGGCCAAAGGAGAAGGAAGTGGCAGAGGATGAGATGGTTGGATAGCATCACCGACTCAATGGACATGCATTTGAGCAAAGTCTGGGAGATAGTGGAGGACAGAGGAGCCTGGTGTGCCACAGACCATGGGGTCACAAAGAATCGGACACTGCTTAGTGACTGAACAACAACATACATTGTTTCTTAGTCCCATTCCTAACACAATTATTCATGTGTTCCTTAATTCCAGAAATAGTAAATTGAATAACAACGTAGAATAGTGGATAGGAGGTAGGATTCTGAAGCCAGGTTACCTGCATTGAAATCCAAGTCCTACCATTTACTAGCTAGGTGACCTTGGCTAATAACTCTCTGTGCCTCAACTATAGAATGGGCTCTGTAATAGACCCTACCTATTAACAATTGCTATGAAGATTGATGAATATTAAATGTAAAAACACCTGGAATCATGACTGCCTGTACAGATAGGACTTCTCAAACGGTGTTCAAAGATGTCCTGCCCTAATCCCTAGAATCTAAATCCATGATGAAGCATCACTCTCAGGATCATGTTATGTAGGCACCGCTGACATTGGGTAGGAAGAGAATCTGGTGCAGGGGTCCCCAAACTCTGGGACCTAAATGCCTAATGATCTGAGGTGGAGCTGATATAACAATGATACAGATAAATGTAATGCACTTGAATCATCCTGAAACCATCCCCCCTCAACCCCGATCCATGGAAAAATTGTCTTCCAACAAAACTGGCCCCTGGTGCCAAAAAAGGTTGGGGACCACTTATCTGGTGGACCTAACCTAATCACACAGGCCCCTTCTAAAGCAGAGAGCTTTCTCCAGCTGATGACAGAAGAGGAAGTCAGAGAGATCCCAAGTGTGAGAAGGACTTCATGTGCTGTTGGCAGTGTTGACATTGGAGCACCCCAAGTGAGAAGGAATGTGGGCATCCTTAAGAAGTTAACGGGGACCCTGGGCTATTATATGATAGCCAGCAAGGAAACTGGGACCTCAGTTCTGTAGCTGCGGGGAACTAAATTCAGCCAACACAAATGAGCTTAGAAGTGAATTCTTCCCAGAACCTCCCAATAAGAGCCCAACTGTGTGATATCCTGACATCAGTCTCAGGTGCTCTACAGAGAACTCAGTCAAGCATGCCTGGATTTCTGAGCTGTGAGATAATGAACTGGTGTTTTTAGCCACTAGGCTTGTGGTAAATGGTTATGCAGCAGCAGAAAACTAAAGAATACGCCTGCAATGCAGGAGACACGGGTTCGATCCCTGGGTTGGAAAGATCCCCTGGAGGAGGGCATGGCAACCCACTCCAGTATTCTTGCCTGGAGAATCCCATGGACAGAGGAGCCTGGCAGGCTACAGTCCATGGAGTCACAAAGAGTTGGACATGCCTGAAGCGACTGAACCCGCGCGCTATTGCATTTCTTATTATCCGTCCTCAGTGTGTGACATACTGCATGCAGCCCTGGGAAACAGTGTTGAACAAGATGTGGTGCCGGCCCTCAAGGAGTTTACAGTCAGGAGGATGAATCATTTCATTTTTTCTGACACAAAAGCTTTTTGAAGATTGATTGGTTCTGAATCTTGTACACATTTCCTTTTACTTTCTTTGCTTTGATTCACTTTTATCATAAATATTCATGCTTTAGTTTCTCTCCTTTTTAGCCAGTGGCTGGGCTCTGTTTAGCCACCGGCAGCAACTGTTCACCACAAGGTAAATGGGACTAGGAATTATTGATCGTCTCCTGTGCGATACCATTAGGGGGTCTGCGAAGCTCCAGCGCTTGTGCTCAAATATTGGAAGTCATACAATAAGGATGGCTGTTTTCTAACAGAGGAGCGATATAACCCTTTATCTCTAGAATCTACCACCTGGTGTTCTCAACAGCCCGGAGCACAGAGCAATTCCCAGTTTAATCAAACTGGAATATAAAAGGAGCCGTGGGGGCTGCAGAGTGTGATCCCCTTGAAGTTGTTCCAAGGGAAAGGGATCTTTTGTTACAGAGACAGCTCATTTTAGAGTTCAGTGACCTGTGACACCTCCCCAGCTGGCAGCTCAGCAGGGACCTGCTGATACCTTCCTGCACTCAAAAGCCATTTCTGGTGGGCAGAGCAGAGAAAGGATCATTAAGGGCTGCTTGGTGGGAGGGTGGTGGGGGAAGAATGAGAACAATGATGAAACAGTGGTATTAACGAATATGCCTGCAGTGATTTTATGACTTTCATTCAACTATGAACTGTCTTCATTTTCTGAGTCTTTGCTTTATGATAAGTTTGGTGAGGGTTTGTGTGTATTTACTATAGGTAATGGGGATAATATCACTGGACTTCTTTTTTAAACATTCATTTTAAAGGTCTTTGCATTGCAGCTGGAGTGAAAGAGGGGAGCCCATGTGTTGCCTATATTAATTGTGAAGTACCCAAACCCCTTCCTGAACTGGAATCTTCTCCTTTCCTACTGAGGTTTTTCAGAAAAAAAGACATGAACCATTCCCATTGGAGTCATTGCAATATCAAAATAAATTTTATAGAAACCTCGAGCTGTAAAGCTGGGAAGCATCTGAGTCATTTGGTCTCACCCAGCCAAACTGCCCTTGTGGGTAGCAGTCCTCATGACCACATCCCTGGGGGAGATCATGCAAGAATTTGAACAGCAAGGCACTCTGAAGAACAGGAGCTTGGGGGCAGGCAGACTAATTTTCAAATCATCATTCTGTTATTTCAGGGCTATGTGGTCTTGAGCCAATTATTTGGCTTCCCTAAGCCTCAGTTTCCTTATCTGATAAGGGGGATAGTAGTATTTAACCTTCAGCCTAATTGTGATGATTATAATAACAAATGTAATCGACTCCTAGTAATTTCCATCCAGCAATGGTTTTAAAATTTCCATGGTTTAAGTTACAGGAAATGACTTGGGCAAAGCTCTGTCTAGACTGCAGAGGCTGAAGGTGAGGGAAGAGGAAGGGGTGTTAGATGAAATCCTTGAACTTCAGAACCTTCTGTCCAACTACTAGGTTGGCCAAAAAATTCATCTGAGTTTTTCTGTAACATCTTATGGAAAAACATAAGCAAAATTTTGCCAACCCCGTAACTATCTTCAATACCTATCTCCTGACAGGGGTCAAATAGGTTTCTCAGACTTAATATATTAAAAACCAAGATCCTATTCTTTTTTCCCCTCAGTTTCCCCCTGGTCTTTACATCTCAATGAATGGCATTCCGTCTCTCCTTCTAGTTGTAATAGTCAAAAACTTTGATGGCATCCTTCATTTCCTCTCTTTCTCCTGCTTGTTCAGTCTGTTAGGAAATTCTATTGACTCTACCTCCAAAATATGTGTAGAATCATCACTTCCACTGTGTCTGAATTTGGTTCAAGTCATCAGCATTTTTCAACACAGGAGTCAGAGTGATTCTGCAAATATGTGTCAGACTAAATCACTCTTCGGCTCAAAACTCTCCAACAGGCTTCCTACGTCATTAACTACAAGTCAAAGACATACTGACCCACAGCACCTGTGTGTGTCTGTAAACTGTCACTAGTCCATGAGGAGATCAGGAGCTTGGGCCAGAATGTGAATCAACCATGTTATGTTCAATTTGTTTTTGTGATTCTCTCTTGAGAGAGTCTTGGAAGAACAAGAACAGAACAGTCTTGTTCTGTTCATAGTTGTGCTGGCCTATTTATTCTTCAGACACATCAGCCATGCCCCTGTCTCTGCACAGTCTATCTAGCTCAGAATACTTTCCTCCCAGATCTCCAAGGCTTATTTCCTCACCATCTTCAAGTCTTCACTCAAATATCACTTCTTCAGTGAATTCTTCCCTGATGACCCTGACAGTCCTTACATCCCAACTTCCTGCTTTATTTTTCTCTCTCATCCTATCACCTTTCAAAATGCTTATATAATTTACTCATTCATTTAAAAATCATAATTCTCGCAACACTGGAATGTAGACTCCGTGAAATGAGGGGCTTTTTAATACATTTTGTTTTTTGTTTTACCCTTGGCATCCAGAAAAAGGCTGTTTAGTCGTAAACACTTGAAAACACTCTAAACAAGAGAATAAATGAGTACATTTGAAATTAAATGGCTTGATGGAAGCCATGTATTTTTAAGTATTTATTCATATATTTGTCTGCACTGGGTCTTAGTATGGCACACTGGATCTTTGATCTTTGCTGTGGCATGTGGGTTCCTTTAGTTGCAGCATGTGGGGTCTAGTTTCCTGACCAGGGATCAAACCCAGGCCCCGAGCACCAGGAACATAGAGTCTTAGCCACTAGACCACCAGCGAAGTCACTAGTTATTGTTTTATGAGATCACATTTTGAAGGCTTAAAAAAAAATTATACAGAGGCAGTAAGGTTTGAACTAAAGGTATGGCTTAAGTCAGGCATGGATGGAACTTGGGATGGCTAGGAAAGCAGTGAAAAGACTTAGTAAATCAAAGGCTTTGTCAAACAAGCAGTACTGATGCTGAAATTTATAAGTATCCGTTCTTTTCTGGGTGCTCATCATTATTTGCTATTACTGTTACTGCCTCTTTTGCCCATTGTTAGGTAAAAATGGTATCATCTTACTGTTTTAATTTGCTTTTCTTTAATTGCAAACAAGGATGAATATTAGTTCCATATTTTTGCTCCTTTTAAAAATGTTATCTTGTGAAGTATCACTATTTTTCTTTTATTTAATGATTGGTCTTCTAATATTTTAACAATTTATATCAATTTGTAAAAAAATTTTTCTCCTTATATAAAGATATGAAACAACTCTAGGCTTTTGTGTTTGCTGTACATATTTTTCTGTCAGATATTTACATTTTTTATCTTTAAGATTTACATATTCAAAGTTTTGAAATTTATTTAATTGAATATATTGGTCTTCTAAATTTTTAATATCTTCTGTCACTTTTGGATTTAGAATTCAACCCTCCTTCAGACTTCTAATTGATGGTTTTTGACTTTTAATTTTGAAATGATTTCTGATTAAAAGTTGTAAATCTAGTATAGCGTTCCTATGAATTCTTGGGTTTTCACATCTCCTTGGTCCGCTCTGCTGTAACCGTTTTGTAACAGTGCTGCTGTAAGAGTTCCTCGGTCTCGACCGTGTTTTCACAATACTGACACTTTGGAGCACTGGTTCGTTATCTGATACAATGTTCCTCTATTTGTCTGATGATTTCTCGTGAGCAGATCGAGGTCACGTGTGTTTGGTAAGAATACAGCAGAAGTAATGTCACTGCCCTTCTCAGCGCATCATAACCTGAGCTTCATGATGTCATATGTCATTACTGGCCATAATTACCAAGATCACTTGGTTAAGGTGGTATCTGCTGGGTTTCTCTTCTGTGAAGTTACTATCTTTCCATTTGTAACTAATAAATATCCCGAGGGAGTGAGACCTTGTAAAAATCCTGTTTATCCTCAAATTCTGTCCACTAATTTTAGCTTCTTTGTGTGTATCCTGCCTGCAGTAATTATTGCTGTGGTGTTCTAATGGTGAATTTCTTACTGCCCGTGTTTATTCTGCTTTTACTAATTAGAATTCTTGTGTAAGAGAGAACATTTTTTCCCCTCTTTTTAAAATTCATTTCACTGTGGGCTATGGATATTTACTTTATTCAGTGGGTTATCATTCAGCAGTACTATTATTTCTTCTGTTGCTCAAACTATTTTGGCTCGGTACTATTGACTAATTCCTATGCACCTCCATCCTTTCTAAGCAAAATTTATTTGAGTTCTTTTCCTTCCTCTAATTTTACTATAAAAGTGTGTCTGTTTCAATTTGAGTAGGTGGAGAGAGATAGACGGAGGGCTGGTAAGGTCTCATGGAAGCTAAAGTGTCTTGTGGGGTCTTGAGGCCTTCCAAGAGTTCTTTAGGGTGGGAGAATCCTTGGACCTAGAAAAGCTGAGTACCCTGAATCCTATGGTTGTTGCTGTTTAATTCATTTGCTGAGAACTGAGTCTCAAGTGCTGCATTGGTTCCAGCCATGGCCTAACGTATGTCATCTCAAGGATTCTGAAATTATACTTGATAGAAGAGCTAGGTGTCCCAACTTCTCATTTCTAGTCCAGTGCTAGTTCTGTGTTCTGAGAAAGCTTAGGGTTGACTGTGGCAATTATGAGGATATAAGGTTCCGAGACACAAGGAAAGGTGGGAAGAGTGGTAGCATCCTAGGGGTGTGCAAACTTTATTAAAGTGATAATTTTCATTGGGGAAGGGAGTGATACTGCCAATTAGGGGGTGCGTGACACCTCAGTTAAATGAGTGTTTGTGTTGAGTCATGGTGTTGGGTCTCCTTCTCAGCATCCCAGCTCTCAGCTGCCTTCTTCCAGTTGTCACCTGATACACTGGCTGGACAGCTCTAATCCCTGGGTTCTTGTCCGTGACTAACCAGCATATCTCTTGCTGGATTAGTCCTCAGGGATCACAGAACAGCTTGGCCTCTTCCTTCCCCAAGCAATGTACTGCTAACGCCAAGTACGGGGAGCTTGGTGTAACGCAATACAGATCCTTGGAATCGCTGACTCACTTCAGTGATGTCGGTGCCCATGAATGTGAGTGGGCAGCATGGGAGTAAAACAGTCTTCAAGGACATTACTAGACTTTTAGACACTCCAGTCTTTCCTACACTTGTGTGAAATGTTTTGCCAAATAATGAATTCCAGTTAAGTCGAGAAGGATTTTCTGATACTAAGGACTGAGAAAAGTAAATGAGATATGAGTCATGAGAACTTCTTGGCGGAAGTGGCTTAGCTCAAATGAACATAGCACCTTAATCCTTTCTTGCTGTGTATGTAGATTCTTTTCTTTATTTTCTGTTTTGGCAGTCTATCCAGAATTTGAAAGATAAATTTTTGGGGAGGGTCTATGGAAGGGATGGAACAGTCGTTTGCAGTTAGCAGATGCAAACTGTATGTATAGAGTGGGCAAACAACAAGGCTTTGCTGTGTAGTGTATATATTCAATGATATATTGAATATTGAACCACATTTGATATCCTGTGATAAACCATGGTGGAAAAAATATACACAATATATATATATATATATATGCATGTACAACTGAATCACCTTGTTGTACAGCTGAAATTAACAGAATATTGTAAACCAACTATATTTCAATAAAAAAGAAATAAATCTAATTTTTCATAGTTTTAGATAGATATGTGACTTCCCTGGTGGCTCAGATGGTAAAGTGTCTGCCTACCATGCAGGAGACCCAGGTTCGATCCCTGGGTCGGGGAGATCCTCTGGAGAAGGAAATGGCAACCCACTCCAGTACTCTTGCCTGGAAAAGCCCATGGACAGAGGAGTGTGGTGGGCTACAGTCCATGGGGTTGCAAAGAGTCAGACACAACTGAATGACTTCACTTTAGATAGATATTCTATCAGTCTGAGGCAGTGACAAACTGTCCCAAACTGACAGCTTGTTTTTTTTTAAGATGTAATTATGAATTTATTTATTTTGGGCTGTGCTGCCTTTCTCTGGTTGCGGCGAGTGGGAGCTTCTCTAGTTCCGGTGTGTGCGCTTTCTTATTGCAGCGGCTTCTCTTGTTTCAGAGCACAGGCTCTAACGCAAGGGCTTCAGCAGTTGCGGCTCGTGGACTTTAGAGCATTGGCTCAGTAATTGTGGCACAGGGGCTTGGTTGTCCTGCAGCATGTGAAATCTTCCCAGACCAGGGATTGAACCCATGTCCCCTGCATTGTCAGGCAGATTCTTAATCACTAGACCACCAGGGAAGTCTCCAATATAACAGTTTGGACTCTAACTTATAACTAAATGTGCAAGGCTAATAGAAGCTCCGATGCCCATGGCAGGTGGAGAGCATGCAGTACTGAAGGGGTGAGCAGCTAAATTCCCTTCTTTCTAGTGGTTTATCTTCTATTTCTCTTTTTTGTAAAGCATAGTGGGCTTCTCTGGTGGTGCTAGTGGTAAAGAACCTGCTTGCAAATGCAGGAGGCATAAGAGGCATGGGTTCTATCCCTGAGTCAGGAAGATCCCCTGGAGGAGGAGATGACAACTCATTCCAGTATTCTTGCCTGGAGAATCCCATGGACAGGGGAACCTGGTGGGCTATAATCCACAGGGTTGCAAAGATTTGGACATGCACACATAAAGAATACTGTTTTCCTAATTGTCTAAAAAAAATTTATTCTTTCAAGATAAATTTACTAATCTTGTTACTGTGTGCCAGGCACTGTACTGATATCTAACAAGATGGCCTTGACCTCTTGGAGCTTAAGGTCTGCAGCGGCACAGCCCAATAGAAATATAATGTGCGCACATGTTGTGACTTAAAATTTTCTAGTACCTACATTAAAAAAGGCAAAAAAAAAAACAGGTAAAATAAATTTTGAAAATGTGTTTTACTTAATTCAATGTATCTAAAATATCATCATGCCAACACATAACCAACATAAAAATTGTTAGTGTGATAGTTTACAATTTTTTTTATTGTACTAAGTCTTCAAAACTTGCTATATATTTTATGTTGACAGTACATCTCAATCTAGACTCACCACGTGTTAAATGCGCAACTGCCTCACATGGCTGGTGATTACTGAATTGGGCAATACGGGTTTACAGAAACCTGATACATAGTCACACAAGTAAATATTTGGATGACAGTGGTAATAAGCCCTTGGGCAGAACTTGGGAATGCTAAAGGTGAGACTCGAGGGATGAACTGCTATTACCCAGGTGTGAAGGAAGAGAAGAGTACTCCAGGCGAAAGAAACAGTCTGTGTAACAACTTTGAGTTGAAAAAAGGAGTGAAAAGGAGGCCAGTGAGCTGAAATTTGTAAGTGGGGAAATGAAGACACTAAGAACAGAAAGATATAAAACATCCAAAAGAAATGTAGTTTTAGAGAAAAGGTAAATGTGACTTTGAGACATTGACTTTTTTAATGGATATCTTTCCACATCACTATTTTATTTTGTTTGTTTTTTACTTTTTGCTGCACCGGATCTTTGTTGCTGTGCACAGGCTTTCTCTAGTTGTGGCGAGCAGGGACTGCTCTTCATTGCGGTACACGGGCTTCTCGTTTAGGTGGCTTCTCTCATTGTGAAGCACAGGCTCTCGGCCTCCGGCTTCAGTAGTTACGGTGAACAGGCAGAGTTATCCTGCAGCATGTGGGATCTTCCTGGACCAGGGATCGAACCTGTGTCCTCTGAATTCACAGGTGGATTCTTAATCACTAGATCACCAGGGAAGCCTGAGACATTGACTTTTGGTTGAAAAAAATAGATGGTATAGGAAGATGGGAGAAAGGAAAGACCAGAGATTTAGCCTTTGGAGTTGATGGAGCTGGCAAGTTACCTCTTTTGTCAAAGTCCTAAGGTCTGGACTTCTTTTTCTGGGGCTACTCCCAGGTGGGCTGGAGACCACAGCTGGGAGGGAGTGGATTAAGTTGATGAAATAGATCAGGAGTGGGCAGAGACAGAGTGAATATAAAGTACATCCTGGAAAGGGCCAAAGGTCATGAAGCGGAGATTAAACCCAGCAATGAAGTGTTAGGGGCCAACAGGAAAAGGAATAAAAGTTTAAATCAAAGAGATGGAAGCCTGAGAGTGGTGAAATGAAGTGAGGGAGCAGAATCAAGAAGTAGGGGGTCAAAGGCAGCAGATCAAAAGTGATTGGTGGACAGTTGTATTCCTCAAGCCAGCATCTTCGTGGGTGGTGGGTAGACCAGGTTTAAAATTGAGGTGAAGAGTCCAGTAGATACTCTCAACAGCTACCATGTTTCCAGTACTTCTATACACTGCCAGCTTCAGACGAAGTGACCCAGAGTCTGGTCCTGGAACATGAGTTGATCCCTCTCAGGGCTATGGTACGTTTCTGTGCCTGGAGAGAAAGCTTACTTGTTTGGGAGCTGTGGAAACCTGCCCCAACTGTTACCTCCCATGCTTACCATCTGGCACACAAGGTGTCTGCTGCTCTCAGCAAATCTGAAGGAGATGGTGACGATGAACACTGGTATTTATTTTTCAGATGGTGAAGTCTCTCTTCCACGCATCACCAGGAGAAGGCAGGGCATTTCTGCATCACTAGACCTTGGGTCAAAACCTGCTACTCCTAATTCCATCATGATTTGCTTAAAGCTTGCTGTGTCCCTGCTGAGATCATATGAAGAAGCCTGATTCGTAGGTTCCCGGAGTTTATATTTTCCTCTCACCTGGAAATGCTGAAACAGCAAAGTGTTCTCTTGGCTGAGTGAGAGAATCCAACAGTTGGTAAGATGGCAGTGAGCCTGTTTGAAGACCCAGTCCTGAGCTGGTCACAGATAGCAAATACTGCAGTTCAAAAGCAAACCAAACCACCCTACAGACCAAAGTCTTTTAGCAGGAAAAAAGCTGTTTCCTTCAAATAATGTGATAATGTTCTGTCTTGGAGATGATAATTGGCTTTCAAGGACAAACGGTTTGCTCAGTAATGTTTGTGGAAATGTTGCCATCTACTCTCTAGGTCTTAGTTCTGAAGGTATTCTCCCCTCATAATCTCTGAAAGTTAAAGATGATAGGTGCATGAATAAGAAGGGTAACAATGTATGGGATAGGGATCATTTCCAAGACCAAAGGAGTTGTTTTTAATCTAGGCTTGTCAAAATAACTGTCTACATTTATTGATTGTGTTGATTAAATAATGATTAAGAGCCGTGTTAAATCATTCTGGAACCATGCAGACTTAAACAATTTTGAGTAAATTAAAAGAAAATATGTTTAGGTCTTTGATTGTAAGCCATGCTCTTGGATGACAGTGCATTCAGGTCTTTTGTGAATGACAAGAGGGAAAGAAAGGAGAGGTGGTCGAGGAGGTGGGAAGCTACATAGGATCACTCAGGGCTTGGAGGTCATGACCAGGTGTTTGGGTTTTATTCTAAGAGTAATAAGAAGCTAGGGGGGATAGTCACAGGAGGAGTATTCACAAGATCTGATTTGTGTTTTTAGAAGTGCACGCTGGCTACCTTGGGGTGTAGCCATATTCAATCTAGAGGGAGGGTGAAGTTCCCATTCTAGTTCTGGTCATGTTGCTGCTGAAAGGCATGGGTTCCCAGGTGATGTGGCAACAAATAGAAAAAACTCAGAGGCGAGAAAAGAACAGGCCAACCTTGTAGCAAGAGGTTTCCTCCACCCAGATGTCCTCCTGGCTTGCAAATGTAGCCAGAATCAAAGGGTGTATAACATCATCAAGGCTTTGGGGGGAGTTTTGTCATGCTTGGGAACAGGTTTGAAAAACTTGAAAATGTGATGATAAAGTCAGGCCTGCCATTCTTCGGGGTTGGTACACGTCCTGAACAGACTTGCCAGGGCAGGCCCCACACAGAATGTTCCGCTAGAGGCTTCTCAGTACCGCTTCTCTAGGGTGACTCCCACCCTGAAGAGGAGTCGAAGGGGATTTGGCTCCAGAAGGACCATCTGGGATTGGAAGTCCACCCATTTCACTCCTGATAGAGATATTTTCTCTGTCCCTCTGGGTCACCCTCCCTTCATCCAGTTGCATAGCATCTCTTCTCCCCTTTGCCAGGCCTCTGTGATTCACAGGGGCACCCTGCCCATAGGCAGTTGACCCTGCAGAGAGGAGACACACAGCACATCTTTTTCAGCGATTTTAGTGAAAATTTCCTTTATTACTGAGAGGAAATTTCAGGGTACAGGTTACATACAGTCCTTCTCATTCTCCTTTGAGTGGAGTCAGTTAAGAATTAAGAAGCCCCTTATTTTGCCCCTCTGCTTTGGCTAAAGGAAACCAGCGTTTAGTGTAGCATAGCATGCATGGTCAGTCATGTCTGACTCTTTGCGACCCCATGGACTATATTCTGCCAGGCTCTTCTGTCTGTGGGATTTCCCAGGCAAGAATAGTGGAGTAGGTTGCCATCTCCTCTTCCAGGGGATCTTCTCCACCCAGGGATTGAACCCATCTCCCCAGGGTCTCCTGCATTGCAGGTAGATTTTTTTTTTAACCACTGAGCCACCGGGGAAGCCCTTAACTCCTCTGCGTAAGTCTGTGTGATTGAATTCTTCTGTTTCATCCTGACTCTCACCCTCCAGAGCTGGACTGGACTGGTTCAGCTAACGTCTTTCTCTATCTGCTTCTGAGGTTTCTGAGAAAAAAAGTCCCTGTAGGTCTGGGTGTAGACTTATCTCTTTAGTTTCAGGCTGAAGTGGTTTTTCTTGAAGCTGCATAAGCCCCCTTGCAGTTAGCAGTCTCTGGATTTTGTTCTTGGACCTTGCCAGACTCCCTCACACCTTTGTGTGTGTGTGTGTCCCAGGCTCCTTCTCCCTGGCTCACTCTGCTCAGCTGAGACTTCTGTCTCTATCCACAAAATCTCTTCTGTAGCAAAGCCTTGGCTGACCCAATCTGCCTCCCTCTGTTGAACCTCATCTCTCTCTATAAGACGTCACCACCTAACCTTTCAGATACAGATTAGCAGGCCCCTTCGCATCATCACGCCCTGGGACGTGATAAATGTAGAATAACCTGTTCTTGTGCCATATCCTAGGCCTGTATGCCATAAATTTTACAATGTTAAGATTTTGAAAATTCAACTTGGTTATTTTAAAGGTCATCTCTATGGAGTTTTATTAAATTCCTTTTAAAGGTTTTTGTTATATTTTTATTTCAAAAATTTTACCCTCTATATACAATTTTCTAAGTATCTGGACCTCCCAAATTTATTAATATATTTCTCTAAATATTTACTGTTTATCTTAAAGAATACTGTGCTATATACATATATATATATATGAAAAGTGGAATGGAAGTGTTAGTTGCTCAGTCGTGTCCGACTCTTGCGAACCCATGGACTGTAGCCCCCTAGGCTCCTCTGTTTATGGAATTCTCCAGGCAAGAATACTGGAGTGGGTAGTCATTCCCATCTACAGGAGATCTTCCTGACCCAGGGATCGACCCCGGGTCTTCTGCATTGCAGGTGGATTCTTTACTGTCTGAGCCACCAGGAAATTGAGAGAGCTTTATGATTAGATGACTTTTTATAAAAAGCATTCAGAATAATTTTAAGTGTATGTTTTGAACTTTAAATTGAGATGTGTCAGATACTTTTACTTCAGTAATTACAGTTAAAAGTAATTTTAGCTCTAATATTTAAAGAAGGAGACCCTAATAATTATATCCCTTTGTACATTAGCAAAAGCTGGTATTTCTACTATCAGAACAAAGGTTCATTGGAATTGCCTCTTTGCCCAGCACTCTGGCTGAGTTGCAGGTACGTGAGGAAGGGTTAGGTAGTGAGATGGAGTCTGTACCTGAAGTGTTTAACAAACACAAGTTTAATGGGCTGGTAGGGGAAGAAACAGCATTTGCCTTGGATATTGTTTGGGTCAAGCTTTGGGAACTGTAATGACTTCTCAGAACTTAGGTTGGGTAACCCACTGATCATTCTTGGATCTTTTGTTTTTCCAGTTATAAATTCTCTTGTGGCTTAATTATATATGAAAATGTAAACAGAGAAGGGTCATTAAGCAGCCTATAATGAGGTCAAAGTGCCTGTGGATTCTCTACCTGCCTTTTGCTGGATTACATATTAATATTTCCTGGTACTGGACAATCAACTGGGTGTTCATAAACTTTCAGGACTCAAGACAAAAAAGTATTTACATAAAACCCAATATTCACTGGCTTCAAAATGGGGTCATATGAACATCTCCCTCCTGTCTTCTCTACTCCTGACATTGAAAAGCAGGTGCCTTAACAGTGGTCCAACCCAGAGTCTTTGTGGAATTCCCATGTCTGCACTCTTTGCTTCACCTTGACCTATGGCTTTTAACAATTTATGTCAATAGAGCTTATTATGGGAGTCTTTTTCTTTTTTTAAAAAAAGAGCAAAGGGGGATACAGTTTAGAGATATCCTTTTTTCTCTCTATTCATATTCCTCCCACTTGTCACTGTTTCCATCAAGATGTTTTTAAAATTATATGAGCACTCCATGTTCACTGTGAAAAATTAGAAAATACAGAAGAGCAAAAGGAGAAAAGTTACATCAAATTTTACCATGCAGAGGTGTCCAGTTTGGTTTATAACAAAGTTCTCATTGGAGTGTACAGCAGTTTCTATGCATTCTTCATGGGGGTGTTATCTACTGTGGATCTATGTCTAAAAGTTACTATTACTGGAACCGGGAGAGACAAACTGATCTTGAGACCAAGTATAGTAGGATGAGAACACGGTAACACTACAGTGTCTTGTGCAGCCAAGGAAAGACGGCATCGACTCACTCTTGCCATCCTGTGGGACCACTTGGCTGTGTGTGAGGACAGAAGAGGTCCCTGTCAGGGCTGTGAACAGCTTGGTTCAGACTTTGGACTGACTGCAGAATGACAAACAATAGCATGGGGATACTCTGGGATGGCTTACTGCTTTTTTTCTTTAAAAAGTCTTTGAATTCTTTTAACTGTCTGGCTTCACTTATAATTAAAGAAATGCTAATTGGAACATCCCTGAGCTCTGTTACTACTTATTAAATTAGCAAAAAATTAGTAACTGGCAAAATCCCATGCTAGTGGAAGGGTTGGCGCACAGATAGCATTTGTATGTTGCAAGTGACATTTCAGTTGCTCCAGTGATTCTGGAAAACGTTTTGTTCAATTATAATAAGGACAATGACACTGATTTTGTGCTTTTTTACTCAGCTATCACCCATGTTATGGGATATTGCTTGAGGAAATAATAAAAAATAAAATCATTTATATGAAAAAGTTACAATTTAGATTATCAGGAAAAGCATTGTCAAGAGACTCTCCTTCTATTTTATCATTTTCAAAATGTGTTTTATCCACTTAAGAGAGCTTTTCTGAGTATTGTAGTATTTGAGTGGTGACTGAGCCCAGGCTGTAGGAGAGAAACTTCTTTTGCTTAAGTGGAAGGGCACAACTGGTGACTTTCTGCACAGGAAAAGCTGCCTGTGGATTTTCCTCATTCCTGCCAAATTATCCCCATATGTACACTAATGTTGATTGGTAGTGTAAAAGAACACAGAATGAGTGGGGATCTTAGAGGACATCTTGTTTAACTCACTAACTGAGACAAGTACCTCCTCTAAGCTTGTGGGCAGATATCTGGTCACTGCTTCAACTCATAACCTCTTGGAACCATTTGTTGGAAGTTCCATTATTCAGAAAGTTCTTCCTTAGGTTAAAACAAAATCAGGGACTTCCTGGTGGTCCAGTGGTTAAGACTCTTGAACTCCCAGTGCAGGGGGGATGGGTTTGATCCTTGGTTCTGCTCAGCACAGCCAAAAAAAAACAAAACAAAATCAGCCTACTTGCAATTTCACCTATTAATTCCACTTCAGTCTTCTAAGGACATGTAGAATAAATCTGGTTTCCTTTTAAGTCTTTTTCCCCCCAGGCTGAAAATAGCTCTTTTAGACTTTGCTCAGATGTTGAACATATGGTTATTTTTCTCTGGAAGCATACCAATTTGTTGATATTCTCCTTAAAGCATTGCAGAAGAAAATGACCACAAACCCCTGTATGTAGTCTAAACATTTCAGAGAAGGCCTAGGAGGATTGCTCATTCTTGACACCACATTTTTATGAAAATTAAGACCTTATTAACTTTCATTCCTGCCATTTACCCATATTGTATGTGTGTACAACTAAAAGTTATTAATATCTTCACTTATGTGGTTGTTTGGTTTCTCTATTCTGTAGAAGTGCTTCATTATATATAAATATATAAATACTTTGATGAGGAATCATTCAGAGATAGTAACAAGCACTAATCTGAATTTTTGCATATGTAAATATCCATCTAACCACTACCTAGAACAACATGTAGAAATTTTCCAGCACCTCAGTTAACAGCTCCCCAAATGTAACTTTTATTCTGACCTCTGTAACTGTGGGTTAATTTTGCCTGTTTGAACTTCATGTAAATGAAATTGTGATATTCCAGTTCTCACTTTGGTGTCTATGAGCTTTATTCATAGTTTTGAATGAACCTGAAGCTTACTTTTTTCAACGCTATTTTGCATTCTGTAGTATGAATTATACCACAATTTATTTATCTATCAGTTGTTAGCCTTTCTTGAATAAAACTCCCATGACAGTTCTAACATATGTCTTTTGGAAGATATAATTACTCACACCTGTTATATACTCAGCTATAGAATTGATGGTAAATTTTCATGGTTGCTCAGCAGTAAAGAGTCCGTCTTCAATGCAAGAGACAGGGGTTTGATCCCTGGATCGGGAAGGTCCCCTGGAGAAGGAAATGGCAGCCCACTCCAGTATTCTTGCCTGGAAAATCCCATGGACAGGGGAGCCTAGCAGGTTACAGTCCAGTGTTTGTCACTCAGTCGTGTCCAACTCTTTGTGACCCCACCAACTGTAGCCCGCCAGGCTCCTCTATCCATGGGATTCTCCAAGCAAGAATACTGGAGTGGCTTGCCATTCCCTTCCCCAGAGGTTACAGTCCATGGGCTCACAAAAGAGCTGGACATGACTTAGCAACTAAATAACAAAAGAATTGATAAGTTTCACTTAGTATATACTGTTTTATTTGGTATCCACTGCCAAACAATTTCCAAAGTGGTTATACTACTTTATATTCTCGCTAGTAATGTATGGAGTTTCAATTCTCCATATCTTTTCCAGCACTAATTATTGAAAGTTCTTTTCATTTTAGCCATTTTAAAGAAGTGTATGGTGTTATCTAATTGTTTTATTTCACATTTTCCTGATGACTGGTTAGCAGTATAATATTCAAATAAAATTAATTGCATGATTCAGCTCTCTTGAATTCATTTTGGATTGCTACTTTATTATCCCATAAATTTGCTATTCCACTAGCTTCTTATTATCCTCTCATTTTAATTATGCCGTTTATCCTCCAAGTCCCCATAATATGTGGATGTGTACGGAATAAGGCATCAAGCCCCTCTAAGTTGATATCATGTTTTGATTGGCATCCTTGGGTAAACCTTTCAACCAGCTATGAAATCAGCCTAAATGTGTAACTATCAGCCCATATTTCACCATGCTCTCCATGAAGTTGTCTAAAAATATTGAAATTCAGATCTTCTCATACCTATAATATTCTTCTTACCTATCAGTCTAGTTGGTATTCCTACCAAAAAGTGAAGTAAGTTTAAGTTGGTATTCTCTGTGAATCAAGAATGGCTTCTATTAATCATGTATTCCCTTTCTAGAGCTTACAAATTATCCTTTTGATTTCCTAATGATATATCTTCCACTTTAGAAATGTAAGACAGTATTTTCAACTTCTTACTTAAAACAAAAGTGTAGTTTATGATGGTCTTGTTGCTTCATTCAATTGCTGTGTTTAAGCTGCTTTTCTTTTTTATAAATTGAACTCTTCCTTAAAGATTTTAAGATAGCTCATTAGTTGACAACTACATAATCAGTACTTTTTTCATAGAGGATAGGAATTAAGCATTTCACAGTGTAAGTAATCATTTTTAATTTATTTCTAAACTTAAATTTCTAATTATCTGATTTTCCTAATCCCATATGTACTAAAATAATGCTTTACTTTTGCAAATGGGCAGAATGATAGAAAAGATGGATAGTGGGAAATATTTTTTAAAAAGAAGATCAAAACTTAAAATACTGTGGATCATTTAATAAAATTATCTTGGTCTATTAAATAGCATCTCAATGAGATTAAAGAGGTAGTCAACTTTTAAAGTGAGAATCTGGTCTAGCTTTGAGAAATACAGAATCAGTAACAGATATAACCAATTTATATCTTAGGGCTATTGTTGCTTATTACATTTCTTTGTGAATTAAGCAAGAAAAGTAAAGATTTCATGAAATATATTCAGTTAGTTATAGCAGCTGCCTTAAGATTGAAGATTTGGGGGCTGCTACAACCCCCCAGTTAGCCTTGTCTTCTATTTCTTCATTATATTGCAGCAAAATATTTGAATCAAAGAAAAACAAGAAGTTACCTAGTTCAATGTTTAAAATTTACCAGTGAGGAAACAAAAACGCAGTGAAACAAAATGATTTGCTTAAATTTTACCACCCACGCGGTGGTTGAAGAAGCAGATGGACAATATTTCTGCTTTCAGGGAGATCACATTTTAGTTGGAAAGGGACCCGGAAGAAGAAAACACAAACACTAGAACAGAATAGATGGTGGTAAGTTTTAGACAGAGACTGGGATACATTACATCGAGTGGTCAGATCTTGTGGAATTTAGTTCTCTTTCTGCTTTACCAAAATATTTCTTGAATGGCTGTTTCAGAGTGGGAGGGGTGGGTGGGGTGAATTGAGAGAGTAGCATTCAAATATATACATTACCATGTGTAAAACAGATAGCTAGTGGGAAGTTGCTGTGTAACATAGGGAGCTCAGCCTGGTGCTCTGTGACAGCTAGAGGGGTGAGGTGGGGGATGTGGGAGGAAGGCTCAAGAGGAAGGGGATATATGTACACTTAAAGCTGACACATGCTGTTGTACTGCAGAAATCAACACAACATTGTAAAGCAATTATCTTCCAATTAAAATAAAAAAATTAAAAAAGAAATAGAGGAGATGAAAGACAGTACTTTGCATGTATATTGAATGTCAAAATACAAATTTATTTTCTTTTGAGTAACATACCCCCATTTGTTTGGTTTTTCGGGGGGGGGTCTTATTATTGTTATTAAAGTACAGTTTTTTACAATATTGTATTAGTTTCAGGTGTACAGCACAGTGATTCTGTTGGTTTTATTTTTGGGGAGATTATGTTCCATTATAGGTTATCACAAGAAATTGAGTATAATTCCTCATGCTACACAGTAAGTCCTTCTTGCTCTCACTTGTTTTTTTAAAAAAACAAACTCGGAATATATTTACAGAATGAAGATATGTGTAAATGAAAAATATACTTGAGGAATTCAGAAAGTCCAGCAGTGTTGCTTAGGGCAAATGAATCATATCTTTTCACCTTTGAAATTGTTTTTCCAGATGTATTGATTAAAATCTTCTCAGAGGAGTTTGATGAAATGGTATGACTAATGACTAATCTAGAAAATATTTCCTTAGCTTTTCTAAGGAAGACGGGAAAGATACTCTTAGAGGCCTCCTCAAATCCTAGTTTTGACATTGAAGCTCTACCAGTGTACACTTCGTCTAATTTGGTGGTCCTTCAGCTTTCCTGCCACCGAATGGGGAAAACATTTAACATCAAGAACTATGTTAGACTTCAGGGAATAAAAATGTCTGAGATAGGATCCTGGCCCTCAGGGATGCTATACTCTAATTAAGGAGATAAGTCCCAGGTTAGTATGTTGAGCAAGTAGACAGAAAAGAGGCTTGATGGCTATCCGGAGGAGGAGAAAATGCCCTTCTGTGGGAGGAAGGCTTCCTGGTGGAAGTTATGAGGTGGACTGGACTCTGGAGGATACGTGCTCTGAAAAGGAGAATGCTGTACCTATAGCAGTACTGGTGGAAGGTTTCTCAAATAAAGCTTCTACAGGGACTAGGGTGAAGGTTATTGTTGTTCCCCAGTGACATAGGTCAAAAAAGTCCATTTGTGATGAACAAGCCTGGGTGACTGGAAGAGGTAGAATGGGGTAGGGTAGGGCAAAGAGGGAGGTGAAAGATGATTTTTTTAGTCTGTGTCTGGGTGACAGATGGCTTCATTCATACGACTGAGAAATTCTGAAGGGAAAGCAGGTTTGAGGGTAAGGTCATATCTGATGTTAGTAGCAAATCTGATTTAAAATGTCCATCAGATAGTAGGAGTGAAGGACTGGGCCGGGAATGAGGTGATGGTAGGTACTAATATAGGTTGCCCCATTTACTGTCATTAACATCAAGTATTAAATGAGGTGAGTATTGGGACAATAACTGTCAGCTCTCTTGAGCTTCCAAGGAGTCATTTTACTCCAGGAGATCAATTAGAAAGGCCCCAGTGGGAAGCAGCAGTGACTCTTGCTCAGTGTTTCACTTAGAGTTCCCACATGCCCCATCTCACTGACCAGCGCTCACAGCAGTGCTTCCTCAATACTGTGCTAAGTCGCTCCAGTCGTGTCCGACTCTGTGCGACCCCGTAGACGGCAGCCCACCAGGCTCCCCCGCCTCTGGGATTCTCCAGGCAAGAACACTGGAGTGGGTTGCCATTTCCTTCTCCAATGCATGAAAGTGAAAAGTGAAAGTGAAGTCGCTCAGTTGTGTCCGACCCTCAGCCACCCCATGGACTGCAGCCCTCCAGGCTCCTCCGTCCATGGGATTTTCCAGGCAAGAGTACTGGAGTGGGGTGCCATTGTATATTAATATAACGTCGGTGCTTTCGGTGCATGATGCTGCCTGTCAGCTTAAATTCGGAGAAGGCAATGGCACAGTATTGAGGAAGCACTGCTGTGAGCGCTGGTCAGTGAGATGGGGCATGTGGGAACTCTAAGTGAAACACTGAGCAAGAGTCACTGCTGCTTCCCACTGGGGCCTTTCTAATTGATCTCCTGGAGTAAAATGACTCCTTGGAAGCTCAAGAGAGCTGACAGTTATTGACCCAATACTCACCTCATTCAATACTTGATGTTAATGACAGTAAATGGGGCAACCTATATTAGTACCTACACAGTCCTACTCTTGCTTATTAATAGGATGAAAGGTATATGTTATACACCATGTATCTATCTCATATACTTTGTGATCTAGACCAAGGCATACTTGAGGGTAGAAAGAAGCACAATTCAATCATTCCAGGACACCATGTGTACGCCAAGACTGCCCCGGGCAAAGCAGTAAGTATGGCAGACTACCTATTGAGAAATTACAGTTGTAAAAACCGTGTAAGGTAAAAAAAGAGCAATTTTTATTGTTTTATTAGCTAAGTGACCCTGTATAAACCACTCAATCTCTCTAAGCCTTGGTTTTCTCATTTGTAGAATTTAAAGAGGAATTGTTCCTCTACAGTTCTTTTCACATCAGAGTGACCCTTCCAGTATGTATGCTAGTTCTGAGAATGTTGTACTGAGTGTTGTTGTTCAGTCGCCCAGTTGTGTCTGACTCTTTGCAGCCCTGTGGATTGCAAGTACATAGGTAAAAGCAGAGAAATAGTTAGAACCAATAGAAAACTATTGCAGTAATCTAGATCAGAGATGATTTTAGTTTGGACTGGAATGGTAGCAATGAAAGTTATGAGAAGAGATTAGATTCTGGATATAACTTGAAGGAAGAGTCTACAAGATTTTTTGATGAGAGAATGAGAGATGTTAAGGAAGAATATAACTATTTTGATATACGTCACTGAAGGAATAAACTTTCTATTCATGAGGCTGGGAAAACTATGAGTGGAGTAGATTTCGGAGGAAGATCAACTTTGGAAATGTTAAGTTTTACATGTCAATTAAGGATCCAAGTAGAGGCGTTGAGTAAGATATTGAAGTCTGTAGTCCGGGAGAGTTTAAGCTGCAGATATATATATTTGGAAGTCCCCAGATGATATCAGTAAGTATGTGATGGTCCAAGAGAAGAGAAGAGATACAAGGTCTGAGCCCTGTGCATTCTGACTAAACGCGAA
The DNA here is from genome assembly GCF_029407905.1 of Bubalus kerabau. Taxonomy (NCBI): domain Eukaryota; kingdom Metazoa; phylum Chordata; class Mammalia; order Artiodactyla; family Bovidae; genus Bubalus; species Bubalus kerabau. The sequence continues at coordinate 121,432,719 of NC_073628.1, forward strand.
GGTAAAAGAGATGGAAGGAAACAGCAAAGGAAATTGAAAAGGAGCAGCCAGAGTGCTAGGTGGAAAACCAAACAAACGTATCTTGGGAGAAGCAGGAAGAGTATTTATTAATGGGAAGGGAATTATCAACTCATATGAGCAGTTGTCTGCTGCTGGTACATCAAGTCAGATGAGAACTTAAAATTGATCATTGGATTTAGTGACATAAAGGTCATTGAGGAAGTTCAGTTCAGTTCAGCTGCTCAGTCGTGTCCGACTCTTTGCAACCCCATGAATCGCAGCACGCCAGGCCTCCCTGTCCATCACCAACTCCCGGAGTTCACTCAGACTCACGTCCATTGAGTCAGTGATGCCATCCAGCCATCTCATCCTCTGTCGTCCCCTTCTCCTCCTGCCCCCAATCCTTCCCAGCATCAGAGTCTTTTCCAATGAGTCAGCTCTTCACATGAGGTGGCCAAAGTATTGGAGTTTCAGCTTTAGCATCAGTCCTTCCAATAAACACCCAGGACTGATCTCCTTTAGGATGGACTGGTTGGATCTCCTTGCAGTCCAAGGGACTCTCAAGGAGTCTTCTCCAACACCACAGTTCAAAAGCATCAATTCTTCGGTGCTCAGCTTTCTTCACAGTCCAACTCTCACATCCATACATGACCACAGGAAAAACCATAGCCTTGACTAGATGGACCTTTGTTGGCAAAGTAATGTCTCTGCTTTTCAATATGCTATCTAGGTTGGTCATAACTTTCCTTCCAAGGAGTAAGCATCTTTTAATTTCATGGCTGCAGTCACCATCTGCAGTGATTTTGGAGCCCCCAAAAATAAAGTCTGATACGGTTTCTGCTGTTTCCCCATCTATTTGCCATGAAGTGATGGGACCAGATGCCATGATCTTCGTTTTCTGAAAGTTGAGCTTTAAGCCAACGTTTTCACTCTCCTCTTTCACTTTCATCAAGAGGCTTTTTAGTTCCTCTTCACTATCTGCCATAAGGGTGGTGTCATCTGCATATCTGAGGTTATTGATATTTCTCCCGGCAGTCTTGATTCCAGCTTGTGCTTCTTCCAGCCCAGCGTTTCTCATGATGTACTCTGCATATAAGTTAAATATGCAAGGTGACAGTATACAGCCTTGACGTACTCTTTTTTCCTATTTGGAACCAATCTGTTGTTCCGTGTCCAGTTCTAACTGTTGCTTCCTGACCTGCATACAGGTTTCTCAAGAGGCAGGTCAGGTGGTCTGGTATTCCCATGTCTTTCAAAATTTTCCACAGTTTATTTTGATCCACACAGTCAAAGGCTTTGGCATAGTCAATAAAACAGAAATAGATGTTTTTATGGAACTCTCTTGCTTCTTCCATGATCCAGCGGATGTTGGCAATTTGATCTCTGGTTCCTCTGCCTTTTCTAAAACCAGCTTGAACATCTGGAAATTCACAGTTCACATATTGCTGAAGCCTGGCTTGGAGAATTTTGAGCATTACTTTACTAGTGTGTGAGATGAGTGCAATTGTGCAGTAGTTTGAGCATTCTTTGGCATTGCCTTTCTTTGGGATTGGAATGAAAACTGAGCTTTTCCAGTCCTGTGGCCACTGCTGAGTTTTCCAAATCTGCTGGCATATTGAGTGCAGCACTTTCACAGCATCATCTTCCAGGATTTGAAATAGCTCCACTGGAATTCCATCACCTCCACTAGCTTTGTTCGTAGTGATGCTTCCTAAGGCCCACTTGACTTCACATTCCGGCATGTCTGGTTCTAGGTGAGTGATCACACCATCATGATTATCTGGGTCATTGTCTTATCATTGAGGAATGATGAGGGCAAAAGCCTGAGGTAGAAGGGTTTAAGAGAGGAAAGGGGAAAAATTGGAGACAGCACTTAGACAACTTTTTAAGATTTTCTCTAACAGGGAGAAGAGAAGTGAAGTGACAGCTGGAAGGGAAAGTGAAGTTGAGTATTTTTTTTTTACCTGCAAGATGGACAATGATCAAGTAGAAAAGAAGAAATGGAAAATACAGCAATGAGGAATAAAATTTGTAGAGTGATGTCAAGAAGGAACAGAGCTAGTATGAAAAGTTAAAGGGGGATGATGGGCTTTGCTTGTCTAGTAATAGCACATGGCAGCAGATAGAAGTGGGATTGACGTGAAAAGAGGTCAAGTCTCTGGTTTGTTCTGAGTGTGCGCCTGGTCATTCCACAGTGGCTTTCTACTGTGGAAGAGAGTTGTGTGTCCACTGTGGACCTTTGAATAAGGCTCACTGAAGTCTAGTATATTAATATATCGTTGGTGCTTTCACTGCATGAGACACAGGAAGTCTAGGGTTTTAATCTCAGTTCCACGTCAATTTCCCAAAGTGAGGTTATTTCTCTGACCTTCAGTTTCTGGGGGTTGGAGGGGAAGGAGAGGGAGGGAGGGAGTTAGGGAGAGATGGGGTGAGAGAGCACTTTTCTTTTTCTCTTTGGTCCGGAGCATTACTTCTTAATTGTATGCTTTCCTCATTCTGTTTCACTAAATTGTCCTATGCTCTCTCTTTAAATTCCCTTGTTTAGAAGGCAAAGTTAAACCATTGTTATAAAATTTCCTTTTTGTTCAGAGTCAGTATACTTTTGTTACTGTTTGATGATATGTATTGGAGGAGCATTTTTATGGCTCACAAGTACTTTCTTATAATTTATATCATGTTTGTAAGCAAGGAAGTACCTATTTAACATTTAACATATTGGGACTTTGGGAAGCAGAGAGGTTGAGTGACTAGCCCAAGGACACACAGCTACTACGTGGTAGACTTGGACCAGAAATTAAGGTATTTTTCTAATAGTACCTCTCTCTAATAACACCTTTCACAGTATTAAATTGCAGTATTAGAATGGAGGCTTATACTTGAATGTAGAATGCAAAGAAACTAAATAAAGAAAATATTCAAAATATATTCTGCCATTTTGTTCTTGTTAAAAATAAATTATATAAGAATATATTCTTTTTTTTTAAAGAATTCTGACAGTTCAGACAAAACAAGTCCCCATTTACTCACCCAAGTCTCACTGCCCTTCATAGAGGTGACTACTGTTATCAATCAGCTTGTATGTATCTCTCTCTTTTAAAAAGTGGTCTCTGGTGTTGCTTTATCTGGTTTGAAAAGTAGTATGTTGTCATTATAAGAGAAAAAAGAAGAGAAAAAATCACCCACTCATTATCTCACTAAACAGAGATAAATATTTTAGTGTCTTTCCTACTAGTTTTCTTAAAATTATTTTTTTTGGAGTATAGTTGATTTAGAATATTGTGTTAGTTTCTGCTGTATAGCAAAGTGAATCAGTTATACATATACATATATCCACTCTTAGATTCTATTCCCGTATAGGTCATCACATAGTGGAGCTCCCTGTGCTATACAGTAGGTTCTTATTAAATGTTATCTATTTCATATTAGTGTGTATATATCAATTCCAGTCTCCCGATTTATCCCTCCTCCCCCCAATCCCTTGATAACCTTAAGTTTGTTTTCTGTATATGTGACTCCATTTATGTTTTGTAAATCCTACTAGTTTTTATCTATGAGATATTTATAATAATGCATATTTTATATAATTGTATTTTTAGTGCCTGACGTTTTAAGTTTTAACACTGTTGGGTAGCTGCCTGTTCTCCAGCCCAGTCACCCACCTAGAAGCTAGTACCGTATCACAACCAGCTGTTTGCATGGCATCATACTCCCAAATGCCAGATATCTATCCCTTGAGAAAGAAATTCTGCTCCTAAGACTATTTCCTACCTCACTAAGGATAAGTGAGGCATTGTGTGCTAACAAAAAAGAGCAAAGGGCCCTAACCTCAACCAATGGGAGAAAGGTTAAATAAATTTTGTTGCATCTGTAAGATGGAACGCTGCCATCAAAAATCATGATTTCCCCTTGAAGAAAAATGACATCTTTTCTTCTCAAGCTAGGATGGAAAACAATAACTAACAAAAGGTCAAAAGGGATTTTTGCATATGAACACGCAGGTTTTGGTTGATCCTGTATCTATTTCATATAAAAATATGCTATACCCCAAACATTGTGGTCTATTGTTATTTAATAAGCAAACCTATCTAAAAAAATCATGATTTTCTAATTACCTGGGAAAATGCTTATAATAAAATAATAGGTATATATATCATACTGCTGCTGCTGCTGCTAAGTTGCTTCAGTCATGTCTGACAATATGAGTATTATAAACTGTGTGTGTATAAAATACATATAATATTATAATTTAAAAAATATCTTTATATATTTCATGCCTTTACATTAGATTATTTTTTTAAGTATATTAATTTGTGCTAAATAATTTCATAAGAAATGCATTAAAATATTAACTGCAGTTATCTGTCAGAAGTGGATGATGGTTGATTATTTCTTTCAACATATTTTTCTGTGCTTTTCTACTTCTTCCAGTAAAGATATATTACTTTTATGAGGAAAACAAATTTTTTAACATTGTATTATGGGCATTTTCCCATATTGCTAACAATTTTTTTGGAACCCTTGTTTTTAATGACAGCATATTTCTTTAGTTAGATGTGGTCCCCTAATTTAACTATTTACTATAATATTGGAAGTTTCCAATATTTTTGAAATTATAAATAATGTTGAGATAAATTATTTCCTTTATCAGGTGGGAATGTTCTTTTTTCTGTCTAATAGGGTGCATCTTCATTTATGAACCTCACTGAGTGTTTTTCAGGAAGAGAGAACAGATTCCATGTTAATTATTGAATCTCATTGTCTAGGTGAGTGCCTCACATCTACTGAGCCACTTATATCAAAGAATAATGACGGGGACAATAATAATGAACATGCATCTTTGGTTACTCATTAATGCCATCTGCTCAGTAAACCGTTAATGAGCTTACACTTTTGACCTGTGAAAAGTGCTTTTAATTACACTTTTTTCCCCTCTTTTCACTGTGTGATTCTACCAGACTGCTGGATCCTTTGAACATGCTGTCACTTGTTTGGAGTGGCAAATAAGCTCTCTGGTTTTGTGCTGACTTAAACAATGATTAAAAACAAATATCCCTCTAGGCTTTGGGTGTTGAACCAAGTATAGGATGAATATTTTGGGGTTAAGAGTTCCCACAGTCTATTTGATTAATAAACAAATCATGTAACTTTTCAGTAATAGATAATTGCTCAATGATTACAAATAAAACAAAAACATAAAAATTATGAAACTAAATAGTAATCAACTAAATTAAAACAACTATTAAAATTAAATAACTTTTTAAACCTATGAAATTAGCAAAGATTTTTAAACTGAAACATCCAATTTTGTCAGATATAGAGAAAAGTATTCATGAAAAGCTTATTGGCCAGTGAGATTGTAAACTGATTCCTTTTGGTCAATTCAGACATAAATATTAATGCCCAGAATCTACTTTCTCTTTGAGCCAGTGTTTATACTTAGAGAAATGTATCCTAAAGAAATAATTATTACTGTGGGATTCTGGTAAAGATTAGTGACAAAACATGTTCAGCAATATTTATACTAAGAAATAAAGAGAACAATCTCAACCTGAGTATATTCAGTCAATATGTATTTATTGAGTCCTATTATATGCCAAATTCCATCATTCCTCAGAATCTTTGGCTACAATGATGATAGAATAGGTGATCAAATACCTATAGCCCAGTAGGTACATCCATTCAATGAAATTCTAGGTACCCATTTAAAAATCATTCTGCAGAAGTTTGCTTCAGTTAAGATAGAGTAACAGGGTTTAGATTTACCTTACTGTGTTAAGCAACAAAATACAAGAGAAATTCTTTTTACAAAGTAATGGTATTCAGGCATTGAACAATGGGCAGGGTAGCACTGTAATCTCTGAGAGAAAAGAAATTAAAAAAAAAAAACTTAAGATTTTGGGGAAGTCAAGGCTGCTAACATTGTTAGAGTGGAATGCTTGGGAGGAAGAACTCCATGAAGAGAGAGCTTCATATATCTCTAGAGGGATCCCCTTGAGTCTTTGACTGAGTGCTGATCTGCACATATGTGAAAAGAAACTTTCTGAACCTAAGGAAATAACTGCTAGAAGGAATGGGTAGGAAATAGCAGCATCACACAAAGGTGGGGAGTACTAATGTTTCCTTTAGCCAGAGTACAAAGATTTTATACAGCAGAATTCTTAGAAGGTAATCACTTTAATAATAGGGATTAACTGACCTTAGACTAAAGGCTGCTTTGGCCCTATCATAACAAAGCTTAAAAGCAAGATACACAAAGATGCTGCTGCTGCTGCTAAGTCACTTCAGTCGTGTCTGACTCTGTGCGACCCCATAGACGGCAGCCCACCAGGCACCCCCGTCCCTGGGATTCTCCAGGCAAGAACACTGGAGTGGGTTGCCATTTCCTTCTCCAATGCGTGAAAGTGAAGTCGCTCAGTCATGTCTGACTCTTCGCGACCCCATGGACTGCAGCCTACCAGGCTCCTCCGTCATGCAGCTGATTGCTAATAACTTCACTGCACACCAGAACAAAATCCAATGCTGTTTAAAGTAATTTAACAAAATTCAACTACCAATGATGTAAAATTAAGTCTCTATAGCAATCAATCAAAAATTATCAGGTATGCAAAGAGGTAAGAACATCTGACCCATAGTCAGAAGAAAAATCAGTCAATAGAAAAAGAAATGACACAGGTACAGAAAATAGCAGAAAAAGAACATCAAAGCAGCTATTATGTATGTTCACATTATTATGAACGCATATGTATGTTCAAAAAGGTAGAGGAAAACCTGATGATGATAGAAATTGAAGATATTGAAAAAGGACCTAAGTGAGACTTTTAGAAATGAAAAAGAAAATATCAGAAACAAAATATACATTGGATGAGAGTAACAGCAGATTAGATACTACCAAAGAAGAGATCAGTTTAAAGATATAGCAATAGAAGTGTTCCAAAATGAGGCAAAGATATATATATATATATATATTTTAAGGAACAGAACATCAGTGATGTGTGAACCAATATAACACATTCTATCACATGTGTTACTAGAAGCAGAAATTTTTTTTCTGGAAATAATGGGCAAAGTTGGGGAGTTGATTGCTTGCAAAGGGCAAGAAGATAATTTTTTGGATGATGGAAATATTTTATATCAATTAAATATATATATTAATTGTGGTGGTTATACAATTTTATTCATATATCAAAACTCATTAGACTTAAAATTGGTAAATTTTACTGCAGATTTATCTCTATAAAAATTATGGTCCCCTTCACAAAAATGATGTGGAGTATCATGAAATGATGATGAAAAATGTACTAAGGTAAAAAAGAAAAGCTTGTAGTATATGTTTACATTACATTTTATTTTTTGAAAAATGTAGAAAAGACTCTTGAGAATCCCTTTGAAAGCAAGGAAATCAAATCAGTCAGTCTTAAAGGAAATCAACCCTGAAGACTCACTGGAAGGACTGATGCTAAAGCAGAAGCTCCAATACTTTGTCTGCCTGCTGCAAACAGCTGACTCACTGGGAAAGACCCTGAAGCTGGGAAAGATTGAGGACAGAGAGAGAAGGGGATGACAGAGGATGAGATGGTTCGATGGCATCATGGGTTCAATGACATGAACTTGGGCCAACTGCAGGAGATGCCAAGGACAGGTAAGCCTGGTGTGATGCAATCCAAGGGGTCACAAAGAGTTGGACATGACTTAGCGACTGAACAACAACAAAGGAAAAGGCTGAAGAGATATATAACAAAATATTAGCCCTACTGATTGCTTTGTAATGGGATAATTTTTTTTAAGTAAATTAATTTTTCTTCTTTTTGCTTAATGTTTAGTTTTAGTTTTCAATTTTTTCCCAAAGACTAGTTGCATTGTCCAGACTTGAAAGACGTGATAGGAATCACCAGCCCTGCATCTTTCAAGTCTTTGATGATGGAACTAGTCTTTCTGATGGTTGGGGGTGGGGGTGTTTCATAATACTCCACAGTTCACGAGACTAATGTGCAGACTTTGCCCGAGTCTGAGTATACATATTCAGACTATATACTCTGAACTGGGGATACAATCACCTAATAGGTTTATGGTCACCCAGGACCTATGAATAGGTGGGCTGATCTGTACGATAATCTCTTAACTGTAAGGGGTGTACCTCAGGATGGGTCTCCAAGAATTAGCACATTTTGGAGTAGAAGTCAGTAAAGATTCAGAGGACTAGTTATGTCCCTCAGTGCGCAGTTTTCTTGTTAAATGGTCTCACTTCCCACAGTTTTCATAGGAAAAGTTAGAAGAGAGATGTAACCTGCTTTCGTGTGCTTGCAAGTTTCTCCCTCAGTAGTGCCTTGCTTTCCTTCTGTGAACTGATTCCCATCAGAGAAGTGGCTATTACAGTAGTTCTCATCAGACTTAAAGTTTGTTTGCCAGACTTAAAGTTGTTAGTTATATAAATCAAGTAGGACCTTAGTGGGCTCCCCCCTATTTCAACCCGAAGGGACCCACAATAAACCAACAAAAAGAATCATTCATTGAATGTCAGACAGTTCTGCCCATTAGGTTATTTTGCATCTGTGTACCTTGCATTTAATCATTGCAAATCAATACTCAGCTTCTGTGACCCCAGATTCCTGGTATTTTTCAGTAAAATCAGTGGAGGCCGTTTCCAATGCAGTGCCCCCAGCTTGTAGGAAATAACTGTGTGCATGGGTGCTCAGTCTCTCAGTTGTGTCCGACTCTTTTTAACCCCATTGACTGTAGCCTGCCAGGCTCTTCTGTCCATGGAATTTCCTGGGCAAGATAGTGGAATGGGTTGCCCTTTCCTCCTGCAGGGGATCTTCCCGAACTGAGGATTGAACTCATGTCTTCTGCATTGCCAGTGGATTCTTTACCGCTGAGCCACCTGGGAAACCCATCGGCTATTACTAGGTGAGGTCTTATGAGACCTTCAAGCAAGGCAAGGACAGTTTTAGTAAAAGGAGGATTTGAGACTTTTTTCCACTCTCAGTAGACAGCTCAGCTCAGTGTAGTCAGTTATCTGAATCTTCCCATTTGTCCTCATTTTACATCTTGGGGCTCTAGCCTTTTATTACTGCTGCCCTTGGTTTCACCTAACATATTTGCCTAGGTTGTGAATTACATTTAATGGACATAGTTAAATGTTATGAAATGGGTAACATCTAAAATCAATCTTTGAGTTTGTTTTGGGGTTGTTACAGGCCTTCAGGAGCAAGAGATTGGAGACTTGTATAGGACCATTATAGAAATCCCCTGATAATTGGTCTGTATTTATAGCCAGTAATTTTTAATTTTCAAAATATCCTTCTGTTTCCTTAAGCTATCAAATGTCCTTGTGCTTTTTCATTCATTTTATATAGTAGTTATTTGCCAGAGGAGCGGTCCCCAACCTTTTTTGCACCAGGGACCAGTTTTGTGGAAGACAGGTTTTCCATGGACCCAGGGTGAGGGGATGGTCTTGGGATGATTCAAGCACATAACATATATGTGCTTTATTTCTATTATTGTTACATCAGCTTCACCTCAGATCATCAGGCACTAGATCCTGGAGGTTGGAAACCCCTGTTATATATGGGGGTCTCGCCAAACCTGCCTTCAGTGAGGTCTTCATTCCAGCTGATCACCATTTGCCCTTGGCTGCCATGGGCTGCTAGAGTTTCATCCATTACTACCAGCCGGGCTTATTATTCCATTTAGTTGCAATCAGGTCAGATAATAGATTTATTCATAATGCCTCTGTTTCATTAGGAATCTGTTGCTTGTCCCTGATACCTGATACAGATATCTGCTTATTTAGGTTCCGTGATAGGCAGAACAATGCCTCTGAAGATGCCCCTCTCCTCATCTCTGGAAACTGTGAGTGTGTTAAGTTTACATGGCAAAGAAGAATCAAGGGTGCAGATGGAATTAATGTTGACAATCAACTGGCTTTACAATAGGGAGACGAGCCTGGATTATCCAGGTGGAACCAGTGTAATCACCAGAGTGCTTAAAAATGGAGGAGGGAGTTAGAAAAAGGGAAAGTCAAAGGGAGATGTGTCAAGGGAAGAACGGTCAGAGAAATGCAATGTTGCTGGCTTTGATAATGGAAGAAAGATGCCTCTGAAAACTGGGGAAACCAAGAAATGGATTCTTCCATGGAGTCCTAGAAAGGAATGCACACTTGTTGATACCTTGATTTTAGAACTCCTGACTTCTAGAACTGTAAGTGAATGATTTTGTGTTGTCTTAAACTACAAAGTTTGTAGTAAGTAACATTGCAGTAGCAATAGAAAACTAAGCAGATTCTTAGTTTCAAGCACAGGAAACTACATGGCTTTAAATATATATATTTTTTTATTTTTATTTCTTTATTTGACTGCACCAGTCTTAGTTGTGGCATGCAAACTCTTCTTTGCTTAATGTGGGGTCTAGTTCCCTGACCAGGGATTGAACCTGGGCCCCCTGCATTGGGAGTACAGAGTCTTAGCCACTGGACCACCAGGCAAGTCCCCTAAATGTCTGTTATTGAGAGAGTTTTATCAGATAGCACATAGACTATCTGGGAGAACCAGAACACAAGCCCTGGAGGCTCTTTGTCCGAAGTCATACCACAGTTTTCTCAAGAATGTGGTTCATTGAACTGTCTCAGTCCCCTTGGGGGCATAGCGACTGAGCTGGCACTGTTGATAGCGTTGCTGGACACTAGGTCTCAAACACTGTTGCTGGAAAATTCAGCCTCCCTCTGGAAACTAAATGTAGGTGCTATTCTGTGTCACCCTCTCCAGACATCGATTTTGTGCAGTCTCCACTTCTTTGTGTCATTAACGTCTAATCAGAACCTAGAATCTAGATGTATGATTATCTTGGCTTGGCTTGTATGCTTGTACCGTGTAGCTGCAAGGGATTTTGAGAAATATCTGCCATAGCTTACGTTTCTGCTCTGCTTCCAGGCTGGTGCATTCCTCACTTAAGAAGGTGATTCAGCTGCTAGTTACCAAAAAGAATGACTAATGTCTACCACAGCATTTATAATCCCAGAAGAGGAGAGATTTTTGTCTCCCAGGGTCTGCTCCAATCTCTGAGAAAGATTCTGACTTGCCTTAGGTCTTTTGCTGACCCCCTGTAACGAATTATTGTTTAATATGAGTAGAAGGTCACTGATTGGAAGGTTTTGGTGGGGGTCCTTGACTTCCCTTTATGGAAAGATATAGGTACCCAAAGTAAAATTGATTGAGTTAGCAGACAAAGAGGGAAAGGAAAAAGCCATATTCTGATAAAAAGAGCTTATGGCTATAGCTAGACCCATTTAAGTTAAATCACTGCTTGCTGGTTTGCAAACTCCAATTTATTCAAATGTACCTGCATTTTACCAGGGGAGTTAAATAGTCCTAATTCTGGTGCTGAGTTGCCTGTATATGTCCAGGTTCTGTCACTAATAACTGGGTGATTTGTGTTTCAATGTTCTCATTTTGAGAATGGATATAAGAATAGTACTTCCTAGAACAGTTGTGATTAATACATGAATTAATGAACTTAGAATAGTGCTTGGTACATAGTAATTGCTATCATTAATTATTATTATTATTTTAATACAACTCAGACACACAAAGACAGGAACTTAATTATTTTTATATAATCTAGTTTTCAAACTGTTATTTCTGCTAATGGTGGTGGAGTGTGGGTGTGGGAGGGGAACTGAAAATGGCCAATAAGAGATAATTCAAACAGCATATTTTAGACAAAAGCAGTAAGTTTAAAACTCAAACTCCTAAAGAAACTGTCTCCCCTCTCTCGTGGGGTCTCACCCTCCTCTCCTTTCCTTCCCTAATGTGAACTGGGATGCAGGAAGAAAATGTAGACGATAGTGGCAGCAGGATGGTACCCAAGCTGTCTCCTATATCTTCTCAGATGTCCATCTGACTGGTGTGTCTGGTCAGATCTTGTCCCTTTAATCTTGAGCCGGTGGCCACTGAAGTATCGCTGGTTTGGGGCATCCCTGAAGAATTTGGGTCCTGCCACAGCCTCCAGAAACGAAGCCCATGCTCATTGTGACCCTTCCTCCTGACTCCAGGCTGCTTTGCTTTAATTTTCCTGCAATGCCCAGAATTTCCATTTGTTTTATCTCTGCATTTTATGGTATGCATTACCACCCTCTGGGCTTCCCAGGTGGTACAGTTGTACAGAATCTGCCTGCCAATGCAGGAGATCCCTAGGTCAGGAAGATCCCCTGGAGGAAGAAATGGCTACCCACTTCAGTATTTTTGCCTGGAGAATCCCATGGACGGAGGAGCCTGGCATTTTACAGTCCATGGGGTCGCAAAGAGGCAGACACGACTGAGCACTCACACATGCATGCACCACCCTCTACCGTTCCTACTCTGTTGACCCCGTACCATGTTGAAAAGAGCGTGTAAAATGCTAGTCTTTTTTAAGGAGTTTGCATTTTCTAAAGGCTATTCTTTTGAGACATGAGGAGAAAGTCTCTGTACTTGGATTCCTCTAGCTTCCTGAACTTCTTCCTTTTTTTTTTCTTTTTTTTTCCTTACTCTCTCCTGTCATCTCCAGTTCCCCTAGTGACAAAGATTTCTTTTTTTTCCTTTCCCTGAATTAAGAGGTGTACCATATCCTGAATTCTTTCTGCCTTTGTTTCCCTGCTTTGTCTTTCAGGCTCTGGTTCTTAGTATTTCAAGAAAAAACTTTTGAGTTGCAAAATTTCATTCCTTCTCAATAGAATTTGGTGATCAAAACTTAAAAATGGCACTAAAACATATAATTTGCAAATTAAAGCTGGACAATAACTTTATCTTTCCTCTGAAAATGTTAAATGCTCTTGATTTTTACTGGGTAGGGAGAAGCAAGGCAAGTACACCAGTTTAATATTTTAAAAATAGTATTCCTGTTCCATCAAGCAGCAGATACTTGATAAAAAGCTATTCTTCTTTTATATAATATACTTGTTTAAAAGATATCAGTAAATAATGCTTAACTTTATGCATAAATGTTGGAGTTCCTCAGCAATATACTGGAGCTCTATGACATTGATTTATTCACTCAACAAATACAAACTGATAGCCTGTTATATGCTAGGACTTGCTTTAAGTGTTCTGTAATTTCCTTTCTAGAGTTTAGGCCAAATAGGTGACATTGCTTTCAACAGTGAAATTTTCTACAAAATAGCCCCCAGATTCTTCAGTAATTTGGGTATGGCCCAAGGTGCACCATATATATACCAAACCCACCCATTAACAAATAGTAAATTTTAAGTGTAGCGTCCCAGTTCAGTAAGGTTAACTTGCTTCTCTTGTCCCCCACTCAGTATTGGCTAAGTATGGGATGAAAGTTCAAGTTGTTGGGAGGGCCCCTGCTGATCTTTCTGTCTAAACAAACCCAGCCCAGCATAATTGCCAGGTTCCTAGATCTCCTGTTGGTTGCCTTCTTATTTTTGCCCAAGGCTGGCCATGAGCTCTGACATTGGCCTTGGCAGCAGAGGAGGTTTAATGACAGTGATGAGTTATACTGAATCCAAGGAGAAGTCCCCTTGTTGTTCATTGGCAATTATCACTAAGTTGTGTTCAACTCTATGTGACCCCATGATCTGTAGCCCACCAGGCTCCTCCATCCATGAGATTTCCCAGGCAGGAATACTGGTGTGGGTTGCCATTTCCTTCTCCAGGGGATCTTCCTGACCCAGAGATGGAGCCCACATCTTTTGCATTGGCAGGCAGATTCTTAACCACTGAGCCACTAGGAAAGCCCAAACTGCTCTTAGCTTACTGATTTTTGGAATGGGAAGCCATTGGTAAAATTGATGTCTCTTACTGAGGAGAAAAGATACTATTCCAAGTAGCAGAGTTCTGAGTGTGTCTTTTTGATCCTCTGTTTCCTAATTCTGTTTCCTAATTTTATGTAAATGTGGTATAGATTTCAAATTGTGAGAAGCTCATGGAAAAAGCAGGTAATTGGAAACATCTTGGCTATACTATACATGTCATGTATAGATCATATTTACCATTGCTACTTAGTTAATAAAATAATAGGTAAAGCTATAGGTTAAGTTTACTATAAAAATAAACTTCTACAACTTAATTTTACCAGTTCTCTGTAATGATAAAAATATAACCAATTTTCCAGAGATCACATGAATTTTTTTGGTATGTGTCAAGGATATTCCAAAGTGTTTTGCTATATATGAAATGGCAATTTTTCATGTGCAAAAGCAGATTTTAGAAAGATAGCAATAGATATGTCAAGATAAAACTGAAGATGCTTACCCATGCAAGAAAATGTCATATGTAGCCAGATTGGCTTGTAAATGCAAAAGCTTCTTATAACTCTTGAATCCTCTGTGTGTGCTTTTTTCCCCCTCTGTGTGCTAAGAAATCTCACAAAGGTAGCTCATCAGTTGTGACATGGCTACTATGAGGACTATTTCCTTGGAAAATGATCTCACATTACCTATACTTCCGTGTGCGTGTGCTAAGTCGCTTCAGTCATGTCCGACTCTTCATGAGCCTACAGACTATAGTGCACCAGACTCCTCTGTCCATGGGATTCTCCAGGCAAGGATACTGGAGCGAGTTGCCATGTCCTCCTCCAGGGGATTGTCCTAACCCAGGGGATCAAATCTACATCTCCTGTGTCTCCTGCATTGGCTGGTGGGTTCTTTACCACTAGTGCCACCTGGGAAGCCCACCTATACTTCAGTGACTAAGTCAAATGCCTGAGAAATTCTTTGGAACCAAGACTGAGACATTTTCCAATTTTTGAGCTGATTCTATGTAACATATGTGTTCCTAAACAGCTGTTTTAAACTATGTATTTTTCAACTTAATAATTTCATTGCACTAAGGAGAACTCCCAAGCAAGTATCCAAAGCAAAAACCATCTTGTACTCTAATCACAATCTGATTTAGCTATTTTATAATTTTTTAAAAAGCAAGACATACCTGGTTTATATTTCACATAAAAGAAGGTTTTGAAAATACTAGATTTGTATTTGTTAATGTGTAAAGTACACAGATATTAACAGTACATTTTGATGGGTTTTGCCAGATGCATGCCTACGTGACCAACATCTCAGCAAAGATGTAGAACATTTCCACAACTTATAAATTTTCCTAAAGTGCCTTTGCAGTCAATCCCTTTTCTCCCTCCCAGCCATAGTTCTAATCTTTATTACCATAGTTTAGTTTAGTTTCTTCTTGAACTTTCTATAAAGGGAATACACTCTTGCATCTGGATTCTTCTGTTCAAAATGTTTTTGAGATTCATGTTGTTATGGGTGTCAGTAGTTCATTTTTTTTTATTGCTATGAAGCATTCCACTTAGTGATTATGCCACAATTTGTTTAACCATACTTCTATTGATAAATATTTTAGTGTCCAATTTTTGGCTATTATAAGTAAAACTGCTGTGAATATTCTTAAAAGGTCTTTGTGTAGAAATGTTTTCATTTGTCCTAGGTAAATTATTAGGAGTGGAATTACTGGTTCATGGAGTAGGGATGTGTATAATTTACAAAGAACCAATAAATAATTTCCTGAGGTAGTTTCTGCATTTTTGTCTCCCACCAGTAATGTGGGAGTTCCAGTTGTTTCATATCCTTGCAAATATTTATATTGTGTGTTTTTAGCCATTTGAGTGACAAGTCTCATTGTGGTGTTAATTTGAATTTCCGTGATGACAAATGATGAGCACTTTTTATGTGATTCTTGGCCATTTATGTCTTGTGTTTCCTCTTTTCTTAAAAGTATATTCTCCAGTTTTGCATATTTTAAAAATTGGGTCATTATTATTAATTTGTGGTAGTTCTTTATGTATTTTGGATATAAGTTCTTTATCAGGTACATGTGTCACAAATATTTTCTTCAGTTTCTGGATTTTTTTGTTCATCAAAAGATGAGCCAAAGATTTTAATTTAGATGAAATCCAATTGATTACCTTTATTCATGATTAGAACCTTAAAAAACCTTATCTGCAAAATCTTTGTCCATCCAAGATCATAAAGATAGCCTCTTAAATTTTCTTCCAGAAGCTTTATAGTTTTAAGTTTTATGATCAATCTCTAATTTTTTATATGGCATGAAATAGAAGTTCAGAAGTTGCAAATGGATATATACATTTTCCTAGCACTATTGGTTGAAAAGACATTCCTTCTACATTCAGTTGCATTGACTCCTTTTGTCAACAGTTTTTTATTTAACATGGATCTATGAACTCTCTATTCTACTCCACTGATCTATTTGAATATCTGTACATTGATATCACACCATCTTAGTTACTGTCAGTCAGTCAGTTTAGTCGCTCAGTCGTGTCCGACTCTTTGCGACCCCGTGAATTGCAGCACACCAGGCCTCCCTGTCCATCACCAACTCCTAGAGTCCACTCAAACTCATGTCCATTGAGTCAGTGATGCCATCCAGCCATCTCATCCTCTGTCGTCCCCTTCTCCTCCTGCCCCCAATCCCTCCCAGCATCAGGGTCTTTTCCATGAGTCAACTCTTCGCATGAGGTGGCCAAAGTACTGGAGTTTCAGCTTAGCATCAGTCCTTCCAATGAACACCCAGGACTGATCTCCTTCAGGATGGACTGGTTGGATCTCCTTGCAGTCCAAGGGACTCTCAAGGAGTCTTCTCCAACACCACAGTTCAAAAGCATCAATTCTTCGGTGCTCAGTTTTCTTCACAGTCCAACTCTCACACCCATACATGACCACCGGAAAAACCATAGCCTTAACTAGACAGACCTTTGTCGGCAAAGTAATGTCTCTGCTTTTGAATATGCTATCTAGGTTGGTCATAACTTGCCTTCCAAGGAGTAAGCGTCTTTTAATTTCATGGCTGCAGTCACCATCTGTAGTGATTTTGGAGCCCAGAAAAATAAAGCCTGACACTGTTTCCACTGTTTCCCCATCTATTTCCTGTGAAGTGATGGGACCAGAAACCATGATCTTCGTTTTCTGAAAGTTGAGCTTTAAGCCAACTTTTTCACTCTCCTCTTTCACTTTCACCAAGAGGCTCTTTAGTTCCTCTTCACTATCTGCCATAAGGGTGGTGTCATCTGCATATCTGAGGTTATTGATATTTCTCCCGGCAATCTTGATTCCAGCTTGTGCTTCTTCTAGCCCAGCGTTTCTCATGATGTACTCTGCATAGAAGTTAAATAAGCAGGGTGACAATATACAGCCTTGATGTACTCCTTTTCCTATTTGGAACCAGTCTGTTGTTCCATGTCCAGTTCTAACTGTTGCTTACAGTAAATCTTGAAATTGGGTAGTGTAAGTACTTAAATTTTGTTTTTCTTTTTAAAGATTATTTTGACTATTTTCAATCATTCTCATTTTCATGTAAACTTTTAGAAATAGTCTGTTGATTTCTACTTTTAAAAAGGCTTGTAGGGTTTTTAATGGGATCACCTTATTTTACATTTATTTTTTATGTTTTTATTGAGGTATAATAGATTGACAATGTTGTGTTACTTTTTGCTGTCCAGTAGAAGTGATTCAGTTATACATATCATATATACACATTCTTTTTTTTATATTCTTTTCCATTATGGTTTATTGTAGGATATTTAATATAGTTCTCTGTGTTGTACAGTAAGACCTTGTTGTTATCCATTTTATACATAAAAGTTTGCATCTGCTAACCCCAACATCCCACTCCATCCCTCCCCCAGCGCCTTCCTCCTTGGCAATCACCAGTTTGTTCTCTATGTTCATGATTCTGTTTCATAGATAGGTTTATTTGTGTCATATTTAGATTTCACACATAAGTTATATCATACGGTATCTGTCTTTCTCTTTTTGATTTACCTTCACTTAGTATGATAATCTCTAGTTGCATTCATGTTGCTGCAAATGGCATTATTTCATTCATTCTTATGGCTGAGTAGCATTCCATTGTACAAATATACCACATCTTCTTTATTGAATGTTACTTTAAATCCAGAGATAAATTTGGGGAGAAAATGCCATATTAACAAACCTGAGTCTTACAAACTCATGAGCATTACATATCCCTATTTAGGTCTTTAAGTTCTCTTAGTAATATTTTATTTGTCACTATAGAAGTCTTTCACATTTTTATTAAATTTATTTCAAAATTCTTCTATGATATTATGTCAATAAAATTTTATTTTTTCCCCATTTTTTAATTTATTTTTTTAAATTTTATTTTATTTTTAAACTTTACAAAATTGTATTCGTTTTGCCAAATATAAAAATGAATCTGCCACAGCATGTTTAATTATTTGCTTCTAGTTATATAGAAATAACTGATTTTGTTATATGAACCTTGTAACTTGAAATCTTGCAAAACCATCAATTATATTAGCTTCTCTATAGATTTCTTAGGATTTTCTATGTATAAATCATATCTACAAAGAAAGACAATTAAAAATTTTCTTTTTTGATATTTATGCCTTTTATTTCTTGCCTTATTGCACTAAGACTTCCAGTTACAAGTTAAATAGAAGAGCCATTATTAGAAGAAATTGCTTCTGATCTTAGGACAAGCATGTTAGTCTTTCACCACTGAGTATAATTTAGCTGTGGTTTTTATAAATGCCCTGCAAGATAAAGATACATTATTAGGTTGCTGCTGCTAAGTCACTTCAGTTGTGTCCGACTCAGCAATCCCATGGACTGCAGCCTACGAGGCTCCTCTGTCTGTGGGATTTTCCAGGCAAGAGTACTGGAGTGGGTTATCTGCCACCAATTCCTTACACAAAACTCTTAAAACCCATGTAATCTCCTGAGTTATAGGGATGATGGGAACCTCTAATAACAAATATTCTAATATTTGTTCTTTGACACCAGTTCCTGAAACAAAGTTCCTAAATCCTTTGGAATTTCCTAGATGATAGGAGATTCTTTTGCTCCTACGAGGTGACTCTTGGTGGGTTCATTATCATCTGGGTAGTCATCCAGACAACTTCAGGATGTGTTATGAGAAATACCAAGCCATGATAAGAAGCTTTGAACTTTCGGGCCTCCTCTCTAATCCTTTGAGAAGGGTAGAAGAGTTAGAGATTGATTCATAATCCTTTATGCCTATACGATGAAGCCTTTACAAAAATGTCTAAAGTGTAATGTTTGGAGAACTTCCACAAGCAAAGAGAGTGGTACATCCCAGTTCCATAGGGACAAAACTCCTACTCTGAGGAAGTTTCCAGACCTCACGCTATTGAAATATCATCTGTCTGTTCATCTGTATACTTTAATTATCCTTTATTATATAAACTGGTAAATGCAAGTGAGTGTTTCTCTGAGTTCCATGAGTCATTCTAGAAAATCAATCCTGAGGAGGAGGTCTTGGGAATCCCCAGTCTAGAGCTGGCCAGTTAGAAGTACAGGAAGTTGCATTTGGAATTTGAAGTGGGTGGAGTCTGTGAGACTGAGACCTTAATCTGTGGAATCTAACACTAACCCCAAGTAGATAGTAGCAGAATTGAATTGTAAGACACCTCACTGGCATCAAATCAGAGAATTGGTCAGTGTGGGGGAAGAACTCCACACATTTGGTGTCAGAAGTGTTGGTGAGAACAGAGGAAAGAAAATAGTATTTATTTCTATGTCATTTACTAGATTTAAGTTGCCGCCTTTTTATTCCTTGTTTTCCAAATTAATGAATTTGAATTTTGTCATATGTTTGTGCTTTGAATGAGATGCTTTTATGGTGAACTAAACAACCTATTGGTCATGATGCATTATACTCTGTATATTATTAGGTTTTTTTTTTTTTCGTAAATGTTTTCTTTTTTTTTGGCCACACCACACAGCATGTGGGATCTTAGTTCCCCAGCTGGGAGTGCAGTATCTTAACCACTGGACCACCAGAGAAGTCCCTATATTACTAGATTTACTAATATTTTGTTAAGAATTTTGGGGGAATTCCCTGGCAGTCCAGTGGTTAAGCCTCAGCGATTTCACTGGCAGGGCTGGGTTCAACCCTATGTGGTATGGCCAAAAAAAACCCAAAACAAAACAACAAAACATACAATAATTTATATTCAATAATTATTGGTATGTATCTGTAATATCCTTGTCAGGTTTTAGTATCAGGTTTATCCTGACCTCAGACACATTGGGTTATTTCTTCCTCTTTTATTTTCTGAGTATGCATAACATTGGTTTGTGTGTTCAGTTGCTCAGTCATGTCTGACTCTTTGGAACCCCATAGGCTGTAGCCCACCAGGCTCCTCTGTCCATGGAATTTTTCAGGCAAGAATACTGGAGTGTGTTGCCATTTTCTACTCCAGTGGATCTTCCTGAACCAGGGATCATACCCATGACTCTTGCATCTCCTGTGTTGGCAGGCAGGATCTTTACCACTGTGCCACTGCTATGTATAAAGCCTATATAGACTTTATAGGAAAGCCTATAAAAATAAAATTGATATTAGTTAAATGTTGGATAGAAATCACCAGTGACATCATCTAAGCCTTGAGGTTTCTTTTTGGAAAGTTTAAATATTTTCACATGCAAAGTTTAATGTTCAAATGTCCTGAACAGTTATATTCAAATTATTCCTATTACATTTTTATTAGTTTTCATAATTTGTGTTTTTAATCGATCTCTTTTCCATGTCATTTAAGTTGGATAATTTATTGGCATACAGTTTTTCATAATATTCCCTTATTATTATTATCTTAAGATCTAGAAGGTCTGTAATGATGTCCTTATTCCATTCCTGATATGGCATTTTGTGGGTTTTATTTCTTCCTTTTTATTTCCTGGTCCAGTCTTGACAGGATTTATCACTTAAAAAAAAAAAGTCTTTTCAAAAATCTAGCTTTTGACTTTTAAGTTTTATCTGTTGCTTGTTTATCCTTTCATTGTTTTTACATTCATTTGTATTTTCATTTTTGCTACTTTGAGGTTAATTATCTTGTTTTTTCTAGCTTCTTTAAGTAGAAGCTTAGATCATCTTAAGTGTTTCTTCTTTTCTGATATAAGCATTCAAAGCTAGAAATTTCTCTCTAAGCTCAGTATAGCTACATCCCATGAATTTTGACTTCATTAGCATTTTGCTTGAGACACTTTCTAATTTGCATTTAAATTGCATCTTTGACTTATGGATTATTTAGAAGTAGGTTTAGTAATTTCCAGATTCTGTGGTTTTTCTATTGATAACTGACTTCTAATTTAATTCTGTTGCACTTGGAGGAATTCTCTAAGTTCTTTGAGATTTGACTTATGCCCCCATCATATACACCTTCTAGATATTTGTTCCATGTGTATTTGGAAAAAGTATTTTGTGTTTTATAAAAGTCGAGTAGATCTAGTTGGTTGATTGTGTTGGTCAAATTTTCAGTATCCTTATTGATCTTCTCTGTTTGATATATTAACATAATGACTGAAAGAATAATGTAGGCTTCAACTCTATTAGATTTCTTTTTCCCCCTTCAGTTCTGTTTTTGTTTCATGTATTTTGTGGTCATGCTGTTCATGAATGGACACTGTTATTATGAAGTATCCTTCTTTATCTCTGGTAATATCTCTCATCTTGAAGTCTACTTCATCTGATTTTAATATGACCAGTGAGAAAATGATAGACTTTAAAATGCTTTCTGTTCATCTCTCTCATCTGCCAACCTACTGTCCCTCCTGTTGTCCTTTTCCCATCATTGTTAATTCATTGGTGGGGAGTCAGAGACAGTTTTGGGTTCTGACACTGCAGTTTTCTTAAAATTGGGCAGCACTGAGACAAGTGCAGGGCAAGAGTGCAGGTGCTTTGTTGGGCTCAGCCTGTATGAATAGGATGACAGGCTTAATCTACCTTTGGAAACATTTTTGATTTTTGCTTCCACCAAGCTAGTTAGAGGTATTATTTTGCTGAGAGAGATTAAAACTGAAAAAGTATTTTCAGGTGGTATCAACTTGCTAAGAATTGTAGAGATTATTTTTCTTCAATTGTCTTTATTTTCAATATTTTACACAGTAGAGGAAACCTATGGCATTTTGATTGAAAAGCTTAAGATTCACTGGTCTGGGATTCCAGCCTGAGAGTCAGAAGAATGGTATTTTTTGTTTGTTTGTTTGAAATTCCAAATGTCTGACTTAAGGTAAGTTTTTAAAAAGCTATCTGCTGCTGCCATCCACCCCTCTCCCCCAACAAATACTGAAACAAAGGCTGTGATGCTTATCGTAACCTATAACTCATGGACTTTTGTTCTTGAATGTGAGCTTTGAGATTATCCGCTCCTACTAGGTAATTTTATATGTAAGGAGACTGGGGCTTTGAGAGGCTGAGTGATATGCCTGAATAACATTCAGCATGCTCACAGCAGAGTGGAATTTGAACCCTAGACTATGATTTTTACTAAAATGTGATGAATTTAGAGAGCATTTAGAAAGACTCCAAGATTCCAAAATAATGAGTCTATACAAGATTTGACTAATAAGATGTCAAATAATTTAAAACATTTAAAAAATGCTGTTACCTGAGTTTGAAAAAGCAGAGCAGTGTTTATTTTCCGTAGCTAAATTTAAATTTAAGCAATCATGTCAGAAGAGCCCCATAAATCCTTGTCAAGTACCAAATAATCTTATTTAAAGAAGACGTCATTTTCTTCTTTATTTTTAACATAACAGTATCAATTTGTATAGCTTTTAACCATTACAAATGTTTCATTTGATCCTCACAAACAGCATATAAAAATAATAGCTAAAAATACCGAGTGCTTGCTCTGTGCCAGGAACTCTTCTAAGAGCTTTATATCTATCAACTTTTTCCTTAAAACAACCCTAGTTACTCTTGTTGCCCTCATTTTATTGATGAGGAAACCAAAACACAGAGTTAAAGTAACTTTCTCAAGGTCACAGAGCCTTGAAGGAGAGCTGGGACTGGCCCTAGAATGGATACCTTTAGTCATGTTCCTAGAGAGCTGCTTAGGTAAGCAGGGTCAAGGTATAGATTGTTCTTTATCTTTTTCCCATGAAGTTTTATTTTATTTTTTTCCCCTCCAAGTGCTGCTATATTTACCTGGAACACCTTATCCAGGTACCTTTTTCCAAGGCCATATGCTGCATTATATAACTTGGCACTGGCCATGTCTAAGTCATTAGGGAGAGCGTTTCCCAAGATATTAAGAAAAATCATGATACATTTTCTTGTAATTAAAATGAAATCTTTAGTTTTGACTTTGCTATATTTGGGGCTTCAAATTACAGAGATTTTCCTCTGTTATACCATTCAATTTGCCAGAATTTATTTTGGGAAAAAAAATTGTAATTCTGTATAATTCTCTTTCTGTATGCTAAAGAAATTTAAAAAATGTAGAGACTGAGAAGACAAGCCACAGACTAGGAGAAAATATTTGCAAAAGCACTTCTGTTAAAAAGCTGTTATCTAAAACATACAAAAGAAATCTTAAAGCTCAACAATATGAAGCAACTCTATAAAAATGAGTCAAAGACCGCATATGAAGAGATGTTCCATATCATGTGTAATCAAGGAAGTGCAAATTAATTCAACAATAAGATGCCACCTCCCACCTATCAGAATGGGCAAAATCTGGAACTCTGATAGCACCCAATCCTGAGTATTGGAGCAATAGGAACTCTTATTCATTACTGGTGAGATTGCAAAATGGTACAGCCACTTTGAAAGAAAATCTGACACTTTCTTACAGAACTAAACATTCTCTTACCATGGAGTACACAAGTTGCATTCCTTGGAATTTACCCAAAGGAGTTGAAAACATATCCACACAAAAACCTGCACATGGCCACTTATAGCACCTTTATTCATAATTGCTACAACTTGGAAGTAACCAGATGTTCTTCAGTGGGTGAAAGGATAGATAAACTGAGACACATCCAGACCATAGAATATTATTCAGTGCTAAAAAGAAATGTTATTAAGCCACGAAAAGGCAAGGAAGAAACTTAAATGCATGTTACTAAATGAAAGAAGCTGATCTGTAAAGGCTATACACTGTTCAATTTCAACCATATGACATTCTGGAAAAGATAGAATTATGGACACAGTAAAATATCTGTGGTTCCTAGGAAAAGGGATGAATAGGTGAAGCACAGAGGGTTTTTAAGGCAGTGAAAATGCTTTGTATGATACTGTAGTTATAGATACATGTCATACGTTTTCCCAGTCACTTAGAATGCATAGCAATGAAGAGAGGTATAAAGTAAACTGTGTACTTTGGGTGATTGTGATGTGTCAATATCAACTCATCAATTCAATAAATGTACCTCTCTGGTGGTCGATATGTATGATGGGAGAGAGGCTGCATGTGTTGGGTGGGGCACATAGTATATGGGAAACCTCTGTACCTTCCTCTCAGTTTTGCTGAAAATCTAAAATGGCTCTATAGAGTCTTAAAAAAAAAAAGCAGATATGAACAGAACGACATGACACATTGGATATAATATAGATGCAAAAAAATGTGTATAGGAGGATGGGACTAGGTGAAAGATACAGACTTGCAAGTAGAGATAGTTCAGTTTTGTGTTGTACAATATTTATTTATTGAGTACTTACCCTGAGCCAGGTACTGATTTTTCCCATCCTACAGATGTAAGACTGAAGCTTAGAGAAGAATCTGCAACTGAAGTCTTAAACAGAGCAACTGAAGCAACTGAAGCCAGAAACAGAGCTGGGACTTAAATCCAGATCAGTCTGGCTCTAAGGAGTGTATTCCTTATCATCTGCCATACTGCCTGTGAGATGCCTGTGGGACCATCTTGGAGAGATGCCCAATAGGCAGCAGAAAATAAGTCTGGAATCCAAGATTAGGTATGAATGTGGCCATTGAGTTGAACTGAAGACAAAGGGAATGACTTGTCACTTTGGATGAATTTAAGTGACGGATACCTCACGACAGAAAAGACAAGGAAGTATGCTACCATAATTGATGTCAAGGTCCAGGAACATATTGGTCATCCGTTATGGTTGAGTTGTTACCGTCTCCAATCAGGTGACCCACTCTGAGACAAGTGTGACCGATAAGAATGTTTTCTTTATAGTTTTCCATACATTGTAGCTGCCTTCTACATGTTGAACCCTTTAATGATCCTCCAAACCACCTTCCCTCTTTTGGGGATAATACTGTGTGGAAATACTTGAATCTGGACTAGCACTCACTGTGCACCAGTGCTATATAGAAAAAAAAATCAGCATCAGAGTCCTGGTCTGCTGGAAGCTCAGACCCTATCGCCAGCTGGGATCAGGGCTCTGTACCCTTGATCTTAAGATGAATAAAGTAAAGTATGAAAATAAAGAATGTATCTTTTATCTGGTTATGTTCTGTTACTTTAAAATAAGTTAAGTCTTGAATGTCAGTGAAGTCCTGTGACTTTTTCAGCCTCCCACCTCCCTTTAAACTAACCCAAAGATAGTTTTCTTTATTTCTCTGGGCTGCTGTCATCTTACACAGAGTTTCAAGACAGCCAAAAGCAGCACCCAGATCATATTTTTCCATCTATCCTATTTTTAAAGAAAATTTTTATGCTCAAAAGCCTGTGAATTTTTTTCCCCAGAAACAACCTGAAATGATAACTTGAGCCTTTTTCCTTTCTGCTTTTCTTCTTGAGAAGAGCTGCCTTGCATCAGAGTCCTAGGTTTCATTGTAATTCTGTCAAGTATTAGCAGTGTAACAAAGGGCAAGATCCTCAAATACACTGATCCTTAATTTCCTTGCCTGTGAAGTGGAGAGAATGCCAATGCTTTAGATAGTGAAGATGCAGTGAGAAGTGTTTTCCATTTAGATACATTCCATGGTTCCTGGTATACAGTAGTCATCTAATACATGCTTGTCTCTCTTGTCTTCTCTCCTTCTCTTTATAACTTATACTTCTCTTTCTTTTCC
The DNA here is from genome assembly GCF_029407905.1 of Bubalus kerabau. Lineage (NCBI taxonomy): Eukaryota > Metazoa > Chordata > Mammalia > Artiodactyla > Bovidae > Bubalus > Bubalus kerabau. The sequence goes on from NC_073628.1 coordinate 121,458,522, forward strand.
TCCTGCTGGAAGGGAGAGAACTGAAGACAGTCATTTTGTGTCTGGATGGCCTGCTGTAAGGGTATAGGGAAAATTTCCTTTGATTCTTCCTCTTATGTGTTTTCTTTGTTCTCCTTTGCAACCTGCCCTGGCCTCAAGCCTCCTTGTTTAAGGTGCTCCATTTGCTTATTTCTCCTAAATCCTCCTTTCTATTGCTTCTTCTGTTTCTTTATTTTTTAAAGCAAGCTCAAGGATTGGTACATCTAACAAAGGAAAGACAAAAAATAAGGACAGTTAAAGGATTGATAAAATTGTCCTTTGAAACCCTCTACTGCAATTCTGTATATGTCTAGGAGGAACACAGGTATATCACACAGTCTTTGCCTGGCAAAATAGTTCTACAGGATGGAGGTCTTCAACCTTTTCTGTGCTGAGTTAAACTCTGAATGACATTCTTGTTCTTGACATACTTTCTTGGAGACAGAGGTGAGATGGATTGTAGGTTATGGACAACTCTAAGAGCCTCTTGCTCTATCTTCTCTGTATTCACCCCAGTTTCTCTCCAAGAGAAGAAGTGCAAGTGAATTTGAGATGATTATGGGCACAGACTTTAATTGATTCTTGTGTATAAAAAAGGTGAATCATCCTAACTCCTTAGCACTTTGTGTTTATTAAAGTTTACTGCCTTATTCACAACAGATTGTACCCTAAGTCTCAAAACTGCATTTGGTTGGTTGCAAATTGCTGCTTTTGAGAGACCTGTTAATCATCCATAAAACCAGAAGGTCTGGTTTGGGCTTCCATGGTGGCTTAGATGGTAAAGAATCTGCCTGCAATGCAAGAGACTGGGGTTCATTCCCTGGGTTGGGAAGATCTCCTGGAGAAGGGAATAGCTACTCATTCCAGTATTCTTGCCTGGAGAATCCCATGGACAGAGGAGCCTAGGGTTGCAAAGAGTTGGGCATGACTTGATGACTAGCACTGGTTTGGTGATTTCTAAGGTAGCTTTAACATTCTATGTTTTCCTCACATTGTGCCTCAAAGTCCCAGATCGTACTGGTCATGGATGACCAGATCGCTTCTGAAAGACCTGGTGTTGTGGGTGGAGTTGGGTACCCAAATACAGGTTCAAGTCCCCCAGTTCCTGTGAACATATTCTTACTTAGAAATAGTGATTATTCAGATGTAGTCAAGTTAAGATGATGTCATCCTGGGTTGGGGTGGAAGGTAATGGTAAGAAAAGGGAGACTTGGACTCGGGCGCAGACAAGGGAGAAAACACCATGAGGCAGTGGAGGCAGGGATCAGAGTGAAACATCCACAGTCCAAGCCACACCAAGGATCGCTGGTGACATCCAGAGGCCAGGATAGAGGCCTTGAACAGATTCCCTCGGGCCCTCCAGAAGGAGCCGACCCTCCTGCTACCTTAGTTCCAGACTTCTGGGCCCCAGAACTATGAGGCAATTCGTTTCTGCTGCTTTCAGCCATCCAGTTTGTGGTCATTTGTTACGGCAGCTCGAGGAAACGGATACACCTGACAAACGTGAGCTTTAGTTGGTCCTGACTGATGTTTAAAGTTTGGTGTTCTGCCATCCCTTTTATGTGCTCTGAGACAGGATGGGTCCCCAGCGGGCATGTGTACTTGGCCTGTGGGGCTGCTCCTCCTGATCTCTCCCCATGGGAAGCTTGTAGTCTGGCCTTTCTAAGGGACATTAAGTCCCCTACGTATGAACCTTCAAGTTATGAACTTTCAAAGATGCGAACCTGCATTCACATGTCCATTCATGTAGGTTAGTTCACGTGTCTCGCACACATTGTCACGTGCGTGGTGCCTCTTTGATGGCTGTGGTTTTGTGTACTTTCCTGTACAGTACTATGTAGAGTATAGTAATACGGTACCTTTTATTCCAAGCCCAGGATGGCTGGAAGCAAGTGTAAAAGCAGCAGTGATGTAGGTGGTACTGCACTGTAAGATTAAAAATGTTTTATTTTTGTGTTTGTTATGTATTTGTATGAAAAGTATTATAAACTTATTTCAATATAGTACCATATAGCCCTCTTTGCTAGTTGGGTACCTAGGCTAACTTTGTTGAACTTATGAACAAATTGGACTTACAAACGTGCTCTCAGAATGGAGCTTGTTTGTATGCAGAAGACTTGCTGTACTTGTTTTTTGGTTTTCCTGGCAGTTGGTTCCCATAGATTCTCTTGACCAGCTCCTGCTGTGGTCTTTCTGCATAGTGACTTCAAACCTAAACTAGAACTGAGAAGAGATTTTAGAAATCACTTCTTGGCTTCCTTTAGCTAATATAATTTTAATTTATAATTTTCATGTCAGGGTGATCACCAGGAAATTTTTTCAAAAGACATTATCCAACAATTTCATGACAGTGTCATTTTATGCTGATGGGGTAATTTGTCCCTTTAGAGAGAGCTATTTCTTGAGTAATTATTTTGGGCGCTAAGTGACAGGCTCAGACTATTTTCGGCCTCTGTGGCCTTGTCTCATGACATGCGTTTACCTTAAGGATAACGCGGGTGGCAGGTCTTGCCCGTGACTCATTCCTCTTCCAGCAGCTTACTGCACCATTCGTGTCTTGAGCAGACAGAAGCATGTGACGGGGCAGGCTTGGAAGACTTGCTACCAATGTGATTTTTATGTAAGACTGGCATAAACGATTGTCCTTGTTCCTTACTAAGCATCTTTTCCCTCAGACCAGACTTCTTGGTGACAGCCCAGGAAATTCACTAGATGTGAAGAAATATGTAATAGCCAAGTATTCCATTTGGTAGTTTTATAAAAGTTTTCCAATTTGAGGCTGCCTCATAAAGTAATATAGGTTTATATAAAGTCATCTTCACTTATGTTTCCTAAAATGTAGACTTAACCAACTATATATTAATTTGTACCAAAAAGAGTACTTTGAATATGGACTATTTAAACTTATTTAAAAATATTTAGAGAAACCCTTCAAATGCTTGTAACACATTTTCAGGGTAATGACATATGCAATGAAATAATGTTCAAATCTTCCAGCTCCTACCTTGTCCCTACCTTCACCTCAAGTGACAAACATTAATGACTGTTGTGTATCCCATTTCACCTTTCCACGGTCTGGATTGTAATTTCAGATTTTCTACAGATTCTCTGTTTCAATCCGCAGCTAAAGTACCTAGGTTTTCCAGTACTTAAGAGATGGAAATGCTATTTTAGTAATACTGCTTTTTGAATATACAAAGCTCTATGAAGATGAGGGGAAAGTGTCCATTGCCTGTTGTGCCCAAGAAGAGTGTGAATGTTCAGATTTATGAGATGATTCTTACTATCTATGTTTTATATATGCTGCTGCTGCTAAGTCACTTCAGTCGTGTCCGACTCTGTGCGACCCCAGAGACGGCGGCCCACCAGGCTTCCCTGTCCCTGGGATTCTCCAAGCAAGAACACTGGAGTGGGTTGCCATTTCCTTCTCCAATGCATGAAAGTGAAAAGTGAAAGTGAAGTCGCTCAGTCGTGTCCGACTCTAGCGACCCCATGGACTGTAGCCCACCAGGTTCCTCCATCCATGGGATTTTCCAGGCAAAAGTACTGGAGTGGGATGCCATTGTCTTCTCCGGTTTCATATATGAATAAATTGAAATTCAGTTAAGTTCACTTACTTGCTCCCAAGTATTTAAACCAGCAGCAAAATAGGATGATTGCCCTGTTCTGAAGGCCCACTGATTTCAGATCAAGAATTTGAGAATCTGCTCTTACAAAAATGTGGGGGCAAAATCATAGAGGGTAATGCAATCCTTCTAATTAATGGATTTAAATGGTTTTGGCCTATCCACAGTGTAATTACTTTACTGGCTATTAGCTACAAACTTTTTTACTCCTCAGTGGTTTTTCAAATGTGAACAAAACCTCAAGCCAAAAAGCCTAAAGCAAAACACACTGTTTTTTTCCTGATAATGACATTTTCCAGACGCGATTTTTCCTGCTGTCAGAGTGTGATAAAAGACTTGGGTTTATAACTTGACCTAAGCCTTACCTTGGTCTTGCCCAGCAGAAATATGTTTCACTAAGTGAGTAACAGATCCTAATGCAGAAAGGGAAAGTCAAGTGAATCCCCAAAGTCAGTATTTTGTTCCCATAATCTGCAGGTGTTTAAGAACCACAAAAATCAGTTTAACACAATTTCCCCATTTTCCTCTGTTCAGCTTCTGAGATGGCAACTGCTGGTTTCAAACTCTCCGGAGAGTTCATCTTTCAGGGCTGTCGAGAATTTTAGGGCTACAAAGAGAGAAGCCTGAAGATAGAGCTTATTGATTCATTACTGCATTCATATAAAACACTCATGGAATTTTGAATAGCAGGAAATATAAGAATAATGTTTCTCACATTCAAAAACTAAGAATTTGTATATGATGAAAAGAATATCTAATATTAATATGGTACTTTTCAGTTCAAACGGTGCTTTATTTCATTCCTACAATAATCCTATAGGATAGTTGAGCTGTTCAGCTACGATGGCACTCAGCACACACACACATACCCAAACATAAACATACATGTTCAGTTTTCTCTCATATATAAGTGCCCCAACACTACCATCTCCTCAAACTGTTCCCTCTTATCTCACACCTTATTAATTTCTGCTTTTAAGTAATTTTTAAAAATTTTATTTTTGGCTGTGCTGGGTCTTCATTGATGCACGCTGGCCTTCTCTGCTTGTGGTGAGCAGGGGTTACTCTCTAATTGTGGGGCGTGGACTTCTCATGGGGTGGCTTCTCTTGTAAGGCCAGGCTCTAGAGCATGGACTCAGTAGTTGTGGCTCACAGGCTTAGTTGCCCCAAGGCATGTGGGGCCTCCTGGACCAGGGATGGAACCGGTGTCCCTGCATTGCAAGATGGATTCCTAACCAGTAGACCACCTGCAGAGCCCTTTATTAATTTCCAAAATTCTTAAAAAGGTAACAAAAATGTTCCCGTGACAGCCTTCAACTCCTTACTGCCAGTCCATGAAATCTGTTTAATCTTTATCATTATAGAAAAGCTCTTAGTTACGAATGACTTTCTTAGTGCCAAATCCAGTATATTTTTCTCGTACTTAGAGTCCAAAGCTCTTTGTAGTTTTAGATTCTGTGGATCAACTCCACCTTTTCTCTGTCTTGTCTTTTAAATGTTCCTCACCATGGCTTCTGTGGCAATATTATTTTCTTCCCACTTCTGCGGCAAAGCCTTCTCTATGTCTTTACTGGTTCCTGCTTCCTTTCTCCTGGAAAATGTGTGCATTCCCTAAGGCTCTGCCCGCGACCCACTTATTTTCAGCTTCTCCCCTCACAGCCTCAGGCCTACTGAGCAATGATTTTACCCGTTTCCTTTCATCGTCCTCCAGCATTTTCTACAACAGCCATCATGTTGCACCCTGACCCCTCCCTTCTCAGGGGATGATCATGACCCTCCTGTAAGGAGAAAGCAGGGCTGGGAAAGCAGGGTGTGAAGCCTTTTGGCTTTCTGTCCACATTTTGCTGACCTCCACATGCACTCACTCTTACCTCCTCTCCTCTGGTTTATGAGGAAGAGAATGCCTCTTCCTGTCCAAAACCAATCCTCAATCATGATCCTACCCACACTGTCCTTTTTAGGAATAGAACCTAGTTGTATTGATTACTTCCTCTCTCTCTGACATTTTCAACTGCTTCCTCTTTATGGTTTGGAGCCCATGCACATGTTCATGTGTGTGTGCTAAGTCCCTTCAGTCATGTCCAGCTCTTTGCAACCCCATGGACCATAGCCTGCCAGGCCCCTCTGTCTGTACGATTTTTTTAGGCAAGAATACTGGACATGCCCTCCTCCAGGGGATCTTCCTGACCCAGTTTGATGCCAGGGATCAAACTGGCATCTCCTGCACTGCTGGCAGATTCTTTACTGCTGAGCCACAAGGGAAGCCCACACGCAAGTTAAGGTCTCTCCAATCCTTAGAAGTGTTGGGCTCTACCCAGGGCCCTACCAACCTATCTTTCTCTTTCCCAGCAGGGCCAAACATCAATAAGTAGCATCTAGATGTTCTTCTATTTCCTCTCTTTTGCTTCCGTTCCAGCTTTAATGTCAGTTTTCTGCCCTTACTGAGGTTTTCAGGGACATTTCGTTGCCTCACCATCACCAGGAATTTAATTTATCAGCAGCAATTGACACTGCTCACCACACCCCCTTTTTTGAGACTTTGCCCTCTTCGTTTCCATGAGGCGGTTCTCCTGTTCTCTGATTATTCTTTGTTTCTTTTGAACTCTCCTCCTCCTTTCTTATTCCTCAAATTATTTCTCTTCTCCTTTCCCACTTCCTTTGGTCCTCCTCCTCCTCCCTTTTTTCTTTTCCCCCGTTGATTCTCTCTTTTCAACTACAAGTTTAAGTCACATTTTTACACCATGGTACAAATGACTAACACTGTTCATAAGCCAGACACCTCTGATGGGAATGCCCATGTCACTGGCCTCAGTATCTTCTCTCTTGCTCATATATTAACATGTATTAGAAGGCAGGTGAGTGAGAGTGGTTGTTATTGAGATCACCTTGCATCAGTTTTAATTTCTGAAAAAGTGAATAATTTGCAAACTTCAGTACTTTAACCTTTATCAGTGATAGACTGCTGGAAACATACCTCATACTTCATTGGAACATGTTAGTGTATCATGACAACTTGACTGGAAAAGGCTACTATGTTAGGGATTCAAATGATTTTGAATTAATTTAGATTTAATACTAGTGATCTTAAGAGCTACTTCCTAGAAAATTTTGAACCCAAAAAATTATTTCCCCCCAAAGACTTCTGAATTTACCTACCTATTTATTTTGCCAGTAAGTAAAATTCTTGTTCTATAAGCATACTGGATTGGAGGGGCCCTATTCTCAAATTCTTAGAATTGAGCAGTGAGAAAAATCATTTGGGGGGGCTGTTAATGGTTTTAGGTATTAAAGAGTCCTATATTACCAAGAACAGCTTCTAAGGAAACTAAGATATCATTCAAGTATTAAAGAGATCCCTTCAAGGATAAGGTCCCTGAGAAAGTTTCTGGAACCTGGAAAGAATGAACTGAATGGAATGGCACACATTACCTTGGGGTGCTCTGATAAGTTACAGTATCCTGAAACTTTGACAGGAAAAGATTAGCGATTTATGTGAATCAGGGCAGCTTAAGTTCTGAAACATCATATATCTTCTCACAGTGGCTTTTAAGATAACTTTGAATTTCATGACTTTAGTGAACTTATTTGCAGGGCAGAAATAGAGACACTGACATAGAGAACAAATTTAAGGACACAGTGGGGGAAGAAGAGGGTGGGATGAATTGACAAGAGTAGCACTGACATATATACACTATCGACTGTAAAATAGATCGATAGTGGGAAGCTGCTGTATAGCACAGCAAGTTCAGCTTGATGCTCTGTGATGACCTAGAGGGTTGGGATTGGGGGTGGGCGTGGGAGGGAGGCTTAAGAGGGAGGGGATATATGTATACCTATAGCTAATTCATATTGTTGTACAGAAGAAACCAACACAACACTGTAAAGTAATTTAGTTCAGTTCAGTCAGTTATGTCTGACTCTTTGCAACTGCATGGACTGCAGCATGCCAGGCTTCCCTGTCCATCACCAACTCCCGGAGCTTACTCAAACTCACGTCTACTGAGTTAGTGATGCCATCCAACCATCTCATTCTCTGTCATCCCCTTCTCCTCCTGCCTTCCATCTTTCCCAGCATCAGGGTCTTTTCCAATGAGTGAGTCCTTTGCATCAAGGTGGCCAAAGTATTGGAGCCCCAGATTCAGCATCAGTCCTTCCAATGAATATTCAGAACTAATTTACTTTAGGGTGGACTGATTGGATCTCCTTGAAGTCCAAGGGACTCTCAAGAGTCTTCTCCAACACCACAGTTCAAAAGCATCAATTCTTGGGCACTCAGATTTCTTTATGGTCCAACTCTCACATCCATACATGACTACTGGAAAAACCATAGCTTTGGCTAGACGGACCTATGTTGGCAAAGTAGTGTCTCTGCTTTTTAATATGCTGTCTAGGTTAGCCATAACGTTTCTTCCAAGGAACAAGCATCTTTTAATTTCATGCAGTCACCATTTGCAGTGATTTTGGAGCCTGAGAAAATAAAGTCTCTCATTGTTTCCATTGTTTCCCCATCTATTTGCCATGAAGTGATGGGACCAGATACCATGATCTTTGTTTTTTGAATATTGAGTTTTAAGCCAACTTTTTCACTCTCTTTCACTTTCATCAAGAGGCTTTTGGTTCCTCCGCTTTCAGCTTATAAGGATGGTGTCATCTGCATATCTGAGGTTATTTATATTTCTCCCGGCAATCTTGATTCCAGCTTGTGCTTCATCCAGCCCAGCGTTTCTCATGATGTACTCTGCATTTAAGTTAAATAAGAAGGGTGACAATATACAGCCTTGACGTACTCCTTTTCCTATTTGGAACCAGTCCGTTGTTCCATGTTTGTTTCTAAGTTGCTTCTTGACCTGCGTACAGATTTCTCAGGAGGCAGGTCAGGTGGTCTGGTATTCCCATCTCTTTCAGAATTTTCCACAGTTTATTGTGATCCATAAAGTCAAAAGCTTTAGAATGAATGAAGCAGAAATAGATGTTTTTCTGGAATTCTCTTGCTTTTCCTATGATCCAACAGATGTTGGCAACTTGATCTGTGGTTCCACTGCCTTTTCTAAATCCAGCTTGAACATCTGCAAGTTCTTGGTTCACATACTATTGAAGCCTAGCTTGGAGAATTATGAGTATTATTTTGCTAGCGTGTGAGATGAGTGCAGTTGTGTGGTAGTTTGCACATTCTTTGGCATTACCTTTCTTTGGGATTGGAATGAAAACTGACCTTTTCCAGTCCTGTGGCCACTGCTGAGTTTTCCAAATTTGCTGGCATATTGAGTGCAGCACTTTCACAGCATCATCTTTTAGGATTTGAAATAGCTCAACTGGAATTCCAACACCTCCACTAGCTTTATTTGCAGTGATGCTTCCTAAGGCCCACTTGACTTTGCATTCCAGGATGTCTGGCTCTAGGTGACTGATCACATCATTGTGGTTACCTGGGTCATGAAGATCTTTTTTGTACAGTTCTTCTATGTATTGTTGCCACCTCTTCTTAATATCTTCTGCTTCTGTTAGGTCCATACCATCTCTGTCCTTTATTGTGCCCATCTTTGCATGAAATGTTCTCTTGGTATCTTATCCTCCAATTAAAAATACAATCAGTGGAGGGATAATGTTCTCTAGAGATTTATAGCAAGCATGTACTTTTATTTTTATAATGATTTGAAGTAAACACCCCAGTCACAGTGAACTATTAAATCTGCTTTGCCTTTAATAATTAAGGCTCTGAAGGTCAAAATCTAACTTAAAAATTTACATTGACCCAATTCATATTTATTAATGTTACCTTTTCCCCTTATAGCTATCCCTATCTACTTCTATTTTTGGCTTATTTCAGTAGAAAACCCATCAGTTTATCTCAGCAACATTAGATTAACAGCTTTTTAAAAATTGAAGTGTAGTTGATTTACAATGTTGTACTAATCTGCTGTACAGCAAAGTGACTGTTTTACTGACATATGCATTCTTTTTTTTTTTATTTTTTTTTATTTTCTTTTTTTTTTTTTTTTTTTAATTTTATTTTATTTTTAAACTTTACATAACTGTATTAGATTTGCCAAATATCAAAATGAATCCGCCACAGGTTTACATGTGTTCCCCATCCTGAACCCTCCTCCCTCCTCCCTCCCCATTCCATCCCTCTGGGTCGTCCCAGTGCACCAGCCCCAAGCATCCAGTATCGTGCATCGAACCTGGACTGGCAACTCATTTCATACATGATATTCCACATGTTTCAATGCCACCCTCCCAAATCTTCCCACCCTCTCCCTCTCCCACAGAGTCCATAAGACTGTTCTATACATCAGTGTCTCTTTAAAAATACTCTTCTATTATAGTTTATCCCAGGAGGTTGGTTATAGTTCCCTGTGTAATAGGTAGGACCTTGTTGTTTCTCCAGTAGATTAGAAGCTTTTTCAAAGGTGAGAACCACACCTTCTACTTTTATTTGAGTACTTTGTACACAATTGATAGGTAGTAAATTTTTTAAAGTTTTATTCCATCAGTAAGTAAAACATTTATAGGAAATACAGATTTCTTTGAAAGAAAACTCTTATTATCCTGTTAAGCAGAGATAATTACTATCAGCAGTTTAGTGTGACCCAAAGGGCGGCAGACATTTTCTGTAAACAGACAAATAGTAAATATTTGAGGAGTCTTGGGCCTTGTGATCTCTGTTTCAACTGCTCAGCTCTGCTGTTGTGGTGTGAAAGCAGCTGTAAGCTATAGAAGATAAGACTACCGTAGTAAATGTGTGTGGCTGTGTTCCAGTCAAATTTATTTACAGAAACAGGCTGGCTGGATTTGGCCTGCAGGCTATAGTTTGCTGACTTCTGTATGCACCATCCTTTAAGTCCATATGTAATATGTAAGGTAATAGATGTGTAATATATAATATATATATGTGCTTAATCATTCAGTTGTGTTTGACTCTCTACTCCCCATGAACTGTAGCCTGCCAGGCTCCTCTGTCCATGGAATTTTCCAGGCAAGAATACTAGAGTGGGTTGCCATTCCCTTCTCCAGGAACCTTTCTCACCCAGGGATGGATCCTGCCTCTCCTGTATCTCCTACATTGGCAGGTGGATTCTTTACCACTAGGGCCAACTGGGAAGCTGATAACATATATACACTGGTTTTTAAAAATGACATCCTAAGGTGGGAGGGGAATTTGGGGGAGAATGGATACATGTATATGTTTCACTGAATCTCTTTGCTGTTCCCCTGAAACTATCTTAACACTGTTAATCAGATATACCCCAATACAGAAGAAAAAGTGAAAAAAAAAATGACATCCTAAGGATATTACTCGGAGAAGGCAATGGCAACCCACTCCAGTACTCAAAATCCCATGGATGAGGAGCCTGGTAGGCTGCAGTCCATGGGGTCGCTAAGAGTCGGACACTGAGTGACTTCACCTTCACTTTTCACTTTCATGCATTGGAGAAGGAAATGGCAACCCACTCCAGTGTTCTTGTCTGGAGAATCCCAGGGATGGGGGAGCCTGGTGGGCTGCCGCCTATGGGGTCGCACAGAGTCGGACACGACTGAAGCGACTTAGCAGCAGCAGAAGCAGCAAGGATATTACTAAATATCCTTTCAAATCTTGAAGCCTCTGGGGATTGTCTGTCCCAGAGCATGATATTTAATTGCCCCAAAGGGGGCAAATACTGATTCTTTAGGGTGATAAAAGCAAAAACAAAGCCTCTCAGCTTTTACGATGGTTTGTCACTCTCCAAAGATCAGCTGTACCAACAATATCTTATTCTTTAGCATTTATTTTGGGGGAAATAAGGGTTAGGTAAGGAAATGGCAACCCACTCCAGTATTCTTGCCTGGAGAATCCCATGGACAGAGGAGCCTGGCGTCTTAGAGTCCACGGGGTCGCAAAGAGTTGGACACGACTGAACAACTTCACACACTCACACACAGGGTTAGGTAAAAAATGTCTTAAGTGTCTTCTTAGGAAAATAATAATGAAAAATATTGAGAAACACTGCTATATGAACCTTTGTCTTTGATTAGGATTTTTTTAACCCTATAGTTGGCAGATAACTGACAAATTGTTGCAAACACAGCTAATTTTTCTCTGTAGACTCACAAATGACTTCTGTACAATGGAGAAGACCACTCTCACCCCCACTACCCATCACTTTGGAAAAAGCCAGTTTTGTGTCTATTTATAAATTTATTTCCATGTTCATTCACCCCGTGTAAATGTGTAGTTCTCTAATTTCTCCACTGCATTGGTTGAAACACTTGCCTAGTGTCCTTATTCAATAATAATAAGTTAAATAAAGTGAAAGTAAAGTCTCTCAGTCGTGTCTGACTCTTTGCAACCCCATGGACTGTAGCCTATCAGGCTCCTCCGTCTGTGGGATTTTCCAGGCAAGCGTGCTGGAGTAGATTGCCATTTCCTTCTCCAGGGGATCTTCCCGACCCAGGAATCGAACCCAGGTCTCCTGCATTGCAGGCAGACGCTTTACCATCTGAGCCACCAGGGAAGCCCCAAAACCTTTGACAAATGTATATTTTATCTTATGAGAGTCATAGTGTCTCCTTTTCAAAAGGATATAATTAACAATTTCCAGTGGTTTGTCACAATTCTTTTTCACTTGACAATATGTCAAATATCTTTCCATGTCATTACATGTATTAAAGATTATAAATATTCCATTAAACTAACATATTTTTTAAATGATCTTGTATTGTTGGAAAACAATGAATAGTCATTTTGTGAACAAGGATAGAGTCCTCTCTTGAAAACCCTTGGAATATGGAAAGTCATGAAGTGTGTCAAAAGTCTGTTACTTAATTTTTTTGGCATACAGCTTGCTTGCTTTCCACGTTGACTTTTTCGAGGACGTGGGCCAGTGGACATAAAGGCCAAGCTATTTTCACAGCTCTGTTTGTTGACAGAAGGTTGCATGGGTCACTCCTATGAGTCTAAGATCATTTGGGGGAAAGTGCTGTGCCCTGGCCTTGTCAGAGGTCCACACGGGGTGCAGGACTCCAAGTACACTGCCATGCTTTACTTGGCTTAAAGTACCTGGTCAAGAATCCGGTTTGGCTTGCAATTTATTTCAGGAACATGGAAAGGCCACTGTTTTTCTGGGCTTGATCTTACATTGCCAGCTCCTAAACTCTTTACCCTCTTACTGCACAGACCCTAATTTCTAGCTCCTACAAAAATGTTCTGTATTGTTTTAAAAGTTCAGTGTTTAAGTCAAAATTGTAGAAATGGACCTCTTCCAATTATTTATCCTGTTTAACTCTTTTTTAAGCTTGCCTCCCTCCAGGCCTCCCTCTCACCCTCTCCTTCGGCCTTTCTCCCTCTTTACAATTGCCAAGTGAATGGGCAGCAATTCTCAGAATAACAGTTTTAGCTTCCTTTCAGGAAACCAGATAAATGTTCCATACACAGAGGGCAAGGCAAAAGATAAAGTCATTTTTATTAAGTAGATACTAGTTATAGGACCGGCGTCGTGAGATGGAAGTCACCTCACCGAATATCCTATAAAACAAGCCACTCTTACACATCTGCATTGGTGGAATAATTAATCTATTAATATTGTTTTCTCATTGTTAGGGGGAAAACCCATAAAATGTAGCACTTTCAAGATCAACCAGCACTTTATAAAATGATGCCAAATTACAACCAGAGGCAAGAAAGATAATCTCTGATTTTTAAACTGAAGATCTCTGATTTTAAAACTCCTAAATTTTGACTTTTGGTAAAATCTACTTCACATTTTGGGATGCAATCCTTTGGTAAATGTCTGCAATTTTTTTTTCAGTAATCTCTCCGCCTACAATAGCATCTAAATTAAGCACTTACTTTTAAAATATGATAATGCACTTTCTCTTTATTATATAATTGCATCTCAAAAATTAATATCAAAATGGCAATTCCAATTAAAAAATAAGCAAAAATCTAACCACCCTAAAGTCAAAATGCAATACTCAACCTCACTAAAAAAACAATTGCCAGTAAAGATGTGTGTGTGAAAAAAAAAAAATGTGTGTGTGTTTTAACATCTTAATCATTTTTAGGTGTACAGTTCAGTGGCATAAAATGCCTTCACATTGTTGTGGAGCCATTGTCGTGTCCATCTCCAGAATTTTTCATCCTTTCTTCAGCCCCTGGTAATCACCATTCTACCTCCTGTCTCTATAAATTTGACTGCTCTAAGTAATTCATATGAATGAAATCATATAATATTTGTCCTTTTGTGACTGGCATGTTTTAATTAGCATAATGTTCTTAAGATTCATCTATGTGGTAGTATGTGTCAGAATTTCCTTCCTTTTAAAGACTGAATACTATTCCATTGTATGTATATATGTTCTACATTTTGGTTATTTATTCATCTGTTGATGAATATGAGTTACTTCCACATTTTGGCTATTGTGAATAATACTGCTATGAACATGGGTATACAAAAACCTAGTCAAGTTGCTGGTTTCAATTATTTTGGATATATACCCCAAACTAGAATTGCTGGATCATATCAATTCTACTTCTATTTATTTTTGATGAATTGCTCTGCTGTTATCTATACTGGCTGCACCATTTTACTTAATTCTCACTAAGAGCACAGTGGGTTCCAATTTCTATACTTCTTTGCCAACACTTGTTATTTTCTTTATTTTTGGATAGTACCCATCTTAGTGGAGGTAAGATGGTATCTCAATGTGGTTTTAATTTGCTTTTCCTTAACAACTAATGATGTTGAGCATCTTTCCATGAACTTATTGGGCATTTGTATGTCTTCTTTCTGGTCAAGTCATTGGCTATACTTAAAGCAGATTGCTTGCCTTTTTCTTGTTGAGTTTAAACACTTGTATTTGTATGTACATGTGGAAAACTAAGTTCAAAGAACTGAATTTTTTCCACCCAATATCCAAATAAATCTTGGGGATAGTTTAGAGAATTACCCAGTTGATGAGTGGGAAAACTTCCTTGAAACTACAAAAATAATGCATGTTGTTTGTTTGAAGATAAGATTCATTTATTTCCAGTGAGATCACCCCTCTATAAAATTCATCTGTCATCAACCAAAAGATCATCCACTTAAAAATATGTAGGCTAATTTATAACTAACTCTTATGAATATGGCTAGGTAATAGTTGACTGTAATAATTCTGTAACACATCAGGGAAGCATTGCTGCTGCTAAGTTGCTTCAGTCGTGTCCGACTCTGTGCGACCCCATGGACGGCAGCCACCAGGCTTCCCCGTCCCTGGGATTCTCCAGGCAAGAACACTGGAATGGATTGCCATTTCCTTCTCCAATGCATGAAAGTGAAAGTGAAGTCGCTCAGTCGTGTCCGACTCTTAGTGACCCCATGGACTGCACTCCACCAGGTTCCTCCATCCACGGGATTTTCCAGGCAAGAGTACTAGTGGGGTGCCATTGCCTTCTCTGCAGGGAAGCATTACCAGATTTCAAAATGAAAGATTAGTCCTTGAATGGTAAAAAGATGAGATCACATCTCTGTTTCAGTTTAAATGTCAGCAAAGAGTCCTTCTGAGGATGGTTTGTTGGTATCCCAGTGAAGAATGCTGAAAGTGCCAGCTTCTTAAGTTGTAGGAAAGAAGGTTGAGGATGGGGCCCTAGAAGTCTGAGCAGGCTTCAAGGTGACCCTAGAGGCCAAATAGTTTGGCTTCAAGCACAGGAGCTTAACTCACTGCTTTAAATCAAAGCTCCTTTCCATCATTCAAAGTCCACTGCATTCTGGTCTCACCTTGCTCACCCAACCTAATTTCTCATTTTCTTTCCAACACATTCTCCCTAGTCAGGCTAGCCTGCTCTTCAATCTAAGCACACACCGTATTCCTTTGGCAGGTATTTATCTTGGGACATGAGGTATGCAAATAATATGACTTTTCTAACAATTTAACTTCCATTTCAAGCCTTTTTTCTGGTGAGTTACCAAACTCATTTTCAGTAAAATCAAAGTTTTCTTCTATAAAAAGGAATTTAAGGTGAGCCAAGGTATCAAATAGGCAGTCCATATTTCCTTAAAGTCCTCTGTCCAGTATTTCCTCACCTCTCTCCTTCCTCAGCCTGGAGAATAGTCTAGCATTCTAATTCTTTCCTCCATGTCCTTTGTCCTCTCTTAAGAGCCTGAACTTTTTTTTTAAATCTATTTATTTGACTGTGCCAGGGTCTTAGTTGCAGCATGCAATATCTTTAATCTTCATTGCGGCATGCAGGACTCTCAGCTGGGGCGTGTAGGATCTAGATCCCTGACCAGGGATTGAACCTGGGCCGTTGGCACTGGGAGTGCAGTCTTAGCTACTGGACCCAGGGAAGAATCTGAACTTTTAAAAGTCAAAAAACCGCAAGGAAACTCCTTTCTCTTTGTCACTGTCTACTTTTCCCAAGGCAAGACACGCAGAGCAGCCCTGCTCTCTGAATGAGGGAAGAGGTGAGGGGGAAGGGGGTAGAGGAGAATGAAACACTGGGGGGAAATAATCAGTTCATACGCAACAATTTATCTCACCAACTTCAACACTTTTACTTTGTTCAGGTTGTTCTTGGCTTAGAACATTCTTCCTCCTCTTTCCTTTACGACTCCTCTTGTGATTTGTCACATAAGTTAACTATGTATGTCTTATACTTGCTGTAGGATTGAAAGGAAAGTCACTTAATTCAAGCTGTCATATGAGGCTAGAGTTCTAAGGTATCCAAGTGTTTATTTAACTCAGTAGTTCTCAGTGTGAGTCTCCCAATCAGCAGTATCAAATGGGAAGTTGTTAAAAATGCTAATTCTCAGGTCTCTTTCTAGGTCTGCTGAATCAAACTCTGAGGTTAGGTCTTGAATCTCCATTTTAAGTCACCCAGGGGATTCAGTTACTCTGGTTTGAGAAGCACTAGTTTAACCAGTGTTAGTCAGTGGAAGGATATGCTAGCTAATAGAAGTGATTTCAATATTTGAATGCCTATTGAATGTGTTTGAATACCTCTAAGTGATGAGGCACTCATAACTTGCAAAGCATGTTTGGAAAACTGATTTATATTGGTCTGAAATCTAAATCTGACAACTTCTACTCATCACTGATATTTACCTTCCTGGATTATGGGGAAGAAATCAGATTTCCCTTCCATGTGACAATCTTTAAAATATCTCAGTATTACTATCATTTGCTTCTCTCTGCTCCTTATCCAGGCTAACGTGGCTTGATTTTTGAGTCCCTTTATTGTCTTGTTTGGGTTTCCCTGGTGGCTCATATTTTTAAAGAATCTGCTTGCAATGCAGGGGACCGGACTTCAATTTCAATCACCGGGTTGGGAGGATCCCCTGGAGAAGGGAATGGCGACCCATTCCACTATTCTTGCCTGGAGAATTCCAGGACAGAGGAGCCTGGCAGGCTACAGACCATGGGGTCACAAAGAGTCAGGCATGACGAAGTGACTAACACTACTACTGCTGCTGTCTTACTTGCACACGGCTGAACACAATCCTATTTATTTATAGTTCTCTTTAATGAGCTCTGCTGTGGTTCAAGGTCAATCAAACTAAAGTACAATTTCTTGCTTCTAGGTACTATATATACTCCCATTAATGTTGGCTAATCTGCTGTTTTGGTGGCCACATTGCTAATTCATACAAAGCATATTATTAACTGAAATTCTTTGTTGTTTTTCATCCCTATCTTGGCTTTTTATTTTTAACAGATGCTAGTAGTATATTATATTTCCTCTTTTTTATACCTTTAGGCTCAGTTCCTTGGATGCATGTGTGTAACTATGTCTATTATTGTTTCCTGATTAGTTCTTTGACTATCTGATTAATGACATAATTCACTCTCTTGGCAATACATACCTCTTGTCCCTTGAAGCAGGTCCCAGATGGCATAATAATTGAGTACTCAATAAATAATTTAGAAATATTTTATTGATGTATTGACAGATGTTTTCAGTGCAAAAATTTTCAATGCAGGATCTACAAGTTGTTACTTAATATAAAGTAAAAACTCCACTGTCCTTAGCTGCAAGCATCCAGAATTATATCTGCTGCTTTTTAAAGTTTTCCCATTGGTTGATTATATCCTCCAGTGTATACTTTGAAAGTCTATATTCTTTCAAATTATATCCAAGGATCAATTATAACCTCAGTCTATATTCTTTCAAAATAATTTTGTGGTTTCTTCTTTTAGAATTGCTTCCAGAAGCTACTTTATGAATCACAGAAAAGAAGCTCTTTCATCTTATAATGGTGGCAACTATTTATTTTTGAAATCAAAGTTGGAATTCTTCATGTTGATACCCCTCTGAACCGCTAGGAATATATTTTTAAAAAATGGCTTTTGGTTTTGTATACATATGCTCTCACGGAAGGACCAAAGGTAGTTCTTGACAGAAATTTCAATAAAGACTTTTTGAAAAGGTTTCCAACAATGGCAATGTCCTTGGGGGCTGCAGATAACATGTAATTGGACATATGTTTGTGTGCTTGCTTCTTATGGTGACTTTGCCTCACGTATTTGTTGTCTCAAATATCCCCACCTTAACAGAAGGAACCACAAAGAGAGATTTGACTTCATAAAACACAGCCCAAACATTTGTTGATCAAAGTAGTGACAGTCCGTAAAATATGAGTAGGTACACTATATGCAGTAAATAGTATAAAATGTACTCAAATAGACAAGATTAACAATCAAACCATTAAGTGAGAAAAGCATGAGTTTATTTATTCATCAAAATGTATAGAGCTCCTTATATATAATGTGTTGGAAGAACGAATATATATTAGACTCCTGGAATACGCCAGTCATTTTATGCGGACTCCCAGTGAAGTGGAACTGATTATCCCATTTTACCGTCGAGAACACTGACTCTGAGAGGAGAAGTTGTCCTAGGTCCCAGTGACAGTCACGTAAGTAAAAAAATAGATACTTGAACCCAGGCCTTTCAGGCTCCAAATCTTGTTCTCTTTCTTTTTTTTTTTCTTGTTCTCTTTCTATCTACTATCTTATACAAGGAATATTACAAACCAAAAGATATAGTTTCTGTACCCAAGGAGCTCAAGGTACTTCATAGAAATATAAGTAAATATGGATTTTAAAAATTCTCTGTACAAATCAAAGAAAGTGGAGTTAAAATAAAAATTGAGTTAACTGACTAAAAAATAATTTTAAAATGGCAATGTTTCATTTTGACAAGAGTTGAATAAAATCAAGCCTTTTCCTGCCAATTGGTTAACTTTTATTTTGAAATTAGCAATACAGATCAAGAACCATAAAAATATGTATATCCTCTTTTATTACCCTTTATCATAAATCCATTTCTGGAACTTTGGTCTAAGACAGTATTATAAATGTTGAAAAGTGGCATAAAGGTATTACTAGCTGAGTTGGAAAAAAACACCCCTGTATACATGTCAGCCCTGCTGCTTAGCATGGAATATAGAACAAGTGAGAGCCCACTGTGCGGCACAGGGAACTCGGCTCAGTGCCTGTGATGACCTAGATGGAAGGGAAATCCAGAGGGAGGGGATACGTGTGTACATGTGGCTGATCCACTTCACTGTGCAGCAGCAACGAACACAGCATTGTGAAGCAACTGTCCTCCAGTAAATTAAAAACAAATCCTCCTTCCCCTTTACTCTCACACCACTGCCATACTGCCACTTCTGACAGCTGGCGTGTGGGTTTTCCACACATCAAGCAGTTCCCCATGACACCAACTGGGTGGCCCACGATTCCATTTAATTCTGACACCGTCTACGCAGAGTTAACATCAGATCCCACAAGTTAAAGGCTGAGTCCCAAAAGACTGCCCCAACTTCAGATACCCATCACAAGTTCCAGGTTGTCACTTGGACTCTTCACCAATTATCTATAAATCAGGGTTCCCATGACCCTCTTCTCTTGGGCTTGATCAGTTGCTAGTATGACTCACAGAACTCGGGGAAACACATTTACTGATTTATTTTAAAGGATATAATTCAGGCTCTGAGTGAAACACCAGATGAAGAGATCGATAGGAAAGAACATGGAATGCTGCTGAGGTCAGGAGCCTCTGTCCCCTTGGAGTTGAAATGTGCTACCCTTCCAGCATGTAGATGTATTCACCAATCCAGAAGCTCTCTGAACTCCACACTCGGGAGCTTTTCATGGAGGCTTCATCACCTCAGTGTGAAAGATCATTAAGTCTATCTCCAGCCCCTCTCCATTGTCTGGAGAAGAGGGAGCTGGTGCTGAAAGTTCCAACCTTCTAATCATGACTTGATCTTTTTAGTGATCAGCCCCCATTCTGTAGCTACCCAGGAACCCACCAAATGTTGTCTCATTAGAACAAAAGACACTCCTGTCACCCAGGAAATTCCAGGCAATTTATGAGCTTTGTGTCAAGAATCAGGGACAAAGGCCAAATATTAGAGTACCAAGATTCTTTTAGTGCTCATATCACTTAGGACATTACAAGGGTTTGAGGAGTTCTGTGCCAAAAATCGGGGTCAGCAACCGTTATAAGTATTTTTTTCTGTTTTACATTACCAGCAGTAATTTAAAAAACAGGAAAAAACTGCAACCACTTTATATACCTAATTTATTGCCTAAATGGTTGGATTAAAGTAAACAGTTTGGTCTGTTTATGGAATATTTCGCAACCATTAAAATAATGGTTATAAAGACTATGTAGCATTATAAAAACAGGTTGTATTAATAAAAAACCATATGTGGGTCTACAATATATCAAATACTTATGATTCATGTTATACAAAAGATACAGGATAAAAATGAAGAAAATATATGAAATACTATGTATTGCAGTAGAATAGTTTAGTTTTTTTTTTTTTAGCAAATCTTTTATTAATTTTGTGATGAAGGAAAAAGAAATCTCCACATTCTCCTGGTTTTGTTTGCTGTTACTAGACATATCACATTCCTTTTTTTTTAACTTATGCTTTCTTTCCAACAGAACTAAGTTTATGGAAATCGGCTTTGTTTATTAAATTGCAATCAAATAATTCTAGCTCAATCTCCTATAGTTCTAGTAAGGGGAATATGACACATTTGACACATTAGTGTAACTTAAGTGTCACACTTATCCATTCATTGTGAATCTGTACAGTTAAAATTTTGAAGACATTATGGCTCCTAGGATTAGTGGTTGAGATTGGGGATGCAAGGTCAGCCTCTTGGCTTCCAAGTAAAGTACTTCCTTTCATTGTGCCCTGAATGTGTCTACACTGTGAGATGGAGAACAGGATTAGAGTTGCTATTGAAATGTGAATTCTCCTTGGCTCTGGCAAGGCTGTTGGGACTTACTTACATATTTTTGAGAGAAATAATTTGAAAGACGAATGGCTGGGGCCTCAGTTTGGAACTTGGTGACTCTGGCTGTCACAGCAAGGGGGAATCTGAGCCAGGACAGATAGCTGGACAAGAGTTGGAGCCCACACCAGTTGTGGGCCGGCATGAGTCCAAGCCCTAGGGAAGGAATAAATGGGCTGAGGGGTTAGTGGGGGTTTGGGTACTTGCGGTAGTATAGGGAGGAACGGGGAACAAAGGCAAGCCAGGGTGGAATTTCACGCAGAGATGGAGCTGGCTCAAAGCAAGAGTCAATGCTAATGGGAACAAAGGGCAGACACAGGCTTGAACATTAAGCCTTATCAGAGAAAGCAAAGGCAAGAGACAGGAGCCAGGGATGAAGCTGGGCTGAAGCCCGAAGGAAGTCTGGTGTTGTAAACGGGAGCAAGGAAGTAGGGAAGACTTGGGGCTTCCCTTGTGGCTCAGTTGGTAAAGAACCTGCCTGCAATGCGGGAGACCTGTGTTCGATCCCTGGGTTGAGAAGATCCCCTGGAGAAGGGAACAGCTATGCAGCATTCTGGCCTGGAGAATTCCATGGACTGTATAGTCCATGGGGTTGCAGAGTCAGACAGGACTGAGCGACTTTCACCTTCACCTCTCTCTGACTCCAGCTGCGTGTTAATAATGGCTCATATGTTCCAAGTGCAGAGAATTGTGTTCAGAGTGCCCCAAAGGAAACTCAACAGCTTATGACCAAATGCCATACAGATTTCTGGATGAGGTTTCTCAACCAGCATCTTCCTTAAGACACCACCACTGCTCCAGGGTCTATAGTCTAGATTGAAAAGAACGTTTGACTGCAGAGAAGCCTTTTCTCTTGAGAACTGTGGCTTACTGAGGAAACCAGATCTCCGTCGTAACTGCCCAGATAAGCAATACAGAGTTCAAGTATTTCTAATGCTATTGGTAAGCATTTGTCATTTCAAACTATCAGGGATAGATTCTCTGATTTTTACAGATGATTTTTAACCTTGGAGGATGTGTGTGCACAGACACACATCTCATTCGTCATTTAGATATTTACAACGTGTATACTGTTGGCCTTTGAACAATGTGTTGGTCAGGAATGCCAACCCTCCACACAACTGAAAATTCACGTACAACTTTAATGTCAGCTATCTGTATCAGAAGCTGCATATTCAACCAACCAGCAATCATGTAGTTCTGTGTACATACTATTGAAAAACATCTGCATGTAAGTGGACCATGTCATTCAAACCCATGTTGCTCGAGGGTAAATTGTTTGTGTATATATTTGTATAAATACATATATATTTACATATCTGTATCTATGTATACATATATACACACTTACATGTATATTACCTTTTTTTCAATGTGAAAGTATATTTTTATTGAAATATATTTGACAGATAACATTGTGCAAATTTAAGGTATACTGCATGTTGATATGGTATTTGGTATATTCTCACATGATTGTCATTGTAGAGATAGTTAGCTTCTCTATCGTGTCACATAATTATCATTTCTTGTTTGTTGTAGGAATAATTAAAATTTAGTTTCTTAGTGAGTTTGATTATAATCCAATAATGTCTATATTCACTATGCTCTGCATTAGATCTCTGTGATTTCTCTACTAGTTGCATGTTTATACCCTTGAACAACATCTCTCCTTTTCCCTCCAGCCCCCAGCCCCTGGCAACAACCATTCTATTGTCTTTTTCTGTAAGTTTGGCTTTTCTACATTCCATGCATAAGTGATATCACAGTTTTCGTCTTTCTCTAACTTTTCTTGCTTGGCGTAATGTTCTCAAGTTCTGTCTGTGTTGTTGCAAACATTAGGATTTCCTTCTTCCTCATGACAAGAGTCTACTTATCTATCTCAAATCTTCTTTAACCATTTTTCTATCTTTTTCTCTTAAAATTTTCTTATAAAATATAGTGGCTTTGAATTGAAGTCACCTTGACAATTTTTTGTATTCCATACATGTCTTTCAACTTTTCACTAGATTTAATATAGACTAGAACATGGCATCGGAGAGGGTGATGGCACCCCACTCCAGTACTCTTGCCTGGAGGACCCCATGGACGGAGGAGCCTGGTGGGCTGCAGTCCATGGGGTCACAGAGAGTCGGACACAACTGAGCGACTTCACTTTCACTTTTCACTTTCATGCATTGGAGAAGGAAATGGCAACCCACTCCAGTGTTCTTACCTGGAGAATCCCAGGGACGGGGGAGCCTGGTGGGCTGCCATCCATGGGGTCGCACAAAGTCGGGCACGACTGAAGTGACTTAGCAGCAGCAGCAGCAGCAGAACATGGCATATCTTGTGGAAAGTTTTCATGGACTCTGCCCTTCTATGGTCTCACCGATACTGAACTGAATTGTTTGTGGGAGCACAAAGCAAGGTGTCTTAACAATGCAGGCAGCAAACAGCCCAGTTTCTCCTGTAGCCCATAGACTCTGGCAAGTGTGGCCCATTACATGTGACTTTCTTGACCTTCTGTTCTAAGTCGTCTCTGCCACTAAGCAGTCACTGACTGAGTCTTGATAAAGACTCTCTTTGACCAAACCCTGGTTAGGCTCTTAAATCCTTGAGACCTTGACCTTGTGTCTTCTGTCTGTTTGGGGCCAGCATCACCCAGCTATAGCAAGAATCTTTCTAAATTGGTTTAAAGAGAACCCTTCACCCTTGATATCTGAGAAAATTCCACATCTCCCAGCATTTCTCAAGTAATACCTGATCACTCTGGTCTGTCATCAGCAAGAATTCTGTCAAGTCACTTTTCACAGAAATCCTCCCTTGGGACTTCCCTGTTGATCCAGTGGCTAAGGCTCTGTGCTCCCAAGGCAGGGGGCCTAGGTTCGATCCCTGGTCAGGGAACTATATCCCACATGCCGCAACCTGACACAGCCAAATAAATAAATAAAAAGAAATATTAAAAAGAAATCCCCCCTTTCCCCTGTAAATAACATAAGTAATCCCCTTGTAATTTTCCATCCACTGACCTCCACCTTTGACTATAAATCCCCACTTGTGCATGCTGCTTTTGAAACTGAGCCCAGTTCCATACTGAGACCTCTTTTCCTCTATTGTAACTTTCTGAATAAAATATATATTTTACCACTTCATCTACCATCTAGCTCTGACTTTAACAGTCTCAGCTTTATTTTTTTTTTTTAATTTTATTTTATTTAACAGTCTCAGCTTTAAAACTTCCTGCCACAGTTGCCTTTTGAGCCATTTGCCTTACATTTCATTGGTGCAGAGTTCTGTAAATTAAGATGATTTAGGCATGAGTTGCAGAATCATAGACCTGTTTTGAATCCCAGCCCTTTCATCTGCTAGCTGAGTAGCATTTTTGAGAATACGTTATCCATTGTACCTCAATTTTCTTATTTTAAAAATGGGCATAAATGGAGAAACAGACATACAGAATAGACTTTTGGGAAGAGGGGAGGAGAGGGTGAGATGTATGGAGAATAACATGGAAACTTACATTACCATATGTAAAATAGATAGCCAACGGGAATTTGGGAGGGAGGTTGAAAGGGAGGGAATCTATGTATACCTATAGCTGACTCATGTTAAGGTTTGACAGAAAACAACAGAATTTTGTAAAGCAATTAACCTTCAATTAAAAAATGAATTTTAAAAAATGGGCATAACTATACAGATCTACTAAGATTATGAGGAATAAATGAAGTAACACTTGCATAAGTGCTTAGGACAGAATAGTAACATAATAAATGATATTATTATCATTTTGGTGGAGTTCCACAATGAGAAGAAATGTGGGAGTGTTTTATAGCGAGAAAACTGCTATTTAAAAGTGTATTTCTTTTTTTATATATTATTTTTCATTATGGTTTGTTATAGGATATTAATATAGTTCCCTGTGCTAAACAATAGGGCCTTATTTTTTATCTATTCTATATATAATAGTTTGCATCTTATAGTCCCCCCAAAAGTATGTTTTTGCTGTTGGAGATATCAAGTCAGCTTGGACCAGATCTTCTTTTTCTAGAAAGAACTAGTTAATGGCTTTTCTTAGAATCATGGATGTGTAGTAACAAGCTTACTTGTTTATGGAGCAATATGAGAATACTTAAATCATAATCAAGAAAAATATTATGGCATTAAGTATACAATATGATCAAATACTTATAATTCATATTCATAAGAAAGGTATAGTATAAAGTTGAAGCAAATACATGAAATGCAGATGTATGATGGTGGTAGAATAGTATTTTATCTGGCCAGACCATTGTCTGGCCAACCCCTCTCTATGCTCTTGGTAGATAGGGGTTGCTGGTTGGTGTATGTAGGGTGGGAAGAGGGAAGATATATTTACATGAGGTGCCAAGGAACTTTTAAAAATCAAAGGGATTGAGATCCTTAACTCTTGTCTTTTGAGGTTCAGTATTGTTAGAATGTCTCTGACCTCATGGACTAAGGTGTTTCCAGTTGAAGGCCCTGACCAGGAGACCAGGTTTCTCCCACCCAGGAAGGAAGTCACTAAGAAGAAGGGAGGGTTTAGGCTTGTGACGCGTGTCCCAAATAAGGTCCCAGATGGTAATGGGGAAGACTGGGTCAGGGTCGCTCATCCAACTTTCAAAGAAACTCTACAAAGCAGGACCAGGTTTTATCCCTGTTTTTCACTACAATGCCTAGGCAAAGAGAAGTGAAGAAATTTGCCCAAGTTGTAAGAGTGCCAGGAGGTCATTCAGAGCCGAGACTTGAACTTGTTTGTCTCCAGGATCCTTGCATCTCACCACCACACTCATTGTCTTATCTAGATCCTTATGTGGCTCTTCTCCTCCTCAGTTGACAGAATAAAGAAATGCAAGTTGGAGGAGGATTAAGACATATACTTCAGTGAGAAAGGTACTGGCAATTAAAAAGAACCCCAAAAGGCGTTGAGGTTTCCTGACCTCCTGCAGGAGAGTAATGATTATGTGATGTAATCCACATTCTTGCTTGACTTTTGGAAATGAAAGAAAACAAGAATTTTCAAGATGATTACCTAAGATTAAAGGTCATTCTGTGGCCATGTTTAGTTGGTTGTTTTTCCTGTGAAAACTTGATCTTTCCGGACCTCAATGATCTCATCTGTAAAATAAGTGTTGTACTAAGTCATTGTTTAAGTTTCTTTTCATGCCTTAAAGTTTGTGAGTGCAGGAATTTACAAGCTTTTTTTTCTGGTATTTAACCTTTGGCCTTAGCCTGTTTAGCACTATGATCGAAACTGATGGACTCAACTGGAAGTTGATGTGACAGGTGAGGAAGCCAGGACAAAGGATTTGAGGGAAGTTATGAAGCAGGGACAGGTTTCGCAGCTAGCTATTAAATAGAGTTGAAAGGAAAGAATTCAAGATTTCAGAAACCAGTGGACAAAGCAGAAAAGGTTGAAGCTCAGAAAAGGCTTTCAGAGGGATTACAAAGAGAATGGTTGTGCCTTAGACTTTAGCAGGCTGCGAATTGATTGGCCAGTGTGAGTCAGAAGAAAGGGTTAGCCATCACAGGGCTGTGGATGATGGATGGCTGTCTGGCGTCTTGGCCTTACCATCCCAGCCTCAGTCTCTCAGAAGCTGGTATAGTATTGACACTATTACCAATAATTCTGCTCCCAACTACACAAAGCTTTCTTAGTCTTAGTTCAGGTAAAAGAATAGATAGTAATTAAGTAAAGGAAAAGTTAAAAAAAGCCAAATCACAAAAACATAGATGGGAGCAGATTTTACTCGGAATTGTTTGAAAGAATAACTACTTTTTGTTTCCTCTTCCTTCCTTCTTTCTTCTCATCTTCCTCCTTTTTGCTCATTACCCACTTCTTTCTCCTTCCTTTCTCTCTGGTTCCCTTTCCTCACCCCTTCATTCTTTCATCCCCCACTCCCAGAACTTACAACATTGTGTTTGAAAGCTCTTGCTAGGGACTTACCTGGTGGTTCAGTGGTTAAGGCTCCATGCTTCCAATGCAGGGGTGCAGGTTTGATCCCTGGTTGGGGAACTTATATCCCATATGCTACAACCAAGAAAAAAAAAAAAACACCAAATAGTTTAAAAAATACAATTAAACCAAAAAAAAGTCCATTCTGAGCACTGTGGCCAACACAAAATAAAGGAGACATGTTTCTGGTTTCTCACATTGTTCTCAAGCAACAAGTTCAGTTCAGTTCAGTTCAATTCAGTCGCTCAGTTGTGTCCGACTCTTTGCAACCCCATGAACCGTAGCACGCCAGGCTTCCCTGTCCATCACCAACTGCTGGAGTCTACCCAAACCCATGTCCATTGAGTCGGTGATGCCATCCAACCATCTCATCCTCTGTCGTCCCCTTCTCCTCCTGTCCTCAAACTTTCCCAGCTTTAGGGTCTGTTCAAATGAGTCAGCTCTTCGCATCAGGTGGCCAAAGTATTAGAGTTTCAGCTTCAACATCAGTCCTTCCAATGAACAACCAGGACTGATCTGCTTTAGGATGGACTGGTTTGCTCTCCTTGCAGTCCAAGGGACTCTCAAGAGTCTTCTCCAACACCACAGTTCAAAAGCATCAATTCTTTGGCACTCAGCTTTCTTTATAGTCCAACTCTCACATCCATGACTACTGGAAAAACCATAGCCTTGAGACAGACAAAGAATGTGGTAAAACATTGTAAGGGCTTCCCTGGTGGCTCAGTGGTAAAGAAACCGCCTGCCAATGCAGGAGACCAGGGTTCAAACCCTGGATTGGGAAGAACCCCTGGAGAAGGAAATGGCGACCCACTCCAGTGTTCTTGCCTGGGAAATCCCATGGGCAGAGAAGCCAAGAATAAAAATCCTCCCTCATATTTCTTTTCCTCACTTCCATCCTGTCTGTGCAGCCCTATCCCAAATCTGCTAACATTCTTTCCTCTTTCTCCTCTATTCCTCCCCTTCTCCCTTCTAAAGCTTGCTCTGAGGATTGGATGACTAATGGCTAAAGGTTTTCCCTGTGTTGGGAGAAAAAAAGTTTCCTAAGGTTCACTGTGTCATATGAAGCAAATTTCAGACATAAGATCACTCACTAGTTGGGGTTTCCTTTTTTTTTTTTTAAATATTGAAACAGATATACTGAGGGTTTAAAAAAAATAAGCTTCATCTTTTTTTTGTTGAGTAATGATGGTATTTCTAGGATTTTACTGAGTGCTTACCATGTGCTAGGTGCTTAATATATGACTTCTAAGCCTTGTTTTATCACTCCACTGCTACTCTTAATTCATAGATGAGAAAACTCAGAGCAGTTAAGTGTTAGTTGCTCAGTGGTGTCCAACTCTTTGTGACCTCATGGACTGTAGCCTCTCAGGCTCCTCTGTCTATGGGATTCTCCAGGCAAGAATTCTGGAGTAGGTAGACATTCCCTTCTCCAGGGGATCTTCTCGACCTAGGGGTTGAATCAAGGTCTCCTGCATTGCAGGCAGATTCTTTCCTGTCTGAGCCACCAGGGAAGGCCCAGTCTGAGGTAAAACAGCCAGAAGTGGAATTAGAACATTAATCTGTCTAACTCAGAAACTCAAACTCTTTCCACTACCTCTATGCTTTAATAACAAAGGGAATTCCATACAATCTTTTTATTTCTCATCAGAATAATTCTACTTTCAAGTTCTCTGTTTTTTGTTTTTGTTTTATTTCTTAAACTTATGAGGTAAGGCACATGTTTAAGCTAGGCTACTAGCTTTGAGAAACAATTGGGTTCCTTCTAGGTTATACAATGAGTATCTGCTCTGTTTTTGTTATCAATTGTAAACTCTACTATGATAGTCGATTAAATTTTTCAATAATCAGAAAAAAGTCTCAGTGGTATAATTTTTTAAAGTTAAGACGTTTTCCTCTTAAAAACTTATTAATGCTTATTTATAAAAACACATGTAGTTTCATACATTAATATTCATGGTGCAAAACACAGATGGACTTAACAGCATTAACAAAAGCAAAAGGAAATTGTAAGTGTTCTTACTGCTTGGTATCACATATAGATTTAATAGAAGTTCCCAGAAAAAAAAAATCTCACTTTGATGTTGTACACCTTTAAAATAACATTGTGAATTTTTTAACCAATTTAGTTCAAAAGATTGTAACAGAAACCTAATGGATTGTTAATTTTTTTAAATTTTGACATTGATTATATCATTCTTGGTGCATTAATATTAATTTGCAATGAAACTCTCATGCCAGTATGGTTCTGTTACAATATAATAATCAATAAGGGAAAATGCAGCATTGAATTGAGATGAGTTGTAATAGACTGTGACATTAATTTGTGCTCTTCCTATCATGAATTTGTATCAAATTGTTGAACTGATGCAGGTCATGTCCATATTACAACAGAATTTCATGCTGTATTTATGTGGTGCTTGTATATTAGAGGCAGAATTTAAACAGTGGTTCCTTTAACCCATCTGGGTGTCAACACTTTCATCTGTAGGTACAGATTATATTGCATCAAAAGAGTGTCTGACACGTTGCTAGAATTTGGTGTGAGTTTACTATTAGAATTTATGACCCCTATTTTAAGAGCAGGAAAACTATTAGGGTGCCTGTAACAGCTGTGCTTGAAGCTAAAACTGCCAGTGGTCAGAGATATTAAATCTGTTCAAATGTGGACCTAATACAGTTTACAGTCCATGAGAGAGATTTGGAGAGAAGGACTTGGACCATATATGAGGGGTGGGATCTTTAATAGGGGAGAGCAGGCAACAACATTCTGATGTCAGCCATCAGTTAAACTCTTAATTTTCTGAGTTTTCAAAAATGTGAGTCCAGGGCATGCTCAGGAAGAAATTGCAGTGGTCCATCCAAATAAGCTTTAAAAACATTGTGTAACCTACTCTCTTCTTGGAGACTCAAGTATTCATTTACATAGCAAAGGCTTAGAAAAATGTGAAAAAGAATGCTGCTTTAACTTAATTCTGCCTCACTTTTCTCAAACTTATTTGATAATGGAATTCTTTAAAAATATACCACCTTTAAATAGCCTGTATAATTAGTCCTCCTTGGAACACATTTAGAGAAATGCTGATTCATAGAAAACTCAAAATTCAGCTACTTTCCCCTTTTTAAAATTCATGAGTTCAAGACAAATTGTACTGACAAATAGCCTCTCCAGTTTACCTTTCCATCCATATTCAGATGTACATAACTTATCAACCATGTGGTAGGTAGTGAATTCATAAAACCCAGGTAAAGAGATCAGATGCCATGTACATGCCAGATATGTCTCTGTTTGATTTTTTTTTTTTTTTGGTGACTTCCTCCCTCCCTGGCTCCCTCTCTCCCTTCCTTTCTTCCTCCTTTCTTTCTCTCCCTCTCTCTCTTTCTTTCTCTCCTTCCCTCTTTCTTTCTTTTCTTTCAGTTTCATTGAGCTATTAATTGACATACATCGCTGTGTAAGTTTAAAGTGTACAGCATAATGAAATGAATATCATGAAATGAATATCACAATATGTTTAATGAACATCCATCATTTCACACAGATATAAAATTAAAGAAATAGAAATAAAAATTTTCCTTGTGATGAGAACTCTTTTTAGGATTTACTCTCTTTAACAGCTTTCAAACATAACATACAGTAATTTTAATTATATCTGTCAAGTTGTACATTATATCCCTAGTACTGATTTATCTTATAATTGGGAGTTTGTACCTTTCGTGCAGTTCCCCCTATCCTGACTCCCTGCCTCGGCTCACCACAAATCTGATCTCTTTTTCTCTGAGTTTGTTTGTTTGATTTTGAAGTATAAATGACCTCCCACACTGTATTAGTTCTTGTTATGCAACATAGTGATTCACTATTTCTATACATTACAAAATGATCACTATGATAATTATAGTTACCATCTGGCACCATATAACGTTATTTCATTGTTGACTATATTCTCCATGTTGTACATTTCATACCTGTGGCTTATTTATTTTAAAACTGAAAGTTTGTACCTCTTAATCTCCATCACCTATTTCTTCCCCTTCCTGACTCCCTTCTCTGTTGCATGCATGCTCAGTCGCTCAGTAGTGTCTGACTCTTTGTGACCCCATGGAGTGCAGCCCACCAGGCTCCTCTATCCAAGGCGTTTTCCAGGCAAGAATACTAGGATGGGTTGCCATTTCCTACTCCAGGGATCTTCCCGACCCAGGGATTGAACCCACATCTCTTTCATTGGTAGTTGGATTCTTTACCACTGAGCTACTGGGGAAGTCCCTCTCCTCTGATAACCACCTGTTTTGTTTTTTGTCTATTTCTATAACTCTGTCTTGTTGTTTATTCACTTGTTTTTTTTAGACTCCACATATAAATGAAATCATACAGTATTTGTCTTTCTCTGTCTGACATATTTCATTTAACATCACACCCTCTAGGGCTAGCCATGTTGTTGCAAAGGGCAAGATTTCATTATTTTTTAGGACTGAATAATATTCCATTGCACATATACCGCATATGTATATATCCATTTATATCCCAGCAGTGCACTCTTCTTTGGGCACCAGAGCTATATGTTCTAGGGATGCTCTGTATGTGGGCTGTGTGGGTCTTTCTCTTGTGGTGGGCTGAGTACTGTGTGTGGTCTGGTAAGCATTGGGCCCTAGTCTTATTGGTTTCCAGGCCCTGTCTTTTGCAGAGGCTGTTGGCCACTTGTGGGTAGGACCAGGTCACTAGGCTGATGGTTGCAGAGATGTGGGGGCCCTAAGGATAGTGCTGGCCCACTGGTTGGTAGAGCCAGGTTTCATGGTAGGTAGTTTCAGGCCTGGGATTCCTGGATCTCATGTCAGCTTACATGGCGGTGAAGCCAGCTCCTGACATGACTGGCTGTTATGTAGTCCAAGGTGTCCACCCACTGGTGATTGAGGCCAGATCCCGAGGCAGCTGACTAGGGGGTCAAGGTGTTTCAGAGCTGGTGCCAGCCTGCTGGTGGGTGCACTGGGGTCCTAACATGGCAGGCAACAAGGCCCAGGGATTCTGGGGCTGGTGCCTGCCCCTGGTGGTTTCTGGATGCAGGGCTTTGGGGTTCCCATGGCTAATGCTGGGGCCCTGTTGCACAGGGCCTGATATTGGGCCCTCTGGTGAAGAGAGCCATATTCTGGAGTGGCTGTGGGCTCAGGGGGTCTAAGTCAGCTTGCCTGCTGGTATGTGTGGCCATGTTCCTGACTGGCTAGTTGCTTGGCCTAAGGCACACAAGTCCTGGTGTCAACAAACTGGTGGATGGAACTGGATTCAATGCTAATAAACTAGAGAGGGAATTCCAGAATTGTGCTTGTCAGCACCAATGTCCTCTTGGTAAAAACAAGCTCCCCAAAATGGCTACCACCAGTGTCCATGTCCCCAGAGTGAGTTCCAGGTGCCTCCTGCCTCTCTGGGAGGCTCTCTAAGATTAGAAGATGGTTCTGACCCTGGCTTCTTTTAAATTACTGCTCCTGCTCTGAGTCTTGGAGTATGTGAGATTTTGTGTGGACCCCTTAAGAGTGTAGTCTCTATTTCCCACATCTCTCTGGTTATCCCAAAAGTAAGCCCTCCTGGCCAAACACAGCCAAGCATTCTAGATCATCTTCCTCATGCAGGGTCTCTGGGCCGGGGAGCCCGATGTGGGGATCAGATTCCTCACTTCTTGTGAGGAATCGTCATCCCGTTTCTTGGTTGCCCACCCAGTGACATGGGTCTTGGCTACATCTCCTCTCTGCCCTTATACTTATCTCGTTGTGGTTCCTTCTTTGTATCTTTAGTTGTAGGAGATCTTTTCTGCTAATCTTCTTGTTTTTCTCATCAATAGTTGCTCTATAAAGAGTTGTAATTTTGGTGTGTCTGTTGGAGGAGGTGATCTCAGGGTCTTTCTACTCTGCCATCTTGGCCACTCCTCACTATTTGATTTTTCAGAAAAGCACATTAAGACCCTATAACCATGTTTATAGGCTCATTTCAGTCTCTTGAGGATGACAAAGATGAATCTGGGAAACTACCATAGGGAAAAAAACACATGTTATACCTGGGTAAATTTGCATCCAATAATTTAAGCTTTGACATTACTAAGTCTTATTCAATAATTATTTAGCACTTTGTGCCAACAATGCTAGGTATACTCCAGAAACACTTAACTGTCATATACTTTATGATTTATATCTTAAAGCTCTTCTTTTCCCATATTTTATTAGTTATCTATTGCTGCATAACAAATTACTCCCAAATTTAACAGCTTAAATAGCAACCATTTATTATCCTTACACCTTGAGGGGCCAGACTGCAGCCAAGGGGCTGAAGTTGTCTTGAGGTATGACAAGGGGAGAATGTGCTTTCCGGCTCACCCGTGTGGTTATTGGAAGGATTTAGCTCTTTGTGAGCTGTTAGACTGACTGCTGTGTAGCAATCAGCTCTGTTACTATTGGTTGTTATCTGAAGGTCTCCCTCTACCCCTTGCCACATAGACCTTGGCACAGGGCAGTTCACAGTATGGCAGCTGGCTTTCATCAGATGAGCAAGTGAGAGAACAGGAGAGGATAAGCAAGACAGAAGCCAGAGTCTTTCTGCAACTTCATCTCAGAAGTGACATCCTATCACTTTGGTGACATTTTATTTGTAAGAAAGCAAGTCACTAGGTCCTCTCCACACTCAGGGGAGGGAATTATACCAGGGCATGAATACCCTGGAAGTGGGGATCATTAACAGCCATTTTAGAAGCTGTCTATCACACACATTAAAAATTTGTGGCATGGGAGTGTTATTCCGTTAAATGGGTCTGGTACTTTAGGATATGTTGATATTAGTCTGGTTCAGAGTTTATAAGTTCATGCATTAAACTTTAATAAAATATTGAATGATAAAGTAGAGAAATTTGTATTTACCTCAATTCCTTTCCAAAGAAATACAGGACACTGTATTTATTTGGAAAGAATGTCTTGGTATTCTCTGGTTAGGTGGAAAAGTGAAAGTGAAGTCCCTCAGTTGTGTCCAACTCTTTGCGATCCAGTGGACTGTAGCCCACCATGCTCCTCTGTCCATGGGATTTTCCGGGCAAGAGTACTGGAATGGGTTGCCATTTCCTTCTCCAGAGGATCTTCCCAACCCAGGGATTGAACCCATGTCTCCCACATTGTAAGCAAGATGCTTTACCGTCTGAGCCACCAGGGAAGTTAGGTGGAAAAAGAGGTCTAAAAAGCAAGGGTCAGTACTGTGTCCAGAATGATGCCACAGAGTGGAGTTCGGAGTCCACAGCTATGGAACTCACAGGGTTCTGAGCAGAGTCAATTAGATCTAGATATCTGAACAGTAGATGCTAACACTGACTTCTGAGTTACACTTGTTTGTGATGTGGAGAGTTAAAAATAGCCTTGGACTTTAGGTTTTTATTTAGACCTGATGATCAGAATACAAACTTGCATGACTTATCTATTAATGAGAAACAAATTGCCTCCAAACATAGCAGTTTAAAACAACAAACATTTTTAGTCCCCAGTATCTATGGGTCTGAATTTGAAAGTAGCTTAGCTAGATGGTTCTGGCTCAGTGTCTCATGAGGTTTGACTCAAAATGTCAGCAGAAGCTGCAGTCATCTGAAGGTGTGACTGGGACTGGAGGATCTTCTTCTAAGATGAGTTGCTCACACAACTGCTGGCAGGAGTATTCCTCACCAGGTAGATCTCTCCATAGATCTGCTCGAGTATCCTCATGACATGGCATCTGGCTTCCCCCAGAATGATTGACTCGAGACAAGTAAGCAATAAGGAAGCCACAACATCCTTTATGAGCTAGTTGAGGAAGATACACACTTTTGCCATATGCTATGCACTAGATGTGAGTCATTAAGTCCAGTCCACACTCAAGGGGATGGGAATTAAGCTTCACTTCTTAAAGAGAGGAGCGTCAAAGAATTTGTGGGAAGCATTTTGAAACCACTGCAGTGCTCTAGATGTTTTTCTTAGCAAAACAAACCTTCAAAAGCAAAGCAAAACCAAATGAACTTCTTAAATATAAATAGCCCTTGTTATTCATTAGAAGAATGCATTTAAGAACAAATTTGCCTATATGTCTCCTTCCATTAACAAATAAATTAATTCACAAATGTTCAAAATGAATATATGCCTGAGAGTCTGAATTTCAGGATATTGTATTTGAAGGTCACTTATCAAAAGAGCAAACATTAGCTTACTAACTCTAAAACTTTGAGGAATGGATGCATAAAACTTCTAATTCAGCAGTGTTTATAATAAATAGCTTTTAAGAATTAAATGAATCAAAGTGGTTTACAATATTCTGTTTTAGAGATCTAGTTACTAAAACTTTTTCTTCTATTTCAAAGCATAACTCTTTTGCTTCAGAGCATGTTAGAATTGCTACAAATAAACAGATTGTACCCAAAAAAGCAAATACAAATCCCAAACAGAATTTATACTTATCTATTATTTTTCAGGAGTTCCTAGACTGGAGGTTGGTCTTTTTGCCCTTCTTCTCAATTCCTGAGATGGAGCACAAGGGCAGAATGAATAAGAAATGCTAGGAAATACTAAATAAGTTTGGCAGTAAAACATTTCCTTTCTTTTAGGGTCAACTTCTATTAGGATTGCTTCTGATTTCCTAGGTTGTCTGAATTTGGGAAACCTTCCCAGATTGGAGAGTTTATATCTTACACAGAAAGCTTCTTTTTTTCATCCAAGCACTTTTGAAGTCATCTCTTACCCTTAGAAAGATTTGGAAATGTGGAGCGATGTTTTTACTTAACACCCTTGACTAGGAGCTGATCTTGGCTTTTAGTAGTGTGTGTGTGGATGCTTGCTCGGTCCTATCCCACTCTTTGCAGCCCCATGGACTGTAGTCTGCCAGGCTCCTCTGTCCGTGGAATTTTTCAGGCAGCTTTTAGTGATAATGTGCTCCTTGCCACTAAAGGATAACCTTACAGCACAAATAATAGTCTGGCCTCAAACACCAGTAGTGTCTCCAGTTGAAAAACGTTTCCTTGTCCTCTCTTCAGCCTTACTTCTTGTTTAGATTGTAAACACTGGGACAGAAGGGATGTGGTGGACACTGCTCATTGCCCTAACCTCAGTGCCTAAAAGAGCACCTTACGTGTAGCAAGTGTGCAGTAAATATTTGTTAAGTGAAGTGTCACCCATGAATGATTGGTGAACAATAAGATAGGTATAACAAAAACCTACTAACCAAACTTCAATTTCCTTTGGCCTTGAATGATCTGGTGTTGGGATCCTAGATAAACCTGGTTTGCAAATAAAGTTTCTGTTAGAGCTTTGAGTCTGCCATTGTTTGCTGTGATTCTGGGATGGGGATATACTCCTAGAGGGCTGTAAGAAATCATAGATTTAATTTTATTTTGTGAATCTGTATTTAGGGAAAGTCAGAATATGATATATACTTTTCAGTAACAGTTTAGCACCAAATTTATAAAGATATTAACTTGAAAATATCATCCCCTGGATTTTCTGGAAGCATTTAGAAATCTTATAACTAAGCTGTTTTGTGATAGAGTCTGTTTTCAGTCTGTAAAGTGTGACATTCAGGGTTAAAAGGGGTAAAACAGGTTGTGAGGCTTTGGGTGGGTATAACACTTCCTCCCAATAAGACTTTCCAGAAGGCAAATTGACTATAAATGTGGGGCTGTGTTTCCTAAAAGTATATAAAAATTTATCAATTATCATAAATATTGTTTACATGCAATTTGTATTGTGCAGAAATTACAAGAAAGGATTTTCATCTCAATATTTCAAAGAAAAAATTTCCTACTTACTACATTTGTCCTTTCTCTTCTTTTTTCTCAATGTTAACTTTTATATTATATAAAAACTGCTTGCTTAATTAGCATTTAAAAATCTCTTCTCTGGGAATGTCTTTGTTTTGCATTTCTAGTTATTTATACCACCAAAGAACAACTTTTTTAAAAAAGAAGCATTAACTTTATCACAAAGAAATATTTGCAAATTACTTTTCTGGTGGCATTTAGTGTCTGTTTCATCGTCTTGCCTCCTTCTGCATTTATAGTATATTCACACATTGAGCTTTTAACATTCCTTTATGATTCTACAACAGAGCTTCTTTCCCCCCAGACAGCTAATTAGAGTTTTTTTATCACAATAGCATATATATATTTTTTGTGGCTAAAAATTGCATCCTTTTTTTGTACTGAGAGGGATGTTTTAACTGGAGGGGCGGGGGAGTTGACTAACTCTGTGGACCTGTCTTCAAGGCTGGACTCAGAGCAGCTATTACCATAATGGTCCCTGCTCAATTCTAGCTTCTGGTTTCTTTCTAAATGTAATAACAAGACCTTTGGAAAATAATGATAGCCAAATAAAGAAAACCAGTCCACTAGAGAAAGTGGTGACACTTTCTTGGGAATAACTGCCATTATTTCTAGGCTGGTGTTTGTCTGGTTAGGTTGCTTTTGCCAGAGCACACAGCGGTGAAGCTCATCACAACCTGTTCTCCGAGGCATTTCCTCTCCCTCTTGATTTGTTTCCTTTCAGTACATATTGGGATGCTCTGGAATGAGCTCAATCAACAGTGCTTTATTTCTGAGTTGAGGATAGTTGAGGAGTGTTAATGCTTGTGTGTGTTTGGTTGGGTTGTTCTGCCCTTTCCTTCCCTCTGAAACCATTATTTAAAAAAAAAAATAAACCTTACATAGGGAGAGGATTTGGAGGCGGAAGATGTATTCATACTGCCTTTTCTGTTTAAACCAGAAAAAAATTTTCAAGGCAGAAATTCTGGTGGGATAACAAAGGATTATCCCAAGAAATGCCCAAGGAGAGCCCTGAGTTGGCAGGTGTTCTAGCTGAGCTGGCCATTGGCACATCTGTACAAGTATGTACAGATTGAAGTATGGTTGATTTGGGGTGTCCTTGGTGGTTTAGACGGTAAGGAATCTGCCTGCAATGCAGGAGACCTGAGTTCGATTCCTTGGTCAGGAAGATCCTCTAGAGAAGGGAATGGCTATGCACTCCAGTATTCTTGCCTAGAGAATTCCACAGACAGAGGAGCTTGGTAGGCTACAGTCCATGGGGTTGCAAAGAGTCAGATAAGATTAAGCGACTAACACACACACATACACACACACATAGTTGATTTACAATATTGTGTTAGTTTCTGGTATACAAGAAAATCATTCTGTTATATATATTTTTTCATATTCTTTTCCATTATGATTTATTATAAGATATTAAATATAGTTTTCTGTGCTATACAGTAGAACCTTGTTTATTATCTATTTTATATATAGTAGATTGTATCTACTAATCCCAAATTCCTAATTTATTCCCCCCCAACCCCTTTTTGGTAATAATAAGTTTGTTTTCTATGTCTGTCTGTTTCTACTTTGTAAATAAGTTCATTTGTATCATATTTTAGTTTCCACATGGTGTGGCTCAGAGGGTAAAGCGTCTGCCTGCAGTGCAGGAGACCTGGGTTTGATCCCTGGGTCAGGAAGATCCCCTGGAGAAGGAAATGGCAACCCACTCCAGTACTCTTGCCTGGAGAATCCCAAGAACAGAGGAGCCTGGTGGGCTATAGTCCATGGAGTTGCAAAGAGTTGGACACGATTGAGTGACTTCACTTTGTAAGTGGTATCTTATGGTATTAGTCTTTCTCTTTCTGGTTTATTTCACTCAGCGTGACAATCTCTAGATCTATCCATGTTGCTGAAAATGGCATTATTTCATTCTTTATGGTTAAATACTACTCCATTGTGTAAATATATCATATCTTCTTTTTACATTCATCTTTGATGGACATTTAAGTCGCTTTCGTGTCCTGGCTATTGTAAATAGTGCTGCTATGAATACTGGGGTACATATATCTTCGAGTTACAGTTTTCTCTGGATATATGCCCAGAAGTGGGGTTGCTGGAACATATGACAACTCTATTTTTAATTTGAAGAGCCTCCATCCTGTTCTCCATAATGCCTGTACCAAATTAATTTCCCACCAAGAGTGTAAGAGGGTTCCCTTTTATCCACACCCTTTTCCAGCATTTATTTGTAGACATTTTAATGATGGTCATCCTGACAGGTGTGAGGTAATACCTTATTACAGCTTTATTTACATTAATAATTAGCAATGTCAAACATCTTTTCATGTACCTACTGGCCATGCTGTGTATCTTCTTTGGATAAATGTCTGTTTAGGTCTCTTCCCCATTTTTTGATTGGGTTGTTTGTTTTTCATTATAGAATTTTAACAGCTGTTTTTATATTTTGGAAATTAAGCCCTTGTTGGTCACATAGTTTGCAAATATTTTCTCCCAGTCTGTAGGTTGTCTTTTCATTTTATTTATGGTTTCCTTTGCTATGCAAAAGCTTATAAGTTTGATTAGGTCCCAATTATTTATTTTTGCTTTTATTTCTATTACCTTGGGAGACTGAACTAAGAAAACATTGCTATGATTTATGACAGAGAATCTTTTGCCTATGTTCTCTTCTAGAAGTTTTATGGTGTCATGTCTTATATTTAAGTCATTAAGCCATTTTGAGTTTACTTTTGTGTCAGTATGAGGGTGCATTCTAACTTCACTGATTTGCATGAGGCTGTTCAGCTTTGCCAACACCACTTGCTGAAGAGATGGTCTTTTCTCCACTGTATATTTTTGCCTCCTTTTCTGAAGATTAATTCCCTGTGATGTGTGGGTTTGTTTCTGGGCTCTCTATTCTGTTCCATTGACCCACATGTCTGTTTTTGTGCCAAATCCAAGCTGTTTTGATTACTGTTGCTTTGTAGTACTGTCTGAAATCTGGGAGGGTTATGCCTCCAGCATTGTTCTTTTCCCCCAGGATTGCTTTTGCAATTCTGGGTCTTTTATGGTTCCATATAAATGGTATGAAATTTGCTCTAGTTCTGTGAAAAATGTCATGGGTAATTTGATAGAGAGCACATTAAATCTGTAGATTGCTTTGGATGTATGGCCATTTTAAACATTAATTCTTTCAATCCAAGAGCATGGGATAGCATTCCATTTCTTTAAACTATTTTCAATTTCCTTTATCAATGTTTTATAGTTCTCAGTGTTTAAATCTTTCAGCTCCTTGGTCAGGTTTATTCTGAAGTATTTTTTTTAATGAGATTTTAAAGGGAATTGTTTCTTTACTTTCCCTTTCTGATATTTCATTGTTAGTATAAAGACATATAATAGATTTCTTGTATCTTGCTACCTTTGTACAATTCTTGGTAAAGGCTTTTTCTGATTTTATAGGGAAAAAATAGCACTAAGCAAAGTTAAACATCTAGATTCCTGTCCCTTCATATCACTGAGGATTGGAAAATGGGAAGTATGGGAATTGTTGTAATTTTTTTCTCAGCTAGAGTTATTTCAGAAACAAAAATTAGAGTGAACTCCTCTCTTCCTCGCTCTCCAACTGAGGGGCTTTGGGTACAAAGTTCCAGTTATGCAAGATGAGTAAGTCCTGGAGATCTATTGTATGGCACAGTGTCTATAGTTAACAATACTGTATTGTACATATAAATATTTGCTAATAGGGAAGATTTTATATTAATTTTTCTTATCCATATATATTGGAGAAGGAAATGGCAACCTCCTCCAGTATTCTTGCCTGGAGAATCCCATGGACAGAGGAACCTGGCAGGCTATGGTCCACGGGGTTGCAAAAGAGTCAGACATGTCTGAACAACTAAACAAAACAACAGTCCATACATATAAAACATAAAGAATAAGATGTTGGGAGGAAACTTTTAGAGGTCATGGATAGGTTTCTGGCATAGACTGTAGTGATTCTTTTCATGGTTTTATATTTATTTCTAAACTCAACAACACGTATACATTAAATATATACAGCTTTTTGTGTACCAGGAAGATCTCCTGGTGGAGGGCACAGCAACCCACTACAGTATTCTTGCCAGGAAAATCCCACGGACAGAGGGGCCTGGCAGGCTACAGTCCACAGGGTCACCAGGAGTCGGACACAACTGAAGTGACTTACCAGGCAGGCAGGCCATGCCTCAATAAGAAGTGGGTGTGGAATTTGAAGTTTAATCTTCTCTGAGTTTGCTGGTCTTTTGCTATCTCCAGCTTCCTGTCTTATTGTGGCTAATTCACTAAAAGTAGTATGGCAGAGAAGGTGTCCCTCTGGTATAGGAATCTTTTAGAAGAAAGAAGTCCTGCTCTAACTTACGCCCCCAAGTATGGCAGGTCCTTTGAGATTTATGAAGGTGTGCCAGGATGATAATGATTTGGGCTGAGAGGGAATGGAGCCTTGAGGCTCCCACAGTACTGCACAGAAAAGGAAGCTATCTTGATCGTATTAGTGTCCTCACCAGTTACTAAAAGCCCTCCTGATGTTTTGGCGGCTTTGAGTAAGGGTTGTTTTTGTCCTGTACCACAGAAAACATACCTTTCTACAGAAATTTGGATCAAAGTTCTAGTTCTCAAACCATGGCTTCTAGATAGGTCCTTCAGCAGTCCTGTAAATATTTGATTCAAATATTATTTGCATATTTACGTTAACCATTATATTTTAAGAGTAAATAATGCTGGCTGTCATAACAAGGTTCTAAAGCTTACTTGCCGAACACAGTTAAAGTTTAGTCCTTGCTCTTCCAAGTGTAATAAACTGTTCCTGATCTGCAAGTGGCCTTCTGCTTGGTCCTTGGAGAGCCCAGGCTTCCTCTGTCTTGTGGCCTCATCCTCCTCACTGGATCCTTGGAGTCCTTTCCAGCCAGCAGGCTGTTGAGGGTTGGAGGGTTGCCTGTGACAAGTCTGCAGGTGCAGAGTCTGGGAGTGGTGTGTATCAGCTCCACTCACATTTCCCTAGGTAAATCTCAGACAGATAACTACAAAGAAGGCTGGAAAACATGGCTGAACTGTGTACCCAGAAAGGAAAGGAAAGAGAGATGATTTTTGTTGAGTCCAGCTAGCTATCTTTATCACAGTCATTTAAAAAAGATATTTTAACTCTTTGGAGACTTCAGCTTCTTAAAATATTGCCAATGTTAACTTGCTTCAGTGAAGACTTCGGAATGAAATTTCTTTTGCTTTATTCAATAAAATGCCCTATGGTTGCAGAAAAAAAATGCTGTTACAAAAACATCCTCACCACCAGCAGCAATTTATCTATGAGAATCGCTGTCAGCACCTTCAAACGCAGTTGCGAAGAAAATACCAAAAAAAACCCTTTAAATTCTAAAATTGATACAAGTCTTCAAGTCATCTCTCAAAATCCTGATCACATTCATCCAAAAAACCTCTTTGTTCATAGTGACTAAACTTGCAGCATTGGGCAGAAATGTTATACACTTCTGCCTTATACATTTATGTCAATAAAACATTTCTCTCATCTGTTCTAGGTATGTTCAGGTTGTATGCAAGATTTATCTCTTTAAAAGGGGTTGCTTTGCTTAACAAAGTAAAAATAGTGCTATCTAGAGTCTGTTCCAGCTCTGACATTTATGCTTTCTATTTTTATATGCCATTGAAGAGAAGACTAACTCTTGATTGCGTATAAATGGCTCAATGCAAATTACTAAAGTTGTTTTCCTTAATAGGAAAGTTAAGTTGCACTAAGGAAACTCTTATACAATGTGCTTCCCCAGCTTCCCTTAAATCAACTATTTCTAGAAAATCCTAGTGGGTTGAAATCTCTAGAGGTACCTATCAGCTAACACTCCATTCCGATAGTTTCCACAGTTTATTTGAAGTTTTGCAATTCAGACATGCTTTTGCTTCTTCAGAACCACCCTCATTTCTCCAACATTGATTGTAGTGTCAGGTCAGGGGTCTGTTTAATTAAGAGCCACAGGCCTGCCAAAACTGGCATTGATTGTGTCTGCTCTTAGGTTTCTACTCGATTAGGTTTGGACATCTGCTTTGGACTTCCTGGCGCTCCCACCACCCTTTTAATGGACTAGCCCCTACCTACCTTACTCAGGGGCTGCCTTGGGTCTGAAATCTACAGCCAGGCAACTCAGACATAAATTAGACCTTGCCAAGGCTGTGGAGGTGCTGTGGCTTTTGTTTTCAGGCTTGCAGTTTGAGGCAAAGGTCATAACTCCCGTTCCCATGACTGCTGGCAGCAGCCACAGGGTTGCTAAGGGAGCAGCCACAGACCAGACTGTGATGGGAGAAATAAACTCAGGTGACCCTGCCTGCCTCACTCGGATGAAGCCGTTTGGAGCTGTGCCCCCACCCGGGAATCCTTGCTGGGGACCAGACTCCTAGATTGTTCATTGCCCTTTACTGAATCGGCACAGGCATCTGGATGCACACTGGGGAGTTTTGAAAAACAGTGTTAGCTTACAGAACTGAGCTCTGAGGAAGTGGAGACCCCACAATTTATTTCTGACTTCATCTGCTTGCCATTAGCCAGTGACAATGATTTGCTCGGTTTGACATCTGCTGATACTGAAACTGGCCCCATCTGTAAGATCTGCTAGGTTTGGATTGCACTTGATCTGGTCCACTTGCAAAATGACCGTTTGGGGTTTGAAAGCAGATGTGTTTAGATCAGAGACAGGAGAAGACAAAATGGTTTCAGAATGCTGAAAAAGGACCTTGGCAGCTCTGAAACAGTGTTTTCATTCAGGGCTGACTGTATGTCAAAGCGGATGCCAGAAGGTCTCCTAAATGTTCTCTTAAAAATTGCTATTATTCTAATAAAATTTTTTAAAATAAATCAAATGAAAAAATTTACTATTACTTCTATGACTATTAGTCCTTAAAGAGCATAAGATGTGTGGAACTGGCGCAGAAACACTCAGACATCTATTTTCTTTAACCACCAAGTGTGTCTTTTATATTTCCCTGTATTGCTCCTCATGTTACCTTTCTGTAATTTTTTATTTTCCCTCTTATTTATTTTCAAGCTTTCTTGACCCACGCCCCTGTTTTATTTTATTTTTTTATCCAAACCGTTGCAAAGAATGACAAACTTGAAATGCTACAGGTGCAAAAAAAAAAAAAAGTAAATCTATGAAATACATGTTTTACACACTCATTGGAGAAAACATAGAAAATTCAAATTTTAGAAAAAAGAATTAAATCATTCTGTTTCTCTAGATCCATCCTTCTCCATGCTACTGAGTGCCTAGGAGCCTGACCGCATTGTCTTCTGACTCCCCCTTGGGTTTTGCCAGTGTGAATGAGGCTGGGTTATTTATTTCCTCCCTGCAGGGTTGCTGCCAGCTGTCTGTGCACCTTGATTGAAGGACACAGCTCCTACCAAACAGCCTTCTTTATAGAATTCTCTCTATACGTTCAGGAAACCACTTCCTCCTCCAGCCCCTACCATGTAGGCCAGGAATGGGGTCTGCTCCGGAAGCCTGTACCATTCTGCCCCGTATCTTGCTAATAGTCCCTTAATACATGTTCCACTCTCCTTAAATTATTTAGTTTAAGAGTTTCATCTCTTTTCTGCTGAAACCCTGGGTAGTACAATTATAATTATTAACCACAGGTAAGCACTGATAAACATTTTGGTATATTTCTTTAGCTGCCTTTATTTATGACCCCATGTATGGTCAACAGATTTAGTATAATTCTGGGTATGAATCTTTATATCTCTGTTCCCTCTGGGATTATTTATGAGTGTGATCCCCCATTAGTAAAATGTCCCATACCCTAAATCATGATTTTCATTGGCTACATTTTGTTCCACTGTATGAGGGTAACTGGAATTTGTTTTAGAATTCAACAGCAGTTTTATGATCTTTATTTATGATTTTGATTTCCTCAAACTTAGTAACTCCCTGTTTCTTATGTGTGTTCATTTTACAGCTGGGTCAGTGGGACGTCACTCATTCGGGGACACCCCTTTCAGGCACAACCTTAAGCCAAGTTTCCTCACATACAATTAAACCTATTTATGTCCAGTCTGCACTCTCCTCAGTGGTTAAGGGACTTCT
Source organism: Bubalus kerabau (assembly GCF_029407905.1). Lineage (NCBI taxonomy): Eukaryota > Metazoa > Chordata > Mammalia > Artiodactyla > Bovidae > Bubalus > Bubalus kerabau. The sequence goes on from NC_073628.1 coordinate 121,503,286, forward strand.
CCAAGGTCTCATTCTAGTAAATTGCAGAGCTGAACAAATTGAACCCATGACTGCTGTCTCTAAGTCCAGGGCTTACCTACTCCAATATGTTATGTTTACCAATTTGTAAAATGGAAACTCTTCCTCCAACTATGGAAACCACAGTTCTAAGTTATGGAAGAAAGTCAAATAAAAATACATGTGGTTCCAAAGAAATGGACTATCAAGCCATGAAAAGACATGGAGGAAACTTAAATGCATATTACCAAGTGAAAGAAACTAATCTGAAAAGGCTACATATGGAGGATGACATTTTGGAGAAAAGCAACACTGTGGAGGCAGTAAAAGGATCAGTAGATGCCGGCGATTGAGAGAGATGAATAGTTGAAGCACAGAGGAATTTAGGACAGTGACACTGTGCGGTATGATACTACAATAGTGCACACATGTTATCCATTTGTCCAAACCTGTATGTAGCATGTATGTATGTAGTCTATGTATGTAGTATGTGTGTATGTAGTCTACGGACCTGTATGTAGTCTATGGACCTGGGTGATGAGGATGTGTTAGTTCAGGTACATCAGTGGCAACATACATTATCATTCTATTGTGCGGTACTTGTGGGGAAATTGCATATGTGTAGGGGGAAGGGACATATGGGAACTCTCTCTCTCTCCTCTAAAAACCTAAAAATACTCTAAAAAGTAACATCTGTTTTTAAAAATGTGTAATTCTTTTAAAATAGGCAAAGTTTTAGGTTTTAATGCCAATAGATTTGCCATGTCTGACTCTAGTTTTCCTTTAAGACAAATAACTTTCCTCTTTCATCAGAATGTCTGTAGTAAATTGGTGCCCCATCTCTGGGGCTTTCCACTGGCCACCAATTTTCCTACTGTTATTTTCAAGCAGCTTCAGCATTGGTCTTCTATATTCAGGTAATGTGGACACATAATTGATTATAAAATATACCTGGCTCTAAGGATGTTTTCCTGCTGGAGAGTTTCATACTCAAGTCTTGCAGTGAAGATATGAGAGATCATTTTTTACAAAGCCTTGGAGATTTAGTGGAATAAACTAGAAGCTTAACTTGAGACTTTCAAAACCCGAAAATCTGTTCAAGCATCCATCAGACATGACAGAATGGTTTTATTAGCTCCAGAATTGGATGCAGAACTGTATGTATGCTTCATCAGTTAATCTGGCTCTCAATTCTGATGTCCACTAAGTATGTCTTTTCTCCAGTATATCAACAAGCATGGAAACTTTAAAGTCAGAGCTTTGAAATGATTATGCATTAATTTCTTTTTGTCGAAACAGTTAAAGAAATATTCTTCATGGGCTTCCCTGATAGCTCAGTCAGTAAAGAATCTGCCTGAAATGGAAGAGACCCGGGTTCGATTTCTGGGTCAGGAAGATCCTCTGGAGTAGGAAATGGCAACCCAATCTAGTATTCTTGTATGGAGAATCCCATGGGCAGAGGAGCCTCATGTGGGCTACAGTCCATGGGGTCGCAAGATTCAGACACGACTTAGCAACTAAACCAGAAGAACATATGTGGATAGGTTGCCCTGTGGATTGCTCAAAAATGAACAACTGAGACCATAACATAAACAAGTCTTTGTGTGCACCTTTTCTGAGACTGGGTGAGTTAAGAAATGCATAAAGGATCAGTGACTGATTTGTAATGGGTGAGTCCTATTGTGTGTATTGACTATTCGTACTTCTAGTGTCCCCCTTCTGTTGGTGCGTGGTTATGACAATAATGTTTTGGAAATTTGGTCACCTCCTGGTTTGTAAAATCAGGTCTTTCTGGGCACAGAGTTTTGTTTTTCCCTTTGTCTTCTGACATAGATTCATAGGTTGTTCTTGTTACTTCCACAAAAGGGGGAGGAGAGAGATGTAGATGTGATAAAACCGGATTATCTGAAAATCATTTCTGTTTGGATTTAGAATTCATTGTTTATTTTTAGATAGAAGATATACTGTCCTACGTCATTTTCCTTGGGCCAGTTTCAAAGTTATATTACTTGAGCATAGAGTGGTAAAAGGCAGCAGTGGCATTTCTGAAGGACGCAGGGTGACAGGCGAGGAGAATGAGATTTAAATTTTATGGCTATTGCTTCTCTTGCTCACATATACTCAGATAACTTAGTTCTGTGATATTTGCTCACAGTGCTGTCTTTTTACAAGTTGTATAATAGACAAGAAATAAAATAAACAAGTTTCTTTTTCTGCTATCCATTTGCTGTGTGCTCACTGCAGACTGGGAATAACCAACTATCCTGTTTCCCTAGGACTGAGAGGTTTCCAGGATGTGAGGCTTTATGTTTTAACACCAGGAAAAGCTCTTCATCTTAGCTCAAGGGAGTGGCTGTGGAGAAGGCGTGAACTCTCCTGGTGGCCTAGGCGAGTTGTAGAACCTTGGGGCAATGAGCAAAACTAGTGGGGTTAAAGAAAGATCAGAGCAGAGTTAAGGAGAGAGGCTGAAGTTAACTGTCAAGTCAGCGTTTGAGAGAGTGAGGGGTGTCCTGGTGTAGAGTCAAATGAAATTAGAACAAGCTACCCCCGTTCTAGGTGGATAGTGGGGATTATTCCCCACTGCCCCCAACCAACCCCTGCCCCAGGAATTCCAGAAGAGCTGGCTTCTATCGTGGCCTTCTCATCTGATTCCTTCTACTGCAGGGCTGGGCCGGCAGGCGAAGCCAGCAATGTCCCCAGAGCAGTAGGCTGTCTCCATCCTACCCCAGGAAGGAAGGAAACACTTCATCCTAAGAATGAACTCTAGTTTCTTGTTTTCACTTTTTAAAAGTGCTGAGTATTTTATTTTATCATTATACAGGAGAATTGAGTGGTATTACAAGACACTCCAAAATGCATTCCCAGAAAGGTACCCTCCTTGGATGAGGTGGCCTGGCAGGTGACGGCAGCTTGTGATTTTCTTGTACTCTTTCTCTACGGGAAGAAGAGAGGCTCAAACTCCTTCCTGGGTCTTCATGGGTAGGATTCCTGTCCGATCCCCATGTGGTATGTTTGCCTCTCTCCATATGTGGGCAGGAGTTGTGCTACCCTAGCCCATGGTATGTTTACTCAGCGTCCTATATTGACTAACGCAAAAATATAAAAGAGTGGAAATATTTGAATGCAGAGAAAATACGTAAGGAATGATGGCTCTAGCAGTGAATCCACAAAATGTATGCTGTGAGGTTCTGTATGATGGACAAAGGCCACAAGTCACCTCTGTGCCGAGTGAGAAACATCATCTATTCTGAGTCAGTATCCATGAGAAAAGAAGTACAACATGTTTTTGTATCAAAGCAAGAGGTCATTTTTCCCCAGTGGGTCTTCTTTTTCTTAACTTTAATCTTTATTTATTTGTGTCTTAGGCCAGGCTGTGCACGACACACAGCTCTAGTTCCCTGACCAGGGATTGAACCCGTGCCCCCTGCATTGGGAGAGAAGAGTCTTAACCACTGGACCATCAGGGAAGTTCTCCCAGTGGGTCTTCTTAAGGAGGACACGTTGAAATATAATGAGTAACATTCTCAACAGTACTTTGATAGGTGTTTCATAGTTTCATATGGGCGTTTCCCATAATGTTCCTCAGGTAAAAAATGGTATTGGGCTACAGTTCAACAAAATTCATATCTTAAAATTTTTATAGAACAAAGTGAACTATAGATATATGCATTTTAAAACCAAAATAAATAAAATTCATCAAAAGGTAGAACTGAATGAGACTGTCTAGATATGAAGATCTCTGGCTTCGATCTCTTCAAAGATAGATTTTAGAGTATGCAGAGGAATGGCTGGGTTTTCTATCCATCAGGCAATTCTCCATAATGATGTTTCCCAAGCAAGCTTTGAGGTATTGAAAGCGATGATTTTGATGAGATTCTGCCTGACAAATACCTCCTGGAATGCACATTGCTCTGTGGTCAGTTGTGTCTAGAACCCATCAGGTAGAATTCCTCAGGTGAATGTAAAGAATTCAGATAGGGATGCCACCTGATTAGAGGTCTTTTTTGGGGGTTGGGCCAAGGAGTCGTTGTAGCGCTACCAAAGGTCTCCTCACAGTTCTAGTTCTGTTCCAACACATGGCTGAATGGAAGGGCTGTAACATTCTGTGTCTGTAGAGCAGTGTGGTAAGAGTGTAAGTATAATATGTAAAAAAGATTAAGCTCTCAGTCGTGGAGAACTGAGGTCCTTTTATGACTAGGCCTTAGATAAATCTCTTTGACTTCATTCTGACACTGTTCCCAAAATCGCCTCAGAATGGAATCTCTGCTTAACTTGCTCTCTGACTTTTCCTTTGATTTTTAGAGCACTGCTGAATGTTCAAAACACTGAGTAGCTTGGCCTATTTTTTTTCCCCCCAGAACTCTTTCTTTTCTTTTTCTTCCTCCTTCCATCCCTCCCTTTTCCTCTTTATCCGTTCTTCCTTCCTCCTCCCTTCACCTTCCTATGTCCCTGCCTGCCTCCCCAACCCCTGCTCCTTAATTCATATCTAAATTCACAGACACTTTCAGAGCTTGAAAGTAAATTTCTATTTGTCTTCTCCACCTGCTGTTCAACTTATCTGGGGACCATAGCTCCAATTTCTTAAAGGGTTTCCACCGCTTTTCTTAATTAAATTTTGACCCATATTTCACACAATTGTTTCTTAATATACACATATGAACACAAACATAACTTTATATAATTTATTTCAGGCCAATTACTCTGATTCTAGACAGTCTGAAGACATCCACAAATTAATAATGGTGTGGGGCTGAAGGAAACTGTATTATTATATTCTATCTTTGACAGGCTTCAGAAGGAGCATTAAGACAGTATGGGAGTTAGAAACTTTTGTTAGTAATTTTATCCTGAGATGCTAATCACATTGATTTATGTAATGTTTTTATAATCCTTACAAGCTGTACGTTTCCATTTTATGTGAAAAACTGATATATAGGAAGATATTTTTAGTTTGAGAGTTTCCCAGAGATAGAGATTTTTTTAATCTTATGAACAATGAGACATTTTCTTTACATTTGCAATATTACACTAAGTGTTTTACTGATACTCCCTGTTTTGGGTCTAATTTTGTCAAGAGACATACTCTTAGAAGCACTTTTGACCAAATTTCTGGTGTTCCATTGATAACCTTGAAGTGGACCTCTTTCCTATTACAGAATCAGCATTTGGCACCTATTTATGAATTAATAAAGCTGAAATGCCATTTTCCTTGTTAAATGATATCTCATTTTTTGGCATTTCTAGCTACTATTTTTTTTTTTAATTGTGTCCTTGGGATATTCATATATTTTGAATCTTAAATATCAAGCTTTCCACATTTGTCCTTTTAGAGACTGTGTCACAAGGTTGAACTCTAATACCTCTAAACGGCTGAGTTAAATACTTTGCAACTGTGTGGATTATTTATCACCTGTTCTACTTCCAGCTTGTTGTATAAATTCAGATATTTAGTATCTGAGTCTGATTCAAAATGTTTTGAAATATTTCAGTAACTAAACAAACCATGCAATGATCAAGAGTTTCAAACAACATGCTTGTGGTTATGGTTATCAAGGAAACCGTTGCCTTATATAATGTTTGACAACAGCCCTGTTTTTTTTGTTTTTTGTTTTTTGTAATACTATAAAAACAACACTTATCTAGTAGCATGTAGAAGTAAGTGTACAATGAAATGAGCCATAAGCTAATCGCAAGTAGTGAGAATGTGCTGCTGCTGCTGCTAAGTTGCTTCAGTCGTGTCCGACTCTGTGCGACCCCATAGACTGCAGCCCACCAGGCTCCCCCGTCCCTGGGATTCTCCAGGCAAGAACACTGGAGTGGGTTGCCATTTCCTTCTCCAATAGGTGCAAAGTGCTTGATATTAATTGATGTGTTGTTTGATAATATAAACATGAAACTCAAGGGGGATAATACGTTGAAAAGTGTGATAGAATAGGAATAGGAGTAAAATTTCCTTGTTGAAACAATTTTGAAGTCCCACTATGTTCTTAAAATATACTGTGTGCATGGTTAGGGGAATTGTTTCATTTAGCAAACTGACAATCCCATCTTTGCCAAAGGCAAATTCAAAAGATGGGATTTTAAACAGATTTGTTAACAGAATTAGTTGGAGGTTTAAATGCATTGCCCAGTGATAGACTAGACTGCTAGAAGCTATAGGGCTGCAGGACATGATGAGCTTATTTTGGAAGTTTCTCCAGTTATGCTGGGTTTTGCTTTAAAGGGAAGTAGCAAGTTGTGGAGCACAGATATGCTAAAACTCCTTACAGGAAAAAGATCCTAGAATGTTGATAATGGATGAAATATATTTCTTAAGCCTTTTCTCAAGGTCTATACATGTAGAACAAAACCCTAAAGAGAAAAAGATGATGTTGGTTTGGACACTGATTCTGAAATTTTGTGTTCCCATATATAAATCGGGAACATAAAGTGTGACAAGATGATAAGAAAGGTGAATTGTAAAGTGAATGACTTTACAGGAAAAAAAAAAGAGGGTAAATTGAGCCTCATTTGAAGCCATTCAACCTGTGAAAAGAAGTATTTTATATAAGAGATACTTGATTTGAAGTGTTAGAAGCTAGATGTCAGTCCAATTGGAAGACAATTTTCAAATAGATTCTGATGTCTGGAAGAAATTATAGTATCTCTTTCTTAGTTGAGCAATGTCTTTCCTTATTTTAAAAGCTATTACAATATGTATGTAAACAAAAAAAGCTGAGTTTACACCTCTCTCCGCTTTCACCTTTGGTGTGTTAAGGCAGATGCAGCACAGAAATAGTAAAATGCTCAATTTTTTCCCCTTAAACTTGCTACAAAGGATGTTCGGATGACTTAAGATGTCCAAAGATAGAGCTGGCTCATCATTGCTTGTGGCCTCACATTTAAATATATTTTATTTCTAAAAGACTATGAAATATTGATACTTATCCTACTGCCCAGCACATTATTTTCATAAGTAGTTTAATACAGAAGAATGGGAAGAGAAAAATAGAATTAATATAGTTTAAGGGCATGAGAAACCTGTATGCAGGTCAAGAAGCAACAGTTAGAACCAGACATGGAACAGCAGACTGGTTCCAAATTGGGAAAGGAGTATGTCAAGGCTGTATACTGTCACTCTACTTATTTAACTTATATGCAGAGTACATCATGCAAAATTGTAAGGTTGCGGTTGCCAGCCATGTGCTACGCTGGGATTCATGACCTACAGAGGAGAGGATTTCGATCTGGGGCCAGAGACGAGGCTTGCCTACTCGGAGCTTTTGGTGTAGCAAAGTTTTATTAAAGTACAATAGAGATAGGGAAAGCTTCTGACATAGACATCAGAAGGGGACAGAAAGAGTGCCTGCTTGCTAGTTTTTGGCAAGGTGTTTTATGTCTGATAGCCAGCTGCCAATCAGATAAGAGAGACATCTCTGGGCTGAGTGAGTTTCACCAGTCCCCTCTCCCACAATATGCATTTTTGAGATAGAATGGCACAAGGTGTGTCATCCCTGCCCATAATAAAACAATGCATATGAATACTGGTTTCTTGAGCCATTATCTGCCCAAGGTTTGAGAAGAGAAAAAAATTCAGTCTTCAGCGCAACTGATTTGAAGAAAGGCAGAATCCAAAGCAGATACATAGTTTCCTTAACATAGTTTAAGAAAAACATTTCCATAAGAAAAGCACATAGGTTAGCTCAAAGTCTGAGAAAAGTTAAGTTCAGGCAGAACCAGGTGTCCTCAACAGAGAAGGGAAAAACTTCTGCCACTTGCAGTTTACTTCCTCCTGACGCTTGAGGACTTCTGGCCTCCATCTACTCAAAGCTGTGGTTTTTCCAGTAGTCATGTATGGATGTGAGAGCTGGACTATAAAGCTGAGTGCCAAAGAATTGATGCTTTTGAATTGTGGTGTTGGAGGAGACTCTTGAGAGTCCCTTGGACTGCAAGGAGAGCAAACCAGTCCATCCTAAAGGAGATCAGTCTGACTATTCATTGGAAGGACTGATGCTGAAGCTGAAACTCCAATACTTTGACCACCTGATGCGGAGGCTGACTCATTGGAAAAGACCCTGATGCTGGGAAAGATTGAGGGCAGGAGGAGAAGGGGATGACAGAGGATGAGATGGTTGGATGGCATCACTGACTCAATGGACATGAGTTTGAGCAAGCTCCGGGAGATGGTGAAGAACAGGGAAGCCTGGCGTGCTGCAGTCCATGGGGTCTCAAAGAGTTGGATACGATTCGGTGACTGAACAATAATAACGAGGGCATGATAAGTGACCTAGTAAAAGAAAGTAAATGGGAATGAACTGAAGGAAGAGAATAAGGCATCATGGAATTAGCTTCTGATCCCTACAACATTTCAGTTTGTATAAAAAGGTCCTAACCTAGGGTTTACCTGTAGGTAATTTTTTTCCTCTTCTGATTACCACACCTCCTGGCACTGTCAACCATAACATTTCTTATCTTTCATATTCTCTTAGTGTTTCCATCTTCCAATTAGTCAATCTAGAAGCATGAGTATGAGGGAAAATGATGAAATGTATGAAAACCATAATTAAACTTCAGACAAAAGAAAGTGGGGGCATGCATTTAAAGGGTTATCACATAGGAGAATTTAACCTATTCTTCTAGATAGAACTAGGATCAGTGAGCAGAAGATATATCAAAGTAGACATTAAGCCCTCAGCGTCGCTAAAAATGGACTAGGAGCTTTATCATGGAAAGAACTCCCCATTATTGGAGGGATACTTAGCTTATGACCTGACTTGTCTTTGGGTGTCGTTTGGATGAGGGAGGAGGCTTTAGGGTTTTTACTACATCAATTATCTCCTTTCTCTCAAATGGTTTTTCCCCTTAGACTAGATTAGAGTCTCTCATGTTTCTCCCTGTAATCCAAACTCTTCTAATTTCCTTACCATCCATTCATTCCATCCAAGCGAGAAACTGGTACCCAGTGCTGTTGGTTTGGTGTCCCCATTGTCTCTTGAGTCTGCCCTCTTCTTTCTTTTCTACTGCCTCTCCATCATAGGTCTTGCCTCCTGCTTGAGATGTGAGCTCCTTGAGGGCATGTATATTGCCTTTTATTTCCTTTTTATCCCTAGTTAGCATAAGATCTGGGTGCTCAGTAAAAATCTACTGAATGAATGTATGACTTTCAACATTTTACTCTGAAGCCTCTTTTACTTTGAGTGGCATGTTGGTCCATTCATTCAGTAAATATTTTTGAGCATCAACTATGTGCACTGGGGATATGGGAATGAATATGACATATTAATTTTCCCTGTAAAGATCGGGGTCTAGTTGAGAGAAAAGTAGGTACACAAAACTTGGATTTGCTCAGGCAATGTTATAACAAGAAATATCTACCCGATCAACTTAACTGGATCTCCAGAATATCAAATTCCCATCACTTCGCAGGAACCCCACAACTAGCTTAGGCAGATGTTCTTAGAGAAGCCAAGGTCAGGGTCTGGATTTCATGGGGCTGAAAGTAGCTCCTCCCGGAGGTAACAGAAGACATTAATATTTGAGTAGGTGAACTAAGCAAGTTTAGGCGGACAAGCCATAGTTCCATAGTTTTGATTCTGACTACCAGTCTCTCCTTGCTAGGGACTATCTTCTCATAGGCTAATGAGGCTCATGTTTTTAGTTTTCTTCTTGGGCCTCATCTGTTTCCACATCAAACTGTACCACACTGGTTCACCACCAAACTGGTCATTTCTTAGAATTAGAGTGAAAATATAGTTACAGAGCTTTTGATTTTTCAGTTCTGCAGTTGTTTAAAGTTCAGACTTTCTTCTTGGCTTCATAAGTGTGGCTAGTTGTTTTATGATCCCCTAGTTATTTATTTTCCCATCTTCAGTACAAATCCAAGCAAATGTACAAAATGTTAGACATGGGAGGCTCCTCCAATGTTATGTATTCTGTTAACCAGTTCACTGGAATTTCTTGTAAATGCCTATTCCTTCCCTCCACCAAAAATGCTTGTCAAAGTTTTTTCTGAAGCTTTAATGAGAGTGGTTTTATAGACCACCCCGAATTTAGGAAGAAAAAGAAAACATGTTCTTGGCTGGGTAAAGGCTGGAAGACTTTCCCTCTTTACTATGATCCCCTTCTGTCTCTATTTATTTCTGGTCTCCAACTTCTAAATGTCCTGAGGCTATGGCTCTTGCAATAAAATGTGATTTGGTTATTTTATCTGTTTCATGCTTCTCCCACATAAACAAGATGGGTATTATTATTTTACTAGCAGAAGAGGAGAAACATAGGAACTGCATATATGTGTGTTTTTATGTAGATAATTATGAATACATATGTGTGTATATGTTCATGTGAAACAGAAAATTCAAGGGATAAAGATCAGAATTGCGAATAAGACAAATAAGTAAAGAAATAAAACTTGGTCATTTGTGATCTCAAGTTCTCCCTTCCTTTCTTTTGGTTCATTTAATTTCCTCCTGTTTAATCTCTAATCGTCCTGGCATTTGGAATGGCAGATATCTGAAATGAGCTTTGTCTCATTCAACTGGTTTCCCAGCTCTGCAGTCTGTGACCGACGCTGTGTGTGCAACTGGTGACCTGTGACACAGCTAAGCCACGTGAGGCCATCACACCACAGTCAACTGACAAACAGGTGAAGTTTGAAGTCTGTGAGTAGAACCATGGCAGATGCCCTCAGGTTACTTTCCAAAAACATTTGACATTTAAAGAAATGTCTGTGTTCTGATTTTATGATCTAGCCAGTTACTCATTCACCAAAAATGTTATATGTCAGTAATGCAAAACTTATTTTATCAAGTTATTCCACTGCTGCCTTGTAATGATTGAGGGTAGAGTGGGGTGGAATGAGAAACCACGAAACAGCCTGTGTTCAATGTTCTCCAGCGCATTTAAAAGTTCCAATTAGTCTAACAGGCGTTTGTTTGGGTACTTTTCAGCCTTAAAATCTTCTCTCCAAGTGCCTTTACTAATTTGATGTTTCTTTCCCATCTTTCCCTTTCAATCAGAATTAAACAATTAAATTCTGCTATTATTTGTTCATCTTCTACATATCAACCTCAGAATCTCTAGTGTTTTCTGGATTCACAGGGATGGATGTGCCCTTGAGGAAATACCACCTTCAAACCTAGTGTTCATGGAAGGCTTAAATCCAAGACTAACTTAGACCTCTTGGGCTTAAGATCACATAGATTTTTTCCTTAATAGGTAATTCCAGAGTTGGATAGTAAAGAATTACATGTTTTATACAATACAATATGGCCAACTCCAGACTATTAAGAAGAAAAGATTTTGTCATAGATAATCTCAAACTTAAAATATATCAGCTTGTATGAAAGTTAGGCATTTCATTCTGCCTGATGAAAATTGGGCAGAACATTTAAGTCAGGCACAAACTAATCTTTCTAAGCATATCCAGTGTTCTCTGCCAACTCTTAATTATGTGGGAGTTGCCGATCTGTTTCTCAGATTCTCTGGGGGTCTCCTAAGGTCATGTTCTGTTTTAAGATTCAGATTTCTATGCTTCAACACAAGGCCCAATTCCAGTCTGCTGCTTCTAACGAGGAAAAGGAAGGAATTCCCCCGGTCCCCTGAATCGTGAGAACCTGGTGTCAGCTAGTTCTACCTTGGGTCAGATTAAGTGGCAGCTAAAATACCTGTCTTTGGCAAACCTCCCGGAAAGCACCACCTTCCCTCAGTTTGAAAATCTCCTCTGGTGTTTTCTATGGAGAAGGCAATGGCACCCCACTCCAGTACTCTTGCCTGAAAAATCCCATGGGTGGAGGAGCCTGGTAGGCTGCAGTCCATGGGGTCGCTAGGAGTCGGACACGACTGAGCGACTTCCCTTTCACTTTTCACTTTCATGCATTGGAGAAGGAAATGGCAACCCACTCCAGTGTTCTTGCCTGGAGAATCCCAGGGACAGGGGAGCCTGGTGGGCTGCCATCTATGAGGTCGCACAGAGTCGGACACGACTGATGTGACTTTGCAAAGTCTATTGTTTCCTGAAGACCTTGGTTAAAACAGGGGAGGGAAGGCCAGGACTCCACATTGATGGATAATACAGACTGAGTTCCTGGCTCAGGGCTTCTATGTGTTTGTCCAGTGGATCTATATTCCTTGTGAGAGGAAAAAAAAGTCCTGATGAAGTTTATCTGATCAGCTAATTAATGTGAATAGACAGTGTTTGTGACCAGAGGGAGAAGGACTGGAGGAAGACTTTCATGATACAGAAGCATGTGGTAATGACACGGAGGGACTGTGTCGCACATCTGGACACAGATATTGAGAACCCCATCGAAACACTGAATTGGGCTCCTTGGAGGGTAGGGCCCAGGAATATGCAGTCCCCATCCTCTGCCCCCAAACTCCGCAGGATATTTATCCACAATCACGGTTGGGAATTATTCCAACAAAAGTAAGTTTCCGAGAACAGGCTTGAGTTTAGTGCTTTCTGGCTATGTGGAGAGACAATGAATGCTGACTGACTGATGGACTGAATGAATGAATTCATCAGAGACTAGGTAGAACTTGAGTATTTAATTATAATTATAGCCTTGCAGCCCCACTCACCCCATTGCATTCAAGCCTAAACTTCTTTACTAGTGCCCCTAGATCCTTAGCTGCAATCCAGAGCAGAAGGAGAGGAAAGGAAGAGCAAGGAGAAGACAAGCAGAAGATGACAATTGAAGTGGCATCTAGAGATGGCTGAGGTTCAGTCTAGCTGCCTCCTTTTCCCCAAAAGAGGCAAATCAACATCCCGTCTCCTCCAACCAACTGATGGCATGTGCATGATCGAAAGTAATTTATGGCTCCTTCCCAGGATCAGCCTCAGTGCAGGAAAGCGGAGAATAAAATGGTGCATGTGACAGAAATGTGGCCCTACCGGACCCCCAGGGGAGCTCCAAATCCGATCAGCTGTCCTTCATTAATCAAAAGTTGGCTGTAGCTCACTCCTCTATTTGGAATGAGTCTAGCTTTCCATCATTACAGCAGAACAGCAGGTTCATGAATAAGGTTTTAGCACGAAACTGGGTACGCACTTGCTATTGTAATCTCAGCCTACGAAACGAAACGTCTCAAAGGCCGAATCAAGCTCATGGTCTGCGGTCCCACGCTGACTGTGTGTTGGCTGTTTCTCCTTTATTCTCCAATTGGTCTCCTCTTTCTTCCAATGTAAATTGTGGCTGGTGTTAAGTGTGTGTGTCCTCTTGCATTCAGCTGGAATCTCCAGTGATAAGTCAGGACTGGGAATTGTCTTCAAGGAAGAAGCAGTGGCAGAGGGGAGAACTTGAGATCTGTGCCATTTTAATTAAGCACTGGGCATGCACTCTGCAGCACAGAAATTCATTGAGACATATCATTAATCCCATTTTACCAATGAAGAAACTGAGACTCCAAGGTGCTGAGAAATTCCCCTAAATTGACATAGGCAATGATGTGGCAGGGTGGTCAGTAGAGGGTGAGGAGGACAGAAGTGGAGGGGAAGGCACAAAGAGGATGTGAGAAGATCAGTCATAAAGCAAGAGGAACAGAGGTGTTGAAAAAGCATGAGGAGAAGAAGGGTTAAATGAATGCAGGTTTGTTTTTTTTTATATACCCTGTTCTCCTGGATTTCAGTTATAAATCATTTGACATTTTGATCAGTTATCTCTGTACTCATTGCCAGTTTAGAGTCTTGTCTCTAAATAGCACAGCACAGAAGGCCAGTAGGGGAAATACTTTGGGCAGAGCTGGCTAAAGTCTGGTGCCAGATCAAACACATGGGGGATTAGATCCGACCAGGGGACCAGACCTTCTCTGCTGCTGGTATCAAGTCAATGTGTCCCAGTTTGGATAGAGCTTTTCCCTGCTTCCTTCTCCTATGGTCACCAAGCAAGGGTCATGCACATTCCAGGGACCATGTGTCTGTGACCTCCTCAACCTGTCACTGTTCTCTGTCCCTTGTTTCTCGCTCCAGCAAGTTGGACCCTGAATCAAATCACATCACATGATGCAGTCAGAAGAAAAAAGAAAAAAATTGTGTTCGACAAAGTTTCCTGCCACACTCTGCACGCTCAGCTATAGATAAAATACAGGTGGCAAGAAAGTACTTAAAATAGTAATGATCTATTTCTTCTTGCATTTTCTTGCACATGTTGAACTGTAAAAGTAACTTTAAATTAGCCACATTTCTTATACAAGTGGTCTGAAACTCACTGTTTATTTAATAATCTTCAGCCATTGAGAACTTGGTGCTATGCCTGTGAAATTTTAAAACTGAAAAGGACTGATAATTGCAGAAGGCTGATAGTTATGCAAACATTAGAGGGGGTTAGAGTTTGTTTATGGTATCTTTACAGTTCCCTGGAAAGTAATTGTGTTTTCAATTAGGGACCTTGTTTTCATTAACCAGGTCCTTGAAGAGAGTGTCAGGAGGTTGACTGAACATTTAGTGAAAGTCTGAGAATTTCCATAGCTTGTACTTGTACAGAAATTTTTGTCACTGGGACACCAATCGTGACAAGAGACAAATATATATCATAAGGTCCCAACTCTCAAATTTATAATGACTCCATTATGATTATATTTTTTCTGTGGCAGTAGGGAAGAAAGACTTAGAAATAGCTCTTCTAAGAAGGAGAGTTTATACTATGCTTTTTATTTTATTTTTTTTAATGATGCTTGTATTGTTGATCATAACATACTCTCTGTCTTCTCAAGGCTGCCATCAATCCTGGAAACTACCTGCTTTGATGAGCAGCAGTTAGGAGGCGAAGTAGGTCAGAATTCTGAGTGGGAATTGTGAAAAGTACAGCAAAAGCTGTGTAACTCAAGACACCCTACATAAAATTAGTCCCGTATACACTGATAGGGCTTTTGTTGGGGCCACAGCTGCTCCCGGCTACATAGCTCCAGGCTATGGAACACCCTATGGTTACAGCACTGGAGAAGGCACTGGCACCCCACTCCAGTACTCTTGCCTGGAGAGTCCCATGGACAGAGGAGCCTGGTGGGCTGCAGTCCTTGGGGTCACTGAGAGTCGGACACGACTGAGCAACTTCACTTTCGCTTTTCACTTTCATGCATTGGAGAAGGAAATGGCAACCCACTCCAGTGTTCTTGCCTGGAGAATCCCAGGGACGGGGGAGCCTGGTAGGCTGCCGTCTATGGGGTCGCACAGAGTCGGACACGACTGAAGCGACTTAGCAGCAGCAGCAGCATAGTTACAGCGCAGCTGCCCCTGCCTATGGTTTACCCAAGAGAATGGTTCTGTTACCCGTTATGAAATTCCCAACATATCCTGTTCCCCACTACTCATTCTTTTAGCAAATGACAGAAGCTAATTCCTATTCCAACAACAACCCAGTACATACAGAATGTTAGCGAAAAAGCCTTTTTATCCTGCTTTCTTTGAACACATACTTGATCAAAATTATTTGTAAAGAACATCTTTTCCTACTTTTTGATTTTAACAAATGCAAATTTAGTTCTCTAAAACTTGAAAACAAACAAAAAAGAAACTAGTTCTGTGAAACGGTACCTCATTTCCGGAAAATAACTTATACCAGCCCTTCTGTTCTAGGGAAATAAGTCTAGCAGTTCAAAGTTTAAGTTTTAAGAGGAATATCAGATTATGTAAAATTAAATTTGTGAGGGATGTATAGAGTCTCAAACACTGATCACAAATAAACTGCTTTGTTGTAACACAGAAAAAAAAAATTAGTCCCTTATAAATAATGGCAGGCAAATATACCTGATTCTGAATTACTAGGGGCTTCCCAGGTGGTGCAAAGTATCCACCTGCCAATGCAGGAGATGCAAGAGACATGGATTCGATCCTGGGTCAGGAAGATGTCCTGGAGGAGGAAATGCCAACCTGCTCCAGTATTCTTACCTGGAGAATCCCATGGACAGAGGAACCTGGCAGGCTGCAGTTCATGGGTTTGCAAAGAGTCAGACATGACTGAGTGACTGAGTGTGTGCACACACACACACTGAATTTCTACTGTTGCTATGTGAGAGTCTTTGAAATTGATTTTTTTTTTAATATTCCTGGTCTCTAGCCCTTTATCCTTCTGAATTATTAGTTGAAACTTGAAACCTTAGTAGAATGTCTGTCTGTTCTTTGTAGGAATTGGTTCTCCAAAATAATCATGTAAACTCTCTCAATTAGAAGAAACTGGCTAGCTATTATATGGATTGGACATTGCAACCAAAATGGGACAGCTCCCCTCTGTCCACCGATGTCTGCCACCAGTTGGCCTCTGCCTTCTGACTATGATTTCCTATCCATAAGTGAAACAATCCAGCTGGAGTTTGTATGATTATTTTGGAGACATTTCCAAGTACTGTGACCTGTCTTTCTGTCCATCCAGCCAGCCAGCTAGCCAATAAATATTCACTAACCATTTAGTATGTACAAGTCATTGGGCATATAATAGAGAGACAGGAGAGGATAGATAGGGTTTCTGGCTTCAGGAAGCTTATTATAGAACAGGAAGACAATTTAAAAAGAAAATATAAATAATATGAGAAGTGTTATGGTAGAGGACGAAAACAAGAGCATGGGAACACGCAGTGTAAACACATTAGCTGTGGTGGTGAGGGGGAGGGTGTGAGAAAGGCCCTCACAGAAGAAGTGATGCCTGAGTTGAAACCTGAGGCTGAGTGGGAGGAAGTCAATCAAAAAGCAGGTTGAGCCATGCTCTAGACAAGAGAATTAGCCAACAGGGAGAGAGAGTCATGGGCGTTCAAAGAACTGAAATGTTAAAGTTCAGGGAGAGGGGTGACAAGAAATGGACTTGCAGAGGTTGAGAGGTGTCTACCTACCTCTTCTGAGGAGTCTTGAAAGAGAGGCTAATGAGACTGGATTTCATCCAAGACAGTTGTAGGTTTGAAGTAGGGAAAGAGCACAATTAGATTTCTGTTTCACAGGGATACCGTGGCTGCAGTGCGGATAGCAAGGGAGGCTACTTGATTTTCCTAGTCTTTTTTTAAAATTCGGCATGCAGGATCTAGTTTCTTGACCAGGGCTCAAACCTAGGCCCCCTGCATTGGGAGCACAGAGTCTTAGCCACAGGGCCACCAGGGAAGTCCCTGACTGTCATAGCCTTGACAAAGGACATAGGTGGTTTGAATGATGTAGCAATGGTAGGGAATAGAGAGATATAGGGAGCGAAATAGCATAAATCATTCCACATCAAGGACATGATAAATCCTTATGATGCTGAGCCTGGATTCTCAAAGGAAAATATGGGAAAATTCTTAAAGGAGAAGCATGAAGTGTGGGGATTTTCTGGAGCTTGAAACCAATTGTCACTTGGATTCTATGTTTGATCTTTTCTAGACTTGACACTCTAGATAAGTTCCAAGAGTTAGGAGGATAGAAATCATGAAGTGTAGTATCTCCCTATCCAATTGGTATCATGAGAGAAATCACCTGACAACTGGGTTTGAGTCATAGCTTTGCAGTTCAGTAAATTTGAGCTATCAGGCAAAATACGTAATGTCTAATCAGAGCCTAAGTCAGGCCCCAGGAAGACAACAGGGAACACGAATGAAGTCTTTCACTTTTATGAGCTCTAGCTGAGAAGATAGATGATACACAAATAAATAGAAAACTAGGTAATGACAAATTGTGACAAGTGCTATGAAGGAAATAAAAATGATCATGAGATGGAGCTAAAGAGTGAAAATTGGTCAGTCACTAAAGGGCTGGGGGAAAGTCATTACAGGCAGAAGAGACAGCACACACAAAGCCTGCCAATGGGAAAGAGCTTGGTGGTCAAATAACAGGCACTCCATGGAGGCAGGCCTTGTAGGCTAAGAGGAGGTTTATTCTAAGAGCAAGAGAAACCATTAACGCATTTTAAAGAACGGAATCTACATGTCCAGGTTTACATTTTTATAGTGTCATTCTGGCTGCTAAATGAAGAATGAATTGAGGGGGAGAAAGTGAAGAGATCAGCTAGGAGACTATTACAATGGTCTAGGAAAGGTAAAAGTAGCTCAAATAATAAATAATGTGTCTACAGCGCTTACATTCTTTACACAAATGTTTATTTGGCTGTGTCAGGTCTTAGTTGTGGCGGGCAGGATCTTCACCGCCTCGTGGCAGGGTCTTTCGCAGCAGTGCACAGGCTCTGTAGTTGGGGCACATGGGCTCTGTAGTTGGGGCACATGGGCTCTGTAGTTGGGGCTCATGGGCTCTCTAGTTGGGGCACATGGGCTCTGTAGTTGGGGCACATGGGCTCTGTAGTTGGGGCTCACGGGCTCAGTTGCTCTGAGGCATGTGGGATCTTAGTTGCTGACCAGGGATCCAACCTGTGTCCCCTACATTACAAGGCAGATTCTTAACCACAGGACCATGAAGAAAGTCCCTAGAAATTTTTTTATAATTATTCTGGGTAAGATTTGGATAAAATCTTACTAAAAAATCTTACTAAAAAGACACTGAAAATGTTCTGCTCAATGTATACATTTCCATCACTTTATTAAAAAATGCAGAAAACTTAGAAAAGATTATAGTGTTGCACTATATACCTACCTCAAAGATTCTAAAATTAACCTTTTACTATTCTTGCTTTTTTATTTTTTTCTCACTTCCACTGTATAATCATAAGGGATTTGATTTAGGTCATACCTGAATGGTCTAGTGGTTTTCCCTACTTTCTTCAATGAAAAAGCAAGAGAGTTCCAGAAAAACATCTATTTCTGCTTTATTGACTGTGCCAAAGCCTTTGACTGTGTGGATCACAATAAACTGTGGAGAATTCTGAAAGAGATGGGAATACCAGACCACCTGACCTGCCTCTTGAGAAACCTGTATGCAGGTCAGGAAGCAACAGTCAGGACTGGACATGGAACAACAGACTGGTTCCAAATAGGAAAAGGAATACGTCAAGGCTGTATATTATCACCCTGCTTATTTAACTTATATGCAGAGTACATCATGAGAAACGCTGGACTAGAAGAAACACAAGCTGGAATCAAGATATCTGGGAGAAATATCAATAACCTCAGATATGCAGATGACCCCACCCTTATGGCAGAAAGTGAAGAGGAACTAAAAAGCCTCTTGCTGAAAGTGAAAGAAGAGTGGAAAAGTTGGCTTAAAGCTCAACATTCAGAAAACGAAGATCATGGCATCTGGTCCCATCACTTCATGGGAAATAGATGGGGAAACAGTGGAAACAGTGTCAGACTTTATTTTTCTGGGCTCCAAAATCACTGCAGATGGTGACTGCAGCCATGAAATTAAGAGACGCTTACTCCTTGGAAGGAAAGTTATGACCAACCTAGATGGCATATTCAAAAGCAGAGCCATTACTTTGCCAACCAAGGTCCATCTAGTCAAGGCTATGGTTTTTCCTGTGGTCATGTATGAATGTGAGAGTTGGACTGTGAAGAAGGCTGAGCGCCGAAGAATTGGTGCTTTTGAACTGTGGTGTTGGAGAAGACTCTTGAGAGTCCCTTGGACTGCAAGGAGATCCAACCAGTCCATTCTGAAGGAGATCAGCCCTGGGATTTCTTTGGAGGGAATGATGCTGAAGCTGAAACTCCAGTACTTTGGCCACCTGACACGAAGAGTTGACTCATTGTAAAAGACCCTGATGCTGGGAGGGATTGGGGGCAGGAGGAGAAGGGGACGACAGAGGATGAGATGGCTGGATGGCATCACTGACTCAATGGACGTGAGTCTGAGTGAACTCCGGGAGTTGGTGATGGACAGGGAGGCCTGGCGTGCTGCAATTCATGGGGTCACAAAGAGTTGGACACGACTGAGCGAGTGAACTGAACTGATTCTTGCTTTATCACATATGTGTTCCCCTAATCTTTGCTCTATCAGGCCATCTTATTTTTTAATGCATTTCAAAGTAAGTGCATACACAACTCATAAGCACAGAAGCATAAATAAACTTAACTCAGAAGCCATATTTTTTATAATTCCTTTTTTCCTTTGTGATAAAACATACCTATTTGTAATGCATAAATTTAAATGTACTCTGATTCATTTGCCAAATAAGTATAATTGTGTATGCCCTTTGGGGATTATTTCATAGGTCCCCAAGGCTTCGTAAACATTTTTCAATCTTTTTTCCCTCTGTTATTCAGATTGGATAATCTACTGAACTATCTTCAAGTTCACTTAGGTTTGTCATCTTCAATCTGCTATTAATTTCATTCAGTGATTTTAAAACTTCATAGTTTTTTATTTTTCAGTTTGAAAACTTCTTTCAGTATTGTTAGTTTATGTTTCTCTGCTAGATTTTCCTGTTTTTTAATTCATTTGTTGTTGATGTTCAGTCACTCAGTCATGTCCAACTCTTTGCAACCCCATGGACTGAAGCATGCCAGGCTTCCCTGTCCTTCACTATCTCCCAGAACTTGCTCAAATTCATGTCCATTGTGTTCGTGATGCCATCCAATCATCTCATCCTCTGTTGTCCCCTTCTCCTCCTGCCCTCAATCTTTCCCAGCATCAGGGTCTTTTCCAATGAGTCAGCTCTTCGCATTAGGCGGCCAAAGTACTGGAAGTTCAGCATCAGTCCTTCCAATGAATATTCAGGACTGATTTCCTTTAGGACTGACTGGTTTGATCTCCTTGCTGTCCAAGCAACTCTCAAGAGTCTTCTCCAACACCACAGTTCAAAAGCATCAATTCTTTGGTGCTCAGCCTTCTTTATGGTCCAACTCTCACATCCTACATGACTCCTGGAAAAACCATAGCTCTGACTATGTCAACAAAGTAACGTCTCTGCTTTTTAATACACTGTCTAGGTTTGTCATAGCTTTTCTTCCAAGGAGCAAGCGTCTTTTAATTTCATGGCTGCAGTCACCATCCACAGTGATTTTGGAGCCCAATAAAATAGTCTCTCTCTGTTTCCATTGTTTCCCCATCTATTTGCCATGAAATGATGGGACTGGATGCCATGACCTTCCTTTTTTGAATGTTGAGTTTTAAGCCAACTTTTTCACTCTCCTTTTTCACTTTCATCAAGAGGCTCTTTAGTTCCTCTTTGCTATCTGCATATCTGAGGTTATTGATATTTCTCCCGGCAACCTTGATTCCAGCTTGTACTTCATCCAGCCTCGCATTTCTCATGATGTACTCTGAATATAAGTTAAATGAACAAAGTGACAATATGCAGCCTTGATGCCATCCTTTCCCAATTTTGAACCAGTCTGTTGTTCCATGTTTGGTTTTAACTGTTGCTTCTTGACCTGCATACAGATTTCTCAGGAGGCAGATAAGGTGGTCTAGTATTCCTATCTCTTTAAGAATTTTTTTTTATTTTATTTTATTTTTTAAACTTTACATAATTGTATTAGTTTTGCCAAATATCAAAATGAATTTTTCAGTTTGTTGTGATCCACACATAATGTTCATTATGTAGATATTTCTCATTGTAATATTACGTGAATTGTAATAGCTGCTTTAAAATAGTTGTCTATTAATTTGAGTATCTGGTTCATTTTAGGATTGGTCTCCATTGATTGCCTTTCCTTTTGAATTTTGTTTGTATTTTTCTGTTTCTTTGTGTATAAAGTAATTTTGGATTGTATCCTGGACATGTGGATAATATTTTGTGTAGATTCTGGATTCTGTTAAGATCTTTAGAATAATGTGAATTTTTTCAGTTTAAGTAAAATAAAAACAAGAGTTACCTGGTCCTAATCTAAATCTTACATTTTTTGCAAGCAGCCTATGTATATTGACTGATTAATTTTCACAACCCTATAAATCCTATAAGATAGACCATTTTATAGATGAGGAAACTAGGCACAGAGAAGTTAAATAACTTGCCCAGACAGCTAGTGAGTGGAGGAGCTCCAGAATCTGACCTTCAAATATTTCTTAAAGTGGGGTGCTAGGAGTGGATACAGAAATAGGTGCACAGATCTGAAAATATTTAGAAGTTAGAGTTTCTATAAGACTTGGAGAAATTAGGTATGAGAAAGTGATGAAAAGAGAAGAATCTAAGAGTGCTCTGAACTTTTGTCTTGAGCAACAGATAATTGGTAATAAAACCTATTGATGTAATGAAAACTGGAAGAATACCTAGATTCTATTGTTGTGGGGAGGGAAGTAGTATTTTAGATTTTTTGAGTTTGAAATTTTATTAGACATTCAGAGTTGTCTAATAGGCAGTTGAGAATATGAGTCTGGAGTTTGGGGGTAGGGTGGTTAGGGCTGTAGATAAAAGTTTGAGTATCTGCACATGGGTATCCTTTAAAGTCATTGACTGAATGAGATAACTAAGGTCAAAGTATAGCTGCTGCTGCTGCTGCTGCTGCTAAGTCGCTTCAGTCGTGTCCGACTCTGTGTGACCCCATAGACGGCAGCCCACAGGGCTCCCCTGTCCCTGGGATTCTCCAGGCAAGAACACTGGAGTGGGTTGCCATTTCCTTCTCCAATGCATGAAAGTGAAAAGTGAAAGGGAAGTCGTTCAGTCGTGTCCGACTCTTAGCGACCCCATGGACTACAGCCTACCAGGCTCCTCCATCCATGGGATTTTCCAGGCAAGAGTACTGGAGTGGGGTGCCATTGCCTTCTCCGAAAAGTATAGCTAGAGAAGAGCAAATGGCTGGGAAAAAATTCCCAAGATACTTACACACCAAGGAACTGGAAAGTATTTGGCAAAAGGAGCTAAGAGCAGCAAGTAGTTCTGAAGAAATTCTAGGAGAACATAGTGTCACGGAAGCCAGGAGAAGAGAGAGTTTTCAGAAGAAAGAGGTGGTAATTTGCATGAAATACCACTGGCATGTTTAGAAAGATGAAGACAGAAAAGTGTCTATTGGAATTAGTAAAATGGAGGTCAGTAGAGTAATAAGGCTGGACATACTGGAGTAGGTTGAAGACTCTATATTTGAGTGAGTAAGTGGAGACAGGAATTTTTTTTTTTTTTGAGGCAGGAATTTTTGAATCATAAGTTAATAGGGTTGTAGTGAGTTGGGATCAAAGGAAAGAGCAGAATTTTTTATCTGAGTGGGAGTCATACAATAGAAAGTGATACATTTATCAACATTCATCATTAACCAAATAGTTGATTTAGCCAATTCATTGGATTGTTTTGAAAATCAAATGATTTCTGCAGAACATGAACTATTTTAGGAATATTTTTTTTCTAGGCTTTGTAATTTCTGTGGAGTATCCTTTTATTTAGTAAATACCTGTTGATCACAGTCCACATTGACTTATCTTTTTTGTTGTTACATTAAAAATTGGTGCTGAATGAATGCTTTTTCAAAATCATTTCTTTTGAAACATTGATTAATTGTTTTATTCCTCTGGATTTCAGTTTTCCCATTTTGGAAAATAGATGATAAATGAGGAAGAAATATATTTCTTGTCAGAGATGTCTGAACATGGAATAGGGGTTTTAAAAAATAACATATAGTGTATGATTCCATTATTGAAAAGCAATATACATACATCAATGTATTTACCTATTCAATTAATCTATTTTATATATCAATATCTGAAAATATTTTAATAGAATACCAAATAGAATTGTGTTTATCAAAATGTAACAATACAAAACAGTAAAATGAAGAGAATAAAGAAACAGAACTGTGTAAAATTAGGTAACACTAATTTTTTTCATAAGGTAGGACAAATTTTGTCATTTGCAAAAAGATAAGTATCAAAATCAAGATGTCTTATATGGAGTGAAATCCAGTTCAGTTTGTTTGAGCCTGAGCACATCAAGGAGAATGTTAATTCTGAACTTTCTACTGTCCCTCTAGGAAGGGACAAGGCTAGCCTGAGTCCCAGGTGTCTTCTGATCCTTCCTTAAACTTTCCCATTTTCTGTATGCCTGTTCTTCAAAAGGACCTGCCTCCATCTATCTTTTGCTAATAGTACCAGCTCCACTTCCTGACCCATTTCTATAAGTCACTTCTTTTGGTTTTGGCTTTGAACATTTTGTCAGCTGACTCCTACAGGCTTCCTTTTATTCTGTGCTTTATCCAGAGAATGCTGAGTCCCGGCTCAGTGTCAGTTTTGGAACACAGATTTCCTGCCTGGCTCTGTAGGACCAAAGCTACTCTGCTAAGTGTGTGTGTGTGTGTGTGTGTGTGTCTGTCTGTCTGTCTTCTATTTTGTCTGTGGTGGGCAGTGGTGGCCATCATGTTCTGATGCCCTCAATGCAGTCTGCCACTTGCTCAGCTGCATCTTGGCTTGCATCCCTGTGTTCCAGTGTTCTTTGTCATTGTCCTTTTTGGATTAGGAGTGCTTTATAGGAAACTGGTAACACTGCTTATTTTTGGCTACTGAGAAAAGAGTCAAAAAAGTCTCAATCAAAAAAAAAAAGGACATCTCCTAATTTCTCTAGTGGTTTTCTTTGTTTTTAAAGGTTATCTGAAGGTGAAGGAGTTGAAGAACATTTTGGGGGGCTGTTTACTCTGCCTTAGGGGCCCTTTCTTTGCCCTTCTCCTTATCTAGTGCACTTCTACCTTCAAAATCCAGTTGAAATCTCAGCTACTCCGTGAAGACTCACCACCCCTGCCTTAGGAATCTGCCTTTTCTCTGTGCTCTGGTGACACACAATGTCTACACTAGTTTTCAAACTTAACATGTACCGCCTCTCTACTAAGTATAAGTTTTGTCTTCCCAGTTAGACTGTTGACTTAAAAATATTCACGACCTAAAAGTTGAGAGTTACATTTTATTTGGTGGGAAATTGTAGGATTTCAAGCTCAGAAGACAGCATCTCAAGTAACCAACCCTGAGAGAAGTGATCTGAAGAAGCAAAGGGAGGAGCCAGGTTATATAGAAACTTTGCAACAATGGGCAGGTAGTCTGAACATCAAAAGATTAATAATGCTAATTTAAGAAAACCAGATATGCCAAGTTAAGGAATGTAGTGCTTTTCTAAGCATAGAAAGATGCAAGAGTCAGGGCTTACTGACATCATTCCTTTCATGGTCATCTCAGCTATCTGGGGCCAGTATCCTGTGTTTTTCACAGCCTGAGATCTCTTGGGACTCATCGTAGGGAGTGGCTGTAGTCTAATGGCTGCTAGATGGGAGCTGTTCTCCTTCCTGAGTGCCCTTAGGACTCACCAGCTCATATTGAAGGCTTGGAATTGCTGATTACAGTGACATCCTTGTTTACTGGTATACAGGGAATATTTCATTTCTTAAGCCTATTAGCTTTGCCCCTCACTCACTGATTCTAAGTACAGGCTCTGGAGTATCTGAAATCCTGGCTGTATCACTGGTTACTTGTATGACCTTGTTCAAGCCTCTAGCCATCCCTATGCCTTAGACTCCTTCATTGTTCAATGTGACAATAGTATCTATCTAAGGTTGTTGGGTGAGTTAATCGAACTTGTGTATGTTACATGTTTATATATGTTGGTACATAGCTTGGCACATAGCTTGTTGTTCAGTCACTAAGTCGTGTCTGACTCTTTGTGACCCCATGGACTGCAGCATGCCAGGCTTCCCTGTCCTTGACTATCTCCTGGAGTTTGCTCAAACTCATGTCCACTGAGTCCGTGATGCCATCCAACCATCTCATCCTCTGTTGCCCCCTTCTCTTTGATATATAGCTAGACTTCAATAATTATGTTTGTATGGTTATCGTTATTTAACTTTTGAGATTAAAAGAACTGGAGAAAGTTATGAAATATTCTACAAAAATGGGTTCTGCCATAGTGGAATTTAGATTCTAAATGTTAATAACTACCCAATTATTTATTTAAATACTACTCTTTTAATAAGTACAGGGTAATCTGAGCACCCTGGAGGGTTTGGAAAATTTCCCCTGAGGAAATGATAAATGAATTTAGGTCTTGAAAAGGAATACGTATGAACCAGGTGAATGTCAGGAAGAATATTCCAGACAAAAGGAATGGCATGTGTGGTGACTCTGATCTGGAGGAAAGCATAGGGTATCTGAGGAACTAAAAGGCCAGTGTGACTAGAACACAGTGATGGAGTGAAGAACTGGGTTTTATATGTTGTCATTTTGCTGATATCTTATGTTTATATATTGAAGAGCTCAATTATTAATAATACTTGCTGGTACTGGAGTCTTCTTGGGTAAAGCTGGCTCACCTGATTCTTTTAGACACCAAAAAAAAAAAGCAACGTTCTGGCAAAGTGGTGCATCAGTAAGGGTCCAATCAGGAAAACAGAAACCACATTTAACATATCAGCAGTGAGAATTTGAAGGATGAGTTAGTTCCACAGGGCACTGGAGAAATGAACAACTGGGGAGGGAACACCAGAGGGAGTGACTATGAGAAGCCACTGCATCTCCAGACCAGAATCTTACTGCCTCTCTGTCACACACACACATCCATTCTCTCACAAAGTCCTGTCTTCATATAGCCCAGAGGAGCTAGAACCACGTGTGTGAGGGCCTGGGGTTGGTGGAAGAGGGGCTCTCTGGGTGCTGCCAGTAGGTGCTAGTACCTCAGGGGCTTGGAAAAGCTAGGAAGACTTCTCAGTTGGTGCTGGTACCTATACCATTAAGAATGAACCATTCACGTTAGTTCCAAGAATACTGAAATAAAGTAGGAGACTGAGGCCAACTGCCTGTCCCAGGGTGGGACGTCATCGCTAAGACAACAGCGATAGGAACCGGAAGAAAGCAGAAAGGAACTTGCCTTCTGGGCTCCCTCTAGCGGCCACTATTGGTAGAAAATGATAGGGGGTCAGAAGGCAAAGCAGAAATGTGATTTACAGAATCCTAGTGTGGGAACTTAGAAGGACTGATGTTGAAGCTGAAACTCCAATACTTTGGCCACCTGATGCGAAGAGCTGACTCATTTGAAAAGACCCTGATGCTGGGAAAGATTGAGGGCAGGCGGAGAAGGGGATGACAGAGGATGAGACAGTTGGATGGTATCACCAACTTGATGGACATGAGTTTGAGTAAACTCAGGGAATTGGTGATGGACAGGGAGGCCTGGCGTGCTGAAGTTCATGGGGTCACAAAGAGTTGGACACGACTGAGCGACTGAACTGACCTGAGTGTGGGAACTGGCGTGCTGCCCGTTCAAGGGGTCACAAAGAGTTGGACACGACTGAGTGACTGTACAACAACAAGGCTGGTAAAGCTGAGCAGGTGCCACCAGAGACCATTTTATTATCCCCCCTCCCCTCCAGCCCATGGTGTGGAAGATTTTGTCACCTAAACCGCAAACTGTAGGTTATAAGTAATTTCTCAATATTTGTGAATAGCAATATTCTTAAAAGTTAACCACTGTTTGACACTAAGTTGACTGAACTCCAACCACAAGCAAATGGATTTTTAGTCATCTCAACAAGTTCTAGCAAAGACTAAAATGTGATGTTCATTAGATACTTTGGAATATTAAAAATAATGACTGGACTACCCAATACTACTTTTAAGTACCTTAAAATACACAAGTTTAGGTATAGCTACTTTTTTTTCTCATGTGTCCTATATTGAAAGATGTGTTTGTGTGGAAGATCTATTTAGTGAAAAGTGACTTTCAATTAATTTCTCTTTGTCAGTGACAATACTTGAATTTAGTACTTTAGTTCCATTATTTCAACTCATATTCCTCCAAAGAATTAGTGAATTAAGGACATTGGTTTGAAAGGAATGAACTTTTTACTTAAAAAAAGCATTGAGATGTTATTTATCATTCAGATTGATTCATCTGTCTCAAACATTCATTTCCTGAAAATAATCCATTGGTATTATTTGTATGATAATTGAAACCTTATTGTTTTATTTCACATACTTTTCCTGTTCTGATTTTCAGCATTAGAAAGCAATAATAACCTTGGTGAAAGAAAATTCCTGTGTGTCATTATTCCATGGCCAGTCCTAGCTGGCCATTAATCCCTCAGTAATGCCACATACTTTGATTCTGTTGCTTAAATCAACAGGAACTAGAATTACTGGCAGTCACAAACAGAGGTCTGATAATTCAATGTTCAACTGTAAAACAAAACTCAGTTTTTATCAGAAATACAAGATACAATAAATGGGTGAATATATTTATTTCTCAAAAATATAGGCATGTTATAGATTCCTGAAAAATTACCTAGATAGTAATTTTTAAAATAAGTTATGCATTATTTATGTGTTTGTTTCTCAACTGATAATAATATTTATGTGAGAAACAGGAAAAAAAATCATGGTGCAAACGTAACATAAATCTTTAATGGATTTGGACTTCTTTCTACATTTAATATGCATGCCATTGCTGCTTCTTTATGGGATCAACTATGGGTTCGACAGATGAGTCTTCAAAAGTTACTTCATTTACTCTGGATGCTTCACTTTCTGTTAGAATATATTGCCATAAAGTGCTATCTAGTATCTTGATTATGTTGTATAGTTGCATACTTTAATATTAATGCATAAAATGTAACTTATTAACATAGTAAAGCATAAATGTTGACCTGAATTATGAAGCATCATTATTATTTTTAAAGTAAATACCAAATTGAAAACAAGATTAAAGTATGTTTAAAAAAAATAAGTAGGTATAATTCTACCTTTGTTGATGATCTTAGCTCTTGTCAATCAAACCTCAGCTCTAGTCTAGTTTTAGTCTGGGAAGAAGTTGCTAATACTTAACTTGGCCAAAGACCTTTTTGGCACTTCCCCAGTTTACTAAGAGTTTTAGTAGCTTCTCTAGCTTCACTTGTATTCCTGCTACAAGATTTAACTTCCTTATAGATGCAGGCTTCTATTTGTCTTTAGCTTCCTCACTTAATACTACTTAGTTTTTTTGTTCTCTAAGATCCATGTACCCAGTCTCTCACTTTCTCTTTAATGGGGTAGCACATTGTCCTCCTGATTCACAAGGCCAATGTTGATGGAGAGAAATTGCAGATATGATATGCCTCTCCCAGGCAGCAGCACACCTAAGTTGACAATCACATTTTCCCCCTCAACTACATGAAGACTTACTAGTCTCATTTGCCCTTTCTTAAACTACTCTGAGCTTCTTTTCTATTTCTCTGAACAAATTGCTTAGTTGAGTGTCTGTAGAATGAAATGTACATTAAATCAATTCTACAGGAACCCTCATACCCAAGGTCTAACGTGTTTTCTTTCTGGTCTTGCTGAGACCATCTATTCTAAATTAACTTGTCTAAGCAATATCAGAGTGTAACTTTTTAAAAAACATTTTCTTTCTTTGTTTATTTTTGGCTACACTGGGTCTTCGTTGCTGCGTGTGAGCCTTCTCTTGTTTCAGTGAGCAGAGGCTGTCTCTAGTTGCTGTGCGCGGGTTTCTCTTATTTGGGAGCACAGGCTGACGTGTGCACGAGCTTAAGTAGTTGTGGCTTGCGGGCTCAATAGTTGTGGCACACAGGGCTAGGTGCTCTGAGGCATGTGGAATTGGACCTGTGTCCCCTGCATTGGCAGGTGAATTCTTAACCACTGGACCACCAGAGAAGTCCCAAAGTGTAGCTTTTAAAACCACACCAAAACTTCCAGAGAGCAACCAACAGGTACAAAGTGGTTTTAAAACAAACTCGAGAGTTGGACTATAAAGAAAGCTGAGCAGAGAAAAATTGATAATTTTGAACTGTGGTGTTGGAGAAGACTCTTGAGAGTCCCTTGGACTGCAAGGAGATCCAACCAGTCCATTCTAAAGGAGATCAACCCTGGGTGTTCATTGGAAGGACTGATGTTGAAGCTGAAACTCCAATACTTTGGCCACCTCATGCGAAGAACTGACTCATTGGAAAAGACCCTGATGCTGGGAAAGATTGAGGGCAGGAGGAGAAGGGGACGACAGAGGATGAGATGGTTGGATGGCATCACCGACTCAATGGACAGGGATTTGGGTGGACTCTGAGAGTTGGTGCTGGACAGGGAGGCCTGGTGTGTTGCGGTTCATGGGGTTGCAAAGAGTCAGACACTACTGAGCGACTGAACTGAACTGAACAAACACATTAGGGAAAATAATAACTATGTGTAATGCTAGTTTTGGTGACTAGATTAAGGCAACTGCTTACAATAATCCTTTCATAGGCAGAGTTCATCTTTGGGGAGGAGATAGGAAAATTTGCATAGGAGCCAAGGAATTTTCTGGGACTAAAGCATCAAGAACCTGGCCCCGTCTCTTTTGAGTTTCAATGTTATTAGAACATCTTCAGTCAGTTGATGCTAACTGAAGTCTGCCATCAGGAAGGACTCCAAACGTTCTAAGAAATGTGCAAAATATTATGGTGTCCTAATTTTAACACCAAGGTTGCGTGTTGGTGGCAGATATCCACAGAATGTACAAAATGTGAATATGGTAGAAGCTATTCTTGGCCAAGCCAGAAACGTTCTGGGGAGCCATATTTTAGATGCAATGACTGCATATTTGATTATGACCTAAAAGAGCTATAGCAAGGGTCAGTGAAGAAATCATTACAAGTGGACAAGCATCCTATGGGCATTTAGAACTCAGTAGTTATGTGATGGGGTTGCTAGTGAATAATCATGCTAGTGGTTTTGTTATACTTCTTGGCTCTCATCATGTGATATTTGAAAATAGGACCAGCAGCTTTGGGGTAAATAAGTAAACTGAGTAAGTAAACTTGGATAGTTCAGAGCAAGTAGTGGTTCCTAGGCTTCCCTGGTGGTTCAGGTGGAAGAATCCCCCTGCCAGTGCAGGAGACACAGGTTCAACCCTGGGTTGAGAAGGTCTTCTGCAGAAGGAAACGGCAACCTATTCCAGTATTCTTGCCTGGGAAATCTCATGGACAAAGGAACCTGGAGGGCTACAGTCCAGGTTCCTCTTTCCAGGGGTTGGAAAGAGTCAGACATGACTTAGTGACTAAACCACCACCATCACCCACCAGTGGTCCCTAAAGGAAAATATAATTACCTTTGTATTCCAAGCTTGGTAAAGAAGATCATAATTAGTAACATATATTTGAAAATGTTAAGATAGTCATAATTTATTCTGACTGTGTATGTTAGTCACTCAGTTTTGTCTGACTTTTGTGACCCCATGGGGTGTAGCCCACCAGGCTCCTCTGTCCACGGGATTTTTGCAGGCAACAATACTGGAGTGGGTTGCCATTTCCTTCTCCAGAGGATCTTCCTGACCCAGGGATTGAACCCAGGTCTTCTGCTTTGCAGGCTGACTCTTTACTGTCTGAGCCACCAGGGAAACCTAATTTATTCTGAACTTCAAAAGAATTTGTCCTACATTATGACATTTATCTGGGTTTCCCAGGTGATATTAGTGGTAAAGAATCCACCTGCAATGCAGGAGCCACAGGAGATGTGAGTTCAATCCCTGGGTGGGGAAGATCCCCTGGAGGAGGGCATGGCAACATCCACTCCAGTATCCATGCCTGCGGAATCCCATGGACAGAAGAGCCTGGTGGGCTACAGTCCATGGGGTCAGAGAGAGTCAGACACACTAAAGCGATTTTGCATTCATGCAGCACACATGACATTTATCATATTTGTAATATTAAACCTATTTTTTGCAAAGATACGGCCTCTCCCTTCAAAATTCGTTTATTAAGGGCCATGATTTATCTTTATCTCAACTCTTGCTTCACCTCCCATGGAGTACAGCAAAGCACCTTATGCAAAATAAGTAGTAAATTAGCCAACTCAATATTAAATTATAGAATGAAAGAAAACATTTGGAACACCCAGAATATTTTAAAATGCTCACACATCTTTATGAGCAATATTTGTTTTATTTAAGAAAATTAATTTGTTAGAATTCAAGTTTAAAATAATGATTTTAATGTTCCAATATACAGAAAAATGATGTGATTTGAGGAGTTAAGCCTAAGTGAAAAGAAGACTTAGCTCTTAGCTATGCGCCAGAAATTCTGATTGATGTTTGGAACTTGCTGTTGTATGTTTTGGGAAAGTCTTTTGATCTCAGTTCTTTACTTTCCTTGTCAGTTTTATCTGTCTTTATATTTTTATATGTGTAGTAAGTGTTTCAAGTGGATTTATTCTCAATATTTGATTTTTAAAAGTTTACATGCCATTCTTAAAAAGTCCATATCCTGTTTGTAATGACTAATTTGATGTGGCAACTTGGCTAGGCCACAGTACCCAGCTATGTAGTCAAATATTATTTTGGGTGGTTCTGTGAGGCTGTTTTTGGATGAGATTTATATCTAAACTGGTGGGATTTGACTAAAGTAAATGGTCTTCCATAATGGCCATCCAGACACTGGAACTTTACAGATCTTCTCTGTATCTTGCTTGTTCCTAAAGCAGGAATAGCCATTTTGGGAAGCAGGGAGGGAGTTGGAAATATGGAGAAGGATGGATATTTCATCACAAGCCTACATTTTCCTTTGAGGGAAGAGTCATAGCTTTCATTAAATGAGGGGACAATGAAAGATTTTTAGGTTCGGGAGTCAGCTGATCAGGTCATAAAAACATAACTTCGGTGGCTGTATGGAGGTTGAAATCAAGGAGACAGTATTTCAGAGTATTAATGCTTAGGTGGTGATTACAGCAGACTGGATGAGAGATAACAATAGTCTAAATGTATACACTAAGCAACGATGATGGAGAGAAAAGAAATCTAAAGAACTATTAAGGGCATATGGATCAAAAGGCATAGAGATCATATATATTGTGAAGGGAAGACAAAAAAAGTCTAGAATGACCCCCCACTTTGTGATTTGAGAAACCACTGTGTGATGGTCCAATCCCTGAAATGGCAGAAAAGATAAACAAACGTATAGTTTAGAGGAAGACAATAGATTTATCCTGGGATATGCTAGTTTGAGAGCCTCTGAGCCATCTAGATGGAAATGTCTGGCAGGCATTTGAAAATACAAACCAGGAGGTCAAGACCAAAATACCGATGGTAGAAATGGAATGGAAACCCCCAGGCACTGAAGCCAATAAAATGGATAAGATCATCAAAGGAGAACATAGGCCCAGAAGAGATGAATTCTTGATCAAAGAATCACAGAGAATACCAAGTCGTGAAGAAACAGAGGAGAGTCCTGAAAGAAAATGTGGGTAAGAGTGGTGAGAAAGGATGGAATCATTAGGAAGGAAAAAAGAGAATTCTGTTTTAATTTATTATCATTTCAGGAAAATAGGTTAAGCAGCTATGGCAGACATACTGCTCTATGCTCAAAAATCTGTCTCCTGCTCACTGCTCTGGGTTCCAGGAACACTATATTTTCCAGTCCCCCACTGCATCCATGTGGGACCAAAAGATTGAAAATTAGCCAACCAGAAGAAGGTAGAAGTGGAAGTAAGGTAGTCTACTTCCGAGCCAGGTCCCTAAGACATTGCAGATGGTTTTTGCGCATCTCTTTCTTTCCTATCTGTGTGACCAGATATGACAGAGCTCCCTCATCAGAAATATTTATATCAGACTTTGCCTAAGTGGGAAATAGGCGTTTATTGTGTTAACCTACTAAGATATTGGGAGAAGGCAGTGCACCCCACTCCAGTACTCTTGCCTGGAAAATCCCATGGACGGAGGAGCCTGGAAGGCTGAAGTCCATGGGATCGCTAAGAGTCGGACATGACTGAGCGACTTCACTTTCACTTTTCACTTTCATGCATTGGAGAAGGAAATGGCAACCCACTCCAGTGTTCTTGCCTGGAGAATCCCAGGGACAGGGGAGCCTGGTGGGCTGCCGTCTCTGGGGTCACACAGAGTCGGACGCAACTGAAGCGACTTAGCAGCAGCAACTAAGATATTGGGGTTATTTATTATAGCAGTCAATATCCTTTTATCTATACAACAATTTAAAAACTTTTTAAAAAAGTTATCCTTTTGGTATTGCTGACACACTTTAAAAACATAGCCATCCTAACAATATTTATCTTTCAAGACTAATTTACTGTCATTTCAGGATGTAAGTTTCAGGGTCATTGGAAGGGCATCAAATTTTAAATTTATGTTTAAAAAGACTAATAATAGATGGAGGAACAAGAGGTTAGTACGTGCATACACTTCATGATCTTGTCCTGATTACGTTGTAGCCTGTCAAGAACACAGGCCTTCTCTCTACCACCCTCTTGGGGCCATCCAAATCCTTAAAGGGTAGAACCTAGAGTCTCTAGTGTCACGGGTTTGTGATGTTGCATGTGATTTCTCTTGAATGGAATGTCTAAACAGTGATTTACTACCATAGCAGAAGCCTCCTGGTCCTAGGATTATGAACAAAATATAATATAAGTGGAGAATGTTACAAGAGCACACAAGGAACCTCTTCCAAGTCAGTTTTCTGGACTAATAGCAAAGACCTCAAAGGCAGCCTGACCAATTATGAGCTCCTCAGGGGGTGTGTTTAAGAAAAGTAATTCAACCACAAAAAGAAATGTAGACAACAAAATTAATAACTTTTGGATTAATTATCCAAAGTATGAAATGCATCCATACTCAAATAAATAATAAATAATAGAATCATAAAAATAAATAATTAAAAAATAATTGGGGAGGAAGAGACAAATCTCCCATAACAAAAATTCCAAATAATTCATGTCGATACTGACATTCAAGGAGGTGGACTAGAACTCGGCTTGCTCCCAAAGAGTACAGGACAGGAAAGGGGAAAATAACTCGACAGTGGAGAAACCTGGCAACCAAGTGCCTCCTCCAGGTAATCAACACCATTGGCAGCGAGTCGTGTCGACAGCATGTACCCTTGATGTGATGTTGTAAGAATTGCATTTCACCTCTGTGGTCTTCCTTCTCAATCGGTAACCCCAGTGAGATCAAGAGACACATCAGACAAAACCAAAGTGAGAGATATTCTACAAAATAGCTGAGCAATGCTCAAAACTGTCAAGGTCATCAAAAACAAGGAGAGTCTGGGAAACTGTCTCAGCCAAGAGGAGCCACGACAACTGAATGCAGTGTATCTTGCATGGGATCCTGGAAGAGGTGAAGGTCATTGGAGAAGAACTAGTGATATTTTGATAAAGCGTGGTTTGGTTAATAATAGTGTATACATATTGGCTCATCAGGCTTCCCAGGTCTGGTGCTAGTGGTAAAGAACCTGCCTGCCAAATGCAGGAGATGTAAGAGACATGGGTTCGATCCTTGGGTCAGGAAGATCCCCTGGAGGCGGGCATGACAATCCACTCCAATGTTCTTGCCTGGAGAATCCCCATGAACATAGGAGCCTGGCAGGCTATAGTCCACAGTGTCACACAGAGTCAGACACGACTGAAGTGACTAAGCACACGCACACTGGCTCACGAGTGGTGAGGAATGGATCACAATCTAAAATCTTAACGGGAAAGCAGGTGTGGGATACATGCACACTCTCTGTACTATTTTTGTGACTATTCTAAGAAATCTAGAATTATTCTAACATAAAACTTTGTGTGTTTTATTTTTAAAAAGCAACTTAGAAAAAAATCATTTATTTATTGAAGAAATATAAGCATGTAATTCACAGTGAAACTGACCATAATCTTCTCTAATTCTCCAGCTTTCTGAAACTCACTGGTGGACCGTCTCCCCAAATCTATATTCATTCTTCATCTCCATCTGTCTCCCTGGTTACTTTCCTGCCTACATTCCTTCTTTAAGCTCCATCTTCCTTAGTCTAAAATGTTCCCCATCAGACACAGCCCAATGGGTAGTTTTCCCTCTGTTACTGCTATTTTTCTTGGAGAAATTAGGTGATCCAGTTCTTGTCCTCTGCACCCCTTCTCATCTTTGCTTCAGTTCCAGTAGAGGGCTGGGGTGAGCTGTGGGTGTGTTGATCATTCTCAGCCCCATTATACGAACAGATGACTTTAATAAATTAGCAAATTAATGGGGGAAGGGCAAATTTCTTTGTTTTAGAAAAGCTACTGCAAAGTTAGTGAAGGAGGAAGTCAAGGTAGACCCTTAACTACCAGGCTTTTTATATTTACTGCCCAATATCATATATTTAATAAGAAATCAGCAACTATTAAATATGAAGTGAAAGTCACTGTTGTGTCCAACTCTTTGTGACCCCAAGGAATCCTCCAGGCCAGAATGCTGGAGTGGGTAGCCTTTCCTTTCTCCAGGGGATCTTCCCAACCCAGGGATCGAACCCAGGTCTCCCACATTGCAGGTAGATTCTTTACCAGCTGAGCCACAAGGGAAGCCCAAGAATACTGGAGTGGGTAGCCTTTCCCTTC
Source organism: Bubalus kerabau (assembly GCF_029407905.1). NCBI lineage: Eukaryota > Metazoa > Chordata > Mammalia > Artiodactyla > Bovidae > Bubalus > Bubalus kerabau. The sequence continues at coordinate 121,539,323 of NC_073628.1, forward strand.
TCCAGAGGATCTTCCCAACCCAGGAATCAAACTGGGGTCTCTTGCATTGCGGGCAGATTCTTTACCAACTGAGCTATCAGGGAAGCCCATTAAATTATAGGAAGCCCATTAAATTAAATATGAAGGAAATTTGATAACTATCTAATTCTCAAGTTGCACATTAGATAAATAAGGGCCAGATGGCCTCAGTGGCCAGCTCACCACAATGCAGTTAATGACCAGAGGATCCATGACTATTCATCTCTTCCTTCTTGCTTCTTTTATGTTCTTCAAACACCAAGTTCAAATTTTTGTCATGATGCAGGAGAGATACAGGCTTTGATATGGTAATTCTTTCCTGTCAAGTACGAAACATGGAAAGAGATAAAACAGCAAATGAATACACTAAAAGGGTCCCACTAACCAAATACTGTTTTATTCTCTTTGATTTAAAGACATATCTACAGATATGTACCCAATAAGAGTCTGAATGAGCAGCATGTCAACCTTCCTGATCAGCCAGCAGCCACTACCTTCTAGCTCTTGGTGTTCAGACGTGTGGGGTTTCTCAGCCCCATCTCGGAGGTTTCATCCTTCATTAAATACACAGCAACCACTGGTCTCCTTCAACCTTGGAGAGCTCCAGAAAGCTAACATCTTGTTTGGTAACCCCTGCCTTTATCATTTCCTTCAGTCGTCATTCACCCGTTTGTTCAGGCATGTGTTTGTTCAATTTGCCAAACACTAGGGCAAGGTGCTGAAAATACCAACGGAAAATGCATCAGCCCTAAAGTCCAGATTCATACTGTCCACTAATTTAAGTGTTATGAGAAGAGTCTGTATCATTCTTCCAGTTATAAAAATCAAAAGTGTCTCTCAGTTCAGTTCAGTTTAGTCGCTCAGTCGTGTCCGACTCTTTGCAACCCCGTAAATTGCAGCACGCCAGGCCTCCCTGTCCATCACCAACTCCCGGAGTTCACTCAGACTCACGTCCATCGAGTCAGTGATGCCATCCAGCCATCTCATCCGCTGTCGTCCCCTTCTCCTCCTGCCCCCAATCCCTCCCAGCATCAGAGTCTTTTCCATTGAGTCAGCTCTTCGCATGAGGTGGCCAAAGTACTGGAGTTTCAGCTTTAGCATCATTCCTTCCAAAGAAATCCCAGGGCTGATCTCCTTCAGAATGGACTGGTTGGATCTCCTTGCAGTCCAAGGGACTCTCAAGAGTCTTCTCCAACACCACAGTTCAAAAGCATCAATTCTTCGGCGCTCAGCCTTCTTCACAGTCCAACTCTCACATCCATACATGACCACAGGAAAAACCATAGCCTTGACTAGATGGACCTTTGTTGGCAAAGTAATGTCTCTGCTTTTGAATATGCTATCTAGGTTGGACATAACTTTCCTTCCAAGGAGTAAGTGTCTTTTAATTTCATGGCTGCAGTCACCATCTGCAGTGATTTTGGAGCCCCCAAAAATAAAGTCTGACACTGTTTCCACTGTTTCCCCATCTATTTCCCATGAAGTGATGGGACTGGATGCCATGATCTTCGTTTTCTGAATGTTGAGCTTTAAGCCAACTTTTTCACTCTCTACTTTCACTTTCATCATTGACAAATTTCCTGTGGGAGGAAAAATTGCCCTCTGTTGAGAGCCACGGCTATAGTGTATTCATAAATCATTCCTTAGTCAAATACTCTCTGCAATTAACCAGAGTTCTTGTTCTATGTAACTCCCTCCTTTCTCATAATCTGTCCTATGAATTTTAGCTAATTTTATCTCCCCAGATTCAGATCTCTAACTCCTCAACTCAGAAAAATCTGGGTCTATTTGATTTCTCTCTCTCTGGAAAGCCACTGAAAGGCAAAATGAAGTTTTTTTGCAGTCTTGTGGAACAAAAATTAGAGTTTGTAACTATAAGGAATATACCAGGTACCCAGGTTAAAAAAACTAGAGGCTGTGGATAATAGTAGAATGAGCATAAATACAGCTTTAATTTGGCATAATTTCTCATAATTTCCATAATTTCTCTTGGACTAAGGTCAGTACCATCCAGTTGGCCTAGTAGAAAGAAAGTGAAATATTTCTGGAGGAAGGCAGTAGCATCTGTAAGAGTCATAATTTTTACATAAAAAAGTTCAGTATTCAATCTAAAAATACTAGACACATTGAAAGACAAAGCCACATGACTAAAATTCAAGAGAAAAAAAATCTAAACAGATCTACATGTGATTCAGATGTTAAAGTAACTGACTTATACTTTAAATGACTATAATAATACATAAAAATAGAGATTTAATATTAGAGACTTCTCCAAAGTGATTGAAACCTATAAAAAGTAGAAATTATGAAATTGAAAAGTATAGTTTCTGAAATTATTAACTAATTTTATGAGTTTTAAAGGAAGCTAGATCAGCAGACAAATGGATAGTAAATATTCAAATTAATGACCACAGACAGAATGAAAAACACAGCTCTCCAGCTGCAGTGGGCCTCAATGAAAATGTATGAAAAGTTATAATCTATGTGTAATTAGAGTCCCAGGAGAAGAGAAGAAAGAGAAAAAATAGTATTTAAGGAGATCATAAATGAGGATGATCTCATATTGTTAAAAGAAACTAAGGCATAGATTAAAATAAGTCAAAATAGACTTTATAGAAAGAAACCATTAAGGATAAAGGGGATACTTACATAAAGACAAAAGGCTTAAGTTAACATTTGTGAAAATTGTATACACCTAATAAAATGGCCTCAAAATACATAAAGTGAAAACTGTCAGAACTTAGAAATCGACAAAATGAATCATTGAGTGAAAGATTTTAACATATCTCTTAGAAAGATCTTCAAGAGAAGATTTTAAGTTCTTTTAGGAATTCATGAACTGAGAAGACCAAATGATCAGAAATACATACATGTGTAAAATTTGAACAACACAAATAAGTGCAATCAAATAACAGAAAAGTGTACCCCAAATTTAGAGAATGTATACTTTTCTCAAGCATACAAAAATATTTAGGAAAATTAACCACATACTAGGTTATAAAGCAATTCTTTATTTCCTCTTTGCTTCTTTATTGAAGTATAACTGATGTACAGCACCATTAGTTCCTGGTGTACAACACAGGGATTCAATATTTCTATACATTACAAATGATCATAATGATAAGTCTAGTTACCATCTGTCACTATACAGAGTTATTACAGTGTTGTTGTTGTATTCCCCATGCTGTACATTTGATTCCCATGATTTATTTATTTTGTAACTGGAAGTTTGCACCAACAAGTTCCTGTCACCTATTTCACTCATCCTTCTAATCCCTTCTAATGCAGAAACCATCTGTTCTCTGTACCTATGACTCTATTTCTGTTTTGTTATGTTTGTTCATTGGTTTTGTTTTTTATTTTTCATATACAAGTGAAACCATATATGATATTTATGTTTCTCTAACTTATTTCACTTAGTGTAATACTCTATAGGTCCACTCATGTAACGAATAGCACAATCTTATTCTTTTTTATGACTGAATAATATGTCACTGTGTACATAAGACAAAGAATGGACAAGATCTTTATGGAGAATATGTTAAAACTCTATTAAAAGATATGAGAAAATGTTACTAAATAGAACAGATCATGTTCATTTATGGAGAGATACAGGATTTTGAAGATGCCAGCTGCCATCAAATTAGGTTTGTACTTAAGGCACTTTTCATAAATTTTCTGATAGGATTATTTTTGGAGCTTTTGACACATTTATTTAAAATTATATGGAAAAATGAATTTACATGAAAAGATAAATTTGTAGAGAAAAGAGGGAAATACTTTATCAGATATGAATAATCAGTAATAAAAGGAGAGGTCTGTCACATCATGCTGATGAAAGAGAAAGGGAACTTAGAACTTCTTATTTATGACTGAAAAATTGACATATGCTAATGGTGGTCTCTCTGAAACATGGAGAAGGGGATGAATTATTAGATAGTATTGGGGAAAATCATCTCACTGGGTAGAGAAAAATAAATGTGGATCCCAATTCATACTATATAGAAAAATAAAATCAGAATGGACTGAGTGAGAGCTGATGCTATGAAGTTTGTAAAAATAATAAAGAAGGTATCTTTGTGACTTAAGCTTTAAATATCTTAACAAGATAAAAAGGGAAAAACATGAATTTGCCTATAGCACAATTAGGATTTCTGTTCCACAAAATTGAGAACAGACTGAGTGGGGACAATTATGATGTCTAAAAATGAAAAAGGGTTATTATCTAGTGTTTATACGGAGTAACTGTGAGCCAAAGAAGGAGAGACAACACTCAATAGAAAAGGGGAAAAGAATATGAATTAGCAAGTCTTAGAAGAGTAAACCCCGGTGGTTAACATGTTTAAGAGATGTCCATGTCAGTAATTAGAGAATAAATAAATAAGAATTACAATGAAATATTCCTAATTTATATACATCAAATTGGCAAAAAGCAGAGGGTTGGATGATGCCAAATGTTGGTGAGAATAGAAACTCTTAACTCCCCCAAGGAAATGCAGACTGGTGTGGCCATTGGAAAAGCAATCTGGCAGCATGGAGGGAAATCTGATCCATATATACTACTGGAGCCAAAATTTGTGTACTTCCATGTATTTAGTCCATAGAAACCTCTTGGGAGTTATATATTAGAACATTCACCTCATCCCTGATGGTGGTAGCATGCTTTGGAAACACACTGGAGCACTCCCTACAGTCAGTATTAGTGGCTCCAGTATACATACAGCCACATGGGTCCGTCTAGAAACTCCATGTGAAGTGACAAAAAGGAAGAAACTATTTATGCTCTAGCATATTATCATTTATATAAATTAAAAGGCATAGGGACACAAAATTATATTATGATTATATTAGCCAACTCTGACTGTCATAACACAATACCACCGAATGGGTAGCTTACACAGTAGAGATATGTTTTCTCACAGTTTTAGAGGCTGCACGTCTAAGATCAGGGTAGCAGCATGGTGGGGTTCTGGTGAGAGCGCTCTTCTTGGCTTGGAGATAGCTGTTGTCTCACGTGGGGAGGAGGGAGGGTGGGTGAGAGGGAAGGAAGGAGAGAGAGAGAGAGAATATCTTCCTCTTATAAGGCTACAGTCCTATTGGGTTAGGGCTTCACCTCCCTTGTAGTTCAGTTGGTAAAGAATCTGCCTGCAGTGTAGGAGACCTGGGTTCGATCCCTGGGTTGGGAAGGTCCTTTGGAGAAGGAAATGGCAACCCACTCCAGTATCCTTGCCAGGAAAATCTCATGGACAGAGGAGCCTGGTGGGCTGCAGTCCATGGGGTCACAAAGAGTCGGGCACAACTGAGCAACTAACACTTATACTTATTTTATAACTTCATGTATCCTTAATTACTTCCTAAAAACCCTAGCTCCAGATACAGTCACATTGGGGATTAGGCCTTTGACACATGAATTGGGGAGGGACATAATTCAGTCCACAGCATTCCACCCTAAGCCCCCACCCCACATCCGTGTCCTTATCCCACACAAAATACAGTTATTTCATTCCAGTAGCTCCCAAAGTCTTAACTCATTCCAGCGTCAACTCTAAACTCGAAAGTTTTATCTAAATATCATTGAAGTCAGGTATGTTTGAGACTTAAAGTATGATTCATCCTGAGGCAAAATTCTTCTCCAGATGTGAACTGTAGAACTGGACATGGTAACGTGTTTCCAAAATACAGTGGTAGGCAGGTATGTGTGATTAGTCACTCAGTTATGTCCAAATCTTTGCAACCCCAGGAAATGTAACCCACCAGGCTCTTATTTCCATGGGACTCTCTAGGCAAGAATACTGGAGTGGGTAGCCATTCCCTTCTCCAGGGGAATCTTCCCAACCCAGGGATCGAACTAGGGTCTCCTGCATTGTGGGTGGATTCTTTACCCTCTGAGCCAGCAGGGAAGCCCAGGTAGGTATAGCATGGATATTCCTATTCCCAAAAGAAGACATCAGAAGGAAGGAATGGATGATGGATCTCAAGCAAGTCCAAAACCTAGTAAGGCAAATACTATTTGAGCTTAATTCTCAGATATAATCCTTTCCTTCAGTACTTTGCAAGGTCTCCACCTCTGAGGTGTGGGTGGGGGTCATGTTGACCCCCTGAAACTGGGGAGATCATCCCATTTTTTGAAATGGAGGGAAAAGTCTTGCCCATGAACTTGTGGTAGGATGACAGTGACACGATTTGATACATAGCAAACATTTTTTAATTTGCTCCTTGGAAGAAAAGCTATGACAAACCTAGATAGCATATTAAAAAACAGAGACATTATTTTGCTGACAAAGGTCCATCTAGTCAAAGCTATGGTTTTTCTAGTAGTCATGTATGGATGTGAGAGTTGGACCATAAAGAAAGCTGAAGGCCGAAGAAGTGATGCTTTTGAACTGTGATGTTGGAGAAGACTCTTGAGAGTCCTCTTGAACTGCAAGGAGATCAAACTAGTCCATCCTAAAGAAAATCAGTCCTGAATATGCATTGGAAGGACTGATGCTGAAGCTGAAGCTCCAATACTTTTGCCACCTGATGAGAAGACTGACTCATTGGAAGAGATCCTGATGCTGGGAAAGATTGAAGGTGGGAGAAGAAGAGGAAGACAGAGGATGAGATGGTTGGATGGCATGAGTTTGAACAAGCTCTGGGAGTTGGTGATGGGCAGGGAAGTCTGGCATGCTGCAGTCCATTGGGTCTCAAAGAGTTGGACATGACTGGGTGACTGAACGGAATCATTTTTTAGAGATACATACATAACTGACACATCAAACAAAGCAGAGTGGGTCTCTGTATAGGAGGGAGGAAAATGGGAATATGAATAGGGGATGAAGAGAAAAAAAATATTAAACAAGGGTGAGACTTTGCAAGAAGCTGGGATCATAGCATATAATGAACAGAGAGGTAGGATTACCCCATCTTTGTGCACTTGAGATCCAAATAGGAAAAATGAATCTAGCCTCCTTCCTTTTCACCTTGTGCCTGCATAATTAGTTACAGCTCATAAGAATTCTCCTTGTGTGACCTTCTGCCATGGAAATTGAGAAAACAACTCCTGTGAAATGCTGATGACTTGGCTGGATTTTGACTTTTCCAGATGAACTTCAGAAACAAGTAAATTTATTTACGGTAAGAGAGAACATCTAAATGTTAATTATACCAAAAGGAAAAAGAGGGAAAGGGGAGAGTGTATCAACAACTCATTTCATTATTTGGCAGGAAGTGGCAAAAGCAGTGAGGAAGGGATAGTAGAATTTCCATTTGTTGACTGGCTCATTAGGGTTCTTCTTGCTCTGCATTAAGTTTTGTCAGTGGCATGTTGAGGTTCTAGTCTTCCTCCTGGCCAGGCATGTCTTATCCTGCCTTACAGCCCCGAGCCTTGGACTGTCTCAGTATTGCATTAGGTGCTCGGCAAATGGCTTGCCTGGTGGCTCAGACAGTAGTAAAGAATCTACCTGCAATGGAGGAGACCCGGGTTCAATCCCTGGGTTGGGAAGATCCCCTGGAGAAGGGAATGGCAACCCAGTCTAGTATTCTTGCCTGATGAATTCCATGGACAGAGAAGCCTTGCGGGCTACAGTCTATGGGGTCACAAAGAGTCAGACACAGCTGAGTGACTCAACAATAGCAACAACTGACTAGAGCAAGTTTCCAAGAAGCCTTAGCCCTGCCTGGAAATACTGCAGCAGCAGCATCTGAGCTAGTGTGGTTGGCCTCTAGGATGCCAGAAGACAAGTTTGAATACTCTGTTTTCAAAATAAAGGACCATCTTGGTTAAAATCTAGCCTGGCATCTAGCACATATCAGTTTGGTTCAGTTCAGTTCAGTCCCTCAGTCGTGTCCGACTCTTTGCGACCCCAGGAATCGCAGCACGCCAGGCCTCCCTGTCCATCACCAACTCCCGGAGTTCACTCAGACTCACGTCCATCGAGTCAGTGATGCCATCCAGCCATCTCATCCTCTGTCATCCCCTTCTCCTCCTGCCCCCAATCCCTCCCAGCATCAGAGTCTTTTCCAATGAATCAACTCTTTGCATGAGGTAGCCAAAGTACTGGAGTTTCAGCTTTAGCATCATTCCTTCCAAAGAAATCCCAGGGCTGATCTCCTTCAGAATGGACTGGTTGGATCTCCTTGCAGTCCAAGGGACTCTCAAGAGTCTTCTCCAACACCACAGTTCAAAAGCATAGATTCTTTGGCGCTCAGCCTTCTTCACAGTCCAACTCTCACATCCATACATGACCACAGGAAAAACCATAGCCTTGACTAGATGGACCTTTGTTGGCAAAGTAATGTCTCTGCTTTTGAATATGCTGTCTAGGTTGGTCATAACTTTCCTTCCAAGGAGTAAGCGTCTCTTAATTTCATGGCTGCAGTCACCATCTGCAGTGATTTGGGAGCCCCCAAAAATAAAGTCTGACACTGTTTCCACTGTTTCCCCATCTATTTCCCATGAAGTGGTGGGACCGGATGCCATGATCTTCGTTTTCTGAATGTTGAGCTTTTAAGCCAACTTTTTCACTCTCCACTTTCACTTTCATCAAGAGGCTTTTGAGTTCCTCTTCACTTTCTGCCACAAGGGTGGTGTCATCTGCATATCTGAGGTTATTGATATTTCTCCCGGCAATCTCTAGAGCATATAAGTTCTTCTAAAAGTAATGAAAAATATCTGTGCCTCTGTTGGCTGGATGAAGTTATATGTGAAAGGGTCTCAGTACAATAATAAAAATTTTTCATATTCTTTTCTTCAAATCTCTGTTCGGTCTGAGGAGTAAGTTTTATCTTTGTTTCTCATTTTGAGATCTTGATTTATTTCTGTGGCTCACAGGGGATTTAGTGTTTATTTCTTTTTTTAATTGCCACTGAGAGACTAAGCATAAACTATTCGTTAACTTCTAGCATGAACCATAATGAAGAAGCATTAAACAAGAAGTTTAATAGCATGATATTACTTAGCAGCCATACTTGCTTGTGTTTGGGGGGTATATAAATGAATGTAAACAGTACTTGCTAAGAAATAAGCAATGATACAGAAAAAGATAATGAACTTTCTGGAGCAGGTTCAGGGCAAGGCATTTTTTCCCCTGAACACTCAGTTGTAAATTTTCCATGCAGTTTTCTTTGCAGACTGAGAATTATGTGCCAGGCTTTTGGATTTGTGATCTAACTATTTAATCTCCTTGCTCCAGAAGTTAGAAAACTATGTGCCAACTGAACCAAGATTGGGGATACAACTAGAACTTCTGATTTTTGCTTGGATTTAAGAATTATAGCAAATTTAGAAAATGGAAACAATAGAACCTGTTTTCAGAAAGAATATGATATGTTTGATTCGGGGCACGTGAAGCCTAAGATGCCCATAGAATCTTTAACCCTAACCCTAACCCTAGCCCTAACCTCATTATTACTGAGCCAGAGCAATTGGCTGAACGAGACAGAAGTGTGGGATAGAATTTCTATTTTGGGAGTCACTGATATTGAGCTATTATTATATGTCAATATTGAGCTATTATACGTCAAACAGTGTTAATTCATTTTACAGGTAAGGAAACCAACGTCAGAAGGGTTGAATAAACATCCTGAGGTTCCAGAGCTAAGTAAAAGGCAATCTGGGATTCAAACCCAACATTTATTGAGATGTTGCATGATTATCAATGATTCTGCTGGAAAAAAGAAATCCTAAATGGATGGAGGAGCCCGGTGGGCTGCAGTCCATGGGGTCGCTAAGAGTCGGACACAACTTTCACTTTTCACTTTCATGCATTGGAGAAGGAAATGGCAACCCACTCCAGAGTTCTTGCCTGGAGAATCCCAGGGACGGGGGAGCCTGGTTGGCTGCCATCTATGGGGTCGCACAGAGTCGGACACGACTGAAGCGACTTGGCAGCAGCAGCAGAGCAGCAGAGGGACAGGACATGTGGAAAGGAGTAAATGTCTTTTAGAGTCTACTAACCTATACTTTCTATGGGTATTTTGATTAGTATTTATAAAGGAAGCAGTTAATAAGTTTGGAGTCATGGTATGACACTGTTTTAGTAAGAGGAGTACTTTACTGAGCTATTAAAAGAACAAATCTGATTTAGTTAAGAAGTATAAGGCCTCCAAGATAAATTCCATACAATGAGTAATCTTGAAATGCAATATTGTAGAAATTTCCTAAATCAGATTGTTGCTATGAAGAAGGTAATTCTGCAACATGTATAATGATGCTTTCTCTGTGCTGTGGACAATGTTTGTGAGAAATGCACTTTCAGGGCTTCCCTGGTGGTCCACTGGTTAAGAATCTTCCTGCCAATGCAGAGGACACAGGTTCAATCCCTGGTCCAGGAAGACAACACATGCCATGGAGCCATTCAGCCCATGCACCACAGCTACTGAGCCTGTGCTCTAGAGCCCATGCTTGGTAACAAGAGAAGCCACTTCAAGGAGAGATCCATGCACTAAAACAAGAGTAGCCCCTGCTTGCCACAACTGGAGAAAGCCCACATGTAGCAGTGAAGACCCAGCACAGCCATAAATAAAGAAATGCACCTTCAACAATCTTACAGATTCATCAAATTTCTGGATTTAGGTGAATCAGTGTTGGAGCCATATCAGCCCTTTAAGTGCACCTTGGATAAATGGATCCTTTTGTGACAGGTCAACACATGTCACTTTTCCCATTGCCAGACTTTAGTAGAAATATTTTAAATGCCTTGGAGTTTAAGATCTCACTTCTACCTCTAAGTCTTGAAAGCCTCCTTCTGTCCACACTGGGGACAAGATACAAACCTCTTTGTTCCTCAGACTTTCATTGTTATTTTAGTTTCCCCTTCCTTTGCATCCATGCCAGTATATTTTATGAGAACTGGCTGTACAGTATCAGTGAAAAATTGACAACGACCTCTATTTGAGCCAAAAAATTTTCAAGAGTACTGAAGATCAGGACTCTCCATTTTGCTTGTTTTCAGATGGAATACAGACAGATCACAATCTGAATCCTAGGCAGCTGCCTGGGCAATACTGGGCATTTATTTCAGCGCCAGGCTAAATAGACACAAGATCTACTTAGATATTAAATCTGTTCCAGTTTTGGGAGGAGTTGTTACCAATTGCTTACAATGGTTCTTTACATTTCTGTTGCTGTTAATTATTACTTTACTTATAGAAATCTTAATCCATTCTGCCAAAGATTTGGGAATGAATAGATCTTCTTAATAATATTTCTTAATTAAATGACACTTACAATTAAAAGCCCAGCTTAAATCACTAACACATACAGTAATAGAAACTAAAACTATCAAGATAATAACAGAAATCAAAAGACACAAAAGCCTCTGGCCTATGTAACTGAAAAACTCCAGTTAAGTAGTTTCTAATGGATTCACATTCTTCAGCTTTATGATTTTTTTTTAACCTCATGTCTAATATTTCTACTTCAGCTTTTAATTAAAGCAAAAGAATGCATACAAAATAAGCATATTTTAAAAGTGAAATAGGGAGTGGTGATTTCTGAAATGCAATCAATATTTATCAATTAATAGCTTTTTGGGAAATTCAAGTGTTGGGAATTTAGTAGAGGAATGCATTGTATTCTTGTCAAAATTATGACATAGTGATATTGTCTCACTTGCATTCCCTCTAGTTCCTTAAGACAGATAATCATCCAGCCATCATTTCCTAAGACACAGTTATTGTGAGCCTCGTATATTCCAGCTACTGTTTGAGTGCTGAAAACACAAAGACACAGCTTCTTCCTTGGAGAGGAAAGGCAACTGAGTCAAAAATTACAGAACAATATTCCTTAGCTACCCAGAGTCCCTTGTTTCAAGGCAAGATCCAGGTCTGACTCCTCAGGATAGTAAACCAGGGACCTGGAGCTTTCCCTTTTGTTCCTATTAACTCCAGCAATAAAAGATAAATGATTTTTTTCTCTTATATGGAACATAGAATTTATTATCTCAAGCGGTATCACAAAAACAAAAGGATCAAGATGAATTCATGTCTGATGCTCACGGTTGACTCCAAATGGAAACCGGGACACCCCTAACTTTTGAAAGTGATGACGAGGGCAGCCACGTTCTTCCATGTCCCTGCAGACCCACTGTCACCAGGAGAAGAGGGGTAGTACAGAGAGGGACAAGAGAAAGAAAGAGATGGAAACTTCTGAATACTGTTCAACCTGTTGGGCTAACATACTGGGAAACTTAACTGATTTTTTTTTCCAGTTGTGATGTGGGGAAACTTAGAAATTACCATGGCTGTTTTCTGGAGAGAAAATTATACCAGAAAGAAAATAATGCTTTTGAGAAAAACTGGAAAATGACCTAGTTGTTATCTGAATGGCACAGACATGAGTAATCTCTTTATTAGCATCTCTATTGCTTCAGAGAAGGGAAACAAAATCTGAACCAAAGGATGAAAAAATACATGTATTTTCACTGATAAATCTAAATGCAAGATGATGACAACATAGATTGCTTCCTTTTAAGGCCTTGAGCTTTAATCCAACTGGTTGAATATGTGTCCTCTGTTGGTATATTGCTTTGCTCATCTTTCCCAGACACACAGACCTCACAGCACAAGTGTGTACATCCCATCTGACTAGATTTAAAGTGCTAATGGATAGAGCTTCTGGATTGGGAACCTGGCAGGCTGTTTTTCATGTTTCCTGATAAAACATGGAAAAACACCTCCAAGGTCTCCCAAAATATGACATGTGGTAGACGCATTCAGTTTTCCACTATGTTGCAACCACACAATAATATGACTAACCATGGCATCGGAGATCAGTTTAATACCATCCCATCCTCTAGCCAATGATATTTTTGAAAATAAGTTTTGTGTCCAAGCAATTGTAAAACTCACAATATGGGACTTATGGATATGATAGTGAGGTCCCAGTGAACCAGGAGTCACTTTGTAATTCTTAAGATTTAAAAAGTAAACTTCCTCTGTGGAGTATAAGAGCACACTCTTTGTGGATATGGGCAAACTAATGATTTTGGCAGTCCTCTTTTTTACCTCCTTGTTCAAAAATCACTGAAGTTCTGAGTGCATGTAAGAGGCCTCGGCAGTCTCAAGTCCTTGGAACACTGCACATGGCTGCTTTATAACCAGCACAATATCATACGCATAGCACAGTAGCATAATGAGATATCCTTGTTTCCAAATTGTAGGACGGATGCTTAGAATTTTATCCCAAATGTTGTTCTTTCTGGACCAGATAATGTCAAGGTGAACAGGAGAATCAGAATGAAACAAACTTGCATTTCTGCCAAATACTGAATCAATAATCCTTTGGGAAGAAAGCTTTGAAGCCTATTGATTGTAAGAAAGAGCCAATAGGGGAGCAATGATGTACCACTCATTATGCAAATATAGTATTTTACCAGACTCTTAAGAGGGGCTTCTCAACCCAGATTTTTCTCCTTTCAGGCAAGGCCACCATTTATGCTTCATTGCACAGTGTTTAATCTCCGTCCTTGAAGTTCACAGATTAACTTGCTCTGTGACAGCCTCTGGCTGTGTTTTTACTGCCTTAACAGCTACTGGCAGGCACCTTGTCTCCCACATTCACTACAGAGTAAACAGGAATTTGGTCCCAGGGTAACTGGCTGCTCTCCAGCCTAAGAATGCAAGGTATTCGTGAGCCCAGTGGGCTTGCTTCTGCTTCATGTAGACTGTTTTCACTCTGGAGCACAAGGACAAAAAGAGCTGTGAAGGTTTTGGATCTTGAGGATTATTCTTTGCAAACATGTGATAACCGGTGTTTCTTCTCCCCAGCTATTTGCTAACCTCCCCCCACCTCTTCTACCATCTTACATTTCATGGTGATTACCAGAAATTTACCAAAGAAACAGCCATGACATGGTATATTTCTTTCAAAAATATAACTGACTCAATAAACACATCTGGGTGCGTTATTATCTTGGAGAAAGAACTGGTTTACAAAACTTTTAAAATTAAATCTTCATGAGAATGTGGGGTAAGTGCCAAATGAGTTTGTGAGCATGTAGATTAATGATAATTCAAAAAAAATTAAGAAAACAATGGAGGGGGAAAAACAGCTTCAAGGGTAGGTGTATATATACTTTGAAATTTGAGTTGGTGAATACTAGATTTAAAGTCTACCCAACATTAAGAGATTTAAGCCAAATTTAAAAAGACAAAAAGAGTTATTAATTTATGACCACTAGGAGAAGGTTCAGAGAAGGCAGTGGCACCCCACTCCAGTACTCTTGCCTGGAAAATCCCATGGATGGAGAAGTCTGGTGGGCTGCAGTCCATGGGGTCGCTAAGAGTCGGACATGACTGAGCGACTTCACTTTCACTTTTCACTTTCATGCATTGGAGAAGGAAATGGCAACCCACTCCAGTGTTCTTGCCTGGAGAATCCCAGGGACGGGGGAGCCTGGTGGGCTGCAGTCCATGGGGTCGCACAGAGTCGGACACGACTGAAGCAACTTAGCAGCAGCAACAGGAGAAGGTTAAGATTTCCTGCTCCTCTAAGATAAGGCACTTAAAAGACTGTTATCTGAAAGGTGCATACTTTTACCCTGGATACCATACTTTCTGAATTCTTTCATGAACCACACTACAAACAAGACTCCAGTATTTGATACTATAGCCCTAAAATCTGCTTAGCAGAGACATTAACAATTGTTTGAGATTTAGGAAAAAGAGAAAATGTTTTATTCCTTCAGTTTACTCAAAGTCATGCAATGAATGCACAGCACATAGTGTATTAAATACATTACCCTGATTTACTTAGATATTTATTAGTATTTGCTGAAAACCTGAATGGAGGTATTTTGTGGTTTTGGAATGTAATTCACGGTATCAGTTCCTTCATATTTCAGTTCCCAATCAGGGTGTGGGCTTCCCCTGTGGCTCCGCTGGTAAAGAATCCACCTGCAATGACGGAGACCTGGGTTCGATCCCTGAGTTAGGAAGATCCCCTGGAGAAGGGAAAGGCTACCCACTCCAGTATTCTGGCCTGGAGAATTCCATGGACTGTATAGTCCATGGGGTTACAAAGAGTCGGACACGACTGAGCGACTTTCACACTTTCACTTTCAATCAGCGTGTGGTAGTTTCTCTCTTTCTTGATGATGAGTCTACCTTTTGATCAGCACTTGGCAATTGTGTGGAATCTTCCAAAACAGACGCGTGGAGATTGGCAGAGATCTATTTTTATTAGTGCGTGAAATAGAATATTAGCTAACTTTAACATGTCACCTGTAGCTTTTAAGACCAGTATATTTCATAGTTCAAACATTTGTGTTCCAGGCACTTGGAAGCTATAAAATTGAATGATGTATGATTTTTGCCCCTAAGGAGATTTCAGTCCACTGAAGAATATAGAAACACAAACAAACATTAATGATAAAGTATAAGTGCAATAAAAAGGAATGTAATAAACTGCCATGGAAGTACTGATGAAACAGACATTCATCCTGAAAGGGAGATTGGTGAAGGCGAGTCTAGCAGACGCAGTGCTATCTGAGCTTGGCCTTGAAGCCTGTGTTGCAGAAGGTGGAGGGAGGGGATGGGGAAGGTGCTTCAGGCAGAGGGGCAGTGTGGACAGAGGTGTGAGGCATGAACTTCTGGGCAGTGGTGAGAGGAGAAGTACTGGAACACGAGCCCTCGTGTGCGAAGGGCATCTGTGTACACATGATGTGGTTTCAAGGTCCTATAGATGGTCAGAAATCTTCAGAGCAAGTAGCATAATCAGGTCCAGGTGCCATTTGGGGTTTTACATGAGAAGAATCTAAGCATTTGTTAAATGTTCACAAAGCATATATCCATCTGATTCATACATTTGGATGTGGATTATTATCCCATTATTACCAATCTTGTTCCTTAAAGATTCAGAAAATTCTTTGTAACTAAAACCCTCTGCCTGGGGATATATGAAGAGTAAACAGGCTTATAATGTTCTGCACCAGCTTGAGCAAGATTGCACTCTTCATACTTTCTTACAGGCTCAGACTTTCTCTCTTCAGACCAGCTGCAGGGGCATCAGAAGAGTCAGATATGAGTTCCAGGGTTTTATTGCAGCTGCCAAGCCAGCTATGCTCTCTTTGGCAAACCGCTTGACTTCTTTAAGTCTCAGTTGCTTTGTCTGTAAAATGGTGGGTTGAAAGAATGGAGGAAGATGATTATACCTACTTTTTCCAGAGTCTTATGAAATTAAATGAAATTAACCAAGTGATCTAATAGACACACAATTTTTTGAAATCGTGAAGTATCACAAAAGATACAGGGTTATGGTTATATTTGTCGAAGACCAGGATTGACAATTATTTACTAAGGATTTGTTTTGTGCCAGCACTGTTCTATGTTCTTTACCTATGTGATCTCATTTAATCCTCATAACAATCCTATAATGGAGGTTTTTTGAAAAAGGAAGCTGGGCTTGATAAGGTTAAAAATTCATGAGCAATAGAGCCAGAAGTTAGACCCATGCTTTCCTGACTACAAGCCTAGGCTCTTAACCACAACTTCCCCATCAATCTTGGCAAAATTTTTACTTCTTCCTTTAAAGTCCAAACAACTGACAAGAGATCAGCCACAAATGATAATTTCAAAGTTACTAGGCTAAAGTTGATCAGTGTTTCTTCTTATTAATACTATCTGAATTAGGAATCTAGAGATGGAAATTAAAAATGAAATTCCTTGCCCTTTATTCCAGATAGGAACACTAGCTATGGATTGACCAAAGCATACATTCAGGTTTTTCTGTACCATCTTATGGAAAAATCTGAGTGAAATTTTTGGCCAGCCCATTATTGTTGACTACAAATATAATATGCTATGAATTTTTGTTGTGAAAATACAACTCAAGGAAAAATATAAAATAGGAGTCAGTTTTTCAGGGTGGCAAAACTACACAAATTTTAAAGTTATGCTTCATTTTTTTTTAATCTTTAAAGACTACGTTGCTAATAGTGGAAGACATAGAAAACCTGGAATGCTTGTACTCAGTCCCCTACTGCAAATCTTCCCTTAAACAGTGGGTAAAGATTGTGTTCCTTTCAGGTCTGTGAGAAAACTGAAAAAAGGTACAGCTGTCTTTCCACAATGTAGCTGAGCATTCGAAGAGGTTGTGCAGGTCCAGGAGTGGTGAAGCTTTAAAAAGCAGTGGAATGCATTGTTATATATTTGATATAGATACATTAGAAACCCTGGCTTGGTTTAATTATCCACAGTGTTGAATTGATCCTAGTATCTGTTATTTGTTGATGCAAGCCTTGTTGCATATCCTGGACAGTATCTCAGTGGCTTCTCTCCATCCTTGTCTAAGTGGGTGTTGGTGCTCCAGCAAAGATCCTGGGGACTCAGGTCCCAGCCTTCCATGGTCTCTGCTCCAGGCAGTAGATGGCAGAATTGACCTTGGCTTTTGTGATTCTTTGTTCTCACATGTCTTCATTGGTGAAGTTTAAATAGTCTCAAGCTACTCCTTAAAATAACTTTCGTCATGAAGTCGTGTCTGACTCTTTGTGACCCCATGGACTGTAGTTTTAATCAAAAGAACTTCAGTGTGTCTCTCTTATTCTATTGAATCTCATATATTGTGTACTGTATAATGCCTTTTAAAAAAGCTTATAATAACTCTGGTGTATCTCTACCTCATTTGGAGGTTATCTGCTCTAAAAAGGATACCACCCTCATTTCTATACTTCTTCTTCTGTCCAAGCTCATCAAAACTTTCTATTTATTTCCCATTCATTTAGTAAATCTTAAAAATCAATGCTAGATTATTTTCTTTGTGTCCTTCAAGTCACTCAAACAGATCTACCAGTCTTAAGACTATGATACGAACTCTTGCTTCAGTATTATGTGAGAACTAAAGTATACTCTGTCAATGGAGGCAGAATCCTCTTTTGATATAAATGTGTATTTTGAGAAAGCCAAAGTGTTATCAGTTCAGTTTAGTTCAGTAGTTCAGTTGTGTCCAACTCTTTGCGACCCCTGCAGCATGCCAGGCTTCCCTGTCCATCACCAACTCCCAGAGCTTACTCAAACTCATGTCCATCGTGTTGGTGAAGCCATCCAACCATCTCATCTACTGTTGTCCCCTTCTCCTCCTACCATCAATCTCTCCCAGCATCAGAGTCTTTTCCAATGAGTTCTTTGTATCAGGTGGCCAAAAGTATTGGAGCTTCTGCTTCAGCATCAGTCCTTCCAATTAATATTCAAGACTGATTTCCTTTAAGATTGACTGGTTGGATCTCCTTGCAGCCCAAGGGACTCTCAAGAGTCTTCTCCAACACCACAGTTCAAAAGCATCAATTCTTTGACATTCACCTTTCTTTGTAGTCCAACTCTCACATTCATACATGACTACTGGAAAAACCATAGCTTTGACTAGACGGACCTTTGTTGGTAAAGTAATGTCTCTGCTTTTTAATATGCTGTCTAGGTAGGTCATAGCTTTTCTTCCAAGGAGCAAGCATCTTTTAATTTCATGGCTGCAGTCAACATCTGCAGTGATTTTGGAGCCCCCTACTCACCTAGAGCCAGACATCTTGGAATGTGAAGTCAAGTGGGCCTTAGAAAGCATCACTATGAACAAAGCTAGTGGAGGTGATGGAATTCCAGTTGAGATATTTCAAATCCTGGAAGATGATGCTGTAAAAGTGCTGCACTCAATATGCCAGTGGATTTGGAAAACTCAGCAGTGGCCACAGGACTGGAAAAGGTCAGTTTTCATCCCAATCCCAAAGAAAGGCAACTCCAAAGAATGCTCAAACTACCCCACAATTGAACTCATCTCACACGCTAGTAAAGTAATGCTCAAAATTCTCCAAGCCAGGCTTCAGCAGTACGTGAACCGTGAACTTCCAGATGTTCAAGCTGGTTTTAGAAAAGGCAGAGGAACCAGAGATCAAATTGCCAACATCCGCTGGAGCATCGAAAAAGCAAGAGAGTTCCAGAAAAACATCTATTTCTGCTTTATTGACTATGCTAAAGCCTTTGACTGTGTGGATCACAATAAACTGTGGAAAATTCTGAAAGAGATGGAAATACCAGACCACCTGATCTGCCTCTTGAAAAACATATATGCAGATCAGGAAGCAACAGTTAGAACTGGACATGGAACAATAGACTGGTTCCAAATAGGAAAAGGAGTACATCAAGGCTGTATATTGTCACCCTGCTTATTTAATTTCTATGCAGAGTACATCATGAGAAACGCTGGGCTGGAAGAAGCACAAGCTGGAATCAAGATTGCTGGGAGAAATATCAATCACCTCAGATATGCAGATGACACCACCCTTATGGCAGAAAGTGAAGAAGAACTAAAAAGCCTCTTGATGCAAGTGAAAGAGGAGAGTGAAAAAGTTGGCTTAAAGCTCAACATTCAGAAAAAGAAGATCATGGCATCTGGTCCCATCACTTCATGGGAAATAGATGTGGAAACAGTGTCAGACTTTATTTTTTGGGTCTCCAAAATCACTGTAGATGGTGATTGCAACCAGGAAATTGGAAGACGCTTACTCCTTGGAAGGAAAGTTATGACCAAGCTAGATAGCATATGCAAAAGCAGAGACATTACTTTGCCAACAAAGGTCCATCTAGTCAAGGCTATGGTTTTTCCTGTGGTCATGTATGGATGTGAGAGATGGACTGTGACGAAAGCTGAGCACCAAAGAATTGATGCTTTTGAGCTGTGGTGTTGGAGAAGACTCTTGAGAGTCCCTTGGACTGCAAGGAGATCCAACCAGTCCATTCTGAAGGAGATCAGTCCTGGGTGTTCATTGGAAGGACTGAAGTTGAAGCTGAAACTCCAGTACTTTGGCCACCTCATGCGAAGAGTTGACTCATTGGAAAAGACTCTGATGCTGGGAGGGATTGGGGGCAGGAGGAGAAGGGGACGAAAGAGGATGAGATGGCTGGATGGCATCACCAACTTGATGGACATGATTTTGGGTGAACTCCAGGAGTTGGTGATGGACAGGGAGGCCTGGCGTGCTGCAATTCATGGGGTCACAAAGAGTCAGACATGACTGAGCGACTGAACTGAACTGAAAATAAAGCCTGTCACTATTTCCATTGTTCCCCATCTATTTGTCATAAAGTGATGGGACCAGATGCCATGATCTTAGTTTTCTCAATGTTGAGCTTTAAGCCAACTTTTTCACTCTCCTCTTTCACTTTCATCAAGAGGCTCTTTAGTTCTTCTTTGCTTTCTGCCATAAGGGTGGTGTAATCTGTGTATTTGAGGTTATTGATATTTCTCCCGGCAATCTTGATTCCAGCTTTTGCTTCATCCAGTCCGGCATTTCACATGATGTACTCTGCATATAAGTTAAATAAGCAGGGTGACAATACACAGCCTTAATGTACTCCTTTCCCGATTTGGAACCAGTCTGTTGTTCCATGTTCAGTTTTAACTGCTGCTGCTTGACGTGCATTCAGATTTCTCAGGAGCCAGGTAAAGTGGTCTGGTATTCCCATCTCTTCAAGAATTTTCCAGTTTGTTTTGATCCACAGAGTTAAAGGCTTTAGTGTAGTCAATGAAGCAGAAGTAGATGTGTTTCTGGAATTCTCTTGAAATTCTCTATGATCCAGTGGATGTTGGCAATTTGATCTCTAGATTTTGAGCATTACTTTGCTAGCGTGTGAGATGAATGCAATTGTGTGGTCGTTTGAACATTCTTTGGCATTGCCTTTCTTTGGGATTGGGATGAAAACTGACCTTTTCCAGTCCTGTGGCCACTGCTGAGTTTTCCAAATTTGCTGCCGTATTGAGGGCAGTACTTTAACAGCCCCCCATCTAGGTCATCACAGAGCACCAAACTGAGCTCCTTGTGCTGTACTACAGGTTCCCACATGAATGCTATTTTAAAGGCCATTTTTTAGTATCAGTTTCCCATGTTAATTGGCTAGCCAGACTCTGGCAAGAGAATAATAGTCATTTTGCTCAACCTAAATTTAAACAATACCTGATAACCTTTGTCCTTGCTGACCAGAACCAAAGTAAACAAGAGATGCCATAGCTCTGTTGTTATTTCTACCCTACTGAATTCGTTACGATATGGAGAAAGAATGTGATGTGATTGGAAAAGAATTTGTTCCTGAATGAGAGATTAATCTATGTTCTGTGATTTTTTAATCCTCTGGATAAAGACTTTAAAAATAAATTGGAACTAATAAATGTTACAGAAGTAATAACTTAACCCAAGTTAAGCTGTACCCCATCATTTCTTTTAGAGAGAGAGCAGTCAGTACAGACAATTTCTAGGAGCCTCCATATGGAGATTTCAAAAGCAATTAGATCGGGTTCTCAATCTTTGCTACACATTGTAATTATCTGGAAAGCTTTAAAAAGATATTGATGCAGATTTAATCAGTCCAGGGGAAGACCCAGGCAGTACATTTTTTAAGAGGTCCAGAGGTGATTCCAAGTTGGGAATCGTTCATGGCTGGAGTGAAGGATACTTGGTAAAGAATGGCATAAAATGAGATTTGAGAGAAATTTGTACATCTGGTTAAGAAATCTGTATTTATCCTACAGATAATGTACAGTGATTGAGGGTACTCTAGGCAGAGAAGAGCCATAATTTTGATAGTTTTGAAGATTATCACCTTTTTGTTGGTGTGGATAATGAATGAATTGGCATTGGGAGCCCTTGGGAGAAGGCTTCAAGGGTTGCCTTCATATTTCATGATCTTGAGATTACATGTTTGCCCTTATTCCAGAAAATGTTTTTCATTTTTAATAAAAAATCAAGTTAAAATTAATAAAAATTTAAAAATTGAATTAAAAATTAGAGTATAGTTGATTCACAATGTTAGTTTCTGCTGTACAGCAAAGTGTATCAGTTATAGATATACATATATCCACTTTTTGTAAGATTCTTTTCCCATATAGGTCATTACATAGTATTGAGAAGAGTTCCCTGTGCCATACAGTAGGTCCTTATTATTTATTTTATATATAATAGTGTGTATAGTGTATATGTCAATCCTACCAGGAGGAAAGGATTTTCCTCCTTCCCCCCTCCCCACTTTCCTCCTAGCAACTATAAGTTTGTTTTCTACATCTGTGACTCTATTTCTGTTTTGTAAATGAGTTCATTTGTATCATTTTTTTTAGAATCCACATATAAGTGGTATCATATTTGTCTTTATCTGTCTGACCTACTTCACTCAGTATGGTCATCTCTAGGTCTGTCCATGTTACTGCAAATGGCATTATTTCATTCTTTTTTAATGGCTGAGTAATATTCCATTATATATATATACACACCACATGTGTTTTAAAATTTTCTTTTTTTTTTTTTAATTCAAGCAGTCTTATTAACATGTCCTCATGTGGTAGCTCCTTTGATGATGATTTTGTTCTAGTCAAGACTTTCTCCAGATGAAGCCTTTAAAGTTGTTTCCTACAAATCAACAGTTGTTAGATAATAAGCTTACATGCTTAAGTCCCTTTAGTCTCTAAGCCTTTTTAGTTTGGAACAAACAGACTTAGTTTACTTCTTTGGAAACGTGTTTCTCTTTCAGACAACCTGGAATTGTGAATTCCTTTTTGAGGAAAAAAAAAAAAGACAATGAACAAGTTATCAATTTGCTGTTAGGAAATTTATGGTTCATAAATTGGAGAATCAAATGACATTGACTTGAAAAATTACAGTTAGAATAAGAATCACCTTTAAAAAATAATTATTTTCTATTTTGTCCATTTAAGCCTCTAGAGACGCTTCATTGTCTGAACCAGGAACTTCTTCAAGGATTTCTGTCTTGGAAGTGGTGTAATGAATATGCCAAAAAGTTATAAAAGGCTTTGAAATGGGCAAAAAGATTATGAAGTATTTTTTCAATTGAATGCTGTGCTTTTTTTAGTGTATGCTCTAGAGTTATCTGATTCTGTAAGAGTCTGTGTCTTTCAATGTCTTTGACTTGTTTTAGGACTCTGTAAACTGAAGAAAACTGATAGCAATGCAAATTACGATGCAAGCCATTTCCTTCTGCCCTGTAAGAGAGTCCTGTTTGAAATCCATAATGTATTTCAGCAGTCCTAATCATCTGTTGTGTCCGACATCCTCCAACCACTCTTGGGCTTGATGATTCACTTGAAGGACTCATAGGACTCAGAAAAAAACCCTTATATTAGTGGATATAGTTTGTTAAAGTGAATGGCTACAGATCAGAATCAGCAAAAGGGAAAGGTGGGTAGGACAGAGTCCAGAACACACTAGGCACAAGCTTCGAGTGCTGCCAACCTGGGAGCCTCATCCAAGCCTTGGAGTCCAGGACTTTTACTGGGGATCAGTTGTGCAGGCATGTAGAAGGTGAGTGACTAACATTAGCTGCTCAGTCACTGTGTCCCAGAGGTCAGACTGATACAGTGTGACCCAAAGCCTCAGACATGAAATAAACGACTCTTGGCAAGCAGGATATTCCAAGAACTCAGAGGTCTTCTCCCAGGTGTCAGCAGAGGACCAGTCCTTTCTTTGAATGTGCAGGGTCGAATAACCAAGCCTGCTGAGTCAATCCTTTCCTGGGCACACCCACCCATATATATACTAAAGAAATATGTGTGTGTGTGTATGTGTTCTTTAGAGTTCCCAATGAACTGGCTGTTGTTGAGTTTACCTTACTTGTTCCCCTCATTAGTGGGCTAAATAAAATCTGTGACACATTTTTGTTTACATTCATTGTCATAGTTTAGTTTTACCCTTTAAAAATTAATCCTTTAACAAATACATGAGCATAAAAATCAGGAATTTTGTTTTGTTTCTGTTTGTATGTTTTGTCTTCCTCCTTTCCTTCCTTCCTTCCTTCTTTCATTCCTCCCATTCCCCTTCCATCCTTTCTTCCTCTTTCTTTATTTTTCCCCTTCCTCTTTCTTCATCTATGCCAACAAGGACATATGGAAACACAGAAACTTATTCTATGCCCTATTTCACATTTTCCTTACTAGCACAAGGAGTTACGTGTCACTAACCAAGCACGCTGCACATCTGCACTGAATAATGGTTTAGAGGGCCCTTCACAGATGCTGCTTCATCTGTCTTCCATCCATCCTCTTGCGGCAGGCAGGTATTGGGTCTCATTTTTCAAACAATGAGACTGAGCCTCAGGGTTTACAAGGTGACTTGTCCAAAGTTTCGTGACTGATAGATGGCTTGACGTGCTTACAGATCTAGACACACGTACATAACAGCCCACTGGTGCTTCTGCTTGAACGTGTTGCAGACAACGCGGACTTCACGTGTAGAAACTCTTGTCTTACTCTGTCCCCTTCTCCATTTCTTCTGCTCCAGTTTTTTGCCATTCAGCAAATCCACACTGGTGGCATTCCTGACTCCCCCTTTCTTTTCTCTCACCTCTCATATCTAACCTATCACTAAATCCTCTGGATTATAACTGTAAAACGTATCTCCAACCTATCCTTTTCTTTCCACCTGTACTGTGTGTGTGATGGTTTAACACCAGGTCCTCTTGCCTTGAAACTATTTCCTACTTACCTCTAACCCTATTTCCATATGCCGTCCAGAGTGATCTTTCATTAAAAAGAAATTTCATTATTGTACTTAAAATCCATTCAATGCCACAGTAGCTTGCTTTCTAATGTTCCCGCAGAGTCTCTGTACAAGTTGGGCCTGTTTGCCTTTCCAGCCTCCATGCTGCTTCTTGCCAACATGTTCTAGCCCTGTGAACCTCTCTGTGGCTCACACATGCCAAACTTGCTCTGCTTTAGCGCCTCTCTATGCTGTTTTCTCTGATAACACCCTCCCCAACCCACCCCCCACCAAGCTTTTCATTAATCAGTTCCGTGTATAATTCATACACATCCTTTAAATGTCACATCCTCAAGAAAAACTTTCCCCAAACCCTCCAACTCAGTCTAAGTCCTCCTGCATTTTCTACTGATACCCTTTCTTTTCCTTCTGGTTTTTATTATAACTTTAATAAGGTTTTTTTTTTTTTATGTTCCCCTAGCTCACAAAGCGGAGAAGGCAATGGCACCCGACTCCAGTACTCTTGCCTGGAAAATCCCATGGATGGAGGAGCCTGGTAGGCTGCAGTCCATGGGGTCGCTGAGTCGGACACGACTGAGCGACTTCCCTTTCACTTTTCACTTTCATGCATTGGAGAAGGAAATGGCAACCCACTCCAGTGTTCTTGCCTGGAGAATCCCAGGGATGGGGTAGCCTGGTGGGCTGCCGTCTATGGGGTCGCACAGAGTCGGACATGACTGAAGTGACTTAGCAGCTCACAAAGACAATGATTATGTCTGTTTTGCAATATTCCAGCAACTGTAGAGTCAGAAAAGGGTTTAGCATACAGTTGGCACTTAATACATGTTTCGTGACAGAAGGAAAACATAGCAAATCCCAGAACCAAAGCTTTTAATTCTGGTAATGGTTTACTTGCTAAGTTATGTCCGACTCTTGTGACCCAATGGACTGTAGCCCACCAGGCTCCTCTGTCCATGTGATTCTCCAGGCAAGAATACTGGAGTAGGTTGCCATTTCCTTCTCCAGGGGATCTTCCTGACCCAGGAATTAAACCTGGGTCTCCTGCATTGCAGGCAGATTCTTTACCAACTAAGCTATGAATCAAGGACTTTTTCTTGATGCTACATTGAGTCTCTAGGGAGCCCTCTTCCCATTTTTACAATTTCATTTTCCGTTTCACTCTTACAGATTTAATTTTCTATTACCCAAGTAAAACATGATTAACTCTTTTATCATTAATTTCTTTTCAAGTGTTTCCTTAAAGGTTTGAAAATGACTGTGCCCTGAGGGGTGGTTAAGTCAGTGAAAGGAATTTGAGGCTCTTATTCTTAAGGCATTAAGTCCTAGACCATACTGGCCATTTCTATTCTCCATATCATCCCCTTAGCTCATTTCATTTTCTTCTTTTATTGCCTCGATCAAGTTTTCTTTTTTTAATTTAAATTTTTTTTCTTGTGGTAAAAGTTGCATGATATAAAACATACTATTTTAACCGTATTTAACTGAACAGTTCCGTGGCACTAAGCACACTCACACTGATGTACAACTCACTATCGCCCATCTCCCAAATTTTTCACCTTCCCAAACGGAAACTCTGTCCCCATTAAACACTAACTCCTGATCCCCGCCCCCCGCCCCCCACCCAGGCTGAGTCTATACTTTTCAAAGACCTGCAAGTCGGCCTTTCCACCAGCACCCACACAGCTCAACTCTCTTCTTGTCAAATTACTTTTGAGGTTGAAGAGACCTACTTTTCCCTCTAATCCGTGTTGTGTTACATATTCTAGATATGCAAATGATGCAGAAGGTAACTGACCATGTAGGGGAGCAGCTAACTAGCAGTCAGAGCTACCCTTCCCGAGGAGAGGCTGCATAACAAAAGAGGCACAGCCATTCCTAACCCTCACAGCAGCCTTGGAACAGAGGTATTATTATTTTCATTTGTATTAACTGTGCAACAAACCCCCCTCCAAAAAAAAAAAGGCTTAGAAGCTTAAAACGATACATGTTTATCTAACCCATAGTTTCTGTGGGTCAGAAAAGCAGGCTTGATCCTAAATGGCTAGGCTTGGCCCTCTGCTTTAGGGACGCTCAGAAAGCTGCACTCAAAGAGGTGGCTGATGCTATAATCATTCAAGGATCAATTAGAAGACGGTGTGCTCCCACACTTCCAGGAAATTGAACTTCCACCTCACATGATTGTTGTTAGGCCTCAGATCTCCACTGCCTCTTGGTCCTAACAGAGGGAGAGAGGAGTGAGAGAGAGAATATGAATACCGGAGGACCTAATCTTGCAAGTGCTATCAGATCGCTTCTGCTGTATGCTGTTTTCTGGTCATTAGAAGCAAGACTGGGTTCAAGCAAGCCACAAAGAAGGGGAATACACAAGGGTGTGAATACCAGGAAGCCATCACTGGGAGCTGTCTTAGAGACTGCCGACCGTGCCGGTGAACAGAAAAAAAAGAAAGGAGAAACAGATACATTAATTATGAGACTAGGATTCACACCCAAGTCTGTCTGATTAAGAACTCATATTCTTTCCATCTCATTTTGTAGCCTTATGATGCTCAACAAATGATGGTTGCTGAAATGACTCTGACATCACAAACTGGTGCACTAAAATAACCAGGTATTCTCCACATCCGTAGACTAAACTGCTAATCTTGGCCATCCGTTTAACAATGGCCTACATTTGTTCTGAAGAAATGTCTGGTTACATCAGCAATATAGTAAGAAATCAAGCACAAGAATGCAGAGAGCGCAACCTAAAAGCAGTCGGCTGAGACATGTCCGAAAGACATAGCTAATTATTCCTGTAGAATCATAGGAATGTTGGTGTAGCTTCTGTCTAGATACATGGGAATTTAGTCAAAGAGTTATTGACCCAAGTATTCAAGTAGCAAATGATTCTACAAGTTCGTGCTTGGTGGGAAATAAGTATACTAGAGACTAAGTCTCCTAGAGGATCATTTCTTTTGTTTCTGTTTTCTTCTGTTCAATTTTTTTTTTTTAAATCTTGGCCACACCACGGCACATATGGGATCTTAGCTCCTGACCAGAGGTTGAACCCAAGCCCCTGCACTGACAGCACCGAGTCCTAACCACTGGAGCTCCAGGAAAGTGCCTCTTCCATTCAGTTTTTTAGTACTATTCATTGTACATTTTCTGTACCCCAAATTTTGAGGTCACTAATAAAGAAAAGTCACTCGCATAATTCCTGCTTACTTAAAAAAAAATCTTGATTAGAATTACTCAGATAGACCTGAGTGAACTG
This sequence comes from Bubalus kerabau, assembly GCF_029407905.1. Classification (NCBI taxonomy): domain Eukaryota; kingdom Metazoa; phylum Chordata; class Mammalia; order Artiodactyla; family Bovidae; genus Bubalus; species Bubalus kerabau. The sequence goes on from NC_073628.1 coordinate 121,567,058, forward strand.
ACCTTTTAAAAGGTTTCAGGTGCCGATCACCAGAGGAAACGGAATAGCTGGCAGTCCAATCATCACCCCTCCTCTGTCTCTAAGTTTTGTTTCTCTTACCTTCTGTTTCTACATGCCCAGCAGCTCTGGAGCAGGTGAGCTGCAAGAGTTGCCAGCTTCTTCTTCCCAAAATTACATTAGAAGACTTTAAATCCTAACTGTAAAGGTTATTCTTCATGTCATAAAGCTAGTTCATAGCTGCAGATTTATGTCTGGCTGTAAGAAGGACTTGCAGAAATGGACACAGAATTGTTTGATGTCAACTACATGATCACTGGGCTTCCCAGCTGGCACTGGTGGTAAAGAACCCCCCTGCCAATGCAGGAGACATAAGCAACGCGAGTTTGATCCCTGGGTTGGGAAGATCCCCTGGAAAGGGGCACAGCAACCTACTCCAGTATTCTTGCTTGGACAGAGGAGCCTGGCAGGCTGCAGTCCATAGGGTCACACAGAGTCGGACATGACTGAAGTGACTTAGCACGCACATGCTCATGGCCACTACTTTGGGCATTTATAATTTTTTAGGATCTAGGCATGAGAATTTTAATAGATGGATGTTTTGTATTTCACATACTTTCTCCTAACTCTTTTAGAACAAAAATGCAGCTGGGTCCTCCTAATAATGCTTCAAAGTTATCCTCTCAATGTCAAACTGCAAAGCAGCAGCTCTTATAAGATCCACTGAATGATTTTTAGATTTTAGGAATGGAAGAAAGGGCAAGGATTCCATGCTAAGCTCCTAGTCAAACCTCTTCTGGAATAGATAGCTTATGTGTAAGTGAAAGAAGATTAGTGCCTTGTTCTGATAAGTGTCAAAGTACATGAGCTCTTTGTTAGCAAGGAAGATCATGGAAACAAGATAACCATCACCCATGTGATGGCAGGTAACCCGCCCTGTGTAATATGGCTTTCTTTGAATTTTCTTTTCACATAACTGCTTTTAAAAAGCACTCCAGCAGTTGTGCGACAGAATTGCCAGGGCCTTTCCTTCTCGGATAAGAATGACTTTGTCTGATTCATGTGACAGTCAGGAATAATAAAGAAACACACTCAGCATACTTAACTCCCATGAGGGCATTTTACCAAATAGCTCTACAGATCATAATTGAGACCAGAAAACATTTTTACTTTCTCTGCTCAGTGATACTGTCAGTGGTGTATGAGATACAGTTGTGGGTTGGGCAATGGGGCATGTAGAATTCTCAGGATCGGCCCTAATATAATTTAATCACCCAAGGTCCAGAACTCCCCTATTGACTATAGTTTTCAAAAGACCCAAGCAATTCTGGAAAAACTGGTATCTGGTCTATCCATCTAGAAGACACACATGCATGTTGATGAATGAATGAGAAGCACGGGTCTGGGGTTAACATAATGTTTACTTCCTTCACTGAAACTGCCCTAATTGGCATCAAAGAATTTTAGAACAGGGGGGTTCTAAATTTTAGAACAGGAAGGGGGGTTAGACACATAGTCAGAAATGGTCATGTTTACAAGTAGATCATCTTATTAATCCCAGAGTTTTTAGGTGAGCCTGTCAGTTTGCTGATCTGTAGAGTCCAGTTGAATTCAGTAGGAGTCTTCATTATAAGTGAACTTTGAATGGTTCAGGCAGAAAAAAGATTTATCTAGAAGATATTGGGTGGTTCACAGCATCCCCAGAAAGGCTTGAGAACCAGGATCAGAAGGGGTTGGGAGCAGGGGACACTGCACTCTGTGTGGTATACGATGCTGCTGGCACTGCCCCTCTTGGAAACTGGATTTCAGTTGGCTCTTCATCTGCCATCAACATGGTAGAACCTCCAGCGTCTCCACGGTTTCCCTGGGGGCTCAGAGGGTAAAGGGTCTGCCTGCAGTGCGGGAGACCTGGGTTTAATCCCTGGGTTGGGAAGATCCCCTGGAGAAGGAAATGGCAACCCACTCCAGTACTCTTGCCTGGAAAATTCCATGAACAGGGGAGCCTGGTAGGCTACAGTCCATGGGATCACAAAAAGTCAGACACGACTGAGCAACTTCTCCAGCATCTCTGCTTGTCAGTGTCATGAAGTTCCACTTTGAAATGCGATTGGGGGATTGGAGTAACCAGGAACTTGGGGAAGTGAGTATCTACCTTTATACAAAGGGAATTATATAAAGCTTTAAATATTGGTTTGGCCAAAAAGTTGGTCTGGGTTTTCTATACCATCTTACAGAAAAACTTGAATGAAATTTTTGACCAACGTAATATATGAGGGAGGTTTAGATGGTTGGAGATCAAGAAATTGAGTGTTCACTGTCTCAGGTATCTCCTGTTACAGTTCATCAGAAAGTATTAAGATCCACTCCACAGTTTTATGATAGTTCATTCAATGCAATTTTTTGAGCAGTTAGAGTGTCCTGAGCATATTACCATGAATTCAGCAATTTCTGTCCTTCAGAGTTTCACAGTCAGACCTGTACAAAGGTAAATTATAGTAAAATTGGAAGAATGTTTTAGTGTCTGTTCTGGCTGCTATAATAGAATATCATAATCTGGGTGACTTTATGCAACAAATATTTATTCTTCACAGTTCTTGAGGCTGGAAAATCCAAGATCAATATGTGGGGTCTGCTTCCAAGTTCATAGACAGCAGTCTGTGTCCTCACAAGGTGGAAGTGGACTAGGGAACTCTGGAGTCTCTTTTATAAGGGTACTAATCCCATTCATGAATATCCACTTAGTATCTCCCAAAGGCTCTAGCTCCTAAAATTGTCATATTGAGAAATAGAATTTAATGTATGAATTTGGGAGGGGACACAAATATATAGATATTAGCAAATGTCTCAAGAAAAGAATTTCTCCCTAATCTACTAAATAGACAATATTCTTCCTCTAATTCTAATAATTCTGCAGGTTAAAGTAAATTATGTAGTTATTTGGCTGCTTGGTGATAGTGCAGAAGTTCTTCTGACCAAAAAAGCCTGCAGAGAGACAGGTTATATTGTATCCTTATTGAAAATAAATTTTTTATTTTAGTCTCTACACAGAATAAATGTCACTACTCTTTTCTTGTCCAATGAACATTTGAAAAATCAAAATACTGTCTTATACTGAAGTTTAGTTGGTTTCAGAATGTTATAAATTTGTCTTAGTTTTTTCTCATTTTGAAGTTTAATAATAAATGTCAAAAGTAAATTTTCTTTTTCTTCTGTACAAAAATGTATACATAATAAAGTTTTCATCAGTTTTGGTTTATGCTCAGACATTCTTATTAGAAACAGTTTAGAAATAAGACCAGGCATGTCTCTAATACACAGAAAGGAAAAACATTTTATTTACTCAAGATAGACACATGGGAAAATTGTGAGGGGACGTTTGTTTTCAGGGTCACTGCTTCTGCCCCCGCCACCCCCACCCCCTTTAAAGGCCTTTTTCTCCCACCAGCACCCTCCCTGGGCGCCTGTGTCCTTGACTTGACCACAAAGGCCAGCCCATAGTTCAGGTGTTTCTCTCCTACACAGAGTTTACTGCTGTTGCTACTGTTGGTTTTTAACCAATTCTGTATTTTCTGTTCTGAGTTGGGCTTGAGGTATTTTGCTGAGCTGATTAAACATATTAATTTTGTAACAAATGAAAAGGGTTAGAGGAGAACTTCTTAAGTGACGCTCAGTGCTCTTTCTTCAGTCTTCTGATAATAACAGTTACCACTTACTGAATGTTTTGACAGACTGCTGAACCCTTAACAATTCTCACACCAACTTCTATGGGTGAATAACATCATTGGCATTCCCATTATATGTATTCATGAAAGTTACATGACTTCTTTAAAATCCGCTGATGTGGCTGGGTTTTCAGTCTAGATTGGTATGACCACAAAGCAATGTATTTCCATTAAAGGGTTATTTCATTTTTGAGAACTGTTTTGCTTTTCCTCACTTTAAGATTAGTTATAGTGAACTTTATAAGTGTATGTTCTTTTTTCTTTCCTTCAGTTTTAAGTATCCCCCTTTTCTTTCATTTTTTTCCTTTCGGTAGAACTCTATTCACTTACTTCTTGTTTATAATTCCTTCCCTCGTTATATGTAATGGTAAGTAATGAGCCAAATTTGAAGTTGCCATAGGCAAATCAATCTAGTTTTTATAAATAGGCAGGATGGAAAAAAATGGCAGAACAACAAAAAATCCTGGCCTTTGCAATAAGTACTTGGAAGACAGGCTGTGCACCAGTTGCTTAGGGCTGCCATAACAAATTTACAAGCTGGTGGCTTAGAACAAAAGATGTTAATTCTCTGAATTCTCAAGGGAAGAACTTTAAACTCAAGATGGGGCCAGGGCTGTGCTTCCTCTGAGGATTCTAGGGAAGAATACTTCCTTGCCTTTTCCTAGCCTTGAGTAGGTGTGGGCAGTCCTTGATGTTCCGTGGCTTGTAGACACATCACTGCAATCCCTGTCTCCACTGTCACACGACCCTGTGTGTATCTGTCACTGTGTCTCTTCTCTTCTTATAAGAACATAAGTCGTATTGGATTGGGCTTCCCAGGTGATGTAGTGGTAAAGAGGTGGTGGCAGGGGTACTGCCAGGGCAGGAGACGCAGGAGATGTGGGTTCGAGGGAAGACCCTGGGGAGGAGGAAATGGCAATCTGCTCTAGTAGTCTTGCCTGGAAAATCCCATGGACAGAGGAGCCTGACAGGCTGTAGTCCATGGTTGCAAAGAGTTGGACACGACTGAGCAGCAAAGCGTGCGCATGTGTGCACGTGCACACACACACACACACACACACACATTGGATTAAGGGCCCATAGTGGGCCCTTAAGGATTCTACTCTAGTAGGATCTCATTTTAACTTAACTAATTAAACTTGCAATGACATCTGTTTCCAAATCAGTTCTGAGGTTGTGGAGATAACGATTTCCCTGTGTCATTTTGGGGAGAAACATGTCAACCCATAGCAGGCCATAATATTTAAGCTAACATTAATTTCCTCTTATTTCTTAGGGGTTTCAGTTTGTGCTGCCATTGCTTAAAAAATACATGTGAAAAATAGCCATAAAATGCAATTATCCTTATACTGGGAAAAAAATGAGTCCTTGAAAAATTATTTCTTTAGCATCTGCTTATGCCTGGAGCTAGGTATTATGGAGGAAGATACAAGAGGGGAAAAAATTGTGTCAGTATCACCCAGCAACTGGTTAAAAATGCAGATTGTCAGAATCTACCCCAGACCTCAACAATCAGAATCTGAGTTTTAGCAGGTGCCCACAAGCTGCACCAGAGCAGGGACTCAGGGCAGTGAGTCTGAAACTAGGCTGCACGTTAGAATCACCTGAGAATCTTCAGAAACATTCCCACGCCTAGGATGTATCCCATGCAAATGAAATAGTAATTTCTGGAAAGAGATCAGGCAAGAGTAGTGTAAAAGTGTTAGTCACTCAGTCATGTCTGACTCTGTGACCCCATGGACTGTAGCCTTCCATGTTCCTCTGTCCATGGGATTCTCCAGGCACGAATACGGGAGTGGGTTGTCATGCCCTGCTCCAGGGGATCTTCCCATCCCAGGGATCGAATCTGGTCTCCTGCATTGCAGGAGGATTCTTTACAGTCTCAGCCACCAAGAACAGTAAAAAAACAAAAGCAAGCCCACATGATTCCAACTCACAGCCATAACTTTGCTTCTCAAATTCTCAAGCACATACAAATCACTTGGGACTCTTGCTAAAATGCAGATCCTGATTGATTAAGACTGAGGTAGAGCCTGAAAACCTGTATTTCCAACCAGTTCCCAAGTGATGTTGATGCAATTTTATATCTCTTGTATCCTCTGCAATGTGTTGAGCTCCAGGCACAAGCAGATGCTAAAACTAAATTTTTAAAAGGTAAAATAGTCCAATTATAGAATTAGTTATTTCAGATATGAAGGAAGAAATACTCTTCGCAATGTTTAATTTGTAAGTACTTCAAACAGATTTTTTTCTCCCCCTCAAACTTGAAGAAGGCAGAAACACTTCAAACAAGATGGCTTTTGTTTTCTCAGGATTCTCTACAAAAAAATAGACTCAATAAGAGATAACAGCTAGGGTTGTTTTCCTGTTCCTTTTACACAGTTGCTTCAAGTTTCATTTTAGGTTCCCTGGGTACAACATACAGAGATCTTTCCCAGAGTGTATTAAGTTCTTGTGGACTGATTATTTCATCACAGCCCGTGTACACAGACCAGTGGTTTGATAAACAATAGATCACCCAGAACTCTTTATTAAGCTTCATGCCACTAACGCATTATTTTCTGTTTCAAAGGAAATGCATCCCAGTTTTGTCAGAGAGATGCTTTTATGGATAAAAGTTATATGATTTCTTAGTTCCTGATCAAAGTTTAAAGCATTTGACTTGATTAAAAACAATGGGCTTCCCTTGTGGCTTAGCTGCTAAAGAATCTGTCTGCAATGTGGGAGACCTGGGTTCAATCCCTGGGTTGGGAAGACCCCCTGGAGAAAGTAAAGGCTAGCCACTCCAGTATTCTGGCCTGGAGAATTCCATGGACTGTAGAGTCCATGGGGTCGCAAAGAGTTGGACATGACTGAGCGGCTTTCACTATACTTCTTTTACACAGAATCCATTGCAAGATAATCTGACTTTGGTATGATAAAACTGTTTTTAGGCATTCTAGAATTCAGAATATAAAAAACATAAAGCTCTGTATATTTCATTCATTTCTTGCTTCCCTCACTCTCACTGTTTCAAACCTCTAGTCTCTTCTTGTTTTTTTTTCTAACCTCTTTTTAAAGGTTCTTGTTTACCTCTGCCTTAAGTCAAGGATTGCGTGACTCATATAATTTCACAGGAGAGTCAAACTACATACAATAATAATCTACTCAGCCCTGTGTGTTCAAATTCAGTTCCTGCTTAGCACTCGGTTCAATGCTTCCTCCCGCCCCCGTCCCTCTATGCCCCTCTTCATCCCTCAGGCGTTCCTCCAAATTATTCTGTTTGTCTAGGTACTGACATCTGGTATTCTATCTGTTCTAGGTGCTGAGCGCAGGGCTAAGTATACTGTGATGAATAAAATACAGCATCCCCTGAAACCTTTCTGAGTTTTTCCTTTTGCTGAATTCTCATGTACTTCTATTGAATACAATGTCATTTTGGATTAAACGGCTGTGTAATTTTTTTTCCTGTGAGTTATTTTTCAGTTATTAAGCAGATAGATCAAAGACTCGTTGAAGATGTTGAGCTGGTAGTATTCAAAGTTATTAGTACACAAAGAAAATGCATACCTGGAGGGCTGAAGAGGCTTTGGAAAATGGTAAGGGAGATACCCGCTCTAACTTTTAGGGTCGTGGAAGGCTCATTGGAGAAGATGACAGTTAAAGCTGAGTAGGATAAGCAGGAGGTAGCTCACCTGTGTCCTTCACGTGCAGGGGACAATACACAATTAGTATGATAAAGTGTCAGATTGTGCTATAGATGCAAAATTCTGTAAAGTAAGATTTTACTCATCTTCCCAGGAACTTTACAGGGCTAACAGAATGCTATGAGACAGATGAGAGATGGATGAGAGTTGGAACAGTGTCCATAGCAGAGATGGCCTCAAACCATGGGCTGACTTGGAAAGACAGAGAGGAGGGCCATAACACTTCAGGCTGGGAATACAGTCTGAACAAAGGCCCAGAGGTTGGTAGTCATGTTTTACAGGCCTTCTGAGAACAGAGATTTCTGCTCAAATTTGCCCAGTGATACTTTGGGTGGGCTGGAGCAGGACCATAAAACCAACTGTTTCCTAGATCACAGAATTATTTATTATGCCCCAATGTCAATTTTCTTGAATCCGTGAATATGCTTTCTTCACCTTTTCATTATTTTTCATTGATAATCATACAGCACTGACATCCTTTGTGTCCAAGTTTGCAGCTCAAGAGGCCAGGTAAGTTATACGCAGGACAATGAGTTCTATACCGAAATAACAGTGATCTTTATCTTCATCATCTCAGAAATATTATCATTATTTTCTTGTTCACTATCATTCTCTTCTTTCTTTTAGCTACTTTTCTTTAAGTTCTTTATGCTTTAAGCACAATGGTAAGTTATCTACAAATTGTAAGATATAACAGATTTCTTAATTTTTAGCATCCCCTCCCTCTTCTTCCAGAAATATTTCTTTTTTTCCTGTTTAGAGACCAACCCTTCCTCATTCTAGGTCATTGCATCCATACCACTGCCCATAAGCTTTGCAGTGGTTGGTGGTCATGGCTTGGCTGAGTCCACAGATGGGCACATATCCTGAGGTATATTCCAGGCATTTGCTGGAGTTTTTAGAGATGAGCTGCTTGCCTTCTGGTGGGGTCATTAGGTATAAGAGCCATTTAAACCTGAGACTGCCCAGAAGCACCTGCTCCGATAAGAAGAGTCCCTACCTGACTGAGGTCAACACACAGGAAAGCAGTCCAAGAGGTGGATAGGGGGCAGCAGCATCCTCGAGACATGAAATTCTGAAGCCAGCCATTCCTGAAGCGAGCGTGCTGCTGGGCCTTTCTGTTAGGTGACCCAAGGAATTCTTATCTGTCCTCATTAAGCTAGTTTGAGTTGGGCTTTTGTTCTCGGTCAATGGAATAGGCACAGACCTTGCCTTTTTTTCTTTTTACTAAAAAGCTCCTGTTTTTAAACACCAGTATCTTGAAGGATGTATACTGGTGAAATAATGTGAGTAGTCATGTATGGATGTGAGGCTTGGATCATAAAGAAAGCTGAGAGCCAAAGAATTGATGCTTTCAAACTGTGGTGTCAGAGAAGACTCTTGAGAGTCCCCTGAATGGCAAGGAGATCAAACCAGTCCATCCTAAAGGAAATCAGTCCTGAATAATCATTGGAAGGACTAATGCTGAAGCTGAAGCCCCAAAAGTTTGGCCACCTGATGTGAAAAACTGACTCATTGGAAAAGACTCTGATGCTGGGAAAGATTGAAGGCAGGAGGAGAAGGGAACAACAGAGGACGAGATGGTTGGATGGCATCACTCACTCGATGGACATGAGTTTGAGAATGCTCTGGGAGTTGGTGATGGACAGGGAAGCCTGGCGTGCTGCAGTCCATGGGGTCAGAAGGAGTCAGACACGACGGAGCAACTGGACTAAACTGAATGTGACTAAACTCAGAATCGAAGTCCACCTGCCCCCAAATTTTGAGAGCTTCCCTTTAAAGAACAACATATTTAGTATGGCAACTTAACAAAGTGTTAGATCGTCCACAGAAAAGCAAGTCCATGAGAGTGCTTATTTTCTCTTGGATGAGACCTGTAATGGGACAGGAACAGCTGTGTGAGTTTTGGGGAGCTGTTCAGGGTACCTGCATTGCACCCAATATTCTCCCAGTCCTCACCTCACAGAGGGGATCACAGGCTTGAGGCACTCTCCCAACCCAGCCTGCAACCGACAAAGGGTCCTGGCTCTTCTCTTTCGCAACTGGTAAACAACCTCCTCACCATCAGTTGAAAAGCCTGCTGTTACAAGAAAACAGTCTTGCTTCAATATAGTCAGGCTTGAAATTGATGAAATGGCCCCCTCCGGTGGTTAGAGCGGCTGCTGTATTCTCCTTTTTCAAGAAGCTGCCTGCAGATAAGAGACCTAAAATGAACCTTAGAGACTCTCTTGTAGGTTCTGCTGTCCCCTCATATTTATCGTGTTGGGAAAACTGTACAAACTAGCCTGCAGCGACCACAGTACTACTTAGATGGCGTCGTTCAAGAAATCCCAGTTTGAATGACTTCTAAATACTAGAATGGAGTTCCTTATATTCCAGGAGTGTTAATTCACCTTTATAAGGGGAGGCTCAAGAAATAAGCTTTTCAGGAATGTATACTAAATAAAACAAAGCAACCCTAACATAGTAGATTCATTTATCTATGTTTAGTCTGTAGAAGGGCAAGATTAAAATGAAAGTACTATATCAGAAAATTAAAAAAAAAAAAAATTACAGGCTTCTTGATGTCCCTGAACATTTGGCCTAAATACTTCCTGGCTTGTTTTTAAATCAGCTGATGTGAATGACAAGTTATAAATAATCAGAGAACCAGAGTGCCCTGCACTAGAGAGAGATGACCTTTGTGTTCCCTGAACATCTGTTCTAGTATTCTCTAGTGAGTCTACCTGAAATTAGAGTAAGTAGATCTCATGATGATGTTAAGAATAATTCTCCTTCTTTTCTTCTTTAAATTGCATGAGACTTAAAGTGATTCTACACTTATTAAGATGGACCTTTTAAATATTTTCAGAAATATTTTAATTTTTCATTTTGCAGTTAGATTGGTAGGCCCAACTCCTATAAAACTAATCATTTAATTGGAAAAATAACTTTGTAGATGTCACTGCAATGTTGAAGTCTTAATCTTTAAATAACTTTCTGATTCCAAAATTTTGATAGACATATTCTTAATGAAAGAGACAACTTACACCAGTTAGATACTGTGATTCCTTCTCCTTTTGAAATGTTCCTCTGGCTTTGAGATGCCTGATTTCCTTGTATTTCTGTCCTCTCTCTTTCTGCTGGCTCTTCATCTTTAACAAGTGCCTTAAACATTGTTCACCCCAGTGCCCTGCTTGTCCTTGGTTCTCTTCTTAATATACACCTTATTCTTGGGCAATTTCGTCCAAGCTCTTGGCTCTACTTAGCTACCCATATATTATGGCTTCCTAAATTAGTGTTGTTATCAAAACTCCAGAACTCAGTCCCAACCTCCAGACCTAGACATAACACTGACTGCCAAACATCTACCTAAATGTCCCTTAGGACTCAAATTTAATATACATAGTAATTTAATACAGTAAAAATACTTACTCTATTTCCTCCCAGAACTCAGTATGAGTTCATTTCATGGCACCAAAACCCAGGAAACACACCAGAATTTCCTTTCCCTCTCTTTCTTCAACCAGTCACTTACCTTATGCTAAATCTTCTACTTCTTTGATGTCTCTGGTATTTGTCTTCTCCTTACTATTCCCACTGATGTTACATCATTGAGGCATTTGCTGTCTTGAGATTCCACTCTCAACTCAGCCTGCACATTGTAGCTAGAGTTACTTTTCCAAAATGCAAACCAAGTCATGTTTCTCTTCTTTGAATACCCTTCAGGTTTTCCATTTCATAAGCTCAAATTCCTCAGAGTAACAGACAAGATCCTCCATACCTGACTAACAACTATCTTTCTGTATCAGTTGTGTATTGCCAGGACAATGCTGTGTAACAAACAACCACAAAATCTCAGGAACATACTTAGGAAACATTAATGCTCTTTTGTCTGGGCTGGTATGCTGCGTTGGCTCTCTTGATCTTGGCTGAAATTGCTCTTGTTTCTGGTGGTTGGCTGGCCTGGACTGGTCTAGGACAGGCTTAGCTGAAAAACTGGGACAGCTTGACTCGGCCTGTGTCCCTCATCTTCTAGCAGGGTAGCCTGGGCTTGGCTTATGGGAACGGTAGGGGTACAAAAGAAACCATAATCAGAAACATACAAGGTTTTTTGAGGCCTAGGCTCAGAAGCAATGCACTGTCATATCTGCTAATTTTTTTTGACCAATGGAGGTCATAAGACTACTCCAAATCAGGGTTCAGGAAACAGAATCCTGTCTGCTTAACGAAAGGAATTGCAAAGTCATGTGGCAATGGGCTTGAAACAGGTTTGGGGGAAGGTGAAGAGGGGGAGAGTTAGAGGCTTTATTGTACTCTCCATGTTTATCTTCACTAGCCTATACCTCTACTCTGGCTTTTCTGAACAGAATGGATGACAGTCTCCTAAATATGTTAAGTTCTTTGTCACTTCTGTTTTGTTTAGCTCTTACATATATTAAAAAAAAAGAACAGGGCACAATGGGAAAAGAAATTAAAAGAAATACAATTTTTAAAAGGATGGCAAAATAAATCAGTGGAAAGGTTGGAAGATAAAACTGAGTTATATCCTAGAAAGGAGAGTAAAAAGGCAGCAAAGTGGAAAGAGGCAATAGGAAAGACATTATAAGGAGATCAGAGTCAATCTGGCTTCCCCAGGGGCAGAGAATCTGCTTGCAATGCAGGGAACGCAGGTGACTTGGGTTCAGTTCCTGGGATAGGAAGATCACCTGGAGGAGGATATGGCAACCCACTCCAGTATTCTTGCCTGGAATGTTCCATAGAGGAGCCTGGTGTGTTACAGTCCTTAGGGTCACAAAGCGTCAGACACAACTGACTGACTACATATACACACACACAGAATCAACCTAGAATATTCAATACCTAATGAACGAGGGTGGAGAAGGCAATGGCACCCCACTCTAGTACTTTTGCCTGGAAAATCCCATGGACGGAGGAGCCTTGTGGGCTGCAGTCCATGGGGTCGCTAGAGTCAGACACGACTGAGCAACCTCACTTTCACTTTTCACTTTCATGCATTGGAGAGGAAAATGGCAACCCACTCCAGTGTTCTTGCCTGGAGAATCCCAGGGATGGGGAAGGCTGGTGGGCTGCCATCTATGGGGTTGCACAGAGTCGGACACGACTGAAGCAACTTAGCAGCAGCAGCAATGAACAAGGGATCCAAATAAGAGAAGGAAATTATCAAAAGTATAGGGAAAAAAATGCAGATGCCTAGGGTTTATGGCTGGAGAGCTCTCGATTCAGAAGGTCAGTAGGTTGGATTAATGAATTAATTTTATACCTTTCCTCCAGCTTCTTTGAAGCATTCAATATGAAACATGGAACAGAATTCTAGAATTGATGATGCATTATTAAAAGTTGTTTGATTTGAAAATGTGGAGGCTGAATGTGGGAAAACGTCACAAGGATGGGGTAACTATGATTAAAACTTATTTTGAAAGTAGAAAATAGCTACACAATGTTCAGTGATTACAGGAAGTACAGACAATGCAGTTGCTAAATGAGTCCCTTAAATATTGACATGATTGATTCTGGTGTGACTTGTTTAGTAGGAAGTGGAAGAGGAAGCAAAAATAGACCAAAGCAAACATTTGCTCAGACAAATGAAGAGAAACACATCCTCTCTGTGCTCCTGCACCCCTGTGAAAACATGGCCATACGCTTATGACAGGTTTTATCCCTTATGTTTCTATTGTTTTATTTATAACAATATAGTAATTTTAATACACTAACTATATTATTTCTAAGTCATGATTGTGATGTAGCACATTCTAATGATTTATTTGTGCTTATTTGTCTGATCACATGCTAGACAAATATTTTGTGTTTACATTGTCACAAACTCTTCAGGGATGAAGGTTACTGCTTTCCTTCATCAGAGACTGGAAAGAAGTATTCAGCACTTGCATCTTTTCTATTATTTTAAAATGAAATTTCAAGGGATCTCATTTTTTAAATCTCATCTGCTTAAAAAAATTATTGAAGTATTGATTTATTGATGTGTTTAATTTGTGGTGTACAGCAAAGGGACTCAGTTATAAATATATAAATATTCTTTTCCATTATGGTTTCCATTATTTCCATTATGGGTTCCATTATTCCAATATTATCACAGAATATTGAATATAGTTCCCTATGCTGCATAGTAGGATCTTGTGGTTTATCCATCCTATATGTAATAGTTTGCACCTGCTCTTATTACTGAGCTCCCAGTCCTTCCCCCCGGGTCCACCTCCCCCTTAGCAACCACGTCTGTTCTCTATATTTGTGAGACTGTTTCTATTTTGTAGATATGTTCACTTGTGTCATATTTTAGATTCCACATAAGTGATATCATATGGTGCCTGTCTTTCTGACTTACTTCACTTAGTATGGTTATCTCTAGATGCATGCATGATGTTGCAAATGGCAGTGAGAGACTTTATTTTCTTGGGGCTCCAAAATCACTGCAGATGGTGACTGCGGTCATGAAATTAAAAGATGCTTGCTCCTTGGAAGAAAAGCTATGACAAACCCAGACAGCATACTAAAAAGCAAAGACATTGATGGAAAACCATCAAAGCTATGGTTTTTCCGGTAGTCATGTATGGATGTTCGAGTTGAACTACAAAGAAACCTGAGCACCGAAGAATTGATGCTTTTGAACTGTGGTGTTGGAGAAGACTCTTGAGAGTCTCTTGGACTGCAAGAAGATCCACTCAGCCAATCCTAAATGAAATTAGTCCTGAATATTCATTGGAAGGACTGATGCTGAAGCTGAAACTCCAGTACTTTGGCCACCTGATGAGAAGAACTGACTCATTGGAAAAGACCCTGATGCTGGGAAAGATTGAAGGTGGGAGGAGAAGGGGATGACAGAGGACGAGATAGTTGGATGGCATCACTGACTCAATGGGCATGAGTTTGAGTAGGCCCCGGGAGTTGGTGATGGACAGGGAAGCCTGGCATGCTGCAGTCCATGGGGTCACTAAGAATCAGACACGACTGAGCAACTGAACTGATCTGATGAACATAGGGTTGCATGTGTCTTTTCGAATTATACTTTTGTCTGGGTGTATGCCCAGGAGTGGGATTGCTGGATCGAATGACAACTCTATTTTTAGTTTTTTAAAGAGCCTCTATATGCTTTTCCATAGTGGCTGCACTAATTTACATTCCCACTAACAGTGAAAGACAATTCAAGTGATCCCATTTTAAAGGTTACGGAACTATGTATAGACCAAGTTAGTGGAAGAAATTGAGCCAACACTTAAGTAATTCTGAACAGATACTATTTTACTGAAGTTTCAGTTATAATTGAGGCAAATTCAGTAAAATATGAACACAGTTGGATAATTGCTTAATTCTCCACTGTGCCTTTTATGTGTAATGTGAGCACTGCTGCTGCTGCTGCTGCTAAGTCACTTCAGTCGTGTCTGACCCTGTGCAACCCCATAGACGGCAGCCCACCAGGCTCCCTGATTCCTGGGATTCTCCAGGCAAGAACACTGGAGTGGGTTGCCATTTCCTTCTCCAATGCATGAAAGTGAAAAGTGAAAGTGAAGTCGCTCAGTCATGTCCGACCCTCAGCGACCCCGTGGACTGCAGCCCACCAGGCTCCTCCGTCCATGGGATTTTCTGGGCAAGAGTACTGGAGTGGGTTGTCTTAAATCCCCTGCAGAGAAATCTCAAAACAAAGGAATGGAGAGCACACAAGTCTCTTTTGCCTTTTCTTTTAATGGATAAGGAATATGTACTACAACAATTAACTCACTCAGGCTATATGGAGTGTTAAGCAAAATATTTTTTATGTAAAGTAAATTAATTCATTATTCCTATCTCTACTGTTTAAGAAAGTATTTCTAGAGACATGTTAGGTGGAATTAGCGTAAGCACCTTGAGAAATGTCTCTTCTTATTGTATTTGTCTATCCTTTCTGTGCTGAATAGATACATTTACAATTAGACTGAATTTTTTAAAAACTAAAGTCATAAAAATCATAAGCATTTATTGAATAAAATGATAAAAAATTCTTATTCTCTGACTTTCTCTTTTATTCTTTATTTAGACTGAGCTTTTCATTTTAAACTATGTACCTAAAAATAAACTATGTGTTGGTGGTGGTGGTGTTAATACTTCTAATACTTAAAAGTTTTACAGTGGTAAGCAATTACATTCTATAATAAATGTGTCGTGTTGTTCAGTCGCTCAGTCATGTCTGGTGGTTTGCCACCCCATGGACTGCACCATGCCAGGTTTCCCTGTCCTTCACTATTTCCCGGAGTTTGCCCAAACTCATGTCCATTGAGTTGGTGATGCCATCCAACCATCTCGACCATAGCATTGACTAGATGGAACTTTGTAGGCAAAGTAATGTCTCTGCTTTTTAATAAAATGTAAATCCAATTGTCTGGGTCTGTCATAGTTTTTCTTCCAAGAAGCAAGCGTCTTTTAATTTCATGGCTACGGTCACCATCTGCAGTGATTTTGCAGCCCAAGAAAATAAAGTTTGTCACTGTTTCCATTGTTTCCTCATCTATCTGCTATGAAGTAATGGGACTGGATGCCATGATTTTTTTTTTTTTGAATGTTGAGTTTTAAGCCAGCCTTTTCACTTTCCTCTTTCACCTTCATCAAGAGGCTTTTTAGTTCCTCCTTGCTTTTTTCTGCAATAGTAAATTTTGAGAATATATTGCAAGTGCTGTCCTAATATGAAATCCTGAAACTTAAGCACAATTTCTAGCAAGGAATTGCTGTAGTAAAGCAAAATATTAATTGCCTATGTCATAAAGTCATACTCTAGGTCATCTGAAAACTTCTTCAGGTAAATTTAGCAAAAACCTACCATAGCTATTTAAATATGAATGATTACTATGGTTTTCCAAAGATTCTCCTCATGTTTATCAACAATAACAGTTGTATGAAGTAAGCCTGGATCAATAATAAGCCAATTATAGAAAGAGGCCACCAGTAGAATCCAGCAAGAACTCTGCTACCCAAATGTACTTGAACATTTATTTTTTAAGGTCTATTTAAATACTGTTTTTAAAGTATTATGAATTCTGACTAACTTTGACAAGTCGTAGCCCCCATATCTTTCTAAATAGACTTAATACAATACTATTGGGGGATGAACTGAAGCAAAGAAATAAGAAATAATAGTTCTTTGAGATGATAGAGACCAATGTATATATATATATATATATTCACAGGATAATTTCAGAAATCATCAAAGGCAGGTTGATGCTTCTTCCTAATCCTTAACTTCTTTCCCTAGAAGATGTCAAGAAAGTAAGATGAATGATTTTTTATTCTGTATAAATTTTAATAATTGTGCATTTTAAGGATCTATTTTTTCTACCATTGCCACACTTTCTTACCTTTTCCTTCTGCTTTACTATAGTCCAAAACTACAGTGAAAAACCTATATCAGTGAAAAATACTGATTCCAAAAATACCAGAATTCCAGTACATGGTACTGGAAGCCCTGTGGTAGAAACAGAAAGGGAGTGAAGTTTACTATCATATTAACAAATATATTATCCACATATGGTTAGGAACTTTAAAAACATTGTCTGATTTCCTCTTTGCAACCAACCTGGGGAGAAATAATGAATTCCTCCATTTTATAGACAAGAAAACTGAGACTCAAAGAGTTTATATGAATTTCCCAACATTACACTGCAAGTAAGCAACAGAATTGTCACTGGTAATCCAGATTGCATGATTCCAGAGTCCATACTCCTTTTACTCTACCACCTGGACCTTAGGATCAAAACAAAATAATGCCAAACCAAGACATTTAGAGCAATGTTTCTCATAGCCTGTCTGTATCCATCTGAGGTGAGGTAGGGATATGCGCTTCCCTGGTAGCTCAGCTGGTAAAGAATACACCTGCAATGCAGGAGACCCCAATTTGATTCCTGGGTTGGGAAGATCCCCTGGAGAAGGGATAGGCTCAGTTCAGTTCAGTTCAGTCACTCAGTCATGTCTGACTTTTTGTAACCCCATGGACTGCAGCATGCCAGGCTTCCCTGTCCATTACCAACTCCCGGGGCCTACTCAAACTCATGTCCATTGAGTTGGTGATGCCATCCAACCATCTCATCCTCTGTTGTCCCCTTCTCCTCCCACCTTCAATCTTTCCCAGCATCAGGGTCTTTTCCAATGAGTCAGTTCTTTGCATCAGGTGGTCAAAGTATTGGAGTTTCAGCTTCAGCATCAGTCCGTTCAATGAATATTCAGGACTGATTTCCTTTAGGATGGATTGGTTGGCTCTCCTTGTTGTCCAAGGGACTCTCAAGAGTCTTCTCCAACACAGGGATAGGATACCCACTCCAGTATTCGTGGGCTTCCCTGGTGGCACAGATGATAAAGAATCTGCCTACAATTTAGGAGACCTAGATTTGATCCCTGCATTGGGAAGATCCCTTGGAGGAGGGCATGGCGACCCACTCCAGTATGCTTATCTGGAGAATCCCATGGACAGAGGAGCCTGGAGGGCTACAGTCCACGGGGTCACGAAGATTCAGACACAACTGAGCAACTAAGTTCAGCACATCACAGTACAGGAGTTTGTACCAGAGCACAAAACTACACACTGCTTCCCTCCCTTTGCCTTGAAATCAAATGTCAGTTGAACTAAATAGTGTGCTTAATGAGGTAGCTGATTTGTTTTCTGGAATAAGCCCTTTATCATAGATCCATAACAAAGAGTTTGGAAGTGGCAGGACTACACTTTGAGTAGCACTCAACTCAAAAAAGAAACCATAACTACCGTGAACTAACCAGGGTCACCACCAAGCCCCCTTTGAAGACGGAATCAATACAATTGCATGCCTTGCACCTGTCTAATTTATTACATTGTTATCCATGTGTGTGTATATGTTCATTTGTGTCTGACTCTTTAAAACCCCATGGACTGTAGCCCGCCAGGCTCCTCTGTTCATGTAATTTTCCAGGCAAGAATACCGGAGTGGGTTGTCATTTCCTTCTTCAGGTCGTCTTCCGGATCCACAGATTGAAACCGAGTCTCCTGCATTGGCCAACGAATTCTTAACCACTGCGCCACCAGGGAAGTCCATTGTTATTCGTAGAGGAAATCAAAGTATTTACTGTAAAGAAGTTCAACATTTCCTATACAAGGAGAGGGAAATGATTCTGAAATATGGACAGAATCCTGGCTTAAATCCTGACACTTTCTGGAGCTGTGGTATGAAGGAAAAAGCAGAGTTCAGGTTTGAATTACTGGAACTTTGGTAATTGGATGGACTGGTGAAAGTGTGTCATAGTGAGGTTAGTAGCATAGGCCTGGGAACTAGACCAATTTGAATTATAAAAGGGTCTTCTTTAAAGGGCTGTTGCGAATAATGCAAAATGCTTAGCACAGCCTGGCATGCAGTGCTCAATAAATGGCACCTCTATTAGATTAGGATCAACTTTACAGGGAAGATACATAAGTGAAGTAACTCGAGCATCTTATTCACAGTACATGAAAAGCCATCTTAAATTGTAATTTCTTCACATCTTAAAGCCTTTTAATCTTCCAAAAGCCAATTTTAAAAGGCAAATACTCTAGACTCGTCTTATCTTTGGCTAGTATGAATAAGGGGTCAGTTTAATTTTCTACTACGTGTTTGACAAATTTCCAAAATGATCATTCAGAATTGTAAAAAAGTATCTTTCTGGGAAGGAGACATCTTAGGTAAACTCATTAGGAATTAGCTTATGTAACAGTGTTTCCCAAATTGTGTTTTAATTTATTATAGTGCCTGTGACATATACTTTGTTTTAGAACAACAAAAATGTACTAAATACAGTTGGAATATGAATATCTGAAGATATTAAAGACCAGGAAAAAGTAGACAGAAAAGAAAAGAAACCTTTGTTTAACCTAGAATTTCCAAACCTCATGATGATGAATCAGAGACCTATTTTGTTAGGCAACATCTAATCATATGCCATGGAGCACATTTTGGTTTAAGACCATATAGTGGCTTAAGAGATTATTTTCCAAACAATACTCCTACTACTACTACTACTAAGTCGCTTCAGTCGTGTCCGACTCTGTGCGACCCCATAGATGGCAGCCCACCTGGCTCCCCTATCCCTGGGATTCTCCAGGCAAGAACACTGGAGTGGGTTGCCATTTCCTTCTCCAATGCATGAAAGTGAAAAGTGAAAGGAAGTTGCTCAGTCGTGTCCGACTCTTAGCGACCCCATGGACTGCAGCCCACCAGGCTCCTCCGTCCATAGGATTCTCCAGGCAAGAGTACTGGAGTGGGGTGCCAACAATAGTTAACTGGAAAACCAGACTTTTTAGGAACAGGACATAGCCTAAGCACTAGGAACAAAGGAACATCGTGGGGTTGAGGGGAGTCCTAAAAGGGGATATAGGAGGATGACAGTTACCTCTGTCCTACATACAAAGAGCAGAGAAGAGAGATTCCTGTGACCTTTTGTGTGTTTCTTGTTTATTCACTAATAGCCACTGACCTGTACTTACCTCCAAGTCAGTTAACTTATCTGGTTTTTAGATTTTTTCCTCTGTCAAGTGAGGGGTTCAAGGCAAGATACTTTGTAGTCAGTCAGTTCAGTTCAGTTTAGTCGCTCAGTCGTGTATGACTCTTTGCAACCCCATGAATTGCAGCACGCCAGGCCTCCCTGTCCATCACCAACTCACAGAGTTCACTCCGACTCACGTCCATCGAGTCAGTGATGCCATCCAGCCATCTCATTCTCTGTCATCCCCTTCTCCTCCTGCCCTCAATCCCTCCCAGCATCAGGGTCTTTTCCAGTGAGTCAACTCTTTGCATGAGGTGGCCAAAGTATTGGAGTTTCAGCCTCAGCATCAGTCCTTCCAATGAATATTCAGGACTGATCTCCTTTAGGATGGACTGGTTGGATCTCCTTGCAGTCCAAGGGACTCTCAAGAGTCTTCTCCAACACCACAGTTCAAAAGCATCAATTCTTTGGTGCTCAGCTTTCTTCACAGTCCAACTCTCACATCCATACATGACCACAGGAAAAACCATAGCCTTGACTAGATGGACCTTTGTTGGCAAAGTAATGTCTCTGCTTTTCAATATGCTATCTAGGTTGGTCATAACTTTTCTTCCAAGGAGTGTCTTTTAATTTCATGGAGGCAATCACCATCTGCAGTGATTTTGGAGCCCCCAAAAATAAAGTCTGCCACCGTTTCCACTGTTTCCCCATCTATTTCCCATGAAGTGATGGGACCAGATGCCATGATCTTCATTTTCTGAATGTTGAGCTTTAAGCCAACTTTTTCACTCTCCTCTTTCACTTTCATCAAGAGGCTTTTTAGTTCTTTTCACTTTCTGCCATAAGGGTGGTGTCATCTGCATATCTGAGGTTATTGATATTTTTCCTGGATTTCTTGAATCCAGTTTGTGCTTCTTCCAGCCCAGCATTTCTCATGATGTACTCTGCATATAAGTTAAATAAGCAAGGTGACAATATACAGCCTTGACATACTCCTTTTCCTATTTGGAACCAGTCTTTGTAGAGTTTAATCTATTAATAGGTCAGCTGTCCTAATCTTTGCTTATTTTGTTTTGAAAAAAACCCAAAAAACCATATTTTTTACTTTGCTGTAAGTAGTATAAATTTGTTTTACACTTTTAGAGGTGTTTCATTTTCTTTCAAGAACTCTGTAGACTATCCCAAAGGTCAATAAAAATATTGTGTTGGCCAAAAAATTTTGTTTCAGTTTTCCATAAGATGTTATGGAAGACCTCGAATGAACTTTTTGGCCAACTCAATATTTGACATAAAGCATTTTAGTAACTTTTCTTAGTTCAAATATTGTTACTTGTTATAGTTCAAAGTCTCTGTCTAGATATGGATTATTAATTAAAAACTGAATTAATATTAAATGTTTTTTTAAATAATGGTAGATATTTTAGATGGACAGATCAACTCATGATTTCATTGCCTCCTCTATTATGTCCACTCAGCTTACTGACAAATTGAATGAATCTCTAGACAATGGGAGAAGTAGAAGATGCCTCACGCTCAGTGGCTAACTGGAATTACTCTGTTAAACCAGCAATTGTATTTCACTAATGTGCTCACTGTTGACTCAGGTTATTAGGTCTTAGGGAGAGATTAACATATTTTCACAAAATACGGATGGATTGTCAGGTAGGGACTGGATGTCAGGTGGTCAACTTTTGTTATGAGATGACCTGTAGAGGATTCAGAAGCTTTATGGACTTAATAGCCATAAAGTGAGTTGGCTGACAAAGGAGGAGAATAAAAAGAGAGCTCTAGAGGGAATTACTAACCTCTGAATAATAGGTATGCATATCACTAGATTTTCAGAAGTAGCAGGTGGTCATGAGTCACTGTGTTTAAATTTGCCCACTTTTCTGTTACGTAAGAGAAGTGTTTTGGTAAAATACATAGTTTTATTGCAAAATAGTTATTTATCCATTATCGATTTTGTTTGTAGCCACATTTAACGTTCTTACTACAGTGATTATATTTTCACTTAACAACTTGGTTTTTTTCCACTCCTTTTAATTCCTGGGAAAGAAAAGCACTTTCTGTTAAAGTCTTTTCTCTTCTTCAGACAGCATGATTATACAGAACATGAGATCTCTTTTATACCAAGTAGGAAGTACTTGGAGAAGGCGATGGCACCCCACTCCAGTACTTTTGCCTGGAAAATCCCATGGAAGGAGGAGCCCGGAAGGCTGCAGTCCATGGGGTCACTAGAGTCGGACACGACTGAGCGACTTCATTTTCACTTTTCACTTTCATGCATTGGAGAAGGAAATGGCAACCCACTCCAGTGTTCTTGCCTGGAGAATCCCAGGGACGGGGGAGCCTGGTGGGCTGCAGTCTATGGGGTCACACAGAGTCGGACACGACTGAAGCGACTTAGCAGCAGCAGCAGCAGCAGCAGGAAGTGCTTTGAACTTATTGGATGATGAGATGTCAGCAGTTATTTTTTATGAACTTCTCAAGAATATTAAATAGATCTGAATTTAAATTCCTAATAATTTTCATCTAATATTTATTCTTTGAAATTGCAGTCAGCCTGGAGAAAGAAAATCTTCACTATAATAATCTTTCATTTTTCTAATTTACTTAATACATAATTGCTGTCTTCAGATCTCCAAAAGAATGACCATACCTTTTCTTGGTAAAATGCCATTACAATTAGATATCTAAATAGTAGAGTTTAGAGAAGGTGGTAATTATTCAGTGCTAACAAGTGTATAGGGGCTTCTCTGGTGGCTCAGTGGTAAGGAATCTGCCTGTGATACAGGAGATGCAGGTTTGATCCCTGAGTTGGGAAGATCCCCTGGAGAAGGAAATGGCAACCCACTCTAGTATTCTTGCCTGGAGAATATGTACAGAGGAGCCTGGTGGGCTACAGTCCATGGGGTTGCAAAGAGTCAAACACGACTGAAGCGACTGAGAATGCTCCCACAGCTCAATTTAGCAAAACTGTCATAGTTTTTCAATTATACTTATTTTCTTGTTAGGTGTTAAATTGTATTTAGACTTTTATGGATAAACAAGACTAGGATTTCAAGTGCAAAGAGATAAGTGATAAACACATTTAGTTAAATGAAAATAGAGACATTTAAAAATGAAAAATCCAACTAGCTAAGACAAAATTAGATCTAAGGAAGCTGTAAGGTCTCAGAAGCAAAGGAAATCTCCATCTTTTAAAATATTCCAAAAGCTTGTTTTTAAAGCTAAACTTTTAAGTTGAGAATAAAGACCAAATGCAAGGTTGAAACAAAAGCATGTTTGGAAATGTTTAAGAAAATATGTGGCAAAATATCCTTTAAACTGCATACTGACTTGGAATTTTAATATGAAACATACATTTCTAAATGTGAAATTTGGGAATGGAGGATGTGGAATGGACATTTTCTGGAGCATAGCCTTGGATTTTGAGGAATGGAAGACCTATATTCTTATCCTGGTTTTCTACCCATGAATTTTTTCACTATGAATACATCATGCATGGCCTTGGCTTCCTCATCTGTAAAGTGACAGGAATGTGTTGACTATTTCATTCATTTCTAACAGCATTTCACCCTATAATTTTAAAATTCTATGGAAAAAATTTTTGACTAGTTTTTCTCTAGATACTATTTTTCTGATTTTAGCTCCTTGGAGGTCTAATATTTTGGCACTTAATATATGGTATCCTTTCAGTTGTCTGAAGAAACAGATAAATGTTTCTTGCAACTTTAGGATGCCTCATTTTTCATAATCCTGAAAATTGGAGGAACTGAATATCAAGACACAGTCTAGGCTGGAACTTTCTAATATTTTGCTCTTTGGAGAGGTCTATCACGAAAGCATTTGTTTGATGACGTTTCAGGCAACATGGTTAAAATCCTTAGAGAATAGCAGAATTGAAAAGGAATAAAGTAACTTCAAATCCCCACCATCTATCCTAATAAACACCTTATACTTCCAGAGGTTCTCACAAATTCTTTCCTAGATACAGGCCTTGATCTCATCATCATTCCAGGAAAAAAACAAATGAAATGTACGTGAAATAACTTTGCAACTTACTCATGACTCCTGAGTTAATGTCTGTGTTAGGGAAACTCAAGTGTGAAAAGAAAATGAGGATTTCCTTCTGTTTACAGAACAGATCAGTTTATAGAGTCAATCCATTGACGAGGAAGAGAAAACAAGCCTCCTTGACCTTGATTGAACTTCCTCAGGCAACTCCCCCTGAGGGGTGAGGAGCATCTAGCAGAGAAATTCCCAGCCACACAGCCAAGGACAGGGGTGGCAGCTCCAGGAGCCCAGTGGAACAGCTCCGGGAAGGACCGTGTGCACACACCCACGTTGGCAAGGTGCTGAGTGAAAAGATTATACGTGCTGCGGAGCATCCAGTGGCCTTGCCTCCCTCTAGGCTTCTTCCTCTGTTACATAACATCCTAACAAGCCTTCGACAAGAACCAAACAGCATTTATTTAGCTGTGCACCAGAAAACCACTGGAGCGCTTTCTCCTCTGGCAGAAGGACATGATGCTTAGTCAATTTTTACTATGCCTGTGGTACAGAGAGAATTATTACACAGCCAGATGAAAATTACAATTGATTGTTTCTGAATCGAGCCTTTAAAAAAGTTTTTTTTTTTTTTTTTTCCTAGAGTACAGTTGATATACAATGTTGTGTTAGTTTCTGGTATACAGCAAATTGAATCAGTTATACATATACATATATCCACTCTTTTCTTTTTCATTTTTTTAGATTCTTTTCCCATATAGGCCATTACAGAGCATTGAGTAGAGTTCTCTGTGCTATACAGTAGGTTCTTATTAGTTATCTATTTTATATATATGTGTATGTGTCAATCCCAATCTTCCAATGCATTCCCTCCCCCCTTATCTGTTTCTGGGTACTGTTTCTGGGTCCCAAGCTATAGATTAAATTACCCTCTGCTCACAACAAACAGTTTACTTTCTCCACATCCTCTTAGCTCTGAAATTCTAGCTTAACCAAGGCCTTAGTTTCCTCTTACTTAAGAGAGGTGGTCAGACCTCTGCCCTCCCAATAGTATAAACGGAACTTTTCTGACTCATTGCTTTCACTTAGCTCTGTTAAATAGCTTAATATTCCCCATGCATCAGAATTCTACCTGGTAAAATGTAAGCCTCTGACCACCAGTGTCTGTGGCAATCATTCTGGATCCTCTTTCTTTTGCTAATCTACACCCATTTCTCTCCTTTCCTCCATTTTACACAGATCAGCTTCATCTTCAGGTACCATTTTAACCTGACCCCTTGATTCTAGAGCATGTTTCTGATCTCTGATTCCTGATTTATGGGTCCCTCTTGTGAATGTTGGCTTGGGTTTAACCTGATCAGTTTTATCTTGCCAGAACTGGTTCTCATTTATCCCATTCCTGAGAGGAGGAATTCAAATAATGGTAATATTGTAACACATAAATATGCTGTATTAGAAATATGACTAAAGTATATTCGATATTAGGAAGGCCTAAGTCAGTCTGGGAGAGTCAAGTTAGACTACACAGAATTGTGAAGGAAAAGCAGGAGCTCTCCAAGCAGACAAGAGGAAAATATGGTTAGATCATAGGCACAATACACTTTGATAACCAGGTAGACGGGCTTAGGAAAAGGGGAGCGTCCAAGATATAGTACAAGCCAGGTTTCTGGCATCAGCATCTGGTTGCTGTCCTCCATAATGGAGAATTGGTGGGTGTTTCTCTTGGTTTAATAAAATATGTCTTCATATCAATAGATAATGGAAACTGATGATGAAATTACCGTACTGAAATACCATGCTAGAATATTTAAAGGTATCATATGTATTTGGATATGCTATGCACAGGCCAGTACTATAATTAACAGAGCAGGACTGGCATTACATCAGAGTGTGCAGATTGTGCACTCTGTGCAAGAATGGCATAAAGATTCTGATGTTCTTTGTTCCACCCAAAGACAAATAGATGGAAAATTAGCTGCACAAATGGCTGATTTACAACAGGTTGTTATACTACTAGGTGATCAAGTAAATAGTCTGCAAAAACAGATTCGTCTTAAGTGTGACTGGAACATTACTTCTTTTTGTGTCACTCCTCACAAATATAATGAATCTTCATTCCATTGGGACAAAGTTAAACAACACATCTTAAATCAAGGTAATCTATCTCTGGATATTAATAACTTACAACAAGAGATTATAGACACTTTCTCTCAGAAACTACACCTTTTTCCCAGCGTATCTAATCTGCTGGAAGCAGTAGCAGATGGTATTTCTCAATTAAATTCCATTCCTCACTTGAAAACTGTCAGAGGATCAATGGCTGGGTTTATGTTAATCTTTATATATCTTTTTTTTTCTGTTTCTACATAGTCTGTTGGTGAATCACCAAGAAAGTCGACAGACAACCATAGCAATTAGCGACTATCGCTTTGGCTTCTATGATCAACAATAATCACCAAAAATAAGGTTCAAAAAATTAAAAAAGGGGATACGTAGGGAATATGCTATGCACAGGCCTATACTATACTTAACAGGGCTTCTTTGAAAAATAAGAATGACTTTCTCATCACCCCCAGGTGAAGGACTGGGAGCAGTAAAAAGTACATCGTGGAAAAACATCTTGAAAACAAGATGTTGAAGTACTGATGTGACTGATGGAAAACCATTAATGGCTGTTCTCGTAACCAGAGCCTTAAGGGAGTTGCTGAGAAAGGTTGTCACTAGCTGAAAGGCTAAACAGAGTCATGAAAGGCCTGAAGGTTTGACATTGAGGACTGTGCATTGTGTATCTTTATCCCCAATCTGAGATTCTGAAAAACAGATATTTCTAGAGCAGGTACAAGGAAGTAGATGTTAGCAATAAAAAGCATGGAAGGATTAAGATCTGGGCTTTTGCCTGCAAGCCGCATCAGCCCCCTGATCCTTACCTTATTTCTGAGTCTTATTCTTCCTTATTCTTCTGCAGCACCACTCCCTCAGGTCGGTTCGTTGTTGGGCTGGTCCCAACAATTTTGGCTCTCGTTATCAAAGGAGGTTCTCTAAAGTCTTTTGTCAAGATACAATTTTGTTATGTTCTTAGAATAATAACCCTGTGTATGTATATTCTTCTATAACACAGGCTTTTAATAATTGATTCTGCATCATTAGTCCAAACTGATGGTATTAATTCACTTACTCATTCGATAAGAATGCATTCAGCTTCTCCAGGGTGCACGGTTTACATGTGATCCTGTGATAGTGAAAATCATAATAGGTTGGCTCTACTTAGTACAGGTTATTGGAAAATTTACAACAGTAATCCTGGCTTTGTTTTGTTATATTCTATGGCTCATTAATAGCTCTTGCAAATATATTTTATTTTAGAATTGACAGAATTAAATGTGTGGAAAAATATCTCTAGCTGTCAGACTGAGCCATCACTGAATAAGATTTTCATAAGTTCAGCAATATTGACACACTTCAAGCACTTAAAGTTAAAGTAAAAGCATAAATTAAGTTTATGCAGCCTACCAGTCTCCTCTGTCCATGAGATTTTCCAGGCAAGAATACTGGAGTGGGTTGCTATTTCCTCCTCCAGGGGATCTTCCTGACCCAGGGATTCAACCCAAGACTCCTGCTTGGCAGACGGACTCTTTATCACTGAGTCACCAGGGAAGCCACTCATATCATCTACCACTTGTTGAAAACTGTTAGGACTTAGCAAGTTTCATGTTATTAGTAGAATAAATAACATGGAAATGGCTACCCCCTCCAGTATTCTTGCCTGGAGAATCCCATGGACAGAGGAGCCTGGCAGGCTACAGTCCATGGAGCTGCAAAGAGTTGTATATATGTATAGTCTTTTTCTTCCCTGGTAGCTCAGAGGTTAAAGCATCTGACTGCAATGCAGGAGACCTGGGTTCGATCCCTGGGTTGGGAAGATCCCCTGGAGAAGGAAATGGCAACCCACTCCAGTACTCTTGCCTGGAGAATCCCATGGATGGAGGAGCCTGGTGGACTACAGTCCACAGGGTCACAAAGAGTAGAACACAACTGAGCAACTTCACTCACTCACTCACTCACTCACTCATGTATAGTCTTTTAATTATTTTAGAAAGGATGAACTTGGGGGAAAACCTAAGTTGTTTTTATCCTTAGCAAACTTAATCTTTATTAAAGAGGACTAGAAACTCTTCTCTATAACAAACAATCCTATATTATTTATCAATGTGGTACCTAAAATGAGCAAACAGAAATGTTAGATATCACTATAGGAATGCTAACCTTTTTTGTTTGTTTCAGCTAAAGCCTGAAAGGACCAACAATAAGCAAATAACTACATCTGTATGTGGGAGTGTGTGTGTGTGCACCTGTGTGTAAACACATGGGCACCCCTGCATCTTTCCCCAGTCTCTCATGGAGACCGCAAAGGAAAATAATCAATAATAGAGAGTATATCATCTCCAGAACCATGTCTCTCATACAATGTGAGCTTCAATAAATAGGTGTTGAGTCAATGGAATCATATCTGCCAGTTAGGACAAAAGACAGCCATCAAGTTGCTGTTTCCTTGAAACCAATGCCATGTGCATTGAAATCTGATTTGTGTAGACTTTGGGTTTTCATTTGCATAGGTGTCTAGTGTCTGTTTTTCTGTCAGGTACTCTACCTGAAGCTGATGAAAGAATGATCAGAAAGACATAGGCAATCCTTGCTCTCAAGTGGCTGACTGTCTCGGGGTGGGGCAGACAGTCATAAAATGGTGTAATGATGAGGTGAGCTAAGGAGCTAGGAGACCAAAAGGGGTCCTTGGGTTTTAGAAGTGTAGCTGGAATTGGGAGTCCAGGAAAGGGTTGTTGGAAGGCAAGGAGCCCAGTGTACTCTTACTTTTTGTCTTTCTTTTTAAAAATATTTGTACTCTGAAAATTTTCAAACATACACAAATGTAGGGAGATAATTTAATCATTATCTACAAATGCTCCAGGAGATGGTGAAGGACAGGGAAGCCTGGCATGCTACAGTCCATGGGGTCGCAAAGAGTTGGACACGACTGAGCGAACAACAACACAAATGGTCAGTTTTGTTCATATTCTCATCACACCCTACAATCCATTACTGGACTAGTTTGAATCCAATTTCAGGCCTGTATTATTTTATTTGTAAGTATTTTATGACGTATCTTTAAAAGATAAGGATACTTGTTTTATTTAAAAAACAATACTATACAGCCACTATGGAGAACAGTGTGGAGATTCCTTAAAAAACTGGAAATAGAACTGCCTTATGATCCAGCAATCCCACTGCTGGGCATACACACTGAGGAAACCAGAAGGGAAAGAGACACGTGTACCCCAATGTTCATCGCAGCACTGTTTATAATAGCCAGGACATGGAAGCAACCTAGATGTCCATCAGCAGATGAATGGATAAGAAAGCTGTGGTACATATACACAATGGAGTATTACTCAGCCATTAAAAAGAATACATTTGAATCAGCTCTAATGAGGTGGATGAAACTGGAGCCTATTATACAGAGTGAAGTAAGCCAGAAAGAAAAACACCAATACAGTATACTAACGCATATATATGGAATTTAGAAAGATGGTAACAATAACCCTGTGTACGAGACAGCAAAAGAGACACTGATGTATAGATCAGTCTTATGGACTCTGTGGGAGAGGGAGAGGGTGGGAAGATTTGGGAGAATGGCATTGAAACATGTAAAATATCATGTATGAAACGAGTTGCCAGTCCAGGTTCGATGCACGATACTGGATGCTTGGGGCTGGTGCACTGGGACGACCCAGAGGGATGGAATGGGGAGGGAGGAGGGAGGAGGGTTCAGGATGGGGAACACATGTATACCTGTGGCAGATTCATTTTGATATTTGGCAAAACTAATACAATTATGTAAAGTTTAAAAATAAAATAAAATAAAAAACAAAAAAACAATGCTATTCAGTTCAGTTCAGTTCAGTCATTCAGTCATGTCTGACTCTTTGCAATCCCATGGACTGCAGCACACCAGACCTCCCTGTCCATCACCAACTCCCAGAGCTTACTCAAACTCATGTCCATTGAGTTGGTGATGCCATCCAATCATCTCATCCACTGTCATCCCCTTCTCCTCCTGCCTTCAATCTTTCCCAGCATCAGGGTCTTTTCCAATGAGTCAGTTCTTTGCAGCGGGTGGCCAAAGTATTGGAGTTTCAGCCTCAGCATCAGTCCTTCCAATGAATATTCAGGACTGATTTCCTTTAGGATGGACTGGTTGGATCTCCTTGCAGTCCAAGGGACTCTCAAGAGTCTCCTCCAACACCACAGTTCAAAAGCATCAGTTCTTCAGTGCTTAGCTTTCTTTGTATTCCAACTCTCACATCCATACTCGACTACTAGAAAAACCATAGCTTTGACTAGATGGACCTTTGTTGGCAAAGTAATGTCTCTGCTTTTTAATATGCTGTCTAGGTTGGTCATAACTTTCCTTCCAAGGGGCAAGCATCTTTTAATTTCATGGCTGCAGTCACCATCTGCAGTGATTTTGGACCCCCCAAAATAAAGTCTGTCGCTGTTTCCATTGTTTCCCCATCTATTTGTCTTGAAGTGATGGGACCAGATGCCATGATCTTAGTTTTCTGAAGGTTGAGAAACAATACTATTATCTCACCTAAAGTTAATAATAATTATATTTTAAAATACCCAATCAGTTTCAGATTTCCTTGGTTGTCTCATGATTTTTTTAAGATGACATACTTGATGAAACTAAGAGCTGGTTCTTTGAAAGATAAACAAAATTTATAAACACATTTAGCTAGAATAACCAGAAAAGGGGAGAGAGAGGATTCAAATAAAATAAAAAACGAAAAAGGTGTTACAACAATACCACAGAAATACAAAGGATCATAAGAGACTACTATTGACAATTAAATGTCAATAAATTTTACAATCTATAAGAAATGGATAAATTTTTGGAAGCATGGAAACTACCAAGACTGAATCATAATGAAATAGAAAATCTTGAGGTTGATTACTAGCAAGGCAATTGAATCAGTAATTAAAAAAAAAAACTTTCAACAAATAAAAGTTCAGGACTAGATGACTTCAACTGTGACTTATACTGGACTTTTAAATAAGAATCTTCAAACTCAAAATATGGAAGGTGGAGGGAGGATTCTCCCAAACACATTTTAGGAGGTCAGCATTGCCCTGATATAAATCCAGAGAAGGACACCACAAGAAAAAAAAAATTACAGATCAATATCCTTGATGAACATAGATGCAAAAGTCCTCAGGAAAATATTAACAAGCTGAATTCAACAACACATTACAAGGATCATACATTGTGATCAAGTGATATTTATTCCAGGGATGCAAGGATGGTTCAATATCCATAAATCAGTCTATGTGATATACCACAATAAAAAAAATGAGGAATAAAAATCAAAACCATCTCAATAGATGCAGAAAAACCTTTTGATGAAATTCAACATCCACTTATGGTAAAAATTTCAAACAAAACATGTATAGAGGCAATGTACTACAGCATAATAAAGACAATAATGACAAGCCCACAGCTAACATCGTGCTCAATGATGGATCTGACATCAAAAGCATAGGCAACTATAGCAAAATTAAACAGGTGGGGCTAAGAAGCTTTTGCACGGAAAAGGAATAAACAAAATTGAAAGGAAACTTACTGAATGGGAGAAAATATTTGTTAACCATATATCTGATAAGGGGCAAATATTCAAAATACAGAAATAATTCATATAACTCAATAGCTGATAAACAAGCAATCTGATTACAAATGATCTGAATAGACATTTTTTCCAAAGAAGACATACAGATAGCATGCTCTAAGTACAGAAAAACATACTCAACTTCATTAATAACCAGGGAAATGAAAATCAAAACCACTGTGAGATATCACTTCACTCGTGTCAGAAAGACTATTATCAGTAAGACATGCAATACCAAGAGTTGATGAGAATGTGGAAAGAAGGAAACCCTTGTGCATGCTCAGTGAGAATGTAAATTGATGCATCCACTGTGAAAAACAGAGGTTCCTCAAAAAAATAAAAATAGAATTACCATATGATCCAGCAGTTCCTCTACTCAGCACTTACCTGAAGAAAACAAAAACACTCACTTGAAAAAAATATATGCACCCCCATGTTCACTGCAACATTGTTTACAATAGCCAAAATATGGAATCAGTCTAAGTGTCCATCAACAAATGAATAAATACAGAAAATGTGATACACACACACATATACATACAATGGAATATTATTCAACCATAAAAAATGGAATCTCTCCATTTCCGACAATATGAATGGGACTTAAGGGCATTAAGCAAAATGAAATAAGTCAGAAACAGAGGAAGACAAATACCATATAATCTCTCTTCCATGTGGCACCTGAAAACAATAACAGCAATAGCGATAATAAATTAATACCAAGCTCATACACAAAGAGAACAGATTAGTGGTTACCATGGAGGAGGGGGTGGAAGAAGGGGATGAACTATTTTTTTAATACATTATAAGCAAAACAAAACAAAGATGGCATTCTTGAGACCAGATTCAAATGAGATCCACACATACTGTTGTGCTGAGTTTAGAGTGTTTAAATGGCATAAAGAATTAGCCAAGATAATATGTGACATATGTAGGGCTTTTTGTATGTGTTTTGTTCACTATTTTGTAATTGTTCTTGTAATTATTATTCACCATTTTGATCACCCCAGTGCTTACACATAATAGGCGCTCAGGAAATATTTATTGTATAAGTGAATGAATGCAAGAATGGGGTAGGGAAGCATTTCAAGCCAAGGGAGCAGCCGCAAGTGTGAGATCACAGTGCATGTGGGGAACTATTCATTTTATTTATGGCTGGAGTAAAGCATTGTGGTAAGGATAGGAAATGTGGCTGAACCAAAGTCAGGGCCAGACCATGCTAAGCAGAGTGGGAAGAAACTTTTGGAGGACTTTCAGGAGTGGAGGGACATGATCCAATTTGCATTGTCGAAAGGTTGTGATTTCCATTTACCCCCGAGGGACCAGTAGATCCCTTGGAGATCATGTCATATTCAAGACCACACCAATCAAGCTATGAAACTTAATTAAAGAGAAGTGAGTGAGTGTTGAACATTAGTCACTCAGTCGTGTCTGACTCTTTGCGACCCTATGGACTGTGGCCCGCCAGGTTCCTCTGTCCATGGAATTCTACAGGCAAGAATGCTGGAGTGGGCTATCATTCTCTTCTGCAGGGGATCTTCCTGACACAGGGATCAAAGCTGGGTCTCCTGCATTGCAGGCAGATTCTTTACTGTCTGAGCCACCAGGGAAGTCCCACTTAAAGGGAAACTAAATGTTTGTTGAAATGTCCCAAGGAAAATCGTGCTCAAACTACTGCATAATTGCACTCATCTCACACACTAGTAAAGTAATGCTCAAAATTCTCCAAGCCAGGCTTCAGCAGTACGTGAACCGTGAACTTCCAGATGTTGAAACTGGTTTTAGAAAAGGCAGAGGAACCAGAGATCAAATTGCCAACATCCGTTGGATCATGGAAAAGGCAAGAGAGTTCCAGAAAAACATCTATTTCTGCCTTATTGAATATGCAAAAGCCTTTGTGTGGATCAAAATAAACTGTGGAAAATTCTGAAAGAGATGGGAATACCAGACCACCTGACCTGCCTCTTGAGAAACCTATATGCAGGTCAGGAAGCAACAGTTAGAACTGGACATGGAACAACAGACTGGTTCCAAACAGGAAAAGGAGTGCGTCAAGGCTGTATATTGTCACCCTGCTTATTTAACTTCTATGCAGAGTATATCATGAGAAACACTGGGCTGGAAGAAGCACAAGCTGGAATCAAGATTGCCAGGAGAAATATCAATCACCTCAGATATGCAGATGACACCACCCTTCTGGCAGAAAATGAAGAGGAACTAAAAAGCCTCTTGATGCAAGTGAAAGAGGAGAGTGAAAAAGTTGGCTTAAAGCTCAACATTCAGAAAACGAAGATCATGGCATCTGGTCCCATCACTTCATGGGAAATAGATGGGGAAACAGCGGAAACAGTATCAGACTTTATTTTTGGGGGCTCCAAAACCACTGCAGATGGTGATTGCAGCCATGAAATTAAAAGACGCTTACTCCTTGGAAGGAAAGTTATGACCAACCTAGATAGCATATGCAAAAGCAGAGACATTACTTTGCCAACAAACGTCCATCTAGTCAAGGCTATGGTTTTTCCTGTGGTCATGTATGGATGTGAGAGTTGGACTGTGAAGAAAGCTGAGCACTGAAGAATTGATGCTTTTGAACTGTGGTGTTGGAGAAGACTCTTAAGAGTCTCTTGGACTGCAAGGAGATCCAACCAGTCCATCCTAAAGGAGATCAGTCCTGGGTGTTCATTGGAAGGACTGATGCTGAAGCTGAAACTCCAATACTTTGGCCACCTCATGCGAAGAATTGACTCATTGGAAAAGACCCTGATGCTGGGAGGGATTGGGGGCAGGAGGACAAGGGGACGACAGAGGATGAGATAGCTGGATGGCATCACCGACTTGATGGATGTGAGTTTGAGTGAATTCCGGGACATGGTGATGGACAGGGAGGCCTGGCGTGCTGCGATTCATGGGGTTGCAAAGAGTCGGACACGACTGAGCGACTGAACTGAACTGAACGGAAGGAAAATTTTCTGGGAAGGTTCATCATAGAGAATGTCTTCAAATGTTCTCTCCCAAGTCTGTCTCCTGCTGAAATCTCTCTCACGTCCTCAGTTCACACCGGCTCTCTTGGATCTTTCATCTCTGATCCTTTCCTCATCTCTTTCGCTTTCCTGTCCTCTAATATAAATCCAGGTGGATTTCAGGCCTCTCCTGTTGTCCCCATGCCCAGTAGGTCAGATGGACATATACTCCACCCAATGGGAGCAGAGAGGTCATTTTTTTTTAATTAAATTAATTTATTTTTAATTGAAGGATAATTGTTTTACAATACTGTATTGGTTTCTGTCAAACATCAACATGAATCAACCACAGGTATACTTATGTCCCCTCCCTCTTGAAAGAAGTGGTTTAACCATATGGTCTGTTTTCTGTTACTCTTACGTGATACAAACTTCTCTCAGGTTCTGCAGCACCTGTTTGGATGATGGTGAGACTGACTGATGCTCTTTTCCCAAAAGGCTACAAATCTAACTAGTACATTTGAAATTGGCCTCTCTTTCACCAGAACACAGCTCTGCTACCTAACAGAAAATTGCATCATCAGTGCCTTAATGGTGTTTACAGTTACGAGGAATGTCACTGTTCTAGTCTTAGAATTTTGGATGCCTCCTGGATGCCCCTACAAGGGATGAGTAGCACCCTGAGGCTCTTGTGTGAACAGCAGTGTTGGAGGTTGATGGACATGAAGGGAGGCAGGCTGGGGAGGCTTCAGGCAGGAGGCCATGAGCTGACTCCCAGGAAGCTGTTTTCTGGCAGGATTCAGATGCTGAAGCTGAAGCTCCAATACTTTGGCCACCTGATGTGAAGAGCTGACTCAGAAAAGACCCTGATGTTGGGAAAGATTAAAGGCAGGAGGAGAAGGGGATGGCAAAGGATGAGATGGTTGGATAGCATCACCAACTCTATAGACATGAGTTTGAGCTAGCTCCAGGAGATGGTGAAGGACAGGA
Organism: Bubalus kerabau; assembly: GCF_029407905.1. NCBI lineage: Eukaryota > Metazoa > Chordata > Mammalia > Artiodactyla > Bovidae > Bubalus > Bubalus kerabau. The sequence goes on from NC_073628.1 coordinate 121,602,610, forward strand.
AAGCCTGGCGTGCTGCAGTCCATGGGGTTGCAAAGAGGTGGACACAACTAAGCAACTGAACAACAACAACAAAAAAAGCACATCCTTTTTGGATCCAACTTATTTCTGGGGACTGGCTTGTTTTGAGGAAAATTTAGAGTCCATATGTGCCTGCCAAGTCGTTTCAGTCCTGTCTGACTCTTTGATCCTATAGACTGTAGCCCACCAGGCTCCTCTGTCCATGGGATTCTGCAGGCAAGAATACTGGAGTGAGTTGCCATTCCCTCCTCCAGGGGATCTTCCCAACCCAGGGATCGAACCCACATCACTTATGTCTCCTGCATTTTCAGGCAGGTTCTTTACCACTAGCACCGCCTGGGAAGCCCCTAGAGTAATTAGTGACAAAATAGTGATTATTCTGGGCCATTCACTTTATATTTGTGTAAGTATTTTATAGTCTACTAATGTGTATAGTAGGAATGAAACCTGATATTTTGTAATTTTATTTACGTGGCATGGACTTCCTAAAAGAAATCTTTATAGATCAATCATGAGGGTTTTTTCCCCCTTTTCGGAGTAGCTGCTGCCATCTTTGCTTTTACTGGATTTTTTTTTAACAGCCTGTTTGGAAACATGCTTATTTTGAAAAAGCCTTTAGGAGCACTCATGTATTAAAAAAAAAAAATTCTTAATATCACTGTGAAAGATCCTCTGATGAACTGCTGTAAGAAAGGTTTCCTTACATTTTGAATCAGCACAAACTTCAATTGGTTCAATGGGATATATTATCAAAACAACCTCTTTGTAACCCAGTTGAAAGGATTTTTCTCAAATGAATGTTCAAAGAAACAGAAGGACAAAGTACCAAACTTAGAGTTTTAAAAACTTTTGAAAAGTGAAAGTGTTAGTCACTCAGTCATTTCCTTGCGACCCCATGGACTGTAGCCCACCAGTCTCCTCTGTCTACGGAATTCTTCAGGCAAGAATACTTGAAATGGCAGCCATTCCCTTCTCCAGGAGATCTTCCCAACCCAGGGATCAAACCCAGGTCTCCTGTACTGCAGGCAGATTCTTTACCATCTGAGCCACCAGGGTAGAGTTTTAAGAGCTTTTACATTCCAATAAAATAAAAGAGATCATTAGTTTTAATGCTTGCTTTCCACTACCAAAAAGTCCTTTTTCCACTTTAAAAAGGTACCGATGTTCAAACTATTCTTAGAGACTGCTTCTTAAATTTATGTTAATCCAGGACACAATTCATAAGGAAAGAATAAGATATGAAACAGACCAATCATAAGCCCTGTTGACATGCTTAGCAATTCTGACAATGAAGTAGAAATTCAAGTGCATTAATAAACTGTTAACCTCATTATAGATTTCAGCTACTGTGTAGTTTTTCTCACAATTTCACAGAGGATGAAAAGTAACCTGTACAAAATCAGGGGCAAAATCGACTCTTCCTTCTCTTGGAGCAGTGCTTTCTCTTTTTTATTTTCCATATACTCTTCTTTGCTTTTGAAATGAGTATTTAAAATATATATATTGGTTTGTTAGTTTTGAAAAGTTCAGATCATGAAGAGACTTTCAAGATGTGTTAAAGGAATTTGTATCCTAATGGTAATCACATTTGAATTTTAGAAAGTTTTCTATTCCAAACCTCACTATTCTTTGCATGTGTAATTTATGCCATCTCTCAGTCTCTACATATCCTTACTTTTATATTATCTAGTAATAAATTATAGGCTTGCTAATTATATCATGTGGAAGTTGGTCCAGAGGTTCCTACACTTGAATTTTAGACATGCTTGTAGCATATGTGTATACTTAAGGCTTTGAAGTCCTTCCTTCCACCAAAAAGGAAATAAATTGCAGAATGGTATATAGCTTCTGGCAAGAATGCCATTTCAACTGCATTCTTTTTTTATATGTGTGCAAGAATCTTTTTTCCTAATCTGGTAAAAATTATGATTCTTAGCACTGGGATTTATTTTTATAGAAAACTCAATTTATCTTGGAAACTACCGTTAACAGCAATAAAAGCTAAAGCCAAACATTTCTTCCCTGATAGCTCAGTTGGTAAAGAATCTGCCTGCAATGCAGGAGACCCTGGTTTGATTCCTGGGTCAGGAAGATCCACTGGAGAATGGAAAGGCTACCCACTCCAGTATTCTGGCCTGGAGAATTCCATGGACTGTATAGACCATGGGGTCACAAAGAGTCAGACACGACTGAGCGACTTTCACTTCACTTCACTTCAAATATTGATGCACAGTGTTTAAATGACAAGCACTCTCTCTTCCCAACCTTTGGCAAAATTCTACATAATCCATTGAATACTTCAATGTTATTACTGAAGATGATGGGAAGATGATAGAGAATTGTGGTCAAACAGATGCTGGACTTGCCTGAGTAATTTCAGAGGTTTCACACAGACCTTATTAGTTAACAATAGATTATATCAACCTTTTCCCATCTCTTCCACTCTGGATTGTGTTACAATTGGGAAGCCCTAGGGAAAGAGAATCTTATTAATTAATCCTCAATCACTCATTTGCATTTCAAAGTAAATCTGAAACTCTTAGAGCTACCTAGAATAAAACATAAGCACTGTGCTGAAAACTTTATGTACACTTTCTTCAGCAACATAGAAACCCTATATTATATTCAATGCATAGGACAAAGAGAAGATTCTATAATAAATTTAAACGTTGGATCCATGTGCATTATACAGGCATCAAAACTGAAGGATTCTTCACCTGTAATATTGTTGGTGTTTGAGCAGCACAATTTTTGGTTATGTGGGAGGCCCCCAAAGTCGAGAGATTTCGCATCTCTGACTCCAGACCACAAAATACCCATAGCATCCATAGGTCAGCAGTGTGACCTTGTCACCTATATTCCCAAATGTCCATTAGAGGGATGGTTCCATCCCATACAGGCTTCCCTAGTAGCTTAGCTGGTAAAGAATCCACCTGCAATGCAGGACACCCCAGTTCGATCCCTGGGTTGGGAAGATCCTCTGGAAAAGGGAACGGCTACCCACTCCAGTTTCCTGTCCTGGAGAATTCCATGGACTGTTCAGTCCATAGGGTCACAAAGAGTGGGACACGACTGAGTGACTTTCACTTTCACTTTCCATCCCGCATGGAGACGAGATGATATCCACCTTGCCTGTACTCAAACCTCACTCTAAAAAGAATTTCAGAGGAAAGATCGCGACCTTTTTGTCAGAGGTGAAATTCCTGATCAACCTACTTGATTGACCTCATGAATGGAGCTCTTTAGGATGCTGCATGGGTGAGGAAGGCTGAAAGTTATGTACAATCTACTCCTTCCCCTCCCGTTAACTAGAGACTCAGTGTGCATCCATATAGGGTGGTAACACAGCTGCCATATAGCAGTGGTTCCTAAACTTCAGTGTGCTTAGAAATCACTTGGAGTGTCTATTACAGTGTAGATTTTGATCTAGTGTGTTTGAGCCAGTGTTCAGGATGCGCATTTTACAAAATCACTCTAGATAAATATGATTCGAGTTGCCACCTCTCCACACTTTCTTTTGTTAGTTGTTTATTTTTTTCTATTGAAATATAGTTTCTGTGCAATCAATGTTGTGTTAGTTTCTAGTGTACAACAAAGTGATTCAGATATATATATATATATATATATATATATATATATACACACACATATAGTTGTTGTTGTTCAGTCGCCAAGTTATGTTCGACTCTTTGTGACCACATGGACTGCAGCACTCCAGGCTTCCCTGTCCCTCACCATCTCCCAGAGTTTGCCCAAGTTCATGTCCATTGAACCTGTGATGCCATCCAACAAATCATCCTGCCACCCTCTTCTCCTTTTGCCTTTAATCTTTCCTAGCATCAGAAGCTTTTCCCGTGAGTCAGCTCTTTGCATCAGGTGGCCAAAGTATTAGAGGTTCAGCTTCAGCATCAGTCCTTCCAATGAATATTCAGGATTGATTCCCTTTAGGATAAGCTAGCTTGATCTTGTTTGTATCTGTTAATCCCAAACTCATAGTTTATCACTCCCCAACCCTGTTTCCCCTTTGTTAATCATAAATTTGTTTTCTAAGTCTGTGAGTCTGTTTCTGCTTTGTAAATAAGTTCATTTGTATCATATTTTAGACTCCATATATAAATGATACCATATATTTGTCTTTCTCTTTCTGGCTAACTTCACTTAATATGATAATCTCTACGCTCATCCATATTGCTACAAATGGCCTTATTTCATTATTTTTTACAGTTGAGTAGTAGGTGATGGACAGGGAGGCCTGGCGTGCTGCAATCATGGGGTCACAAAGAGTTGGACACGACTGAGTGACTGAACTGAACTGAGCAGTCTATTATATGTATATATACCACGTATATGTATACCACACGGTGTATACCATGTCTTCTTTATCCATTCTCTCTACCCTTTCTATAGATACTTCCTTAGAAGATTTCAATTCCGGGAAGAATCTTACAGAGCAACTGGCAATAAAACCCCCTATGTACACACATATAGGGGATGGGAAAGGTTCTTAGGATAGGTAGATGGCTATATTAGAGGGAGAGGAAGCAGTAGTCTTCTGTATGTAAGTCTAGTGGGTCAGGATTCAGACTTATTTGAAGAGAGAGGAAATAAACACCTGGTCCCATGGGAGTGGTCAGGTTATAAACCCTCTGTGGCACTCTCACCAGAGAGTAAGGATGAAGAAATTGATGGGAGTGTCTTCAGCATACAATTGGGTGGAAAGGGAGAACAGAAGTAGTGGCTTCCTGAGCTGTGGTGGACAGGGAGACTATGTTCATGGACATGCCCCTCCACGTTTGCTGGGATCATTTCCAATAATGAAGGCTCTGATTAGAAATGTATTACTGGGGTTCATCTTCACTGTTGGCTGGTACTCTACAAAGGGAGCATACTATGGGAAACTGATATAAGATGCAGCCTACTACCTGCGGCAAGCTCCTGCAGCTCCGCATTTACGAGGCTGGTCCCCGGCAAACCTGAGGAAGGAGGCAGAGTTTGTCCTGGGAGCCCCGTGCCCTCTTTCTCAGCCTTCTTCAGCACCACTTCTTCTTCCACCACCTCGAGGCTACTAAAGCAGACCCTCAGTCCTATTTTTCCAGAGGCTTGTACTCAGCTAGTTGCTACCTACTCCTCACTGGTGGCTTAACCAGAAAATGAATTCAAATTGTCCTCCAGGAGCTGTGTATTCAAGTAGTTCCTGAAAAGTGATAAGCCTTTACCACACAAGTGATAAAATGCACATGCTGAGATTAGGCACCAAGGTGATGGGTCTTATGGGCAATCTATTCCTTAGTCTTGAAATAAAATGAAATATCATTCATAAGTCTGGTTATGTAACAGTATGATTAGAAGTTTATCTAAATCATGTTACAGTGTTAGAAGGGATATTGAATGGTCATGTGGCTTTTAGGCACATCAATACTTGGACCCCCTGGAGAAATGACGTTTTTTTCTTCTTTGCACAAATTTCCACTAAAGAAGATTATAGTGAATACTTTACTACCATAGAGTCCAATCTACCACTGGACTCTAACAGTAGTGCCCTAATCATCACTGACTCTTGCCACAACTACCCCTTTGCCATCTGTTCTCCCTTCTAAGCCCCATCCCCTCATACCTGGTAATCCATTTGGCACACCGAAGCCCAAGTGATCTTTTAAATATGCTAATTAGATCATGCTAATTCCCTGCTTAAAATCATTTTGTGGCTTCCTGCTGTTTCTAGGATAAAGACCTTCTTGTCCTACAACAACCTTCGTGATCCTTACTTAGCCTGTCTCTCTCCCTCTCACCTCCAGCCTCTCTGGTCTCCTTTCATACCCTCACCTCCTCCTGTAAGAAAAAGTTCATTTGACCTCACAAGCATTGTAATAGCTCCTGCAGGCTTCGCTCTGTGCTGCCAACCCCACTGCGGTGTTTTAACCCATGTTTTGGTCCATTGCAGCTGTCAGCTTCTCTTTGTTAATGTACTGTGTGCTTATTTGATAAATGCTTGTTTTCTCATCTAGACCATGAGCTCCATGGGATGAGGACTTGGGTCTCTTTTACTCATACCCAGTGTGTTCCCACAGAGAGAGACTATAGTAAGTTCACAATGAATATTTTGCCCAATAGATGAATGAGATATTCCTTTTATCTAACAACCATCTCTCATGCTTTGGATTGAGCTCATTTTTAATCATTGGAAGAGGTGGAGAACTGGTCATTTTCCTCAAGTTCTCCTTTGTTTGAGGATGTAATATACTAATATTTTGGTGGAAATGCACAGATGCATCATTAAGGTGGAAACTAGGTGGTATGAAGAAATTTTAGTCTCACTAGAGTGAGTTTATTCACACATGTTGTTTATTTTCTTCAATTTGTTAAAACTCGGACTTCGTAACTGGAGGGGGTTAACTCCACTATTCAAGAGTTTAAGGCTCCTAGACTTTTTCCATATTAAAAAAATAAAGTCTTTTTGGGTGGTGCGAAGAGGTGTAAACAGCAGGGTAGAGAAATACAGCAAGAGACAAATAAAAAAAGTAAATGTTAGAGTGAGCTTTAAAATGGCAACAAAGAAATGGGAATTAAGGATGGGTTTTAAGAAAGAACCAGGGATCCTATCAGAGATTTTATTTTAAAGGAGAAAGATTGCTCTTTAGATTATATCAGTCACTTTTTATTTAATCTGAATACAAAACATATGGGATCCTAACCAAAGTTTCTCCTGTGTTTAGATCTCAGAGATTATTGCCTACAAGTGAACTGTTTGGTTGGTTTGTTCTTACTAATAGTGTCTGTAATTTTTAAAATAAAAACAACCATTTACAGAGTTTTATGTGCCAGACACCTTACATACAGTATCTTGTTTGGTTCTCAGAAACAGATGCGATTATTAACCCTCATTTTACAGATAAGGAAAGTGTGGGTCGGGAAGATTAAGCAATTTGCCTAGACTTACAGTTTTGGACAGATTTCTGATTCAAATCCCAACTGTGACTGGTTCTAAACTCAGTGCTCCTGTTTTGCCTCAGTTCCTCCTTAAAATGAGATCTCAACATTTGCTAAGGTTTAAGTTTTCTCCATTTTCACAAGTAAACTCACTCAGAGAGAGCTGTGGTTCTCCAAGTGGGATCCTCAGGTCAGATGAATCAGCGTCACATGGTGACTTGTTAGAAGTGCAAATCGTCTGAGCCCATCCAAGAACTGGAGTGAAAATGGGATGAACACAATTGTTTTCATTTTAACTAGCCCTCCATGCAATTCTGTTGCACACAATGGTTGAGAACCACTGCCTGCAGGAATTAAGAACTGAGCAGCCCAAATAGCTCGCTATGCTTGTAACTGATCATGTTATAGCCCACACATCACACTCCCTTTCCAGACGCCATTCCTGAAGAACTCTTTTTGGTTCTCCAGGAATGAAGCCAAAGCTGAAAGTCTTCTACAGATTTTGTTTGGGTGAAATGATGTCATATAAGTTTACACTGGGTTAAGTAGAGACAGCATTTGAACATTTTACTTGAATGTTGTGGTGGATCGCAAAAGGTCAAGTGTTTTTTTGGTTAATGTGTTCATGTTTCTCCACTTCTGCTTTCCTCCAGAACAGGAAGCGGAAGTTCTAAATACTACTATGAAGCCTGCTCTTGGTATTTCCGGACTGGCTGAGACCAGAAAGTAGCGGAAGAGACAAATATTTCTTGTTAGAGTTCCAATTTGATTTCCAAATCAAGGTGAACAGGATCAAAGGTCTTTTAAGTACAGATCAGCATCCCAAACTTTGATGCTTATCTAAATCAACAACTCTGGACTCTGTGCTACTAGATGTAACATGGGCAGGTGACTGAGAGAAAGAGAGAAATCAACCCTGAGGAATGAGGGGGATTCTCACCAGATAGCTGAAAACAACAATCCTTGAGATTGTGGTTGCCTTTCTTATTAATTTTCTAAGTATTGATGATGAAAACCTATAATAAATTGAAGAACGAACATCTTAAAACCTGAGTAAACTAGGAAGAAAAACAATTTCCACAAATGGATTCTTTCATTATGATAAAAAGTTGCAGAAGACCTTGAAGAAATTACTATTTGGAGAATTTTAGCTACTTTTGAGCCTCATTCATTTACTTTTGTTGCATTCTCTCGCTAAGTTTTCCTCAGTTATGTCCAACTCTTTGCAACCCCATGGACAGTAGCCCACCAGGCTCCTCTGTCCATGGAATTTTCCAGGCAAGAATACTGGAATGAGTTGCCATTTCCTACTCCAGGGAATCTTCCCAATCCAGGGATCAAACCCACATTTCTTGCGTCTCCTGCATTGGCAGGTGGATTCTTTACCACTGCGCCACCTGGGAAATCTGTTCTGTGTATAATCACTAAGTTAAGACATATGAAAGTAGAAGAAACAGAGAGGGATAAAAGATTGTACCATATTTTCTATTTATTATCTAGCTTAGATTTTTGCTTTCAGTTTGTTTTGGTTTGTTTTTATAGGGAAGAGTAATAGTTCACACTACAAAATACCAAAGGAAATTTAGATTATTTTTAAAATAATGAAACTTCTCGATGAGTAAACTGGGAAGATAATTTGTGAATCAAGCAAGTACATTTACTATGTAATTTCGGAAACTGATAAAACGCACTTACCTAAAAAGGAGGTGAGGGTTTTCTGCTTTCACTGGTGCTTCGCTTGGTGAGCTGGTCCCACTACCATATGCAAATAAATAAAACTAGAGGGATCTTTCATTTATACTCTTGGTTTAGAATCTTCAGAATTATTAGTCTAGGACTGCTCTCTGTCAAGGTAAAGGGATTTAATTATTCGTTATCAGCCATAAAATATCTGTACTGATATAGTCACATTAGCCCCTTGTTAAATGTGCTCATGATCAACTGATAAAACAATGGTGTTCTCTCTCCTTTAGACCTAAACTTGACATTTCTAAACAGTATCTCCACTTTGCCACCTTATATTGTATTGCTTAGAATTTCCTGAAATACTTTGCATGTCAGGTGTATTTCCAATCTATACAAAAGAATCCTGATACATAAGCACTGTTTTATTCTAGCTTAAAATAATAAGTCAGTTTCTGGCAGAATCTGAGAACATGCACCACTCAAATCTTAAAAGAGAAATTCTGGATTCTAAACTGGAGCCTGCTGTGAAAACTAATCTTTGCTTTAGATCTCCACCTTGTGGTTGTGCTTAGCTGCTCAGTCATGTCAGACTCTGTGACCCCATGGACTGCAGCCCGCCAGGCTCCTCTGTCCAAGGGGATTCTCCAGGCAAGAATACTAGAGTGGGTTGCCATGCCCTCTTCCAGCAGATCTTCCCAACCCAGGGTTAAATGTTTAAAATGTAAATTCCTTTTGATTTTGTGATCCTTGTTTATAAATTCTTTTTAGAAGGAAGTCAGGACGAACATTGTCTGAAAATAACTTAGAATAGGTGGCATTGCCTGAAAATAACTGAGACTGATGATTGGGTATTTAGAAATTTATAATTTGGATTTAGCTTACTCTGGAGTGAATTTTTCCTCTGAAGCACATTTTCATCATTTTTTGTTCAACTATCTTGAGAAATTAATTTTAGATTTCTCAAGAGACATTCAGAGATCACCGTTTGTGATTTCTCATATAGAAGGATCCCATAAGAGAAATCTCATTATTAGTATCTTCCTTTGCCTTCAGTAAACTCCCATGGGTGGATTATAAGGGGTCTAGAGCTTACAACCTCAGAACGCTAGGGAAAGATGTACAAACTACTCAAACGTGGTTTAACTTGGTCCAAGAAAGCAGGTGACAACTAGGTGACTACTAGGAATTCTGTGATTTCATTTTCTAAATTTCTTAGTTAACAACATGGAAAAGCTGTATGGGATTCCCTGGGTGCACTGCTCAGCTCTGTGCAGCTTTACACAGGTAGGTCACACATGAAGACCTGCTAAGGGTGGGCCTGATGTGCTGAGATCAAGATTAGAGCTCTTTGGACTTACATGAGACTTGATTTACAGGATGTGATTAACAAAACACAGTATTTTATTATTTGTATTTGTTATATCCTTGACTTCTATCTCTTTTGTCTGAATCTAATGGCAAATGGTGACTTTACCCAAAAATCATATCCAGAATCTGATAACCTTTCATCACTTCCATTGTTCATTGCAGCCTGACATCCTATTAGAACAGAAGTCGAATTCCCCTCATGCTGCTGCTCAGAATGCTTCTGTGACTCCCTTTCACTCAGAGGAGAAGCCCAAGTCCTCACGGCGGCCCTCAGGACCCACGCTACCCGGCTGGTGTTACCGCTGCAAACTCACGTTCTCTGACTGTCATTAGCTGTCTTGCTGCAGCCCTGTCAAGGTGGCCTCCCCCAGTGGTCTCAGCACAGAAAAAGCCTTTCATTACTGCCCTGTCTGCCTGGAGTGCTCTCCCTACAGACACCCACAAGGTGGGCTCCCTCACTCTTCAGGATTGCTCACAATTCATGTTTCCTGGATGCATTTTGTGTGCATGCTAAGTTGCTTCAGCGTGTCTGACTCTGTGCGACCCCATGGACAGTATCCCACTGGGGCCCTCTGTCCATGGGATTCTCCAGGCAAGAATACTGGAGTGGGTTGCCATGCCTTTCTCCAGGGGATCTTCCCAACTCAGGGATAGAACCCACATCTCTTATATCTCCTACATTGGCAGTTGGGTCCTTTACCACTAGTGCCACCTGGGAAGGCTTCTTTCCTGGCCACCCTGTTTAAAATTGCAGCGCTCTCCCTACATCCACATTTTCACTTCCCTGCTTTATTTCATTAGTTCCGCTATGGTGCGCACATGCTCAGTCAGGTCCAACTCTTTGTGACTCCATGGATTGTAGCCTGCCAGGATCCTCTGTGCATATAATTTCCCAGGCAAGAATACTGGAATGGGATGCTCTGCCTTCCTCCAGGGGATCTTTCCAACCCAGGGATCGAACCTCTGTCTCTTGCATCTCCTGCAGGTGGATTCTTTACCACTCTGCCACCTGGGAAGTCCTTAGTCCTGCTTTACATTTTACTTATTAATCTCATGTATTATCCATCTCCTCCACTGGAATGTAAGCACCATGAGTAGGGATTCTGTTTGTTTTGTCTGCTTTTGCATGCTTAGTGCTCACGACAGTGCCTGGATCCAGGGGATAACAGTAACTGTTTTCTGAAGGAGTGACTTTGTCACACAATAGTCTTTAAGTTCCTTGGGTCCACATCTTATTTGTTTGCGCCCAGCACAGTGCCCAGCAATTTAATTTTTAACCCATGTTTGGTGGATAAATGAATGACTGTTGATGTACCTTTCTGAGGGCTCTCAACTTACTGAACATAGAAACATGTAATAACTGTATTTTTTTTTCCTATTACTGATTTTAAATGATCTCTGCTGCACTGCCCTTAAAAACATCTTGGCAAACTTCATTTTGTTCTTGTCAGTTTGATCATTGGGTCTGTCTTATTTGAGCACCTACAATGGTTCATTTGTAAACTTCATTCTTAAACTTTATCTAAAGCTTTTCTCCTCCCCTTTCTCTGACACTATCTGCTGATCTGATACCTGAGCATATGTAGGCTGTCTTAGATATTCTTTCTTCTTTTCTCTTTCCTTTGGAACTTTCTTTTTGACTCTCATCAGGCCCTGGACTCCCACAGGTTTGCAGTGCCTGTTGCAGAAACAGCAGGAAGGGCGCGGAGGCTCCACTCCCCTGATGGGTGACAGATTTGTGACTGACAGCGCTGCCACTCAGACTTTCATGTGTAGGTTCATCTCCTTCTGGTCTTGAAGCAGATTCTGATTCAGGAAGTTGAGGGTGGGGCCTAGGACTCTGCATTGCTAGTAACTCCCTGGCGATGCTCATACTGCCTATCAGAAGGTCACGTGTAATAGGAAGGCATAGCGCAGTCTTCAGCTCCTTCTGACCTAGCCTACTTCTGTCTAATATTGGAAGCCGCTGTTGGTATGGTGGTCTCTGCATAGGGGCAATTGGTGGCTTTTAGGGGTCACAGCTTAGCTTCTTTTTGGCCCCTTTATTGCTGCCAGGAGGAAAAGTGCTGAACTCTCCTCCAGGTTGGGCTGCCCAGGCAGCTCCCAGGGCTCCTGCCCCACTGCTAATCTAAGGGCACTTTCTTTAGGGGGCAAGGAATGAAAGGGGGTGATTGTGCATATCGTCTAAGGGCCCTGGGGAGGTGGGATGGGATAGGGGTCCCCCCATCCTCCTCTTCAGCATGTTAGAACTGTCCCATCAGACCTTGCCGATGTAGCCTTCTGGGATCTCTTAACATGAGAACTGATGTTAGGTGACCCTTCCTTCATCCCCGGACTGGGGAGAAGACTGTGGAGGCTAATGTGCCACAGGCCACTCCTCTGAGAATGCATGTTTCCACCCTGAGGATGGTTTCACCAAGCCTGGCTCCTGTACTGAGATGAATGTGGACCCGTGGGCTCTGCAGCCCAGTGTGGATCCAGCTAGGACATGATGTCCCTTTCTGCAGCCACCCTGCTGTCCTTCAGGACTTTTCTCAGGGCTTCCCTCCCTTGCCTTCAGGACGGAAAACTTCCCCATTGCAAAGTGGAGGCATATCCCCCCTTCTGGCAGACACACGACCTCAAAACCATGGGTGATGACCTCTTCTTTCTTTCTTCTTACAGGACTTGGCAAGACCCCATTCTGTGAACTTTGCCTCCTTTGGGGGCCCTTCCTTCTCTCCTTGTTTTTCTGTGACTTCAGCCTAGACTCAAAATTTCAGGAGGCAAGGAGCCAGGGATGAGTAGGAATGATGGTCCATCCTCCTTGGTCCCTGCCCCAGGGATGAAGCAAAAACTGAGCACCACTCCCCGCTCCACCCCGTCACATGTTGATCTTTTCCTCTTCTCTCTCCACACCAGAGATGTGAGTTCTACCCTTCTTTCTCCAACTCAGCCTCAACTGACAAGGACCACTCCTTGTTCTGGCCCATATTCAGATCTAAACCACCACGCCCACCATCCCATATTCATCATCTCTGTATCACCTCCATTCAGGCTCCCCATCTGCAGTCTCACTTCCAAGATCTTGCACAGGTCAAGGCCAGTTATATACTGTTCTCCAACCTTAGTGAAAGTGAAAGTCACTCAGTCGTGTCCAACTCTGCAACGCCATGGACTCTAGCCCGCCAGGCTCCTCTGTTCATGGGATTCTCCAGGTAAGAAGACTGGAGTGGGTTGCCATTTCCTTCTCCAGGGGATCCTCCCAACTCAGGGATCAAACTCAGGTCTCCCACATTGCAGGCAGATCCTTTACCATTTGAGCCACTTACACTTTACCCCAATCTAAAATCAAGCTTAGACCTGCTTGCAGGGCTGTGCACGTCCTAATCCACCTTCTCTCCCTTTGAGGCCTCTGTGATACTCCATTGACAGAAGGCTCTGCACACACAAAAAAAGGAATAAATAGATGAATTTTAAAAATTATGATGGGTTTTGGTGGTGGTAGGGCTGACCCTAAATGCTCGAAGTTCTACGAACTTGAAATAAGGAAATATGAAGTGCCATTTACCATCATCCGGATTTAAGACTTATATGCAGGTTTGGGATGATGGGAAAAACCACATTTCATATCCTGGTACAGTTGAATGAATGAACTGCAGCAACCCAAGTCTCACTCTTGTTTCTCCTCCTTTCCTGGGACTGAGTCAGTAGATAGAGGTTTTATAGGGAGGAAGGTAGGGTAAAAATGAAGATGAGAGGCTTGAGAGTTTAGGGTAATCTGTTAATAAGATATGTAATGTGGCAGAGAAAGCACAGATTTTAGGTCAGAAATACTTGCAGTCCTGTCATTTGAAAGCTCTGTAACTGTGGGCAGTTAATAAACTTCCTTGACCTTGTTTCCTTAGCTGATAAATGGGGAAAATAATGCTTATTTCTGTGGTGGTTAAATTATATAAATATTAAATTAAATGTTCATGTACTTAATAATCTCAGACCTATAGTGAATGTTTAGTAAAAGGTAGATATTTGGCTTCCCTGGTGGCCCATTGGTTAAGATTCCATGGGGAATCTTATTTCTGTTGCAGGAGGCGTGGGTTCAACCCCTGGTCAGGAAAATTCTACATGCAGTGCTGCCAAAAAAGAAAAGAGGTAGATATTCAATGAACTGTGGTATTACTGTCTTAACCTTGCTTTTTATGACTTTAAAGATTTATTTTATCCTCAAAATCTAAGTGTCCTTTGGACACAATGCATTGAAGAGGGTTTTGTCCCCTGAAAACAGTAATAAGTTCTATAACAGATGGCCAGTGATAATAAATTAGAGAGTGGAATGTTATTAAATGAAAATCACTATTTAGTTAGGTAAAACTGAAATGTTACTAGTGTTAAGCTTAGCATTATTTATTACTTTAGATGATGCTCACAACAAACTCTTATAAATGAACCTGTAAAATGTGTTACTTAAATAAGGTGAATTTCATATTTTTTGAGATCTTAAGCATTATGCTTAAATTTTTTAAATTGAAACCAAATTGACTTCTAGAAGTTCATACTATCCATATTTTTTACGGCCAATGAACAGTATCATACCATTTGAATTAATAGTAACATTATAAAAACATTCTAGAGGCTATTTCAGATGAAGAGACTTGGCAGTTTGCTAAGGAAACTTCCTTCAACAGCCATAGCTTAATCATAATCCTAATTGTTACCCTGTTTTATTGTTGATGCAATATTTTTACTTTTTTTTAATACAGTAAAAAGTCTTGGACACATACGTACTATTTTCCATTTGCAGGGTAATAAAAGATTATAAATATTACATTGTTAATCTTTATACACTCATGAGAAAGTTATTGTGAAATCCAAAATTTAATTTCAATTCTTGACAAGATATCTTAATGTTACAAGTGAGTTGCACTTGTAACTTGTAATCAAAACAAGCATACACAGCTGTGAAGATAAATTTTAAAAAATAATTATGCAAAAATGTTCCTTCAGCTGTGAAGTCTTAACATATCATGGCTGCAATAGTAAAAATAATTGTTATTCATTGAGTAAAACTATATAGTAGTTACTGTATCAGGCATTTTAAATATACTTAGCTATTTAACCAACAAAGGTCCATCTAGTCAAAGCTATGGTTTCTCCAGTAGTCATGTATGGATGTGAGAGTTGGACTATAAAGAAAGCTGAGCATCAAAGAATTGATGCTTTTGAACTGTGGTGTTGGAGAAGACTCTTGAGAGTCCTTTGGACTGCAAGGAGATTCACCTAGTCCATCCTAAAAGAAATCAGTCCTGAATATTCATTGGAAGGACTGATGTTGAAGCTGAAACTCTAATACTTTGGCCACCTGATATGAAGAAGTGACTCAGTGGAAAAGACTCTGATGCTGGGAAAGATTGAAGGCAGGAGGAGAAGGGGATGACAGAGGATGAGATGGTTGGATGGCATCACTGACTCAATGGACATGAGTTTGAGTGAACTCCGGGAGTTGGTGATGGACAGGGAGGCCTGGTGTGCTGCAGTCCATGGGATTGCAAAGAGTTGGACATGACTGAGCGACTGAACTGAACTGAGCCGTTTAACCTTCAAAATATATACAGTAAGTAGCATCTCTTTTCCCATTTTACAAATAAGGAACCTGATAAGTTTAAGTGACTTGACCAAAGTTACACAACTTGCAAGCATCAAAACCAGGATTCATGCCCCTAAAGGCTATTTCCAGTGACAAATGAAAAATGTAGCTTCGATCTCCTACCCTAGCAACTAAACATTTGTTGCTAAACATCTGTTGCTAAACCCTCGTAACTAAGCATCTGTAAATTGGGTAGAGAATGAAAAGCAGTGCTAGAAGAAAGATCCGATCTGCATCCTCATTTTACAGTGGCAGAGTGACTTGACCCAACCCAGGCAACTGCTTGTTGGTAAAGCTCTGATTGGAAGCCCTAAACCCTGCTCTGTTTGGTGTTCTTTTCCACTCCGTTTCCTTAGACAAAACAAGTTAGGAGCGTGAGTAGATCCATTACAGGACATAGTCCTCTCTCCTTAAGTGAGCTGAGGCTATGAGAGTTTTCTGGCGATTACTTCCCTCATATTACTTTAGGAATGTCTTATGTAATGTGTCCTCTTGAAAGTTGTCTGTAAGTCACGAAATGAAGTTGGATGGAGTCTTAAAATTCCATTAGACCCACTCATTCATTCTTGGATAAGGAAATCCTACCCCAGTGAGATGAATAGGTTCCTCTAAGGTCACACACCACCAGTAGTACCAAAATCTCCCTCACTCTACCACATTGCTTTAAGCATTTGTATTGAGATACAGAGAAAAAATAAAAGAAGAAAAGAGAATTTTAGAGTCCTAGGGAATTTTGTTCCTAAAAGCTTTTATTATGAATGGTTTTGTACAGTGGAAAATCCTTCTATGAAGAGAATGATTCTCTCCATTTATATCTTCTGTATCTTTTCTATTTTTCTTATTTTAAGTTTATTGAATTCTTTGTATCCTTCAACTTTTGTCCACAGAAATGTGGATCATTAGACTCAATTATTCATACAAATTTAAATTTAAATCTGGATTGTCCGTATCTTTCTTTCTTCTAAATCTTGGGTATGTGAACCTATGATAATTCCCATGGCTTAAAGGAGTCATGAATTGAGTGGAAATTTGGCTCCAAGTTTTGCCAGATGGTTTCTATGTTGATGAGCATTACATATTACCAACGTGAAAAGGAGCTTAAACCAACGAGCCCACTCCTTCAGAGTCTAACTTTGTTTGTTCTCCTCTGTTGGCAGGAAAACTAGAAAGAAACTATATTTTGTATGTGCAAAGCTAGCCAGACATTGTGAGCATATGGTAACATGAGCCTTATCTCTCAGACCATTATCAAAGATTGGAATAAGCAAGAAAGGGATGCTGATCACAATCATTACAGTGATTTTGAATTCATTGCAAATACAGTTGTACGAGAACTTAGAACTTCTGCCAACTTATCTGTTGCAGCAAGTGGCAGCTCTTCTTGAACATGTCTGAACACAGGAATGCCCAGCTACAGGAAAATACGGAGAAAAACTCTGAATTGATTTAATAGAAGAACTAGAAAGTGATCATTCACATTGCCAAATCATGTTTCATTTTGTTAAAGATTATGGTAATTACTTTCCTAATAAGCTCTTCAAGGCTGCTGAAATATAATTTTTACAAAATGAAAACCATGACTCACATGCAAATATAAAATGAATGCATGTCAAATATTTAATTCACTCATTTATTAATGAGGGAATTGGGAAGATGTCAAGACTCTTTCAAAGAGCATTTGAGGACTTAGATTCTTACAGGCAATTTAAGAAAAGAATATTAGGATAAGATTGCTGGAATAGATACTCCCCAAATATCCTATAGGGCAATAATCATAATCTCTGGGTTTATCTATTCCACAAGAAAAAAAAACATTGTTTGCATCTCTACTGGACAAAAATCTATGTTTCCTGGTAACATCACTGAGCCTAAGATCTTTAATTAGTAAATAGCAAATGAAACATGACATCCCCTAGATATCCCTGGGTGGACCTTCAACCAAAATGATCCTGACAAGATTTACCATTTACTCTTCCCACTTTTCCCAGTGTTCACTACTTTTCCTTATAAAGATATCTAATTTTTAAAATTAATTACATATTTTTGGTAATATTGACATGGGGAAGACTAGAGATCTCTTCAAGAAAATTATAGATATCAAGGGAAACTTTCATGTAAGGATGGGGCACAGTAAAGGACAAATGGGAAGGACCTAACTGAAGCAGAAGACATTAAGAAGAGGTGGCAAGACTATATAGAAAAACTATGCAGGAAACGATTAAGAACTATTCCTTAATGACCCGGATAACCACAATGGTGTGTTCACTGACTTAGAGCCAGAAATCTTAGAGTGTGAAGTCAAGTGGGCCTTAGGAAGCATCACTATGAACAAAGCTAATGAATGTGATGGAATTCCAACTGAGCTATTTAATATCCTAAAAGATGATGCTGTGAAAGTGCTGCACTCAATATGCCAACAAATTTGGAAAACTCAGCAGTGGCCTCAGGACTGGAAAGGGTCAGTTTTCATTCCAATTCCAAAGAAGGGCAATGCCAAAGAATGTTCAAACTACTGTACAATTGCACTCATTTTACATGCTAGCAAGGTTATTCTCAAAAACCTTCAAGCTAGGCTTTAGCAGTGCATGAACCAAGAACTTCCAGATGTACAGGCTGGTTTCAAAGAGGTAGAGGAACCAGAGATCAAATTGCCAACATTTGTTGGATCATGGAGAAAGCAAGCGAGTTCTAGAAAAACATCTACTTCTGTTTCATTGATTATACCAAAGCCTTTGACTGTGTGGATCACAATAAACTGTGGAAAATTCTTAAGGAGATGGGAGTACCAGACCACCTTACCTGACTCCTGAGAAACCTGTATGTGGGTAAAGAATCAACAGTTATAATTGGACATGGAACAACGGACTGGTTCCAAATTGGAAAAGGAGTACAACAAGCCAGTATTTCCCCCCCTGCTTATTTAACTTATATGCAAAGTACATTATGAGAATGATGAATCACAAGCTGGAATCAAGATTGTTAGGAGAAATATCAGAAACTTCAGATATTCAGATAAGGTACCACTCTAAAAAAAGCCTCTTGATGAGAGTGAAAGAGGAGAATGAAAAGGCTCTAAAACCCAACATTCAAAAAACTAAGATCATGGTATCTGGTCCCATCATTTCATGGCAAATAGATGGGGAAAAATTGGAAACCATGACAGACTTTATTTTCTTGGTCTCCCAAATCACTGCGGGCAGTGACTGCAGACATGAAATTTAAAAGATGCCTGATCCTTGGAAGAAAAGGAATGACAAAACTAGAGAGGGTATTAAAAAGCAGAAGCACCACTTTGCCAACAAAGGTCTGTATAGTCAAAGCCATGGTTTTTACAGTAGTCATGTGCAGACATAAGAGTTGGACCATAAGCAAGGGTAAGCATTGAAGAATTGATGCTTTTGAATTGTGGTGCTGGAAGAGACTCTTGAGAGTCCCTTCCTTGGACAACAAGGAGATCAAGCCACTCAGTCCTAAAGGAAATCAACTGAATATTCATTGGAAGGAAAAGGAATTCAGATTATTACAAAAAATAAAAGTTGTGTGTAGAAGAATGGAAAGTACTTAGAGGAAGCTTTGAGATGGGGCACCATAGACTGCAAGCCGCCTTTGATCTACTACTGTGCTGTGCTGTAGGAGTGTTTAGTTGCTCAGCTGTGCCTGACTCTTTGCAACCCCATGGACTGTAGCCCGCTAGGCTCCTCTGTCCATGGGCTTCTCCAGGCAAGAACACTGAAGTGGGTTGCCGTGCCCTCCTCCAGGGAATCTACTACTGCTATTTGTCAAATACCTGCTGTGTGCCAGGTGTGTCACATTAGGTATTTTATTAGTACGGTGTCTAATTCTCAGGCAATGATCCTAAAAATAAATCTATTATGATACTAGATAACTTACTTGAGATCACACAGCTACTGAGTATGAATCAGGGTCTAAATCCTCAATAAGTGGGCTTCAAAGCTTGTGCTCTGTGGAGGTTACTCTATACTCTGCCACTTCTCACCATGTTATTATGAAAGTAAGGATCTTAAAACTTTACACATTTAATTTTAACCACAAATATAGACTCTCAATCCTTGCCTCTGTATGAAACCTATAACTGATATTTAATGGAGATAGACTGATTGCTAGCTAGTGTTCAAGTGCTTTGCCCTGGTTGTCTTATTCAATTATCCCAACAGCCCCATGAGGGTGATTATAAAGCACCCTTACTTTACAGTTTAAGACTAAACACAGTGATATTTAATTAAATCCTCATTTGCTCTAATTTTAAAACCTCCAAGTGTCTTGTAGCATGGTGTAGCTGTAAAATAGACTCTCTTTCCCTCTCTGAGTGTATAATCTTTAGATACTGTGTAAATGTGAGAAAATATTGACGTTTGTAAAACGAGGCACATACTGAGCAGAAACATAGATTAAACAGAGATGTAAATCATGTCCATTAGTAGCTTTCCTAAAGCATTGTGAACATTTCAGAGAAAAATATATCAATGGTAACTTTTAACTTTTGGAAAATCATGAGCTTGCTTTGTTATGATGGTACAAACACTAATTCAGTAATTTGGACTTTCTTACTCCTGGCCCTTGATTTAGAAAGTGGAGTTATATACCCTGATATTCTTTCTTTATTTTCTTTATTTCAAAAAATCTCTAGGTAGGAGATTTCTTGCTAGGACACAAGACTTAAGAAGAACAAATTTGTCATTATCTGTGCTTTGTTTTATTTTTTTATTTTTATTGTAGCTAATAGTTCCAAATGACTTTCATAGGATTAATTTATTAGAATTCCCTTTTTACATCTTGTCAGAAGAAAATGTTGGAACTGATGGGTAGAGATATGTGGACACATGGTATTTTCAGAAGCTGAGTACATCCAATTTCAAATGTTTGGGGTTTGAATGAATGCACATGTTAGTTTGTCTGACCTTTCTAACTCATTAACTGCAATTTACATATTTATTGGCATGAGAATTTTACTGGATGGATATGTGTAGAATCCCAGAGTCACAAGGGATCTTTTGAGATCAGCATGTCCAAATTCTCATTCAGTCAAGATATCTGTTTCACAACATCCTTGCTGTATAATTGTCTCATCATAGGGAATTGATTATACCTCTTTGGGCTTTTAATGATTCATTGTCTATTAGTTTCCTAGGCTGCCATAACAAATTACCACAAACTTGGTGGCTTAAAACAACAGAAATTTATTGTCTCACAATTCTGGAGGTTACAAGTCTGGAATCAAGGTATTGGCAAAGCTATACTCCTTCCAAAACCTTTAGGGGAGGATCCTTCTTTGTTTCTCCCAACTTCTGGTAGCCCCAGATGTTTCTTAGTTTGTGGCGGCATAACTCCAATCTCTGCCTGTCTGTATCTCTCTCTTCACACAACTGTCTTCCCCTCTTATTATTATTATTCACCCTCCAGACATATTGGATCAAGGTTCCACCCTAATGATCTCATGTTAATTTTGTTACATGTGCAAAGACCTTACTTCAAAATACGTTTAGGACTTCAATGTGTTTTTGGTGGGGTACTTGGGGGAGGAGTCATAATTCCATTCACGACACACAGTATACCCCAAAGAGCTAACTGAGTACTCTGGCTATTTCCCATTATTGTGCTTCTGTTCTTGGCTTTTTGGCCACAAATCCTTCATAGCTATTCAATCCTAAAGTCTCACCTGTCATTGTTTCCTTGTGACCCCCTACCTGCTGGCCGAGTACCGCAGCGAGATTTCAGACTCAGATCAGACTTACCCTGAACCAGTCTTAAATCAGTCATTCCAGGAAGCTTATTATACCTTTCGATAGATAAAGTTGTTTAGAGTTCTTTTTTATATTTGGTATAAAACTCCCACCTTTGGTCCTATTTCTTTTTTTTTTTTTTTTTTCTGTAGTAATGAAAGGTTGATGCTGAGCCATGAAAGACACCAGGATTCTTGGCCTCCAGAGGAGAGGAATTCAATTTGGGGCCAGTGATGAGGCTTGATCACTCAGAACTTTTCTGCAATAAAGTTTTATCAAAGTATAAAAGAGATAGAGAAAGCTTTAGACATAGACATCAGAAGGAGGCAGAAAGAATTCCCCCCTGCTAGTCTTTAACAGGAAGTTATATACCTACTAGCAGGCTGCTAATTAGAGAAAGGAAATGTCAACATCTGTTGGATCATTGAAAAAGCAAGAGAGTTCCAGAAAAATATGTACTTCTCTTTATTGACTATGCCAAAGCCTTTGACTGTGTGGATCACAGCACACTATGGAAAATTCTTAAAGAGACGGGAATACCAGACCACCTTACCTGCCTCCTGAGAAATCTGAATGCAGGTCAAGAAGCAGCAGTTAGAACTGTACATGGAACAACAAACTGGTTCCAAATCGGGAAAGGAGTACATCAAGGCTGTATATTGTCACCCTACTTATTTAAATTATATGCAGAGTACATCATGCTAAATGCTGGACTGGATGAAGCACAAGCTGGAATCAAGATTGCTGGGAGAAATATCAATAACCTCATATATGCAAATAACACCACCCTTATGGCAGAAAGTGGAGAAGAACTAAAGAGCCTCTTGATGCAAGTGAAAGAGGAGAGTGAAAAAGTTGGCTTAAAACTCAACATTCAGAAAAATAAGATCATGGCATCCAGTCCCATCACTTTATGGCAAATAGATGGGGAAACAGTGGAAACAGTGGCTGACTTTACTTTTCTGGGCTCCAAAATCACTGCAGATGGTGACTGCAGCCTGAAATTAAAAGACGCTGGCTCCTTGGAAGAAAAGCTATGACCAACCTAGACAGCATATTAAAAAGCAGAGACATTACTTTGCCATCAAAGGTCTGTCCAGTCAAAGCTATGGTTTTTCCAGTAGTCATGTATGGATGTGGGAGCTGAACTATAAAGAAAGCTGAGCACCAAAGAATAGATGCTTCTGAACTTCGGTGTTGGAGAAGACTCTTGAGAGTTCCTTGGGCTGAAAGGAGATCTAGCCAGTCAATCCTGAAGGAAATCAGTCCTGAATATTCATTGGAAGGACTGATACTGATGCTGAAATGCCAATACTTTGGCCACCTGATGCGAGGAGCTGACTCATTGGAAAAGACCCTGATGCTGGGAAAGATTGAAGGCAGGAGGAGAAGGGGATGACAGAGGATGAGATGGTTGGATGGGATCACTGACTCAATGGATATGAGTTTGAGTAAGCTCTGGGAGTTGGTAATGGACAGGGAAGCCTGGTGTGCTGCAGTCCATGGGGTCTCAAACAGTCAGACACAACTGAGCAACTGAATTGAATGTCTCAAAACTCAGAGAGTGGCACCAGGCCCCTCACCCACAACATGCATTTTGAGATAACATTGGCATAAGGTGAGTCATCCCGGGCCATAAAACGATTGACATGAATCTTGAAGAAAGGCAGGTTTCCAAGCAAATATATAGTTTCATTAACATAGCTTAAGAGAACATTTGCATAAGTAAAACATACTGGTTTGTCGGTTCTGAGCCTTAGGCAAACAAACTTGAAGAAAGACAGAGTCTAATGTAAATACATAGTTCATTAAAATAGCATAAGAAATACATTTCCGTAAGAAAAACACATTGGTTAGCTCAAGGTTTGAGAAAAGTTAAATTCAGGTGGAACCAGGTGTCATCAAGGCAACACAGAATTTTAAAAGAAACCTCCTTTTAATTTTGTATGGAGAAGGGAAAAAAAATTTGACACTTGTAGTTTGTTTCCTCCTGCTGCTTAAGAGAAAGATAAAAAAACGTCTTGACACTTGCAGCCTGTTTCCTCCTTTGGAGACCCCTAGGTTTCCTGCCTGTTACCCTCTCAGTAACACACAAAATAATACATCTATTTGTAAAAATAATGCCATATTTTACAATGAGAAGTCTGCTTCCTGGAAGATGGCTCTCACGTGATGATGCTGGCACCCTGATCTCAGACTGTGAGCCTTTGGAACTGTGAATAGTAGATTTCTGTTGTCTATTTTTAAAAATCATATTTCTACATCACTATAATTTACAGAGAGATTTTATATTTTCACATTAAATCTCAACAAGAATTTCTTAGAAATTAACAAAATGAATTGTCCATGGTCACACAACCTTTGAATGGCAAAACGTGGATTCTCTTGAAAGTCATGTGACTCCAGGGCTGAATTCAATTGCTCAGTCATGTCCAACTCTTTGCAACTCCATGGACTGCAGCACACCAGGCTTCCCTGTCCATCACCAGCTCCTGGAGCTTGCTTAAACTCATGTATCGAGTTAGGGATGCCATCCAACCATCTCATCCTCTGTCGTCCCCTTCTCCTCCTGACTTCAATCTTTCCTAGCATCAGGGTCTTTTCCAATGAGTCAGTTCTTCGCATTAGTTGGCCAAAGTATTGGAGCTTCAGCTTCAGCATCAGCATCAGTCTTTCCAATAAATATTCAGGACTGATTTCTTTTAGGATGGACTAGGTGAATCTCCTTGCAGTCCAAGGGACTCTCAAGAGTCTTCTCCAACACCACAGTTAACAATTCTTTGATGCTCAGCTTTCTTTATGGTCCAACACTCATATCCGTACATGACTACTGGAAAAGCCATAGCTTAAACTATATGGACCTTTGTTGGCAAAGTAATGTCTCTGTTTTTTAATATGCTCTCTAGGTTGGTCATAGCTTTTCTTCCAAGGAGCAAACATCTTTTAATTTCATGGCTACAGTCACCATCTGCAGTGATTTTGGAGCCCAAGAAAATAAAGTCTCTCATTGTTTCCATTGTTTTCCTATCTATTTGCCATGGAGTGATGGGACCAGATGCCATAATCTTCATTTTTTTATGCTGAGTGTTAAGCCAGCTTTTGCACTCTCCTCTTTCACCTTCACCAAGAAGCTCTTCATTTTCTGCCATAAGGAAGGTGTCATCTGCATATCTGAGGTTATTGATATTTCTCCTGTAAATCTTGATTCCAGCTTGTGTTTCCAGCCTGGCTTTCCTTATATTGTGCTTTAATTATTGTAGTCCTCTTCCTTATGATGCTCCTTTAAATATTTGACCAAACACTTACATATTCTACTTTCTAGTAATCCCATTCTTACTTATATTCCTAAAATCAACCTTTGTAAACATACTCCAGGAGACATATAAGAATGTTCTTGGCAAAACTAATCACAATACCAAAAACCTGAAATAACCTTACAGCCCCATTGACAGTAGAATGGATAATCAACTTTGTATATTCATTCAATGTAATACTGTTTTGCCACAGGAATAGGAAAGGTCAGTTTTCATTCCAATCCCAAAGAAAGGCAATGCCAAAGAATGCTCAAACTACCGCACAATCGCACTCATCTCACACGCTAGTAAAGTAATGCTCAAAATTATCCAAGCCAGGCTTCAGCAATATGTGAACCGTGAACTTCCTGATGTTCAAGCTGGTTTTAGAAAAGGCAGAGGAACCAGAGACCAAATTGTCAACATCTGCTGGATCATCGAAAAAGCAAGAGAGTTCCAGAAAAACATCTATTTCTGCCTTATTGAATATGCAAAAGCCTTTGACTGTGTGGATCACAATAAACTGTGGAAAATTCTGAAAGAGATGGGAATACCAGACCACCTGACCTGCCTCTTGAGAAACCTGTATGCAGGTCAGGAAGCAACAGTTAGAACTGGACATGGAACAACAGACTGGTTCCAAATAGGAAAAGAAGTACATCAAGGCGTATATTGTCACCCTGCTTATTTAGCTTATATGCAGAGTACATCATGAGAAACGCTGGGCTGGAAGAAGCGCAAGCTGGAATCAAGATTTCTGGGAGAAATATCAATAACCTCAGGTATGCAGATGACCCCACCCTTATGGCAGAAAGTGAAGAGGAACTAAAAACCCTCTTGATGAAAGTGAAAGAGGAGAGTGAAAAAGTAGGCTTAAAATTCAACATTCAGAAAACTAAGATCACGGCATCTGGTCCCATCACTTCGTGGCAAATAGATGGGGAAACAATGGAAACAGTGAGACTTTATTTTGGGGGGCTCCAAAATCACTGCAGATGGTGACTGCAGCCATGAAATTAAAAGACGCTTACTCCTTGGAAGGAAAGTTATGACCAACCTAGATAGCATATTGAAAAGCAGAGATATTATTTTGCCAACAAAGGTCTGTCTAGTCAAGGCTATGGTTTTTTCAGGGGTCATGTATGGATGTGAGAGTTGGACTGTGAAGAAAGCTGAGCGCCGAAGAATTGATGCTAATAAACTGTGGTGTTGGAGAAGACTCGAGAGTCCCTGGGACTGCAAGGAGGTCCAACCAGTCCATCCTAAAGGAGATCAGTTCTGAATGTTCATTGGAAGGACTGATGCTAAAGCTGAAACTCCAATACTTTGGCCACCTCATGCTAAGAATTGACTCATTGGAAAAGACTCTGATGCTGGGAGGGATTGGGGGCAGGAGGAGAAGGGGACAACAGGGGATGGGATGGCTGGATGGGGTCACTGAGTCAATGGACATGAGTTTGAATAAACTCTGGGAGTTGGTGATGGACAGGGAGGCCTGGCATGCTGTGATTCATGGGGTCGCAAAGAGTCAGATATGACTGAGCAACTGAACTGAACTGAACTGAATATTATTCAGCAGTATAAATTATTAAACAAAAACAGAAAAGCTGGATACTACAAATGTTAAACATTAAGTGAAACAGTAAGTTCTAAAAGAATACATTAAATATATCTTTTTGTAGAGTAAAAATCAATTAAAACTATACTTTTAAGATGAGATGATATCTGATTATGTAAGATGAAAGGAAGGGATGCAGAAACACAAGGTACAAGATGGTGGTTACTTTAAGTTGAGGAGAAAGGGATGACAGAGGATGAGATGGTTGGATGGCATCACCAACTCAATGGACATGAGTTTGAGTAAACTCTGGGAGTTGGTGATAGGGAGGCCTGGCGCACTGCAGTCCATGGGGTTGCAAAGAGTAGGACACGACTGAGCGACTGAACTGAACTGACTCAAGTGAAAACAAACCTGAAGGCCACTGTTTATATCCCTCAACTTGGATGCCCCACATTTCTTAATTTCTCATCCAGGGACGGGGGAGCCTGGTGGGCTGCCGTCTATGGGGTCGCTAGAGTCGGACACGACTGAAGCGACTTAGCAGCAGCAGCAGCAGCACCATCTGATGTAGCTTTAGAGCGTCTCACCATCTTGGTCATGCTCTTCACTTAGTCAGCATTTTCTCTTCAAGTGTCACACCAGAGGGCAAATGTGTGTTCTGTCTAATGCAGGGCCAGTGGACCATTTACTCTCATGATCAGTATAGAAGAGTCCTATAAATACTAAACTTTACATTCACTTTTTAGTAGTCATTTGACATCATGGGTTCATACTGATCTGTGGTCATTTGAGAACTTTGTATTATTTTTTCATGCCATAACTCCCATGCCACATTTTTCATCCCACTGAATCCAGATTCTCTCGTCTTACATTACATTTAAAAATTGTTTTCATGAATCTAAAAAGTCATGTAGGGCTTCCCTGATGGCCCAGTGGTTAAGAATCTGCCTGCTAACATAGGGGACACGGTTCCATCCCTGGTCCAGGAAGATTCCACGTGCCAGGGTAGCAGGGGGCAGCTAGGCCCTTGCACCACGACTAATGAAGGCTGTGCACACTCTAGAGCCTTCAAGCTAAACAGCTGAAGCCCAGGCAATCTCGACCCCATGTTCTGCAACAAGAAAAGCCACTGCAATGAGACACAACTAGAGAGTAGCCTCTGCTCGTTGCAACTAGAGAAAGCCTACATGCAGCAATGAAGACCCAGCACAGTCAATAGTAAGTAAACCAGTAAGTAAAATTAAAAATTCATCATACACATAGTTACAAGTTTTAAAAAATCATTTACATTTATCTTTGTTAAAATTTCAAATAGTCCATTTTTTAGATCTTTCAGATAAAGTAGAATCTCCATTCTGTTATTGAGTATATTAACTTTCCTCACCATTTTGTAACGTTCACAAATTTAATTAGTGTGCTCATTATGTTTTGATCCAAATTGATCAGGACATGGCAAAGAATAAAATCCTCTTGGATTTAGCCTGGCATGATTTGTTTTTAATGAGTCTGGGCTCTTTCTGAAGGGTCACAATTCATCTGCATATTTCTCACTTCAAGAGAAGATAGATGTTATATTTGCCAGTTTATCTGGGTTTTGGAATCTGAGTTTCTGTCATTCATTCATTCATGTATGTTACAGATGCTTACTAAGTGCTGCCAGTAAAAAAGTATATAAAATATAGCCTTAATTTCAAAGACTTTGTTTCTTCTGATCCCCATTTCTTTGAAAATCAGGGTTTTGCCTAACTTTGGTCTTCTGGGACATCTAGTAAATATCCCAGAAAATGACATCCATCATTTCTTTAAAAGTGCTGCCATGGGATCAGATTTATGAATGTTTTATTAAGAAAAGGATAGGATAAGAGGGCAGGAAATTGCTATTGAGGCAAGTCTTTGTGGAGAAGGTAGAATTTCAGGAAGTCTTAAAATAGCTGATGAATTTTGTTTGAATATTGACATAATTGTATTAGATTGACATAATACAGAAATACGATTGAACTGAGGACTAATTATTAACTTTTCCTGAACCAGATAGTAAATATGAACATTTTTACTGCTGTTGGAATAAATTTTAGACTGTGAGGACTAGCTTGCATCTCACAGGAAAAATGGTTTTCTTTTAAAAAAAAATTAACCTTATTAAATTCTCCACTTAAAGTTTTGTTTTGATATTCTGTATGTGCACATAATACTAGGCTATAAACCTCTGGAAACAGTACCTCAGGCACTGCAGAAACAAAGTTTACAAATTTAATGTAGAATCAACTTTTTTTTCCTTCAAAATAGTAACTTTTTACTGCCTGGTCGTGCTCCATTACTGTGCTAACAATTCTATGGGGATAAGGAATTGAGATTTTACTAGAAGTAAGCCGAGTAACTTTCCCCTAAAACTACGTGGTAGAATTGTCACTTCATTACTAACATGGACTTCATTTTACCATTCAGTTATTCTTTTCAACCAAAATTTTGCCCATTATGCTGTGTGTGTGTGTGTGTGTTTGTGTGTGTGTGCATTTGCTTTCTGTACTTGTCCATTTCTTAACATCTGTTTCCTTACTTGTCCATTTCTTTTCTTGTACCTAAGTCCTTTTTTCTCTCTTTCGGAGAAAAAGAGGGGGAAAAAGCAATATTTCTCAGTTCCCTTTCTTTAGTGCTATTGTTTCTCTTCTCAAAGTGTCTACTTTTGGCCAAATTGAAGGTGGTGAGAAACAAATTGGCCAAATTGAAGGCGGATTAGGCATGGCTTTGTGACAGAGTGGTTTTTCCTTCAAATCAGTCGCTCAGTGGTGTCCGACTCTTTGTGACCCCATGAATCGCAGCACACCAGGCCTCCCTGTCCATCACCAACTCCCGGAGTTCACTCAGACTCACGTCCATCGAGTCAATGATGCCATCCAGCCATCTCATCCTCTGTCGTCCCCTTCTCCTCCTGCCCCCGATCCCTCCCAGCATCAGAGTCTTTTCCAATGAGTCAACTCTTCGCATGCGGTGGCCAAAGTACCGGAGTTTCAGCTTTAGCATCATTCCTTCCAAAGAAATCCCAGGGCTGATCTCCTTCAGAATGGACTGGTTGGATCTCCTTGCAGTCCAAGGGACTCTCAAGAGTCTTCTCCAATACCACAGTTCAAAAGCATGAATTCTTCAGGGCTCAGCCTTCTTCACAGTCCAACTCTCACATCCATACATGACCACAGGAAAAGCAGTCAACCACTGAGAGATTCTTAAGAGAAAGGCTACACAAGTAATTTAAAGAAGGTAGAAATGGCGAGGCAGTAGAAATTGTCACATATGCAAGGCTATTTCTTCGGTTATTATGTAAGTCAGTCCTGATCTGACTCCTCTGACACCAGAGAAAGTCTACTCTTAATGTCTTTTTTTTCTTCTGTTTTGTTGGGGAAGAGGGTGATGTGGGTAGCAGAAGCAGGGCCAGAGAAGAATGTCAAAGAAAGAGAGGGAAAGGATAGCAGTATGGGTGGGATGCCTTATGTATTGGTAGGAACTTGAGACTTCTTACTGAATTCTGAGCTTAAATGCAATTTGGGGGAATACAAATTGTGATTTGGGGGAATACAAAAAAGTGATGAGTTTGGCCAATACCATAATATATTTTGGTGTTGGGTATAAAGAGGCAAAATCAGAATTTCTGTGAACTTTTATACATGATGAGAAAGAAGCAAGATGGACATTGGCTTTGAACCAGCTGCTTCACTTGATTAATGGGAAGGTGAGCAAAGAAAAAATGAATATCCGCAAATTGTAATCTGTTGATTTATAAATTATTATTTATTAAAATTGATTATGTGCTTTCTTATCAGATGCATCATGAGCTTATAAACTTGAAATACAACCTTTGCCTCCCAGAAGTCCTCTTCCAGAAGTTTTTACAAATACTTATTGTTACTATCGGATAAAGCAATGGCACCCCACTCCAGTACTCTTGCCTGGAAAATCCCATGGACGGAGGAGCCTGGTAGGCTGCAGTCCATAGGGTGGCGAAGAGTCAGACACGACTGAACAACTTCACTTTCACTTTTCACTTTCACACATTGGAGAAGGAAATGGCAACCCACTCCAGTGTTCTTGCCTGGAGAATCCCAGGGATGGGGAAGCCTGGTGGGCTGCCATCTATGGGGTTGCACAGAGTCGGACATGACTGAAGCAACTTAGCAGCAGCAGCATTGTTACTATGTTGACTAAAAAAGGTAAAATTATGGTAGAAAAGTTTCTATTTTATAACCTACTCTTTACAAGTGATTCATCATCTATTGCCTGTTAACAGATATACTATTTAAACTTAAATTTCCTTTCCCATGTTTTATTCCTACATTACTTAGTCTTTAACTTACCTCCAGAAGTCTCCTATTGTTGACTGAAGTTTTAAGATGAGAAATAAGTATTATTTTATTTGCACTGAAAATGAATATAATGGGGTACCTCTCTACAGCCATTTTTTCTTTATCCCCGTTCTGAATAATAGATCCACCTGAAAATCTATTAAAAATATGAGCCTTCTCTTCATCAAAATGTACAAATCTAAATTTGAGTTGGGAGATCAAGTTCCCTTAAAGGTATAGGGATCCCAGCTGAATAAACTTCATCTGGGATGTAGGACTGCAAGGGTAAGGATATTGTTAAAGCCTAAGCATGGTGATAGATCTGATACAGGAACAGTGGCAGGGAGGTGTTACACATCTTTAACACAGAATATTTCTTGATAGTGTGGAAGCTTCTTTAATTAAAATATGATGAGAACAGCTGGCTACCAGCTAGCACTGGCAACACAACAAGAATGTCAATAATTGTGTCGCAGGAGAAAACTGAAGGCACAGCTGTTTCAAATGGAGACTCTGAGTCTATCCCTACAGACAAGAGCTTCAACTTTTCCATTCAATTCACATTTGCTTTAGCATCTTGAATGTTGAAAATAAACTGAGAACCTCCCTAGAATTGTTTAAAAAAAAAAATGCCACCAAGGGCTGCCGGGGTCCAGCCCCAGCTGATCCAGGGTATTCGAAGGAGAGACGGCATAGGCGAGGGTCAGGAAACAACTGCTTAATTAAACGTTAATTAAGGAAAAGAATAAGGATAGCTCAGTAGGAAAATTCAGTGGAGAAAAGAGGCTGAGTAGCTTGGTTTACGCGGGGGACCAATAAAACTTCAAGACAAGAAGTTTGCACCACTTACGTAGGCCGCAGGCGTCCTTCCGTTCTCCCGAAGGAGAGGAGACACTGAGGCCTCCCCGGTCGGATCTTAGAAGCCCAGGCATAATTAGTAAGCATGGTGGGTTCCGCGCTCCAGATGGAGACTCAACCAGAGTGAGAGAGAGAGAGACATGGGGAGACCAGTCTTTCGAGGAACTGATCCCAATTCTTTATTTTCCATGGTCTACTTTTATACGCTGAGATGTTATGCAAAAGTCACGCGGGGTCAGCAGTCCTGACTTTTATCAAAGTCAGGTGCTTCATACAAATGTATACAGAGGTCTTAGGGGTGTTACATCATCTTCTGGCCAGGGGGCCTGCTGACAATTTACGACCCTCTCCTTGTGACAGCGGTCAGTCAACCAGGACACTTATTTCTCCAGGGGTGATTATTCTTAAAACAGACGCCACCCAAATAAAGTTACATTCCTATAGGGTGAGGGTGTAGTGGGTTTTAGTTAAGGAAAGAATTTACTTAGCCTAAGGTCTAACGTGATTTATATCAAAGGTTAATACTTATTTCTTCTATATATTCATTAATGTGTATAAGGGCAGGGGATATGGAGACTTAGCAACAAACATTGGCTCAACAAATGAAAAAACCCTTCACCAATACAATTTCTAATCAGCCCATTATACTAATAATTTTCTAACTTCTCTAAGGAACCTGTTTTTAGAAGGTTTAAAGCATCTCGTGCCTCTCACGGTTGGGAGGCTGTCAGCAATCACATGTGGCCGGACAAGCCTGTCAGGCAGGCTAGAGAACCTTCAGAGGAGTCTGTAGGTTAAAACACTCCTATCACGCCCAGGAATTATTATTAACTGGAGCTCTAAGTTAACTCCTTCTCCGAAAGAGGTGGTGGGGGACAGCCCCCCGTAAAGCCAGAGGTGTAGGTGAGAGCACAAAGTAGTAAAGTAGGCAGGCTCTGGTTATGGGGGTAGATGCTCGAGGATTTCCAGGGGGACTCCTGAGGCTCGATCCCGCCTTTGCGTATGTCAAGCCTCCTTCCTCATGACCTTTGCCATGGGCGGAGTGCCTCACGCCGGCCCCCAACAAAGGGCATTTAGCGTTTGTAAAATGATGAGAGTGGTTAATTCTAAACAACTCATCACAAGCCTGATTGTGAGTTACCGAGAACTCAAAAAAAAAAAAAAAGAGCTCCAGGACTCATGACTCGGGTATCCTTTTAAACTGTGCCTGTGTACTCAGTCGCATGTGCCTCTTAGCGACCTCATGGACAGTACCCCGTCAGGCTCCTCTGTCCATGGGATTTTTGCAGGCAAGAATACTGGAGTGGGTTGCCATTGCCTCCTCCAGGGGATCTTCCCAACCCAGGGATCAAACCCGAGCCTCCTGTGGCTCCTCCACTGGCAGGGAGATTCTTTACCACTGAGCCATAATGGGAAGGCCCACGATGCCATCGGCAGCAGGAAACACGGGGTTTGGGATGCAGTGCCCAAATCAGGCGGCAGGGAGCGCTAGCGAGCAGGTAATGGTGGCTCCTTGGGAGAACGCATGAAGCAAAGCATCTCAGGTGGGTTAGAAATGATCCCTAGACAAGTCAGACACATGGTTTTACTCTCCATATTTGGCAGCTCCCCCACCCCTTATTTCCCCTGCTCTCAGTTTCCTTAGCTTTAAAATGGCGGCTAATATGAAACTGAAGTGAGAGAGTACAAAGTGTTTTGAAATCTGCAAATCATTAATGTAATGGGAGGTGTTATAATTTTCTCCACTTTTAGTTAATTGGAAAATGACGGTAAGTAAAATAAATCTCCTTAGTGCCTTTCCCAGTGTATTTAATCTCTTTTGAAGTTGGTAGAAACCCTCAAGCAAGCAAAATATGGGAGCTTATATATACATCTTAGTCCTGGTGGGGGAAAGAAAGGTTTGTAGATTAAATCAATAATGTAACTACAACACATTTTTTTTCTTCTTTTGTCAAATGTATCTGAGCTAAATTTGTTCTGTAATACTGATTAGAAAGAATGAAGTTGGCAATTTAACTAAAAAGAAAGGGAACTAAATTTTTGAATGCTTGTTACGTGCCAGATACTTTGCATAGTTTATCTTATCTAATCTCTACAGCAGCACAAGAAGAAAGTATTGATATAATATTTCTTATTTACAGATGAGAAACCTGTCGCTCACAGAGGTTAGGTGAATTTCCTACCACACAGCTGACTATCAAAGCTAGGATTTAAATCCAAGCCTGTTCAACTCCAAAGCATGTGTTCTTCCTACACACCATACCCCATTCTACCAGAAGCATTTTATTGAGAAATAAGGCTTAATCTATTCAAGAAGACTTCCTTAAATATGTATTAATTATAGGACACTGCTAAGTCCTAGAAATACAGAGAGGAAATAAGAGAGCACTTGCTCACAACCAAAGCTTCTTGTATCCACATGAAAAAAAGGTAAATTCATTGAAGAATGTTGGAATCAACTTTCAAGTGTGATTCAAATCTTTTCAACAAACAAGGAGCTTTTATGTTATAATGCCTCTCAATCTATTAACACAGGATCATCTAAGACTGAGAGTTCCTACAAATATCTTGAGACATTCATGTCCCCAGATCTTGTGCTACAACTGAAGTTTTAACTGGAGTGAATTCATACATCTCAATGGTAAAAAGAGAGGCATCATTGTCTATCACATGGACTGAAAAGCCCACTCAAATGTCAGAGCTATCTAGTTTACAGGAGCCTAGAGAGTCTTGGATGATTAAATTCAGGTTCAGTGAGATGAAATTAAGATATCCCTGAACTGCTATGCTAGGAGACAATACCTTCACATGATGTGGATAGAACTGTATTTTTTAAAGTATTTATTTTAGTTGGTGCTGACTATGCTTTCCATCATTGCCTAGACATTTTGGACTTTGTTTCCAAAGGAATTGCAAGCTTTACTTATATAAGAAGCAAACTCTAATTTCTTAACCTCAAAAATGTATCCCCAAAGACTGAGGAATAAGGTAAATGGCAAAACAGACACAATGCTTTTTACTTGAGGGATCTGCCAGTAGAGGGCAATATTAGTTTTCACACTTCCTAATACCTCTGCTGCTGCTGCTAAGTCACTTCAGTCATGTCCGACTCTGTGCAACCCCATAGACGGCAGCCCACCAGGCTCCCCCTTCCCTGGGATTTTCCAGGCAAGAACACTGGAGTGAGTTGCCATTTCCTTCTCCAATGCATGAAAGTGAAAAGTGAAAAGTGAAAGTGAAGTCGCTCAGTCATGTCTGCCTCTTAGCAACTCCGTGGATTGCAGCCTACCAGGCTCCTCCGTCCATGGAATTTTCCAGGCAAGAGTACTGGAGTGGGGTGCCATTGCCTAATACCTCTAGTGATCCTTAACCATTAAGTTTAAAATAGCTATTTATCACAGAGTATCAGGCTGAGCTCCCCGTGTTAGATAGCAACTTCTCACCAGCTATCTATTTTACACATGATTTTGTGTATATGTCAATGCTCTCTTCTCTGATCGCCCCACTCTCTCCTTCCCCCACTGTGTCCACAAGTCTGTGATGACTTAGAGGGGTGGGACAGGGTTGGGGCAGGAGAGGCGAGGGAGGCTTAAGAGGGAGAGAATATATGGATTATGGCTGATTTGCATTGTTGTACAGCAGAAACCAACACAGTGTTGTAAAGCAATTTTCCTCCAATTAAAAAATAAGAAAGGAAGTTTAATTAGGGGGAAAAAATAGCTATTTAACAGAAATCTTGGGTGAATAAGACCGGTAACATGTTAGAAGCAAAGATAAAGTGTTAGTTGCTCAGTCATGTCTGACTCTATTTGACTCCATGTACTGTAGCCTGCCAGGCTCCTCTGTCCATAGAATTCTCCAGGCAAGAATACTGGAGTGGGTTGCCTTTACCTTCTCGAGGGGATCTTACCAACCCAGGGATCAAACCCAAGGCTTCTACACTGGCAGGCAGACTCTTTACCATCTAAGCTACCAGGGAAGCCCCGGTAATATCAGAAGTGGGAAGAAACAGAGATAAGGCAAATGTAAATTATCAAAGACAATTCTACAGTTCTATTCACATTATGTGAAGGTACTGTCACAAAACCTTCTAGAATTAACACCCAAAAAAGATGCCCTTTCCATTTTAGGGAACTGAAATACAAAAGTAGGAAGTCAAGAGATACCTGGAGTAATAGGCGAAGTTGGCCTTGGAATACAAAATGAAGCAGGGCAAAGGCTAATAGAGTTTTGCCAAGAGAATGCACTGGTCATAGCAAACACCTTCTTCCAACAACACAACAGACAACTCTCTACACATGGACGTCACCAGATGGTCAAAATTGAAATCACATTGATCATATTCTTTTCAGCCAAAGATGAGAAACTCTATACAGTCAGCAAAACCAAGACTGGGAGCTGACTGTGCCTCAGATCATGAACTTCTTATTGCAAAATTCAGACTTATATTGATTAAAGTAGGGAAGACCACTAGGCCATTCAGGTATGACCTAAATCAATTCACTTACAATTATACAACAGAAGTGACAAATAGATTCAAGGGATTAGATCTGACAGAGTGCCTGAAGAACTATGGATGGAGGTTCATGACATTGTACAGAAGGGAGTGATCAAGATCATCCCCAAGAAAAAGAAATGCGAAAAGGCAAAATGGTTGTCTGAGGAGGCCTTACAAATAGCTGAGAAAAGAAGAGAAGCTAAAGGCAAAGGAGAAAACGAAAGATATACCCATTTGAATGCAGAGTTCCAAAGAGTAGCAAGGAGAGATAAGAAAGCCTTCCTCAGTGATCAGTGCAAAGAAATAGAGGGAAAAAATAGAATGGGAAAGACTGGAGATCACTTCAAGAAAATTAGAGATACCAAAGGAACATTTCATGCCAAGATGGGCACAATAAAGGACAGAAATGGTACGGACCTAACAGAAGCAGAAGATATTAAGAAGAGGTGGCAAGAATACATAGAAGAACTGTACAAAAAAGATCTTCATGACCCAGATAACCACAATGGTGTGATCACCTAGAGCCAGACATCCTGGAATGCAAAGTCAAGTGGGCCTTAGAAAGCATCACTACGAACAAAGCTAGTGGAGGTGATGGAATTCCAGTTGAGCTATTTCAAATCCTGGAAGATGATGCTGTGAAAGTGCTGCACTCAATATGCCAGCAAATTTGGAAAATTCAGCAGTGGTCACAGGACTGGAAAAGGTCAGTTTTCACTCCAATCCCAAAGAAAGGCAATGCCAAAGAATGCTCAAACTACTGCACAATTGCAGTCATCTCACACGCTAGTAAAGTAATGCTCAAAATTCTCCAAGCCAGGCTTCAACAGTACGTGAACCATGAACTTCCAGATGTTCAAGCTGGATTTAGAAAAGCCAGAGGAACCACAGATCAAATTGCCAACATCCACTGGATCATGGAAAACGCAAGGGAGTTCCAGAAAAACATCTGCTTTATTGACTGTGCCAAAGCCTTTGACTGTGTGGACCACAACAGACTGGAAAATTCTTAAAGAGATGAGAGTACCAGACCACCTTACCTGCCTCCTGAGAAATCTGTATGTAGGTCAAGAAGCAGCAGTTAGAACCGGACATGAAACAACAGACTGGTTCCAAATTGGGAAAGGAGTATGTCAAGGCTGTATATTGTCACCCTGCTTATTGAACTTATGTTATTGAACTAATACATCATGAGAAATGCTGGGCTGGAAGAAGCACAAGCTGGAATCAAGATTGCCGGGAGAAATAACAATAACCTCAGACACGCAGATGATACCACCCTTATGGCAGAAATTGAAGAACTAAAGAGCCTCTTGATGAAAGTGAAAGTGGAGAGTGAAAAAGTTGGCTTAAAATTCAATGTTCAGAAAACTAAGATCATGGCATCTGGTCCCATCACTTCATGGCAAATAGATGGGGAAACAATGGAAACAGTGAGACTTTATTTTGGGGGGCTCCAAAATCACTGCAGATGGTGACTGCAGCCATGAAATTAAAAGACAGTTACTCCTTGGAAGAAAAGCTATGACCAACCTAGATAGCATATTAAAAAGCAGAGACATTGCTCTGCCAACAAAAGTCTGTCTAGTCAAAGCTATGGTTTTTCCAGTAGTCATGTATGGATGTGAGAGTTAGACTATAAAGAAAGCTGAGCATAGAAGAATTGATGCTTTTGAACTGTGGTGTTGGAGAAGACTCTGAGAGCCCCTTGGACTGCAAGGAGATCAAACTGGTCCATCCTAAAGGAAATCAGTCCTGAATATTCATTGGAAGGACTGATGCTGAAGCTGAAACTCCATTACTTTGGCCACCTGATGTGAAGAACTAACTCATTGGAAAAGACCCTGATGCTGGGAAAGATTGAAGGCAGGAGGAGAAGGGGATGACAGAGGATGAGATGATTGGATGGCATCATCGGCTTGATAGACATGAGTTTT
Organism: Bubalus kerabau; assembly: GCF_029407905.1. Lineage (NCBI taxonomy): Eukaryota > Metazoa > Chordata > Mammalia > Artiodactyla > Bovidae > Bubalus > Bubalus kerabau. The sequence goes on from NC_073628.1 coordinate 121,640,454, forward strand.
AGTCAGCTCTGGAAGTTGGTGATGGACCTGGAAGCCCGGGGTGATGCAGTCCATGGGGTTGCAAAGAGTTGGAGATGACTGATGGACTGAACTGAACTGAACTATCAAAATGTTAATGTCTCTGATAAGAGATGTTTATTTATCTTATGATAACTCTAGATATTGGCTGATTATAACGTGGCTGGAGGGTTGCTATCTCTTTGTGGTATTTCCCTGCTGCTGCTGCTAAGTCGCTTCAGTCGTGTCCGACTCTGTGCGACCCAATAGATGGCAGCCCACTAGGCTCCCCCGTCCCTGGGATTCTCCAGGCAAGAACACTGGAGTGGGTTGCCATTTCCTTCTCCAATGCATGAAACTGAAAAGTGAAAGTGAAGTCACTCAGTCGTGTCTGACTCTTAGCAACCCCATGGAGCCCACCAGGCTTCTTGGTCCATGGGATTTTCCAGGCAAGACTACTGGAGTGGGGTGCCATTGCCTTCTCCGGGTATTTCCCTAGTGTCTAGCATATAAAAGGTTCTCAATGACTATACACTGAATGACCTTGAATAAATAAATGCTGATCAGATATATCCATGTGTAGAGACTAAGGGTAGGACAAAGACTTCACACACGTCCTTCTCATTTAGAATGTAGTCATTTTGTGCATAATATCTCTAAATGTTTCCAATAGCACTTTGGAAAGTAGTCTCTGGCCATTCTGAAAATTTTAGGGTAACCTTAAATCAATGAGCTAATTGTCATAGCTTTTTGTTAGTAGAAGACAAAATTGGTGAATTTTCCTTAGAAGAGTTCCAAGTTTTACTTAGTATTGGTAAAGATATTTGGCTAGACTGATTTTATGAAGAGAAAGCTTTGGGATATTAACATACTGCTGCTAAATCACTTTAGTCATGTCCGACTCTGTGTGACCCCATAGACGGCAGCCCACCAGGCTCCCCCGTCCCTGGGACTCTCCAGGCAAGAACACTGGAGTGGGTTGCCATTTCCTTCTCCAATGCATGAAAGTCAACGTGAAGTCGCTCAGTCGTGTCTGACTCTTCACGACCCCATGGACTGCAGCCTACCAGGCTCCTCCGCCCATGGGATTTTCCAGGCAAGAGTACTGGAGTGGGGTGCCATTGCCTTCTCCCAGGATATTAACATACTGTTGATCAATTGCTGGTTTACTTAAAGGAGCCACTTGTTAACTGGAGTCAGAGAGAATGAAACTGTGACCTTTTTAAAGGATGAATATAGTTGAGAGATATAATACAAATGCATTTGCTGAATATGTCTGTACCTCATTTTGTCAATTTTGGTGTTCAGTTATTATTTTGTCCTTTATATAATTTGATAGTAGTAATATTGGTAGTTTGAACTGGTTGGCATAACCCCAATTTTTTTCAACATCTCTTAAATATGGTTCTAATTTTATACAAAATTTCAGCATATAGCTAAATATTTAGCGTTAAAGATTTCTCTTTGGGGATGATTGAATAAGTTTTCATGCTTCTAATAATTCGTTGTACATTTGTACTTAGAAAAATAAACCCTACGCCATGAACTACAAGTCCAGTGGGAGGAAACCCTCTTCTCTGCAAACTTTATGTTCAGTTCCTTGGCCAGTCTATAAGCCACAGCAAAACAAATTTGTGGAGATGTTTTACATGTGGTACAGAAAATCCTCTATCAAGAGATTTGGGATTAGCTGCAGTGTGAGTGAAAGGATTTTGCTGAAATTTGTCCATCAAATTCAGCAAAGTTCTCCCACTAGAGTCATTTATGATAGAATTTGCTTTGGTTCTGCTCAGGTTCTTTCCCAGGTCAATGCAGGTCAAGTTCCTTAAGAAAGTAATATACGTGATCTATCATCAATATGGCATTTTGTTGAAGCAATTTCTAAGCGTTTGGGCTTGTGCCAATCCAGGCATACTGTTGCCCTACTCTGACTAATGACTGAGGCCACAGGCTGCTATGAGGCTATAGTTTGTCACCAGCTATACTAATAGTCAGTCTAAATAATTCACATGCTAATGACTTTGGTTTCATTAGCAAGCTGTTGATTGAAATAGTACTTGCAATTTATTATAGATAGGTTTTGTTTTTGAGAAAATAATCATGAATTTCTCCCAGCCTCGATGTTTCAGTAACTAACACTAGCTTGAGCAGCAATGATTTGCCATATGGCAATCAGTATTTTTGCTTTAGGGTACATTTTTTAAATGCTTATTTATGCTATATAATACCTTTAGTCTGATTTCAATAGGCCCAATAGAATTTATTTCAGATGTTCTGTATTTTAAGCTGAAGACATTATTCTGCTGATAAAATACACTCATGAATTACCATGAATTATTTAATTCACTCCATTGTATGGATGACAAATGACTAATACAAATCATTCGTGTTTTTTTACTCTATCATATTCCTGCCTTGTAAAAAATGACTTCAGGGCTCCTTTTACTATTTATTTTATAAATAAGCTTTTTAAATTTTACAACAGTTTTAGATTTGTAGAAAATTTGTAAAGATAGAACAGAAAGTTTCCATGTACCCCATATTCAGTTTCCCACATTATTAATATCCTTCACTGATATGGTACATTTGTTGCAACTATGGCAGAAAGTGAAGAGGAACTAAAAAGCCTCTTGATGAAAGTGAAAGAGGAGAGTGAAAAAGTTGACTTAAAGCCCAACATTCAGAAAACGAAGATCATGACATCTGGTCCCATCACTTCGTGGGAAATAGATGGGAAAACTGTGGAAACAGTGTCAGACTTTATTTTTTTGGACTCCAAAATCACTGTAGATGGTGACTGCATCCATGAAATTAAAAGTTGCTTACTCCTTGGAAGAAAAGTTATGACCAACCTAGATAGCATATTGAAAAGCAGAGACATTACTTTGCAAACAAAGGTCTGTCTAGTCAAGGCTATGGTTTTTCCAGTGTTCATATATGGATGTGAGAGTTGGACTGTTGCCGGTGCCAGCCGGCAAATTTGATCAGGTCCCGAGAACATGCATGGTGTGGCTGAGAAAGAAAACTACAGCAAACTACAGCAAAGATGGGGTCGAGAGGTTCAGACACGTCTCCACGAAGGGACGCAGTCTGACCACGACTTTATTCAGCATCTTTTATTTATACAGGAGAGCGTGAGAAAGACAAGACAGTTAACATTTTTTGGTTGACCTATACATCTTACAAAAAGTCACAAGAAATCTTGAGAGCATGGGAATGGTACCCTATTATTATTTCTTACACCAGATAACATTTCTCTGTGCGTGAGAAGTTTGTCCAGAACTCCAGGTGTCTGCAGTAAATAATCGCCTAATCTCTGGGGTGGCGGGACAGAGAGCTATGTTTGCAAGCAAACCCTCAAGGACTGAGGCAGCTCCCAGAGCTGTGTCCTTCAGACAAAGGACCCTGTTCTCACGGGCAGCTCCCCGCATCTCCCCCTTTCTTTTTATATAGGCGCACACTTATGTTCCTTTAACCGCAGACCATTTCCATAGATGGAAGCCTTTATCATCCATAGATCATCAATAAGTTTTTTAATTAAACAAGGTGCAATAAATAAAACAGTTAAAATTATTAAGAATAATCCTCCCATGGCTGCTCCCAAGTACCAAATACTATTGACGGTAGGTACATGTCGAAAAAGTTCTTTAACAAAAGACTCAGCTCTTTTTGCAACATCCAAATCAGGTCTGGGTGCATGTTCAATGTTCATTATTTCCTGATGTAGATGCAGCAAATCTAAGGAAATATTTTCATTATGCCAAATACCTTCTAAATGAGCTTTCACCTTATCCCAAGCAGTTATACTATCATTATATTTTTTGGGGGTAACACAGATCCATCGAAAATCCGCATGACATTGTACCTGTAATCTCAACTTTATACTTTGAACCTCTTCACCTAAAAATTTTACAACATCATAAAGGGCATTCAATTGATGCTCTAGCTTTTTGTCAATCTCTTGAGTCCCCAGGGTAACGGATACATTTTGTGCCAGATTATTAACAAAAGTTGCAGTTTGCACTGAGTGTGCCAGGGTCAGGGCTGCAGTAATGGAGGAGGCAATAAGGGTTACCAAAGCTACAAATCCCAGAAATATTAATCCTATTCCCCTGCGATAACGCATTAAAGCACCCTCTACTTCTCTCCAAAGTTCAAGTCCTCTTTCATCATACCAAGACCCATTAATCTTTACAGGAACCATAACAAAAGCAGGCTGTCTTAAGACTAGAACCCTAGTTTGATTAGTAATTCCCCTGACGCAGTTAGTTAAGGTACAATTGTTACAAGTTACATCATAATTTCGTAACCCAGGTTGTATTTTTACAGATCCTACTAGTAAAGCATAAGGGTGAGGCACACATGCACGAGGGTACCTCATGGTGAGATTCCATAAATAACCGTGTCTCACTTTCGATCCCACCTGAAGGTAGGAACCCTCACATCCAAGGGCGGCAGCTAGTTTCCAGATTTCTGTTTGGAACACTTTAGAGCCGCCGAAGTTCCAAATACGGGATGCAAAGTTTCTATTGTCCTGAGCTCCAGGGTTTCGGGCCGAGTCTGGAGACCAGTCCCACAGTGACTCATTTGTCCCAAATATGTTATAAACCGTAGCAGTTCCATCTCGACACAGTTTCCATGGTGCAGCAGTGACTCTTCCCCTTGTTCCAAAGTCGCAGGAAGGGATATCTAAAGGACCAGTTCCATTGCGACGTTGAGGAGTTCCAGATTCTTTTGTTACTCCAGGAATATATAGGCTCCAACCACTGTCATAATCAGCATATCCTGACTCCCCAACAAAAAGACATCCTGTTGAATTAAAATATCTAGACAGACAGATAGGTAAACGATCAAACACTCCATGATAAGAGAAATTAACTTGATTAGGAATAATATGTTTATCTGAAAAACCACCCAAAGCTACAGTATCGTTAGTGTATATGGGAATGGACCGACCCTCCCAGCCCACCGGTTGGAGAAGGGGAGGGTCGGGAAAATAAGCCCAGTAAGTATTTGAATATTCTTCAGAGTGTGCAGTATTAATCTGATTTAAGATAATTAATAAGGTTATCAGGAAGCTTAAGGGCAGTATCGAATCGCCCTGCACAGCGACACGATTCTGTGCCTCTCACATCAATGCCTGAAGTTGTTGCCGAGATGGTAATTCATCATGCTCTTGAACCGTCAATCTCCTCATCTGGTTTACTAGAGATTGTCTCCGCCGTGCGTACCAACCTTTCTGGCAGCCAGCACGGCGCTTCGGCATCCTGTGGGAAAACACAAACATGCCCTCGTCCCCAAATTATTACTGGATCTGGTCCATACCATTTTCCCACAAGTGGGTCTTTCCAAAAGACTTTAGGTCTTATTGTTTGCGCATGAAAGTTCCAAAATCGCTGTGCTGCTGAACGGCCACATATATCCAATTGTAAAAAATTTAGAACAAATAAAGCATGGTTTAGAGAGTTGGAGGGGGTATTGAGATACAATTCCCCCGCTTTAGTTTTTGCAATTGATGTTTGAGAGTTTGATGTGCCTGTTCAATGATTCCTTGACCTTGAGGATTATAAGGGATACCTGTTTTATGTGAGATAGACAATTGCGTACAAAATAGTTGAAAATTTTTTCCGTGTATCCTGGACCATTGTCTGTTTTTATGGTTTTAGGGGTTCCCATAACAGTAAAACATTTAATGCAATGAGCTATACAATGTTTGCTAGCTTCTCCGGATTGTAGAGAGGCACGTAAAAAGCTGGAGAAGGTGTCAATAGTAACATGAACAAATTTTTGTTTACCAAATTCAGGAATATGAGTAACATCCATTTGCCATATGTCGTTTGGCAACAATCCTCAGGGATTAACTCCATAATGGGGGACGCTAAAAAATTGAGGACATGTTTGACATTGCTTAACAATCTGTCTGGCAGCTTCTCGAGTAATGCCAAATTGAAGTCTTAAGCTATTGCTGTTTTGATGGTGTAAGCTGTGGGAGGTTTTTGCCATTTGTTCCAATGAAGGAAATATACGTGTAGCTTCATCAGCCAAAGCATTGCCTCGTGCTAAAGGTCCAGGAAGTCCAGAGTGAGCACGAATATGACCAAAATAGCATTTATTAACTCTGGAACAAATTAAATGTTGTATATCACGAAAAAGAGTTTGGATAGTAGAATTCAGAGTACCAATAAATGGAACAGTCTCAGTAGTGTTTAAGGCTCTTATGATATATTGACTGTCTGAATATAAATTAAATGGAGCAGAGATTTGTAATAAAGCCTGAAAAACGGCAAATAGTTCTACTTATTGAGCTGACTTATAATTAGTACGCCAGGCGGCAGTATTGTCCTGTATAATCAAACTAGCTATTCCCTTAGAAGAGCCATCAGTAAATACAGTTAGGGCGTCGGCAAGGGGCTGAGAAACAATGATTTTTGGGAAGAGAAATTGGTGATAATGAGCAAATTGCAAAATTTTATCCCTTATCTCGTTTTTGTTGCTGATACAGTGCTTCTTTGACTGTCTTTCCTTGTAATGCCGCGGCCAAAGTTATGCCTTGAACATACGAAGGGCTGATATCGGCACAAATCAGTACATAATCAGATAAGCCTCCCTTTTTCCTGTAAGGTCTCAGGGCAGCTTGACAAGCCGAATTGGCATTCTCATAAGCAAGCTGTTTAGCCAACACCTGCCTGCTCATCCCCTATCATTTTACTAATTGCCTCAAGCAGGTGGGCAACAAAATCCTGATACGGTTCATCTGGCCCCTGGCGAATTTTAGATAAATCTTCAGTCTTTTTATCAGAATTTGGAAGTTTTTTCCATGCTCGCAGAGCTGTAGCACTAATCTGAGGGTAGGCTCCAGGCAAATAATTAAGTTGATTATTAGTGTCTCGATAATCTCCCTCTCCCACCATCATTTCATAAGTGGTATTCAGTCCCTGTCGCCGATTGATATCGGCTGTGATCCCACACTGCTCAGCAAACTCAGATTTCCATAGTAAATAATCTCCTCCAGATAAACAAGCTCCAGCGACCTGTTTCCAATCATTAGGTGGCAGATTTTGATTTCCTAAAGCCTCTATAATAGCCTGAGTAAACAGCGCAGTCAGGCCGTATTGTGCACAAGCCATTTTTAACTCTTTTAGCTGCTTAAAGGGCAGCAGTTCATAATACCTCTGCTGTTGAGCATTTTCAAATACTGGATAGATTCCTGAAAACCTGGGAATATGTTCTCCTTCTTCATTAGCTCACTTAATCGCTTGTTGAAGAGGAGATAATAATATCTCACTTCTAATTTTTATGTTTTCACTGGGCAAAGAAGCAGGGATAGATATAAGCTCTTGCGGTTCTACGAAAGGTGGAAGTGGATCGAGCCCAGCAAGAACCGAGGGAGGACATGCTGGAGGCACAGGTTGGCTGGAGTGGGAGTCTCCCTGTGCCTCCTTTTTTACTGCTATAACAATTTTCTGAATTAAATTCTCCAGCTGTTCTTCAGAAAGCCCTGAATGCTTTAATTCCCCTTTTCCCAAGGGGGATTGCATGTTAACCATCATCTCCCAAGGCATATCCTGTCTATGGTACTGAGCTGCTTGTTCATTTAACTCTTCCTGTTCATCAGAGCTTAACACATCATCATTCCCTCCAGCCTTACAAGCTGTTCCCTCAGGCACAGCATAAAGTGGCTCAGGCGGAGGGGCGGAAGGCTCTGCAACTTCGGGTTCTGTGGAATCCTTGAGGGCCGTTTGAATTTTATGCCCCTCATGTTCAGAATCCAGACAGTCTCTTATGAGAGTCCACAAAGAAAAAGCATCCACAGGGACACGATTGGGACCATGTAAGGAATAATATGCCTGCAATTGTTTTCCTACTTTTTTCCAAGTTTCCAGACTAACTGTTCCTTCCTCTGGAAACCAGGGACAAACGTCTTTTATAAAAAGTAAAAACTTCTCTAGCTGTAACTTATCTACATGAATTCCCCTAACTTTTAACATAGTTTTCAACATACGTACAAATAACTGGTGGCTATTGCCTTGTCAAATGATTTATTACTCTCAACAATAACACTCCCTGCCCTTTACTTTAATTAACTAGGAATTCCTTGTTACTTACCTCGATCTTGGCGGGCAGCGGCCATCGTCGCGCTCCGATTCCCGAGTCCCTGTTCGGGCGCCATCTGCCGGTGCCAGCCGGCAAAGTCGATCAGGTCCCGAGAATGTGCATGGCGCGGCTGAGAAAGAAAACTACAGCAAACTACAGCAAAGATGGGGTCGAGAGGTTCAGACAGACATTTCTCCATGAAGGGACGCAGTCTGACCACGACTTTATTCAGCATCTTATATTTATACAGGAGAGCGTGAGAAAGACAAGACAGCTAACATTTTTTGGTTGACCTATACATCATACAAAAAGTCACAAGAAATCTTGAGAGCATGGGAATGGCACCCTGTTATTATTTCTTACACCAGATAACATTTCTCTGTGCGTGAGAAGTTTGTCCAGAACTCCAGGTGTCTGCAGTAAATAATCGCCTAATCTCTGGGGTGGCGGGACAGAGAGCTATGTTTGCAAGCAAACCCTCAAGGACTGAGGCAGCTCCCAGAGCTGTGTCCTTTAAACAAAGGACCCCATTCTCACGGGCAGCTCCCCGCAGACTGTGAAGATAGCTGAGCGCCGAAGAATTGATGCTAATTAACTGTGGTGTTGGAGAAGACTCTTGAGAGTCCCTTGGACTGCAAGGAGATCCAACCAGTCCATTCTAAAGGAGATCAGTCCTGGGATTTCTTTGGAAGGAATGATGCTAAAGCTGAAACTCCAGTACTTTGGCCACCTCATGCGAAGAGTTGACTCATTGGAAAAGACTCTGATGCTGGGAGGGATTGGGGGCAGGAGGAGAAGGGGACGACAGAGGATGAGATGGCTGGATGGCATCACTGACTCGATGGACATGAGTTTGAGTGAGCTCCGTGATGGACAGGGAGGCCTGGTGTGCTGCAATTCATGGGGTTGCAAAGAGTCGGACATGACTGAGCGACTGAACTGAACTGAACTGAACTGAGTGAACTAACATTGCTGTTGTTGTTCATTGTTCAGTTGCCAAGCTGTGTCCAAATCTTTGCAACCCCATGGACTGCAGCACACCATATTTCCCTGTCCTTCACTATCTCCCAGGGCTTGCTCAAACTCATGTCCATTGAGTTGGTGATACCATCCAACCACCTCATTCTCTGTCATTCCCTTCTCCTCCTGCCCTTAGTATTTCCCAGCATCAAGATCTTTTCCAATGAGTTGGCTCTTCACATCAGTTGGCCAAAGTATTGGAGTTTAAGCTTCAACATCAGTCCCTCCAATGAATATTCAGGGTTGATTTATATTTAGGATTGCCTGGTTTGATCTCCTTGTACTCCAAGGGACTCTCAAGAGTCTTTCTTAAGCTCCACAATTCAAAAGCATCAATTCTTTGGTGCTCAGCCTTCTTTATGGTCCAACTCTCACATCTGTACAAGACTACTGGAAAAACCACAGCTTTGACTATATGGACCTCAGTCAGCCAAGTGATGTCTCTGCTTTTTAATGTGTTATCTATGTTTGTCATAGCTTTTTTTCCTAGGAGTAAGCATCTTTTAATTTTGTGGCTGCAGTCACCATCTGCAGTGACCAGCATTAACTAAATATTAATTAAACTCTACCATACTTCATTCATATTTGCTAGATTTTTACTGAATGCTTCTTGTTTACATCAGGATCCCATCCAGATACCAAATTGCACATTAGACTTATCTAGTCTATGACAAGAATTCTTGGGGGGATTCTTGGAAGGAAGATGACAAATGCTAATCTCATCTCATTAAGAATACATACTAACAACATGACTTATCATTGTTGATGTTAATTAACCTTGATCACCTGGTGGACTTAATGTTGACCAGGTTTCTACTCTGTATTTTCCCCCTTTCTTTACTGTATTTTTGAGGAGCAAGTTACTTCATTTAAGGGGTGAGTATTTATCTTCCTTCTCCTTGAGGGTGGTGTTTCTACATATATTATTTGGAATTCTTCTGCATGGTAGAAGAACCCCTTGTTTGTTTTTTTATCCAGTTATTTATTTGTATCCTTATGGACTGAAGAATAATTTTATACTTTGGGTTGTAATTTAGTATTATGTTTTGCTGCTCAAATTGTTTCAGTTTAGACACTAGGAGTTCTTTCAGTTGGCTTCCATGTCCCTTTGACATAAACTATTATTGTGTGTGTGTGTGTACCTTTTTTGTTTGTTTTGCATTTCCTTCATTTATGACCCAGTAATCCCAGGGACAGGGGAGCCTGGTGGGCTGCTGTCTATGGGGTCACACAGAGTCGGACACGACTGAAGCGACTTAGCAGCAGCAGCAGCAGCAGCAAGATACTCTAAGCTCATCTTGTGTATTTTCTGTTCCAGCCTTATAATCAGCCATTTCTCTAAGGAGCCCTGGTTCCTTTTTATTGGAAATTTCCATTAGAAACCAAGATTTGGGGGACTTCCTTGGTGATGCAGTGGTTAAAAAACTCCGTGCTCCCAAGCAGGGGACGCGAGTTCAATCCCCAATTGGGGAACTAAGATCCCACATGCATGCTCTGTGGCCAAAAAGAAAGAAAGGAACCAAGATTTGGGCACTAAGTTTGTCCATTGCTGTTGGAGTATCATTGCTTGTAGGCCCTCTCTGCTGACTGAGCAAGGAAATACATATGTGTACATTAGCCTGCATATAAATATGTGTGCAGAATTGCTTCAGTACTGTCTGACTCTTTGCAACCCCATGGACCTGCCAGGCTCCTCTGTCCATGGGATTCTCCAGGTAAGAATACTGGAGTGGGTTGCCATACCCTCCTCCAGGGGATCTTTCCAACCCAGGGATCAAATCCACATCCCTTATGTCTCCTGCATTGACAGGTGGGTCCTTTATCACTAGTGCTGCCTGGAAAGCCTGCCTGCATATATACACATCTCTATAAATATTTTCACATGTATTTATTTGTATGTGTATCAAGTTAAACTGATTCATTTTCTAGTCTCTCACCACAGTATCACCATAACCTTCTTTTTAATTAAAAAGAAAAAATTTAATTTTAAACTGATTTTAGGGTGAAAATTAAAAGGAAAGAAAGATTGATTTTTATCATATATTCCCTTATTTCTTCAAAGGAACTTGGAATTATTTATCATATTTGATTAACATGATTTCAATAGTGCTAAAGTGTTTGTTTTTTTTTTTAATAAAGGCAGAAAGCCTATATCCAAGTGCTTATTATTGAAGCCAATACCTTTCCCTTTCCATGAATTGATAGAGAAAAAAAACATTTGGAGGGATGTGACCAGCTGTAGTTCTTCTGAAAACAGAACAAGAAGAAAAAGGCTTAACTTATGTTAGAAGAAACGTAAGGAAAACATTCTGATCAAGAGAGTTACTGAATGTTGGAATGTAAGATAGAAGGTTAGAATGTCTTCCTCTGAAGTTAGGAGAGATTCCCAGCTGTCTAAAATAGTAGGTGTTTTCTGATTTTCAAAGCTCTCTTCCCTCCCTGAATTCTGGGACTCTTTATAATCAAAACCTTAGCCTAGGGAAAATCCCTATTTGAAAACATGGAAGGGAGGTCTGCAAAAAGAGATAAAAAGTTTCATCCCTAAAAATAAACTGTAGTTAGACTAGAAGTGAAAACAGAAAATGGGTTATGTCTACCATCTGAGCTATACTCTAATACCTTTTCTTATTCTTCAGAATCAAATAAATTGATGTTAGAATATTGGTCTTTCTCTTGTCATTAATAGAAACTGGTCACAGGCAATGATAGATGTTTCTAATAAACAGATGAGTAGCTAAATAAAATAGTCACAGCTTCACACTATTCCCTTTTCTTAAGAGCTGCTTTTTTTCCCCCAAAAAACTACATCCTGCTAAATTGTCCTCACTTTTACAACTCTTGGACTATCATCTGAAGTTAAATAATGATAGATTCATATAAGCAAGATAATTTAAATACATAAGTTGGCCTTAGATACATAATTTTCTTTGCAGAACATTTATTTTTCCTAGAAATGTCAGGTTCAGGCTAATAATGAAATTATTTTGCATGATAGTGATGAAGTATATTGGAAAGAGTCCTAAAAGACTTGGGTTTAACTCCTAGATGTACCATGTACTACAAATGTGATTTTGGGCAAATTGCTTTCCATTCTTAGTTTGTTCATCTTTGAAATGGTTATAGAAATATTTATCTTACAAGATCATTGTGAATATTGAATGTTTTTATTTCACTTATGTGACAAGAACATGGTTAAAATATCCCTTAGATGGCAATTGTTATTACTGTTGTCATTATTATTAACCATTATGAATTCAGCAGTTCATTAAAGAAACATTATTGAATTCCTACTGCATGTCGAGCACGATGTGTCTGTGAAGATGACCCCAATATAGCCCTACGGTTCAGTTCAGTCGTTCAGTCATGTCTGGCTCTTTGTGACCCCATGGACTGCAGCACGCCAGGCCTCCCTGTCTATCACCAACTCCCAGAGTTTACTCAAACTCATGTCCATTGAGTTGGTGATGCCATCCAACCATCTCATCCTCTGTCGTCCCCTTCTCCTCTGGCCTTCAAGCCCTTATTCTCAAGGAATTCATGGAATCATGGGAAAAATATAAAATTAGTTTGAATCAATACATAATGAGGGAGAAAGCTCAGAACTAGGCTTAGGGGCAGGAAAAGCTCATTATATACATATAATAATAAGCATCCAAAGACTGCTTAATGGATAATGGACAAAGCAAAAGAAATCAAGATTTTAGTATCTTTTTTTCTCCTCCGAAAAGGCCAGTAAAGTGTTTTTCATTATATTACTAATAAAACTTTGAAATATACTATATGGTAATTACTTCAAAGTGTGATTATTAAAATTTTCAATTTTACTGTAAAATAATAGGAAAAATGTGGACTGAAGGCAAAAGGAAGAGAATAAAAGTGAAGAGAAGAATGAAAATCAAATAGAGAACCAGGCCAGATGATCTAACCTCTTTATGTGAATTTAATCTTTAATTTCCTCTTCTGTGAAATGGGGGTCATTATGTTAAACACCTCATAGTTTCGGAATGAGAACTGAAGGCGGTTAGCTGTGTTCATACATAAAAAGTACTTAAATACTCAATAAATATTAGCTAATATAGCTAGTGAGGTAGAAAACTGATAATTATGGGTCTAAAATATACTTCCAAGCCCTACTTCAAAATTTTATGAGACCTTGGACAAGTCACTCTCTGGGACTCAGTTTTCTCTCTGTAAAATGAAGACCCTGGAGTAGAAAGATACTCTCTAAAATCTTTTCTGGCATTTGAATTGAGATAAAGGAGCAGAAAAGACTGGCTTTTTTGCCCTGGCTTTATAGGGACAGATGCTTTCTGTGAGAGGGGATGGAGGTTTGAAAGGACATCTGGAGAAAGGTCACTGAGAATAAATTTTAATTTCTTTTTTTTTTTCCCCCCAGAAAGGGAAGCTTAGACATTCTTGATTCAAGCCTCTCTCCTCCATTAAGTGTTCAGTTAAGCTTTCAAAAGTTCTCCCCAGGTAGTCTGATGACAGCTTGTAGGTCTCTTGGTCTATTTTAGGGGTGGGGGTGGATAGCTGAGGTCCTTATGAAGAGCTCACCATTGAAATGCAAACCAGAGTTCTGAGTCCTAGAGAACTAGGACAGAGGCTGGGCCAAAAGGGAGGCTCCCTTTGGACAAACCACCAGACACATGTTCCCTCTTCCTTAGGCAGCATACTTCCCATTCCGTAACAGACAACAGGGGTTTGGCTTACACAGGGTAGAAGACTCAGTCCCAGTGCTTTTCCCTCTTCTGTCCCCCTGGCTGGCCACAAGCTTTGTGGCTTCATTAAAAATGTAAAAGTAGAATGTTCTATTCCGCTAAGCACGCCATGAAAGAGTTATGCTGTTCTTTCTTCTCTTGACATTTGTACCAAAGGAGAATAAGAATTGTAAACATCTGTTTTATATAAGCCAATTCCAGGCTTATAACTTGATTAGTATGAGAATATTTGATGTGATTAATTTTCCAGTTACAACACAATGGCTTTCCATCCTTTTATTGCCTTCTTAAGGAAGATGAGAAAAAAATAATCTAACTTTATTATTATTTGTTTAAGTTTCATAGCGGTGCCGAGTACAACCATTATGGTCAAAGTAGAAATGTACTTACGGTGCAAAAGTACTCTACTTTCAATTCATTGTACTGCAAATAATAGCCCATCACTTACCCTGTAGAAATGTGCTAAAGTAAGCATCAAATAATCCTGGGGCTCGTTACATGGAGAACTAGACATTTGGGGGAAGATCATTGAGGATAATGTCAAACCATCTAGTGAGTTGCAGGAGGCAGTTTACAATAAGCAGTGACTTTCTAGCAATTGTCTTGAGAACTCAGTCTTTTAAGGCAATGTTTTCCTGAGCGAGGCTTTATTAGGCCTAGTGTGATAAATGCTTCCAATTAGGTGATCTCTTAAAATTCTTAGCCAGTGAGCAGAGTCTGATCTTCTCCAGAATAGGTAAAAGAATTCCAAGGGAGAAAACTGAATTGGAGAGAAGATTTTAGTGTTGACTTTGCTGTAAATGTGCTAGACCACTTTTTAAAACACATTACCTTTTCATATTTCCATCCTAAAATATAGCAAAGAGAAGAATCTTCGTAAAGAGGACTTCTGAGAGCTAATTTGGTGATTGTTAGCATGAAACAGGAGATGTTCTGCAATCTACTCCACCTTACTGCAAAATCTGCATTGTGTCTTCACTTCCAGGAGCAGCGACTCCCTTCTGAACGCCCATCCTTTACCTCCAAAGACCTTCTAGGACATCTTGGAGGTAAGCTAGGATAGTATTTAGGGTTGACCAAGAAAGGATAGGTATCAGCTACCATGAAACTTGCTTTTTCCTCTCATCCTGGTCTCTGTCTGTGGAAACTTTAAAGAATGTTTTTAGCTTGCCCTTGGTTGGAATTACCTCTGCAGATCTATCATAAAAGGCAATGGGGAATTGCCAAATACTTCTGTTGCTTTTTAAAAAAGTAAAACTGTCTATATTTGCAAATAATGTAATCACGTATGTAGAAAGTCCTAAGAATCTGTATGAAAAACCACATCTTATTAAAGTGATAACAAATTAACAAATTCAGCAAGGTTGTCAGAGAACACGATGGCACCCCACTCTAGTACTCTTGCCTGGAAGATCCCATGGACGGAGGAGCTTGGTAGGCTGCAGTCCATGGGGTCGCAAAGAGTCGGACACGACTGAGTGACTTCACTTTCATTTTTCACTTTCATGCGTTGGAGAAGGAAATGGCAACCCACTCCAGTGTTCTTGCCTGGAGAATCCCAGGGATGGGGGAGCCTGGTGGGCTGCCGTCTATGGGGTCACACAGAGTCGGACATGACTGAAGTGACTTAGCAGGAGCAGCAGCAGCAAGGTTGTGGTATACAAAGTCAATATATCAAAAAGCAGTGGCATTTTTAAACTTTTATTTTATATTGGATTCTAGTTGATTTACAACGTTATGTTAGTTTCGAGTATACAGCAAAGTGATTCAGTTATACATTACATATACATATACATATAAATATATATATATATATTCTTTTGCAGAATTTTTTCCCCATTTTGGTCATTATAGAATATTGAGTAGAGTTCTCTGTGCTATGCAATAGGTCCTTGTTGATTATCTATTTTATATATTGTTATTGTTGTTCAGTCACTAAGTCATGTCTCTTTGTGACCCCGTGGACTGTAGCACACCATGCTCCTGTCTTCGACTAATTCCCAGAGTTTGCTCAGATTCATGTTCATTGAGTAGGTGATGCTATCTAACTATCTCATCATCTGCCACCCCCTTCTCCTTTTGCTTTCAATCTTTCCCAGCATCACAGTCTTTTCCAGTGAGTCAGCTCTTTGCATCAGGTGGCCAAAGTATTAGAACTTCACATCAGTCCTTCCAATGAATAAACAGGGTTGATTTCCTTTAGGATTGACTGGTTTGAAGTTCTTCCAGTCCAAGAGACTCTCAAGAGTCTTCTCCAACACCACAGTTCAAAAGCATCAGTTCTTTGACATTTAGCCTTCTATATGGTCCAACTCACATCTGTACATGACTACTGGAAAAACCATAGTTTTGACAATACTGACCTTTGACAGCAAAGTGATATCTCTGCTTTTTAATATGCCGTCCAGTTTTGTCATAGCTTTCCTCCCAAGGAGCAAATGTCTTTTAATTTCATGGCTGCAATCACTGTCCATAGTGATTTTGGAGCTCAAGAATATAAAATCTGTCACTTCATCCACTTTTCCCCCTTCCATTTGCCAGGAAGTGGTGGGACTGGGTGCCATGATCTTCGTTTTTTGTATGTTGAGTTTCAAGCCAGCTTTTTCTCTCTCTTTCACCCTCATCAAGAGGCCCTTTAGTTCCTCTTCACTTTCTGCCATTAGAGTGGTATCATCTGCATATCTGAGGTTGCAGATATTTCTTCCAGCAATCTTGATTCCAGCTTGTGATTCATCCAGCCTGGCATTTACATGATGCACTCTGCATAGAATTTAAATAAGCAGGGTGACAATATATAGTCTTGTAGTTTCCAATTTGGAACCAATTTGTTGTCCTGGTTCTATTGCTTCTTGACCCCCATACAGGCTTCTCAGGAGATAGTTAAGGTGGTCTTGTACTCTTATCTTTTTAAGAATTTTCCACAATTTGTTATGATCTATACAGTCAAAATCTTTATTGTAGTCAATGAAGCAGATTTTTTTGGAATTCCCTTGTTTTCTCCATGATCCAACAAATGTTGTCAATTTGACATCTGGTTCCTCTGCCTCTTTGAAACCCAGCTTGTACATCTGGGAATTTCTAGGTTCATGTACTGCTGAATCCTAGCTTGAAGGATTTTGAACATAATCTTGCTAGCATGTGAAATTAGTGCAGTTATTTGGTAGTTTGAAAATTCTTTGGCATTGCCTGTCTTTGGGATTTGGATGAAAACTGACCTTTTGCAGTCCTGTGGCCACTGCTGGATTTTCCAAATTTGCTGACATATTGAGTGCAGCACTTTAACAGCATCATCTTTTAGAATTTGAAATAGCTCAGCTGGAATTCCATTACTTCCACTAGCTATACTTGTAGTAATTGTTCCTGAAGCCCACTTGACTTCACATTCCAGGATATCCAGCTCTAGGTGAGTGACCACACCGTTGTGGTTATCTGAGTCATTTAGACCTTTCTTGTATAAGTCTTCTGTGTATTCTTGCCACCTCTTCTTAATCTGTTCTGCTTCAATTAGGTCCTTATCGTTTCTGTCCTTTATTGTGTCCATCCTTACATGAAATGCTTCCTTCATATCGCCAGTTTTCTTGAAGAAATCTCTAGTATTTCCCATTCTGTTGCTTTCCTCTATGTCTTTGCATTTTTCATTTAAGAAGGCCTTCTTAACTCTCCTTGCTATTGTCTGGAACTCTGTATTCAGTTGGGTATCTTTCCCTTTGTCCTTTGCCTTTTGCTTCTCTTCTTTCTTCTGCTATTTGTAAAGCCTCCTCAGACAACCACTTTGCCTTCTTGGATTTCTTCTTCTTTAGGGTGATTTTGGTTGCTGCCTCCTGTACAATGTTATGAACCTCTGTCCATAGTTTTTCAGGCACTCTGTCTACCAGATCTAATCCCTCGAATTTATTCATCATCTCCACTGTATAATTGTAAGGGATTTGATTTAGGTCATACCTTAATGGTCTAGTGGTTTTTCCTACTTTATTCAATTTAAGCCTGAATTTTGCAATAAGGAGTTCATGAACTGAGCCACAGTCAGCTCTCGGTCTTGTTTTTGCTGACTGTATAGAGCTTCTCCTTCTTTGGCTGCAAAGAAAATATTCAATCTGATTTCAGTATTGACCATTTGGTGATGTCTGTGTGTAGAGTCATCCCTTGAGTTGTTGGAAGAGGGGATTTGCTATGACCAACATGTTCTCTTGACAAAACCCCTATAGCTTTTGCCCTGCTTCATTTTGTACTCCAAGGCCAAACTTATTTGTTACTCCAGGTATCTCTTGACTTCCTAGTTTTGCATTTCAATCCCCTATGAAGAAAAGGACATCCTTTTTTTTTTTTCTTTTTTGATGTCAGTTCTAGAAGGTGGTGTAGGTATTCATAGAACCAGTCAACTTCATCTTTTTTAGCATCAGTGATTGGGGCATAGACTTGGATTACTGTGATGTTGAATGCCTTGCCTTGGAAATGAACTGAGATCATTCTCTCATTTTTGAGGCTGCACCTAAGTACTACATTTCAGACTCTTTAGTCGACTATGAGGACTACTCTGTTTCTTCTAAGGGAATCTTTCCCACAATAGTAGATATATTTTATACATAGCAGTGTGTGTATGTTAATCTTAGACTCCTAATGTATTAACAGTTTCCCCTTGTCTTACCCATTGCTGTTATACCAGTTCATAATTTGGAGCCTGAGGGCAGCAGTGCAAAGCAGTGAAGGGCGGGAGCTTGGGAATCAGTTTGCCTGCGTCTAGATCCTGGTTCCGCCCCTCACCAACCACGACCTTAATGCAAATTGCAGAAACTGGCCAGGTCTCAGTTTTGTTAGATGAAGGATGTTATTGATATTATTACTGCAGCCTACTCCTACTTTTGTCTCTTTCCCCAGTTTACTTCCCTTATTCCATTTCTCACTCATTGTCTGATGACTTCCCTGGTGGCTCAGACGGTAAAGCATCTGTCTACTATGTGGGAGACCCGGGTTTGATCACTGGGTTGGGAAGATCCCTTGAAGAAGGAAATGGCAATCCACTCTAGTACTATTGCCTGGAAAATCCCATGGACAGAGGAGCCTGGTAGGTCGCAAAGAGTCGGACATGACTGAGCGACTTCACATTCAACTAATCTTTTTGCTTTTTTGCTCTTTAGTTTGAATTCCTTCAGTGTCTTTTCATGCCTTCAGGATATAACACAAGCTCCAACCAACCTCATGCAGATGTGACCTGACTGCATCTTGCCTCTGGTGTCTCCTGTGCCTCTCTTGTCTCTGTCCTGCGCTTTCCTATTGATGCTTTAGAGCAGGATGCCAGGGAAATCGATCAGCACACATATTTGTAGGACCCCAAATTGTGGGGTTTTTGGCCTGATGGGATCAGTCTTTGACCAGTGAGGATGGTTGCTGATGGCTAGCTAATTTCCTCTTTTACTTCCTTCACTTCCCTTGCTCCTTCACAACATTGAGGGGCTAACATAGGGTTTTCAGTCTGTTC
This sequence comes from Bubalus kerabau, assembly GCF_029407905.1. Lineage (NCBI taxonomy): Eukaryota > Metazoa > Chordata > Mammalia > Artiodactyla > Bovidae > Bubalus > Bubalus kerabau. The sequence continues at coordinate 121,659,762 of NC_073628.1, forward strand.
TATAGGACCCAGTAGCCAGTAGCTGAAAGCAGAGGCCGACTTGAGAGTATACTTTTACAACGGCTCTCCTTCTGTGCTGCATCATTCCCTCTAACCCTCATGCCTGCCCCCTGGCATCACAACCCAGACCTTCATTTCAGGCTCTGCTTTCTGGGAACTTCAGCTAAGACCAACAGAGAATGTTACAGCTGGAACAAATTTTAGAAATTGTTTAGTATGACCTGCTTGTGAGTGACAGA